>NC_088792.1:260126344-260745719 GCF_011386835.1 Chrysemys picta bellii
CTCGAGGCCCGAAGGAAAAGTTTCAGCCAGGTAATAACACTATTGAGACTGATACTGAGGAGCAGCACCCTAACCATGGTTTGGGATTCATTTTTGGCCTTTACAAGATTGGTTGACACCT
This sequence comes from Chrysemys picta bellii, assembly GCF_011386835.1. Taxonomy (NCBI): domain Eukaryota; kingdom Metazoa; phylum Chordata; order Testudines; family Emydidae; genus Chrysemys; species Chrysemys picta. Next base: position 260,126,466 of record NC_088792.1, read on the forward strand.
TTGAGGACAGATCTTTTCCTGATACAACTATAATTAACATGATAAAATGTATTTATATCTTGTTTGTTACCAGTGACTTCAATTTTATATACAGATACATTTCTGCCATATGGTTTAATCACCTGTGGGACCAATCATGCTCTGATACATTATATTACGAGAGCATTACCTGATTACAAATCTTACAGTTAGCTTCCCCCCGCTTATTTTCCCTTTGTTAAATTAGGCCTTTTGTCTAGATTTTTCCAATTCTAACAGCTGTATATCAGTGCACCTTATGTAAATGATTGTGCAAGGACTGCAGGTGTGTATTCATGTTAAATTCCTTATTTGAGAGTTACTGGTCTGTCATATTAGGAGTTTAGATAATTGTTTTGTTCTTTCAGTCATCAAAGGTGATTGGCCTGCTGAGGAAGCAGAAGTTAATGTTAAAGCCATTAAAATTATGGGAATTAAAACATCCCAATTTACCATTGACATTTGCCAGCTTTTAAGTTTATTAGTCCTTTTCATTATCCCCAGAACCTGTGTGTAATAAGGGAAGTGAAACTTTTGTTGAATTTTTTAACAGTATTTACAAACAATGTTGAAATAATTGACCAAGTGAAATGGGTCTCCTTTTCTGATTTTATTTTTGATGAAAGAACACCTGTGAGAAAACATCTGTTCCACCAGAGCCTTGGCAGTAGTAAAAGCTGTGATAACCTTTAAAGGAAAACCTTTTCACCATTTTGAAAAAGAGGTTGAGTGGTCCTAAAAATTAATATTGGAGGGATTAATAGGTTCCCTGAAGTTTTTCAAATGGAACCTGTTACACTAAGAATTTGATGTCCGAATTGTCTTTACAATTTTTTCCTGGTTGTATAAAGCTTTAAAGTAGATACTAGGTCTTTTTTATTGTCCCTTAATTGAAGAAATTGGACAGGAATAATAGTCTGGCTAAGAAATGCGTGAGAGCCCATTTACATCACCCTCCCCCCCCCTCCGAACTTGCTTTTTGGATAATAAATTAGGTTTATTGTTTAGGACATACAAAGGGTCTGTTTACAATGACTTTTACTTTGCAAATGTAAAGGGGTTTGGTACAGCAAAAGGCTAAAACACTAGTTTAAAATAAAAGTGGCATACTTGAGGGGTGAACCATTTGCACAGGTGAACCCTAAAAAAATACCAGAATGACAAATTTATAAGAGAATCAAGTATGGGTGAAGTAATAACTTTGATTGGACCAGCTTCTGTTGGTGAAAAAGAGCTCTGTGTAGCTCAAAAACTTGTCGTTTTCACCAATAGAAGTTGGTCCAATCAAAGATATTACTTCATCTACTTTGTCTCTCTATCCTGAGACCAGACAGCTACAACAACACTGCAAAAAACTTATAAGGCCATTGCATACCTAAAGAAAAAAAAAAGAATACTGCTAAAATATTAATTTAGGATAAACTACACAATCCCACTTCACAAACCAACCTCCCCCGCCCCCCATTTCAGTGTATTGTGCAGAATGTGGGCTTTCTGCAACAGCCTGAATTACTGTACTTGTCTCCTTTATACTTTATATATTTTTTTTATAATTTGTTATTTATCTGTATTAACTAAAGTTCAAAGTTTATGTTTCTCCAATTTCATCTTTATTAACTATAAATTGCAGTCTATGAAAGAACCTGTTTGCACCCCAGTAAATTTATAATTTCAATAATCAATCAGGCTACAATAGTAGGCAAGAATGTAGGTGGCATGGAGGGCTGGGGGAGATTAAGAACTCTGTTTTAGCCATATCAAGCTTGAATTGATGAATGAGGAGATATCGGAGAGACATGTGAGAGACAGGGCTGGCATTTCAGTTTGGACAGAAGAGTAGACAGCTAGAGCTGTCCACATAGAGATGTCAGTTGAATTTGTGTTTGCAGATGAAATTACACAGATATCAAGTGTAGAGGAAGAAGCCCAAGGCAGAGACATGTGGAATCCCCACAGAAAGCTGGAGTGGGATAAGATGGGGATGAAGAGGATCTTCTGGAGGAGCAAGACGTGAAGTTTGGATGTGGAATTAGATTCTAATCCAAACTTCCCCAAGGGTGTTAGGATTTTGTGTTTTGCTTTAGTCCTTTAGAGACAAACCCAAGTAGAGACAAGGTCAATTTTACATTAGGGTTCTTTTTAGGCAATGTTTCTTGGGTAATATTTAGGCCTATTTAGCATGTTCCTTTATAATAAATCCAATCTCATAAAAGAGCTTACTTAGAGAGCAATTTTAATGTACCTCTGTTAGCTAATAAATATCCTGGGCAAAATATGTTTCAAGGTTGAAGATCTTAGAATAATTAGAAAAAGTGTCTTTAAAATTCAAATGTAGTTGATATTTGGGATTAATATAACTTCCAACAATCCCTGTTTGGCTGGGATTATTCCTGTTTTTGGCAGCCAGTGCCAAGTAACTTCTAGGACCTGTGGCAAAACTGAAGGAGGTTGAGATGCTGCTATCCTCAGACCATTGTAGGGCCTCTCTGGGTTGCTTGGTGGCCTCTTGCACCTGTCAGTTACCTCTCAACTGGAGCACAAGCTCCCCTTTTTCATCTAGATGTTCGGACAAAGATCTTCTGTTTGACCCAGGAGACTGAATTTAGGGGGTCAGGTCAGGCTTAGCTGGAGGGCAGCAATAACAAAGTAGAGCTGTGCTAGAGTGGGAAAAGGAATGGAGAGCACCAGGATAGACTGGAAGAAGGGAAGTGAGAAAGCTGGGGGACATAAAAGGAAGTGCAGAGATCACACTGCTACTGTAGGGTTCCAGATTTTGTTGAACTGACATAGGGAAGGGTAGGAGAGATGTCCTGGAGGCCAAATTTAGGCTGCTAGGGAAGAGACTGAAATCCAGGACCTCTATGGTGGCATTCTCAGAAATGCTCCCAGTTCCACGCGCAGGGCCAGGTAGGCAGGCAGAGCTTCAGAGTCTCAATGCGTGGATGAGACGATGGTATAGAGAGGAGGGGTTTACATTCATTAGGAACTGGGGAAACTTCTGGAATCGGGGGAGCCTATACAGGAAGGATGGGCTCCACCTAAACCAAAGTGGAACCAGACTGCTGGCACTAAACATTAAAAAGGTTGTAGAGCTGTTTTTAAACTAGGAGGTGGGGGAAAGCCGACTGCTGCAGAGGAGCATGTGGCTCGGACAGAGACTTCTCTTAGGGGAGAGTCTAATGATAGAGAATCTCCAGGTTATAGTCAGGAGCAGAGGATGGAAGAGGATAAAGTAGGGGCCAGATCAGATGATAAACATTCACATAAAAAAGAATCTGATACATCAGAAAAGGGCAGACAAATAAACAGTGACAAGTTTTTAAAGTGCTTGTACGCAAATGCTAGAAGTCTAAATAATAAGATGGGTGAACTAGAGTGCCTTGTGATAAAGGAGGATATTGACATAATAGGCATCACTATTATGCCAATGGTGGACTGAGAGCAATCAATGGGACACAATCATTCTGGGGCACAAAATATATCGGAAGGACAGAACAGGTCGTGCGGGGGGGGGGGGGGGAGTGGCACTATATGTGACAGAAAATGTACAATCAAATGAAGTAAAAATCTTTAGCAAATCCGCATGTTCCATAGAATCTCTATGGATATAAATTTCATGCTCTAATAAGAATATAACATTAGGGATCTAGTATTGACCACCTGACCAGGACGGTGATAGTGATGATGAAATGCTAAGGGAAATTAGAGAGGCTATCAAAATTAAGAACTCAACAATAGTGGGGGATTTCAATTATCCCCATATTGACTGGGAACATTTCACTTCAGGACGAAATGCAGAGATAAAATTTCTCGATACTTTAAATGACTGCTTCATGGAGCAGCTGGTACGGGAACCCACAAGGGGAGAGGCAACTCTAGATTTAGTCCTGAGTGGAGCGCAGGAGCTGGTCCAAGAGGTAACTATAACAGGGCCGCTTGGAAATAGTGACCATAATACGATAGCATTCAACATCCCTGTGGTGGGAAGACCATCTCAACAGCCCAACACTGTGGCATTTAATTTCAAAAGGGGGAACTATGCAAAAATGAGGGGGTTAGTTAAACAGATGTTAAAAGGTACAGTGAATAAAGTGAAATCCCTGCAAGCTGCATGGGTGCTTTTTAAAGACCATAATAGAGGCCCAACTTCAATGTATACCCCAAATTAAGAAACACAGTAAAAGAACTAAAAAAGAGCCACTGTGGCTTAACTACCATGTAAAAGAAGCAGTGAGAGCTAAAATTACTTCCTTTAAAAAGTGGAAGTCAAATCCTAGTGAGGCAAATAGAAAGGAGCATAAACGCTGCCAAATTAAGTGCAAGAATGTAATAAGAAAAGCCAAAGAGGAGTTTGAAGAACGGCTAGCCAAAAACTCCAAAGGTAATAACAACCAGTGGGGCCCCTTGATGATCGAGATACAAAAGGAGCGCTTAAAGACGATAAAGTCATTGTGGAGAAACTAAATGGATTCTTTGCTTCAGTCTTCACGGTTGAGGATGTTAGGGAGATTCCCAAACCTGAGCTGGCTTTTGTAGGTGACAAATCTGAGCAACTGTCACAGATTGAAGTGTCACGAGAGGAGGTTTTGGAATTAATTGATAAACTTAACATTAAGAAGTCACCGGGACCAGATGGCATTCACCCAAGAGTTCTGAAAGAACTCAAATGTGAAGTTGAGGAACTGTTAACTAAGGTTTGTAACCTGTCCTTTAAATCGGCTTCTGTACCCAATGACTGGAAGTTAGCTAATGTAATGCCAATATTAAAAAAGGGCTCTAGAGGTGATCCCGGCAATTACAGACCGGTAAGTCTAACGTCTGTACCGGGCAAATTAGTCGCAACAATAGTTAAAAATAAAATTGTCCAACACATAGAAAAACATAAACTGTTGAGCAATAGTAAACATGGTTTCTGTAAAGGGAAATCGTGTCTTACTAATCTATTAGAATTCTGTGAAGGGGTCAATAAACATGTGGACAAGGGGGATCCAGTGGACATAGTGTACTTAGATTTCCAGAAAGCCTTTGACAAGGTCCCTCACCAAAGGCTCTTATGTAAATTAAGCTGCCATGGGATAAAAGGGAAGGTCCTTTCATGGATTGAGAACTGGTTAAAAGACAGGGAACAAAGGGTAGGAATAAATGGTAAATTCTCAGAATGGAGAGGGGTAACTAGTGGTGTTCCCCAAGGGTCAGTCCTCGGACCGATCCTATTCAACTTATTCATAAATGATCTGGAGAAAGGGGTAAACAGTGAGGTGGCAAAGTTTGCAGATGATACTAAACTGCTAAAGATAGTTAAGTCCAAAGCAGACTGTGAAGAACTTCAAAAAGATCTCACAAAACTAAGTGATTGGGCAACTAAATGGCAAATGAAATTTAATGTAGATAAATGTAAAGTAATGCACATTGGAAAAAATAACCCCAACTATACATACAATATGATGGGGGCTAATTTAGCTACAACAAGTCAGGAAAACATCTTGGAGTCATCGTGGATAGTTCTCTAAAAATGTCCACGCAGTGTGCAGAGGCGGTCAAAAAAGCAAACAGGATGTTAGGAATCATTAAAAAGGGGATAGAGAATAAGACTGAGAATATATTATTGCCCTTATATAAATCGATGGTACGCCCTCATCTCGAATACTGCGTACAGATGTGGTCTCCTCATCTCAAAAAAGATATACTGGCACTAGAAAAGGTTCAGAAAAGGGCAACTAAAATGATTAAGGGTTTGGAACGGGTCCCATATGAGGAGATATTAAAGAGGCTAGGACTCTTCAGCTTGGAAAAGAGGAGACTAAGGGGGGATAGGATAGAGGTATATAAAATCATGAGTGATGTGGAGAAAGTAGATAAGGAAAAGTTATTTACTTATTCCCATAATACAAGAACTAGGGGTCATCAAATGAAATTAATAGGCAGCAGGTTTAAAACAAATACAAGGAAGTTCTTCTTCACGCAGCGCACTGTCAACTTGTGGAACTCCTTACCTGAGAAGGTTGTGAAGCCTAGGACTATAACAGAGTTTAAAAGAGAACTGAATAAATTCATGGTGGTTAAGTCCATTAATGGCTATTAGCCAGGACGGGTAAGGAATGGTTAGCCTCTGTCTGACAGAGGATGGAGATGGATGGCAGGAGAGAGATCACTTGATCATTGCCTGTTAGGTTCACTCCCTCTGGGGCACCTGGCATTGGCCATTGTCGGTAGACAGGATACTGGGCTAGATGGACCTTTGGTCTGACTCGGTACGGCCTTTCTTATGTTCTTATGAACTACTGTACCATTCTATTCTAAATAGGTTCTTATACCATATCAGCAATGCATGGTTTTATTTTTAGAATGGAGGAAAATTAAGATTAGAGACTCCAAAGATTGACTAGATACAAAACTTACATTAAATCATTAGTAGTAGACCTAAGATCACTATTGTATTATTTATAACATAATACAGGCATGTATAACATTCAATCATTCATTTAAAATTGATTGATGCAGCTATATGAAGAAGATGGACATGTTCTGAATTAAATGTAATGCCCCTAAAGACAATGAGCTGAGTGACAGAACTGAGATCATGGTTATAGTGAAATACCCTGAAACCAGTGGGTTGTCATTGAGATACCTAAGAAGCTATTAAACGTAAAACTGAGTTGTCAGACTTCTTTGAGATTTCCAGACTCATCAGTATATGTATGTGCTTACATGATCACTGAGGTATGACCAACATCACTTTCTATTGTAGTGGCTTTTTCATCTAATGTTGGGTGCAGATAGGAACAGGATGAGAATGAGTCTGATTTGGGGAGTAGGAGGCAAAATCTCATGTTTTCACTCTGTAAATTAGATTTATTGTCTGATTTTGATCATAAACAACGGCTACCTTAATAAAAGACAAGAACCCTGTTTGATGTTCCTGTACAGCATTTTCTCCTCTCAAGGATTTTGATATTTGGACTTCTATAGTGCCCTCCATGTGAGACTCTCCAAACACTTTACAAACACTAATGAAATAAGTCCTCACAGTTCTTGTGAGGTAACTAAATATTATTCCCAGTCTTACAAATGGGGAACTAAGGCACACGATGGACAAATAACTGCCCATGTACACAGCAAATTAATAATACATCAAGAAGAGAATACAACTCTCGTGATTCCCAGTCCTTTACTTTTATGATTTGGACCATGATGATGGTGAAATATGATCTGATGACAAGAATTTCCCCATTTAGAACTTGCTGCAGAAAGTATAAACCAGTGAGTTCCATGGTGGCTTGTGCACCACAAGTGGTCTGTGAAACCCTTGCTGGTGGTACATGAAGAGTGGGATGGGCATTTCATTTACATTAAAATGTAGTGTAAAGTGTATCACTTTGTCTGAAGTGTAAAGGAACATAAGTTTAAATCACAGCCAGGCCTCTCATTTCCAGCAGCTAAATCAAATTAAAAGAAGTTAAACATTCATTGATACTGTTCAAATGTTACTTTTCTATATAAGCAATTACTGTAATTGCCACAGAGATTGGGTTCAGTCATCAGTGAGAGAGAAAGTGGTCTGCAAAGCTGTGAATGGGAAGGGAAGGGACACAATCACTCTATTAAGATATGATCCATGCTATAAAGACGTTTCAGATGCTATCGAGGCAGCCACTAGCAGACAACCAAAGCAAAGATACTATGAAATACAAACATATGCAAATACAACTCTGAATGACTGGCCAGTAATATATCAGACATTAGGAAAGGACAAACTTATTAATGACAATTAAAATGCTTTAAACAGTGTACAACACAGGACTGGCCAAAATGCATTAGCAATATAAAGCATGTTGCTACATACTTTTTTCTATCTATTTTGTATCTAGCTGAACATAGGTGGGGAGGGAGCTCTTGACATGTGCCATGCTCACTGTCATACTAAAAATACAGAGGGATGAGCTCTTAGACTGAATTCATTAGGAACAGCTGGGATTTGCTATGTGCCAAGAACAATATCAATCAGTAAAATGGACTGGAATCAGTGTAACCATTAATAATAAAGGGCTGATTAATACACTATCATATATTAAGGTATACAAAGTGCATTGAATCATAGAAGTGTCGGACTGGGAGGGACCTCAATCGGTCATCTAGTCCAGTCCCCTGGACTCAAGACAGGGCTATGTACTAACTAGGTGTTTGTCTAACCTGTTCTTATAAACCTCCAATGTTGGCGATTCCACAACCTCCGTAGGCAATTTATTCCAGTGTTTAATTACCCTGATAGTTAGGAAGTTTTTCCTAATGTCCAATTTAAACTGCCCTTGCTGCAATTTAAGTCAACTCCTTCTTATCCTATCCTCAGAGATTAACAAGAACAGTTTTTCTCCCTCCTCCTTGTTGCAACCTTTTATATAGTGGAAAACTGTTAGCAAGTCCCCCCTTCTGTCTTCTCTTCTCCAGAGTAAGCAGACCCATTTTTTTCAATCTTCCCTCACAGGTCATGTTTTCTAGACCTTTAATCATTTGTGTTGCTCTTTTCTGGACTTTCTCCAATTTGTCCACATCTTTCCTGAAATGTACACAATACTCCAGTTGAGGCCTTATCATCATCGAGTAGAGTGGAAGAATTACTTCTCATGTCTTGCTTACAACACTGTAGCTGATAAATCCCAGAATGATGGTTGCTTTTTTTTTTTTTTTTTTGAAACAGTGTTTTACTTTTGCCTCACATTTAGCTTGTGATCCACTATAACCCCCAGTTCCCTTTCCTCAGTACTCCTTCCTAGGCAGCCATTTTGTATCTGTGCAGCTGATTGTTCCTTCCTAAGTGGAGTACTTTGCATATGTCCTTAATGAATTTCATTCCATTTATTTCAGCCTACTTCTCCAATTTACCCAGATCATTTTGAATGTTAATCCAATCCTTCATAGCACTTACAACCCCTCCCAGTTTGATATTATCTGCAAACTTGATAAGTGTACTCTCTGTCATTATTTAATTCATTTATGAAGATATTGAACAGACCCAGAACCAGGAACAATCCCTGCAGACCCCACTTGATATGCCCTTCCAGCTTGACTGTGAACCACTGATAGCTACTCTCTGGGAATAGTTTTCCAATGACTTATGCATCTTGTAGTAACTCTGGCTAGACTATATTTCCCTAGTTTGTTTTTTAGAAGGCATGAGATGCACTGTCCTAGGGATGGGGGTTCCATGACCACCGCTTCCAAGAGGAGGAGGCAGGTGGTGGTGGTCGGGAACTCCCTCCTCAGGGGGACTATCTATCTGCCCATCCCGACCGGAAAACCGAGAAGTGTGCTGCTTGCCAGGAGCTAGGATTCACGATGTGACGGAAAGACTACCGAGACTCATCAAGCCCTCGGATCACTACCCCTTCCTGCTTCTCCACATGGGCACCAATGATACTGCCAAGAATGACCTTGAGCGGATCACTGCAGACTATGTGGCTCTGGGAAGAAGGATAAACGAGTTTGAGGCGCAAGTGGTGTTCTCATCCATCCTCCCTGTGGAAGGAAAAGGCCCAGGTAGAGACTGCCGAATCGTGGAAGTCAACGAATTGCTACGCAGGTGGTGTCGGAGAGAAGGCTTTGGATTCTTTGACCATGGGACGGTGTTCCAAGAAGGAGGAGTGCTAGGCAGAGACGGGCTCCACCTAACGAAGAGAGGGAAGAGCATCTTCACAAGCAGGCTGGCTAACCTAGTGAGGAGAGCTTTAAACTAGATTCACCAGGGGAAGGAGACCAAAGCCCTGAGGTAAGTGGGGAAGTGGGATACCGGGAGAAAGCATGAGCAGGAGAGCGCAAGAGGGGAGGACTTCTGCCTCGTACTGAAAAAGCAGGACGATCAGCAAGTTATCTTAAGTGCCTATACAGAAATCCAAGAAGCCTGGGAAACAAGCAGGAGGACCTGGAAGTCCTGGCACAGTCAAGGAATTATGATGTGATTGGAATAACAGAGACTTGGTGTGATAACTCACATGACTGGAGTACTGTCATGGATGGATATAAACTGTTCAGGAAGGACAGGCAGGGCAGAAAAGGTCGGGGAGTTGCCTTGTATGTAAAAGAGCAGTATGACTGCTCAGAGCTCTGGTATGAAACTGCAGAAAAACCTGAGAGTCTCTGGATTAAGTTTAGAAGTGTGAGCAACAAGGGTGATGTCATGGTGGGAGTCTGCTATAGACCACCAGACCAGAGGGATGAGGTGGACGAGGCTTTCTTCCAGAAACTAACAGAAGTTACTAAATCCCAGGCCCTGGTTCTCATGGGAGACTTCAAGCACCCTGATATCTGCTGGGAGAGCAATACAGCAGTGCCCAGACAATCCAGGAAGTTTTTGGAAAGTGTAGGGGACAATTTCCTGATGCAAGTGCTGGGGGAACCAAATAGGGGCAAAGCTCTTCTTGACCTGCTGCTCACAAAGAGGGAAGAATTGTAGGATAAGCAAAAGTGGATGGAAACCTGGGAGGCAGTGACCATGAGATGGTAGAGTTTAGGATCCTGACACAAGAAAGAAAGAGCTCAGAGTACGTACCCTGGACTTCAGAAAAGCAGACTGACTCCCTCAGGGAACTGATGGGCAGGATCCCCTGGGAGAATAACATGAGGGGGAACGAAGTCCATGAGAGCTGGCTGTATTTTAAAGAATCCTTATTGAGGTTGCAGGAAAAAAACATCCCGATGTGTAGAAAGAATAGTAAATATGGCAGACGATCAGCTTGGCTTAACAGTGAAATCCTTGCTGATCTTAAACACAAAAAAGAAGCTTATAAGAAGTGGAAGATTGGACAAATGACCAGGAGGAGAATAAAAATATTGCTCAGGCATGCAGGAGTGAAATCAGGAAGACCAAATCACGCTTGGAATTGCAGCTAGCAAGAGATGTTAAGAGTAACAAGAAAGGTTTCTTCAGGTATTTTAGCAACAAGAAGAAGGTCAAGGAAAGTGTGGGCCCTTACTGAGTGAGGGAGGCAACCTAGTGACAGAAGATGTGGAAAAAGCTAATGTACTCAATGCTTCTTTTGCCTCTGTCTTCACAAACAAGGTCAGCTCCCAGCCTACTGCACTGGGCAGCACAACATGGGGAGGAGGTGGCCAGCCCTCTGTGAAGAAAGAAGTGATTCAGGAATATTTAGAAAAGCTGGATGAGCACAAGTCCATGGGGCCGGATGCTCTGCATCCGAGGGTGCTAAAGGAGTTGGAGGATGTGATTGCAGATCCATTGACTATTATCTCTGAAAACTCATGGTGATTGGGGGAGGTCCTGGATGACTGGAAAAAGGCTAATGTAGTACCCATCTTTAAAAAAAGGAAGGAGGAGGATCTGGGGAACTACAGGGCAGTCAGCCTCACCTCAGTCCCTGGAAAAATTATGGAGCAGGTCCTCAAGGAATCAATTCTGAAGCACTTAGAGGAGAGGAAAGTGATCAGGAACAGTCAGCATGGATTCATCAAGGGCAAGTCATGCTTCACTAACCTAATTGCCTTCTATGACGAGATAACTGGCTCTGTGGATGTGGGGAAAGCAGTAGACGTGTTATTCCTTGACTTTATCAAAGCTTTTGATACTGTCTCCTACGGTATTCTTGCCGGCAAGTTAAAGTATGGGCTGGATGAATGGACTATAAGATGGGTAGAAAGCTGGCTCAATGGGTAGTGATCAATGGCTCCATGTCTAGTTGGCAGCCAGTATCAAGAGGAGTGTCCCAAGGGTCAGTCCTGGCGCCGGTTTTGTTCAATATCTTCATTAATGATCTGGAGGATGGCGTGGACTGCACCCTCAGCAAGTTTGCAGATTACACTAAACTGGGAGGAGTGGTAGATAAGCTGGAGGGTAGGGCTAGGATATAGAGGGACCTACACAAATTAGAGGATTGGGCCAAAGAAATCTGATGAGGTTCAACAAGGACAAGTGCAGAGTCCTGCACTTAGGATGCAAGAATCCCATGCACTGCTACAGACTAGGGACCGAATGGCTAGGCAGCAGTTCTGCAGAAAAGGACCTAGGGGTTACAGTGGACAAGAATCTGGATATGAGTTGACAGTGTGCCCTTGTTGCCAAGAAGGCTAACGGCATTTTGGGCTGTATAAGTAGGGGCATTGCCAGCAGATCGAGGGACGTGATCATTCCCCTCTATTCAACATTGGTGAGGCCTCATCTGGAGTACTATGTCCAGTTTTGGGCCCCACACTACAAGAAGGATGTGGAAAAATTGGAAAGAGTCCAGCAGAGGGCAACAAAAATGATTAGGGGTCTGGAGCACATGACTTATGAGGAGAGGCTGTGGGAACTGGGATTGTTTAGTCTGCAGAAGAGAAGAATGAGGGGGGGATTTGATAGCTGGTTTCAACTACCTGAAAGGGGGTTCCAAAGAGGATGGATCTAGACTGTTCTCAGTGGTAGCAGATGACAGAACAAGCAGTAATGGTCTCAAGTTGCAGTAGGGGAGATTAAGGTTGGATATTAGGAAAAACTTTTTCACTAGGAGGGTGATGAAGCACTGGAATGGGTTACTTAGGGAGGTGGTGGAATCTCCATTTAGAGGTTTTTAAGGTCAGGCTTGACAAAGCCCTGGCTGGGATGATTTAGTTGGGGATTGGTCCTGCGTTGAGCAGGGGGTTGGACTAGATGACCTCCCTTCCAACCCTGATATTCTATGATTCTATGCAAGACAGTAAGAAAAGCCTTACTAAAGTCCAGATATACCACATCTACCACTTCCCCCCATCCACAAGGCTTGTCATAGAAAGCTATTAGCTTAGTTTGATATGATTTGTTCTTGACAAATCCATGTTGACAGTTACTTATCACCTTATTATCTTCTAGGTGTTTCCAGATTGATTGCTTGATTATGTTCCATTATCTCTCTGGGTACTGAAGTTAAGATGACTGGTCTGTAATTCCCAGAGTTGTCCTTACTCCCCTTTTAATATATTGGCACTATATTTCCTCTCTTCCAGGCATCTGGAATCTCTCCTATTGTCCATGAATTCTCAAAGATAATAGCTAATGGCTCAGATATCTCCTCAGTCAGCTCCTTGAGTATTCTAGGATGTATTTCATCAGGCCTTGCTGACTTGAAGACATCTAACTTGTCTCATGTGAATGTTTGACAACTCTTTCTAGAGGGAGTCTTGACAGTAGAAATCACATGGAGGGAAAGTTCACTGGTACGTCCTATTACTATGTTGTACTTACTCAAAATTTCAAAGAAAAATAATTATCCTCACCAGCATCAAATATTTGATACCGACACTGTGTTTCAGACCTCAGTTAAGATCAATCATCAATATGCAAGTCATATAGCAAGAAATAGTACTTTGCACAAGCAATGTCTAGGTATTATATCATTCACTAGTCACAAAATAATGGAGTAGAGGGGAGAGTAGTGCACAGAGAATTCAGAAAAAGTATAAGGCATCCAATGAAGCTCATGCCATTAGCCCAACATAATTAATAATGAATGCTATTATCCCTACTAGTAGCATATATCAATGTCAGACAATGCCCCTCTCTTAAACATGCTGGGCTAGAATCTGAGCTGCACCTCCTGGAGGCTTTAAGCTCCTTTGTGTCCTCCTAATTATGAGTTGATGTGTGAGCCAAAATATCTCCCAGTGTATCTGATGGAGCCCAACGGTTGCTCTAAATTATGGCAACATACCCAGGACTGCCCAGAATGGGCCTCCACTGTCCCAACCCCAGCACCTCCCCTATGCAAGGGCTTTCTGGGGACTGGCACAGTGCTGCCTACAGCCATCTTGCATAATGCCTTATTCTGGGAGAATTATCCCTCAGCTGGCTCAGGAGTTGTTATGGTGCCTGTATGCTGCTATGCAAATGTTCAGGAGCTGTAGCGGGGGAAACATGCACCCAAATAGCATAGCTGTGTTCCTTTTTAGGAAAAGAGTCACATGCTCCCTGGACTCATTCCCTTCACCCACGAAGGTGGGCTACACCTGACATGGGTGAAGTGACACTCAACTCGTGACATATTATTAAAAAAATCAATAACAGCTAATTATAAATAATTGCTTAAAAACTGTAAATGTGTTCACTATAATAAAATTAATAAAATCAGAAGCTACCATCTTTATATTCAAACATATATTTGTAGATGTAAGAACAGCATCTCCCCAAAGTATAAGATATGATCCCCACCCCACTAAAACATCTTTATATAGATAGGAATTTCTAGGATTAGTCAACATTTTTTTTCATTGAAACTGTTTTTGACAGAAAATTGAATGACCTTCTTAATGAAAATTGTCTGCTTTTCATAGAAAACTTCTTGTTTTGTTGGGAAAAAATGAACATTTGAAAACAAAATATTTTTCACCAAAAACAGAAAATGTATGTGGGAATACATGGTGCCTTATGTCCCCATTTTCTTCTATGAAACTGGCTTCTAGCCAAACTATATCTCCCATGATGTAACATGGCCACAAAACTCCCATGATACATCACAGTGGATCAAGAAGAGGGGAGAATATGATTCTGCATAGGATTTGTAGTCTAGCCAGGAAGCCTGGCCCATAAAGAAGATTGGGGGCAGGAGGAACCTGAACTGCACTGCCGCTGGGGCAACACAGTTGTTCAGGATGACACAGTTTAATACTGAACTGACCCAAAATGAAATAATTCAAATTGATTCCACAAAACAAAACAAAAAATTCCCATTAAGGAAAGTCAAAGTGTTTCAATTCCAAAATCCTGAATACAAAATTTGGATTTTTTTTTTTGCCAAAACCTCATTTTTTCAACAAAATTTCAAATTTTCCAGAGGGAAGGAGGATAAATTCTGATCCATTCAATTAATCACCTTAAAAATTAATTACAAAAAGTTTGAAATTTTCTGATATTCAATTGGTAAAATGCATTTTTTATGTGTTAACCTACATTTCAGCATGATGTTCATACCTATGAAGTAGCGGCCAAATGTAAGCTGCCACTTAGAGACACTAGCGCTAATCACAAGTTATTGCAATATTTCAGGAAAAAAAAGTTATTTGTACTATGGTAGTGACTAGAGGCACCAGAACAGATCAGGGCCCCATTCTGGTTGGCTTTTTACAATCAGAGGGTACAAGATCCTTCCCCAAAGATATCACAGACTAAACAGCTATGAGAGGTGGGAGGTAATTCCAGATATTTTTAAAATCCGTTTTGAAATATATACATGGCTGGTCTCTGTCTTTAAGGCACAAGCATGCATTGGGAGGAATGGAGACACATAAGCTCAGGGTGAATGCAGGGAGGGATTGTATATCAAAAGGCACAGTCCCTTCTCCAGCTCCTCAGCCTGCAGTGGAAGAGTACAATCTGCACCATCTCTGAATCCTATACTTCTCCAAGAGCCAAACCAGCCCTAAGATGAAAGGTGACAAATATACCTTTCTCCGACCTTTTGCCCTTTCCTCACATCCTATAGTTGAGCTAGCCCAGAAAATCTGGGCCTATGTCCAGGAGTGCATTCTTCTCTGAGCTTTGTCTTTTGAATTTACAAGTTCCTTTGGACAAGGGACCAAGTTTTTATTTGTATCTTATCCTGCACATAGCACACTGGAAAATATCTGGACATTATCATGGATTATTGTTTATCAGATGGTGAGTTTTCAGGGCCATTCATTGCTCTTGAACAACATTAACATCAATAGAAGTTCTGTTTATGAAGAAGCTACATATGGCCATATGAAAATACTGCTTCCATTCTGTAGTGGGAGCCAGTGTGGCTCTATGTACCAACATCTGCTTTCAGGAAAAAAGCCACTCTCTTTGGAGCTTTCCTTTTTGATGAGATATAGTCCTTCTGGCCTTGCCATCATCATGCTATGAAGGATACGAAAAGATTTTTCATCTCAAGTAAGTATTACTTACAAGATATATGACCAATAGCAGTAAAACCATATTCTTAAGGGCAGCTGTTAAACTAGGATTATTTCAGTAGCATCTAACAGCCTGCACTGGAGACAAGGATCTGTCGAGCTTCCATTACACATTTAATGATATATTTCAAAGGGTTGTAATACAGTTCTTTGGAAGATCTATAACTCATTGGACTGAAACTCGGACAAGTTTTCAGTTGATGAACTTTTCTCTTTAAAAAACTGCCCATTAGTTTAGGTACTTTTAAAATAGAACAACAATCTATTTTAATCCATTTCAAAATATGCTTTCTTGCCAAATTGAACTATAAGTTCTATTTAAATAAAATACATTTTTTCAGATTAGTAGGGGACAGATGTCTCTCATTACTTTGGGGGGAAGTTTTGAACATGTTCAAGTGTTTAATCTTGATTGTGAAGAGACATTGAAATCAATGGAGTCACTTCAAGTTTACACCTGTTTAACCACCAGGAGATTTTTGTTCTATTGTTGCAAAAGAGTATATGGGTTTCAGGTACATCTTGGTCAGCACTACAAACATCTGCTGCCCCTGACTTCAAGCTATAGCATTGTTTCGTAGATGTGAGATGCTGCCAGCACTCCAGTCCCTCCTTTTCTTCTTCCTCACACTCCACTCCTAGTGCACTTTCCACTGTTCTGCTCTGGTAAAGAAAAGTATCTGCCACAAAGGAGTTTTGTTTGTTTAAATAAAATATAGGAAAAGTGGTTTAAGGGGTGGGGCTTAGCCCCACTAAGTCCTCAGTATCATCTGCCATCAATAAATACAACAGTAGACTGAAACACAGACAATGATTGATATGTTCTAGTAATAAAGCACTTCTGCCTTTTGTAGGATAGTTCATCTTTTGTGAGCCTGTCCCAATCTGTAGGCTGATGTAGCTGGCCGTGCCTGCTCTCTATCCTTCCCACTTAGGGAATATCATGCATAGGGCATGCACACTCCCTTCTGAACAAGGAATACAATTATGACAGGGCTTTCATGGGTGAGGTTTCCTTGTGCATCCCTGCCCTCCGACCACCCATATAAGGGGCGGTCATTGTCTTCAGACATGATATGAAAAACTGTGACTGTCCCAGCAAAAACTAGGACAGATGATATCATTATTCTTGAATAATTTGCAGAATTAAGAAGGGCTACCAAAGAGGTAAAGCAGTCAAAGTGACTGGAGGCAAAAATTATTAAAGACATATCCTGAAGATACTGAGGTTGACTCACAATGGCTTTGGACTGACCAAACCAGAAAGATAAATAGACCCAAAGAACTCATTTCTAAATCGAAGGGCTGATCTGGGGAGCTGTACAAGAATGGGACAACACAGCCATTTTGAGATCTCCATTATTATACTACAGTTCCCATTCCTCATTTTTAATCTAAATTGGAAGTTTGTTTAGTTTAGGAAAATTACTTAAGTTTAGTTATAGCCATCCTCCAAGTCAAGGGTTAAAAAATAAGAAACAAATTGTTTACTTAACCAAATGACTTGTGATGGGGACAATAGGCATAGGACAATGGAGGCAGCAGAAGGTGTTACAAGTAGTTGTCATGGGCCACAAAACCATTGTCTCTGTTAAGTCCATGATTTTTAGTGTTGATGTCATTGGTGTAAATAATGGCATGCACATTAATAAAAAAGCCCTAACACTAATCATTTGCATAAAATCTCCAGATTTCTGAATAGTAAGCCTTAATGTAGGATACTACCAATTAGGATGGTGACATACTATGACAGTGGTGCGAATTCTTCAGCTATCCTTCAATGGGAGGATGATGTCTGCCAAGGGGGTTCGTTGGTGGGTGCCCAATGTCTGAGGAGCTCAATTCGTGCCCTGCAGATTTTCCCACAGAAGTGGCAGGTGTAATCTTGAAGGAGACATAGTTGTTGGCTCGACTGTTGTGCCCTTTCTTTCGTCCTTTGTCACTTCTCTGTCTCATGAGCACATCTGTTCTCCTCAAGGTGAGCTATGGCTTGGTGTATGAGGTGGCGCCACTGTGTTCTGTTCCATGCTGAGTCCCAGGTTGTTGAGTTGATGCCTCCCTTTTTAAAAAAGGGGAGGTGCCAACTACTGGTTTGATATAGTTAAGCAGAGCAGCTAACACAATCCTAAGGGTCTGAATGTGTCCACTGGGTGTACATATGGACTCCACTGGTGTGGCAGAAAGTGCTAATGCAACACACACATGATCTTTGTTCATGAAGCCCACCATTGAATAAAGCTGTCTCCTTACTGAGATGTTTCAGTCCTGGGCAATAACATATTGTTTTGGCTTGCAGAACATCAGACATTTTCAGCAGTAGCAATTCTTTGCTACTGTTCATTAACTGAATGTGAACTCTAAGTCAGCCTCACTGTTTTTTGCCCCTCAACATAAATGTTACTTGAGCTAAATGTGTTGCATTAAAAATACAAAAGATATAAGATTTTGTGGGCAGATAAAAGATCTTCCAAGGCTTAGAGAGAATAACCAAACAATAACTTACCTCAATGGTATTTTTGGTTTACAATCTGCAAAGTTGGAAAATATTGGAACATTTCAGCTACACTTCATGATTCATAAGCTGCATACTGGTGGGAAGGCCTCAGTAAGAAGTGATATACTTCCAATGTGGTTGTACTGTTTTAAATTCAGAACTGAGCTATGACCCTGTTGTAGTTGTAAGACTTGAATTTTTTTCAGAGATCATCCCATTTACTCTAAACCTGAACTATTTTAGCCTGTGCGATCATTTGGTAAAGGTAATTTAAATGTTACTTTCCTCCTGCTCTTTCAAGTTTTTGTTTGTTTGTTTTTGTTTTAAATAATTTGTACAACAAATCACGTAGTATCTTTTTCTGTTCAACCTAAATGGACAGTTTCTATTTTAAAAAAGGGAGTTTGCACAAATGATGGATGAGGCTCTACACTTATGATATTTAAATAATTTACATAGCTGACTCACTAATTTTGTAAAGAAAATGTGTTTATTTCTATCTGTCTACCTTGCAGATTCAGCTTGAGGTCTTAAAGTAAAGCTAAGCCCTTTCTGACTCAAGCATCCTCACAAATAAAAACTGTCTGCAAGCCAAATTCTGCATAGGTGTCAACTGCCCTCACCTGTGTAACACTATTGCCTATCAGGGGTGGGGGGAGAGGGGGGAACAGGTATAATCAAGGGCATAATTTACAGAAAACAGGGTTTAAAGATGGCCCTGGAATTTGAATTTACTTAAAAAAATATGTTGATTATGCACAAGCCAAAAGAGATCAATCTATTCTCCCAGAGTTGCATTGTGTCTGCAGAGCTGATGTTTTCTTTTAATGGTTACATGAAGCAGAGATGACTGTGAATGCACATAGGAAGCTGACCTGTTGAGCACTCCCATTTTCACAATCTCGTACTGCAGTTCAACTTTGCATTTCCTGACTTGTGAGGGCTTAAACACCTTAATGTTGCAGTAATACTAGTTTTTGGCCTGGAATACATACGTGGAACATATTTAAAATAAACATTTTTATGGCAACTGGAGGGAAGATTCCTATTTACATAGTAACAGAAAACTGTGTGAAAGCTTCACATCAAACCTTAAACCTAGATGAAACTAGGTGTAAGCACCAACTGGTTCCCACAAATTGTCGTCCCTCTCACAGGCATACCCAAAATATAATTGTAGGCTCTCCTCTGAAGTGTGACTCAAGCCTGCTCCCTGGTGCTTGCTACTTGGAGTGGCTTCTCCCCTCTCCTCACATAGGTTGGATCCTGGCTTCTTTTTTGTTACATCTGGGGCCTCTACCCAAGATGACTCCTCACAATGCCTGAGACACAAGGGGTGATATCCCTTGGCAAAATGAATAATGTTCCCACTTCTGACAAGGAGTATAAACAAGGGCTGTCGAGCAATTAAAGAAATTAATTGTGATTAATCATTTTTAATCACACTATTAAACAATAGAATACCAATAGAAATTTATTAAATATTTTTGGATGTTTTTCTACATTTTCAAATACATTGATTTCAATTACAACACAGAATACAAAGTGTACAGTGCTCGCTTAATATTATTTTTATTACAAATATTTGCACTGTAAAAATGATAAAAAGAAATAATATTTTTCAATTCACCTCATACAAGAACACGTGCAATCTCTTTATTGTGAAGGTGCAGCTTACAAATGCAGATTTGTACCATATTTGCATTCATAAAACAATGTAAAACTTTAGAGCCTGCAAGTCCACTCAGTTCTACTTCTTGTTCAGCCAATCACTAAGACAAATGAGTTTGTTTACAATTACGGGAGATAATGCTGCCCAGCTCTTATTTACAATGTCACCTGAAAGTGAGAATAGGCGTTTGCATGGCATTTTGGTAGCTAGCATTGCAAGGTATATGTGCCAGATGTGCTAAACATTAGTATGCCCCTTCATGCTTTGGCTATAGGTGCCGACATCCCCTCTGCCTGGTGGGTGCTTGACCCACACCGCCCCCATTCCACCGCTTACCCAAAGTCCCTGCCTCCTCCCCTGAGTGTGCCATGTCCCCGCTCCTCTCCCTCCCTCCGGGAAAGTCCTAAGAGGTTAGGGAAGGGAGGAAGTGCTGGGAGGGAGGGGGAGGAGCGGGGACATGGCGCACTTGGGAGGGTGGGAGGAGGCGAGGCAGGGGGAGCTTGGCTGCCGGTGGGTGCCGAGCACCTGCTAATTTTTCTCCAGGGGTGCTCCAGCCCCGGAGCACCCATGGAATCGGTGCCTATGACTTCGGCCACCATTCCAGAGGACATGCTTCCATGCTGATGATGATCATTAAAAAATAATGTGTTAATTAAATTTATGACTGAACTCCTTGGGGGAGAACTGTATATCTCCTGCTCTGTTTTACCTGAATTCTCCCATATATTTCATGTTATAGTAGACCCAGCACGTTGTTTGTTTTAAGAACACTTTCACTATAATTATCAAAATTTACAAAATGCAAAGAAAGTACCAATGTGAGATTTCTAAAGATAGTTACAGCACTCAACCCAAGGTTAAGAATCTGAAGTGCCTTCCAAAATCTGAGAGGGACAAGGTGTGGAGCATGCTTTCAGAAGTCTTAAAAGAACAACGCTCCGATGCGGAAACTACAGAACCCCAGCCACCACAAAAGAAAATCAACCTTCTATTGGTGGCATCTGACTCAGATGAGCATGTGTCAGTTCACACTGCTTTGGATCATTATTGAGCACTAGATCCCACAATAGGTCAAAGACTCCCTTTCTGGGGAGTGGGAGTTAATCAGGGACCCCTGGAGCTGTTTCTCTCTCAGATCCCAAACTCAAAGTTCAAAAATGGAACTAATCCTAGTCTCTTTGTCTCCAAGTCGAGCTATCCCCTCCCACTGAGGGGGCTGAGCAGCCCTGACACATCATTATCCCATAAAACTGCCTGAGTATAAACCCTGAAAGAAGCCTCTCCTTTGGTCACAGGAGGAGTTCTGAATCCATTCGGTCCCCATCCCTGGCTCTAGGCATGCTAGGAAATGGTGTCAAAGGGCTCTACTAGCCATTATTGCTGTAATTCATAGGGGAGGATTACGATCTCCTATAGCAGTTATTCTCAATCTTTTTTCATTTGTAGACCCCTAAACATTTTCAAATGGAGGTGCAGTCCTCTTTGGAAATCTTAGACATAGTCTGTCGACCCCCAGGGCCCATGGACCAGATGTTGCAAACCACGGTTCTATGGTAACGACAATCTTTTGTGGACCCCTTAGGCATAGTCTGCGGACTCCCAGGGATCCACAGGAACCACTGTCAGAGTTCAGAGGTTGGTAGGTTCAGTTCAGAGTTCCAGGAGTTGGCAAACTGCAAGTGGGATTTACATAATCACACCTCTGGAGGTCTTTGAGGGGGTCATGTAATAAATGATTTATCACTGAGTTAAACAAGCTCCAAGCCAAGCGCAGGTGTTTATTGGACTAAGACATAATTAATGCTGAAGGAAGAAGTAATTCTGACTAGATTTGATGTAAACAATGAGAGACATGGAATGCTGTACAATCACTGATCAACAGCTGGGTGGTTGTTTCCCAGTACGTGCAAGTAGCTAGGAGGAAGGGAAATGGATGAATTCTTATGGTGACCTCTAAAAAGAAAATGGCTAGTGTTCAGATTCTTGGAAAATAGGAGAAATGTGATGTTTTTTGATCAGACTGGCTCACTAGTCTTTTATTTGTCTTTCCTACTTCCCTTTGTGCTGACATTTCCACTCTCACATTTTTCAAGAACACATTCAGAAAGAAAGTTAGACTCCTGATCCAAGGTTTATTTGAGATTAGCCCGTGCAAGTGTAACACCGACAGACCCTGGTCGTTGGTGGGTGGAATCGAACCTGGGACCTCTGGAGCTTAGTGCATGAGCTTCTACTGCATGAGCTAAAAGCCAACTGGCTGTTAGCTAAGGCTGTAGAGCAGACTCATTTTATCTCTCTCTCTAAGTGGTCTCCGTGCCACTAGATGGGACAGAACCCCACACCCAGACAGTGTGTGGGTTACACAAGGTAAAGCGAATTTTGAGTTTCTTATTAACAAGTACACAAAAGTTTGAAGTTTATGGAGATCAGAATAGAATATTCAGTTTAACAGCACTGTGCTTTATGTTAAGCAGCTTTATCAGTATGTAATCTTCATTGTCAAACTCCTTATTTATGATGCAGCAGCTTGAATATCAGGCCACTGGAGAGCCAAGTGTCTTTTGTTAATGCTGTAAACGTGTTTTTGCTTCGCCTTTAAAATGGAAACTGATTTGTTCTAGCAAGAGCTAAACTGCTATTATTTTGTTTTTTAAGAAGCACCATCACAAATGGTTTCCTAACAGACTATCCTAGGGATACCATAATTTTGCGAATGGAGGTCAAGAGTACAGTCCATGTGCTTTCCTCATTTTGTAATTACCCATATATTCTTGCCTAGCATGCTGCTTTTTCAGAAAGCTTTCATGACAATACATGATTAAATTGTTCAAAACTCTCATTTCTATTACTGTATTGGCAAGATATTCTTGGCTGCAAGAAACTTATTATTTTCTTGCCCATCACAGAATGGATAACCTGCCCAGGGGCTTATTATATTAACCATACATCTTTTCAGCCTTGCAGTTGTCATGTATGACTATACCAGTTATGAATATCATTAAGGATTCAAAACAGTGTTTGTTAAAATCCCATATTTAATCACTCATACCTTTCTGAAATATTCACCTTTCTGTCTAAAAGTTTCCAAGCTTAGCCTCTGTCTGAAGATAATATTTTTGGAAAGGATATGAAGAAATGCTTCCGTTGTTTTTCAGTGAGAAGGGAAAATAAAAATACACTTCTCTCTTTGGGAGGCAACCCCTCCCCCCCCTCCCAAAAGCTTGCAAACTTTGAAAGTCCTACAGACCAACAGCTACGAATTAGAAGTATCAGTGTATGGTCTTGTCCTGGAGGAATGCATTTTTAACTTGATAAAGTTAAGGACATTTGAAAATCAAGTACAGAAACATGTACATTTTTCTCTTTCCTTACCTCATTAAATGCACTGTTAAGAAGGATGCAATGCGTGACTCACAATGGTACTTCAACACTGACCTTCATAATTATCTGAATTCTATAACTCTTCTTTAATAATAACTAATTACACTTAGGACTCCTCACACATTGATCTCAATCACGTTGATAAGCAAATCAATTCTCCAATAGTGTGTGTGTGTGGGAGGGGGGTGGTTCATGGGGGACAGAAAGAGAATTGTGTCTCAGAATCATATTTTCCCCGGCTCTGCTCGTATAGCAGAGCAGCTACCCACTGCCCCTTACTCGGGCAGACTGCAAAGTGACATTTTAGTCCTAAATCTATAGACCATAATTGCCGATAATGGTAGAGGTTTTCATGGGCATTAGGGCAAAATATATTCTTGTCCGGGGATATTAAAAGGAGAGAGAGAGATAAGTTCTAAATGGTAGAAAGGGCTCAGCTAATAAAGATATTTTGGACAAATATGACACAAAATACAAGATACTGCACATATATTTAAGTTTGTGGAAAAAATATTATTTATATCATTGGAGAAAGGAAAAAGTATGTGAGCATATAATGAAAGACTAGCATAATGCTTATGCATACTGGGCAGAGTTAAGGTTGTGTATGCAGTTTAAATTTTGCATTTCCTGACTTCTGAGTGCTTAAATTTGTGATACTAGACTCAAATTCTGTTATCCTAATGCATATTGAGCAGTACTTTCTCCCGGATGTTGTTCCATTAACTTCAAACATTTAAATGTGGCAGAATTTGGTCTTAAATAGAAACCTGTTACTTTCCAGTTGTGAAAGGTGAGCTTTATAAATATTATCAGAAACTGTAACTGATCATCAGCCCTTCCAGAAAAATAATTTCTAGATGATGCCCAGTAATGTGGATCCACTACAGTTCTTACAGGAGAAGCAAAATAATATTGTAAACCAATTCCTGACAGGGCAGTATAGGGGTACTTGTTTTCTCCATTGCTTGGGGCAATGCCATCTCCAGAACTGTCCATAGCAATATTAAATCCACTTGAAATCATCTGTAAAATAGTAAGAAAGTTTCAGTTTTTCAGTCAGCTAGGGAATATCATTTTAAATAAAAAATCTTCAGATATCACTAATCTGGCAGTTGTGCTTTTTGTCTGATGTTGGAGAAAAAAAATACATAGATGATTTAAAGGATTCTTAATCACAGCACAGCCATTTTTTTACAATTCATTTGGTGTGTTTGCTGTAATTCTGCATCTGCTTTTTTCCCATTCACTGGCACCATTGCTAAAGAAAGTTTGGATTGATTTACCAAGCAAATCTTGGTATGGAAGAAACATAGGAAGCTGTGGACTTCTGGTAGATTATATAATTTCAAGATAAAATTATAGAGAAGGTCAAAAAAGGAGACGATCATTATTTTGCAAGTAGAACTGGACTCTTCAAAATACGGGGCAGCAGAAATACCTGATTCCTCTCTCTATCAAGGCCCATTCCTATGTCTATTGTGATCAGTTACAGAGCTCTAGTTGACATCAGGAGTGCAAGATCAGGACCTTTTACTTTGAAGTAACTTAATTGACTCCAGTGGAGCTAGTCCTCATTTACACTAGTGAGAGGAGAATAAGGCCCCCAGCTTTTATCTTTATTACCACAGTGGTATGAATCTGATTTTGAATTTCTATAAATGTGTGGAATGTCATACACTATCGCTTATACTGAAATCAATAGTAGTCCCAAACCGTATATTCTTTAGTTCTGGTATTAGTAAACGATTAGTAAATTGCCTTGCCCTGGTCACAGAGAAACGCCAGGAAAGACAACTGTCACTCAGCAATTGCGGCCCAACCCCGTCTTCCAGCACCACCTGCAATGTCTGCCAACGAGCCTGTGGCTCAAGAATCAGACTCCTCAGGCACCGAAGAACCAATGAAAAATAAAACCTGTGAAAGATCATCCTCAACCTTAAGGGATTGCTGACGATTAGTAGGCAGAAGTGATTTGGTCATTGCAGAAATCCCTACAGGATGCTGGGTACTTCTGGTTTCTGTAGTTTTAAATACTTCTTAGTTTTCATTATGTTTAAAGGGTTGGATTTTTAAGATTGCTCAGTGATGAGCTAACTCTGTTCCCATTAATGTCAGTGGTAAATCTCACACTGAAGTCAATGGGGGCAGAATCAGACCAACACACAGTGCTTTAGGAAATCTCATCCAAAAGTGAAGTACCCAATTTTCAAACTCACATGCCTATTTAGGTACCTGAAGAACAGTTGTAGGAAGCAAAATATCAAATGAAGCCATCTAACTGAGGCCCCAAAAGGGTATCTGAGACATAACTCCCACTCATCTGGCACTTTATCTCAAATCAATGAAAAACTGATATATCAGTCCTCCATGAGCACTATTTCATATTTATGAAACATCGCTCAGTATTCTGTCTTAAAGTCTTTCAATAAAGCCTTAGACTCATGGCACTGAAATATCCACAGTTAATGTGACTGAGAATCCTTGCTGGCAATGTGAGACACAGAGCTCTCTCTGCTACTCATGTTAAATCTTTCAGCAGACTTGGATACCATTTATCATTATACGTCAGTGATGAGGCTGTCAAGTATCAGGGGGTAGCTGTGTTAGTCTGTATCTACAAAAACAACAAGGAGTCTGGTGGCACCTTAAAGACTAACAGATTTATTTGGGCATAAGCTTTCGTGGGTAAAAACCTCACTTTTTACCCACGAAAGCTTATGCCCAAATAAATCTGTTAGTGATGAGGCTGCAGTTCCTGGTGAGCGAGGGTGGGTCTGATCTTGACCTGATGAGCTCATTTGTGAATGAGGAGACTTGGAGAGTAACACTTGGCCTTTTTTTTTTTCTAAGGGGGTCCCATATGAGATTCTGCAGGATTCCATTATGTTCACTGCACAGTATTTCTGAGATCAGTAGAGGAGATAAGATGGGCTGCAGTGTCATCAGATTGCTGTCAATATGCAACTCTAACAGTCTTCTTTGATTATGTATTTGGTTAGCCACAGTTGGTAAAACTTAACCCACAGAAAACTGAGATGGTGTGATGCTTGTGGATATAAAGAAGCATTCTGAGGGCCTTGTTAGTGATTTGTGAATTACCATTCTCCATGGCCACTACTAGTGTGATAGGAGGCCTATATTGCAACAGTAGCTGAGAGTAAGTTATCCAATGAGCCTGCCTGTTTCATTCATAAAATGACCTCACTATGGTTATCCATGTCTTTGTCACATCTGGAGCTAAACCGTGCCATTTAAACACAGCTCTATATTTAGGGTGTTATGGAGCTGCATTGTCCCAGGAGGAGCTTGAGAAAGGTACAGTCCTTCTGCAAGCTGCCCAGTGTGCTGCTTCCATTTGTCCACTTCATGCCTGAGTGTACTCTGTGGCCCAATGTAGAGAGTAGCACAAAGCTACTCCCACTGTGCAAAGACCCCACTTCCTTCAAGCCTTCTTTGGGATGGTTTGTTCCCTAGGGATACACAAAGGAAGCAGTCTCTGTGCTATCTCCAGTCAAGAACTGTAATTATTTGTGACCCTAATACAACATCTTTGATCCCTCCCTCCCATCCAGCACTGCTGCGCAAAGGCTAAAGAAAATCTAGCCCTTAGGATGAATGATTGTAATTGCCAGCTACAGGGAATACACAGTGTCTGCAATGGAGCTTGAAAACAATGCCTCTTCCTTTTCCCTCACTCCCTGTTTATGCATGAATATGCATTCTGGCTTCAGTACATTTTCCCACTGTGCAAATACATTGCTGCAGAGCACTTAAGGCAGGTCTACACTACAAACTTTTGCCAGCATATCTGCTATGTTGGCAAAAGATGTCATAAGGTGTGATTTGTGACGGACATAGCCGTGCCAGCAAAAGCCCCTAGTGTAGATGCAGTTATACTGGCAAAACTGTGCTTTTGCTGGTATAGCTTATTTTGCTTGGAGGGGCTGGAATAAACAATAATGGCAAAAGCACAGTTCTGTGGGAATAAATTGCATCCACTCTAGGGGCACTCTGCCAGTAGAGTAGATCAATACAGCTACACAGGCAAAGCCTTCCAAGTGGCTTGTAGTGTATATCTAGCCTTGTAATGGAAAGTCCTTTGTTAGTTCTGATGCACCTAGGGTGACCAGATAGCAAATGTGAAAAATCAGGACACTTGTTTTTTTCTGGGGAGGAGGATATAGTTGCGTATATAAGACAAAGGTCCTTATATCGGGATGTCTGGTCACCCTAGATGCACCCCAGAACAGCAATCCCAAAACACAAGGAGATTGAAGCAAGACAGGCTGGTAGATGGTCAATCAAAACATATAACAACACATGAACTAGTTAAGTTAGCCACAGGCTGAACAAAACTGAATAGTCCAAAAGTAGCAACAAGCCCTGAGTAACTGTACACACCCAATGCTATATACACACACACTCGAACACTAAGTTCAGGGAGCAGGAACCGGGAAACAAACAGGGTAGGAGAACAGGATGCAATAAGCAGGAAGGCAACACACACAACCCAGTCATCACATCCTACAAAGTGAGAAGGAATAAAACTGGACTAAATTAATCCTTGGCAGAACTCCAGTGCCGTCTTTGAAGTTCCACCAGGGATGAATTTAGCGCTCTGTGCTTAAATGTGTGTACTTTTTCTCTGACATCCCAAAATTTTTTTTCACAGACACAGTCGTAAACATAGGCAGCATAGTATCAGATTGTGAAACTGGGAAGAAAGATCTCATCATAAGAGCATTAAAATGTGATAACGTTTTAGTCTTTTGATCTAAAGAGTTAGCTCTACTGTGCAGCTTCTTGAAGATACACCTGGCATGAAGGTTGAGTATTATTTGAGAGAACTAATGATTCATACACATCTAGCCTCCAGTGCATTGCTATTTAAAACCTCTTTTAGCACTGACAAAAATGACTAAGGATGCAGCTGGAGAGAGAGCCAGCTCTAGTTGGACAAGTTAATATTGTTCTAAACTAAGCCCAGCAGAAAACAAGGGTAGTGAAGAAAAGTAATTGTTTAATGGAAGGTTTCTGATGTTCAGTTCTTTTTTTCAGGGCAGATTCTTATTCTCTTACACACACTGAATAGCACCTTGCTCCAGGAATAGTCTCATTACTCCAGGAGCATTTCCACTGAAGTCAACCTGTCCTTCAAAGTGAATAAGCCTATTGGAATCTGGCCCTTGACTGGTAACTAAGATAGATAGGGATGCCTCATTTACTTCTTCCTAAGGAAGATATTTTTAGATGTAGATGTAATAAAAAAGACTGATTCTCACACCCACCCTTGCAATTCTGTCATAGTCTGGCTTGGGTGCTGAAATACTTGATTTCTAGAAAAAATGCATAGTAGGCACAATCATATTTTCCGTAGCATGTTTTCAACTAAGCTCCTCAGCAGTATAGCTAGCTCAAGTGAAACAGCAGTTTTAATACTCATCTGTACTTCTACACAATTTCCTTTAATAAATGTAGTGAATAATTAATTTCATTCTTTTGATATCTCCAAAGAGATAGTATGAAAGATTTAATAACTTTGCTTTAAAGGACCTACTGAGGTCTGAAGAGCTATTTTAGTAATTAATGCTTAACTGAAGCTGAACATATTTCAACATACCTTTTAATTATGTACTTCAGATAAATATTGTTTACAATATCAGTGATTACTCGGTGTTATAACGATGTGTCCGTTTTTATTTCAGCTTTCAATGTGAACTTAAACTGCTCTTATTGGAGCTAGATAAGGGAAATTGTGACTTGTATATCAGGTAGAGGGCAAGAATACTAGCTCGAACTGCCTCCAAAGCAAAACTGAAACCATCACAATGATATATTTTTACCTCCAGGGCTGAAATTCCATTATTATAATGATATAGGATCCATTCCAGGGCAACCTTCACAGAAATGCATGGACACAGTTTGGCTTTCGAAATACAGTTTCCTTCAGTGGGGAGATTTAATTCTGTCTTTCATCATGTTGCTGATATAATTGTTTCCTGGGTAGAATTCTTAACCTAACATTAAATAGCTTTACCTCCCAAGGAGGAGATGCTTTCTTGACCTAATCTTCATTGTTGTAGAAATACACAGTTCTTTGTTTCTTGGATAGCGTTCATAGGCATCAATAACCTAGCTTTTTTTCAAGGTAAAGCATTTTTTCTAGGTAGAATACCTAGCATCACAATAATAGAGCACTGTTTGTCAGGGAAGGATTTCCAGCATGGTAATTACAGATGTGCCAAGAGTACAATACACATCTGAACTAAAATGGAATGATAATATATTTTGCTAGTGGTTTAACTCTGGTACCTGAATTGTTTTAGATACTAAGTATCCAATATAACATTTTTACGGGATAAGGGTGTTCTGATAATGCTTTAAAATAAACAGGTTCCTAAAAGTATACTTGTGGAAAAAAATATCTTTATATTGATGTGTTGTAACTTTGTTTTATGGTGGAATTCCAGATATCAACTTCGTCTGTGATGCAGGAACTACCTTCTTGGTAGAATCCTCTTCATCACCATAATGTAATTTAGCCTCTAGGATTAAATTCTAAACTTTGCTTTGCCTGCAAAAACAAGCACTGCCTCCAGGGCAGAGCTCTTATTTCTGCCTCCACATCACTCTGCACTCAAGGAAGCTTAATGCCTTCAGGTCACAGCTTCTAATGTATCCGTTTTGTAGATTCTTTTCCAGGGTGAAGAAGATCTGACTTCTTAGGCAAAATTCATAGTATCGACATGTATTGATTGTTCTTAGCATACAGAGCTAAAGGAGCTTTCTGCCGAAAAGATAGTTAATGTCCAAAATGATTATTAATATAGGAATTATATACCTTAGCATCTCATCCTGGGAATTCTTAACCTCATAAAAATAAAAGGCCAACTGTGAAAGATGCATTGTGCATTAATGGTCTAAACCTCATGCATCGGCGACCTTATTTTTAAAGTACAAGACTCTGGGAGATATTAAAGATTCTTAAATTTTCGGGGTGGGAGTTGTCATTCAAGGGACACAGGACTTCTGAGAAAGTACTCACATCATCAGATACCATCTCAGTAAACCACCTGCGCAGCTGAATTATGATAATGCTGAGATCTGCTCTAGGGATACTCGGAATTGCCAGTTGGTGAACTAGCGCAAAAAATTTAAGACTGCCCTTTCCACACAGATTTCTACTAATCTGCTAAAGTGAACCAAATATTTTAGAAAGCTCAGAAGTAATCAGTTGACTTTTTCTTTCCCTTATTTTCCAAATCTTTGCTTCTGGGCCTAGCCAGGTGGAAACATGTGCTACTGAAATATCGTACAGTAGTAATGACTAGTTTTGCAGCTTTTCCATCCTGATTAGAAGCAGTAAGCTTCATTTATTATTTATGGGTTTTGAAGTATCGAGTTGGTCCCCAACCTTTCTGTTGCAATAGCATATTCATGTTCCCAGAAGAGTGTGGTAGGTGCCGGACAACCAGCCGCCGAAATGCTGCCGAGAAGCGGGGTCATTGAGAAGCATCGCCGCCGAAATGCTGCCGAGAACCAGTGTCATGAAGAAGCGTCGCTGCCAAAATGCCACCGAAAAGCAGCAGCATTTCGGCAGCGACGCTTCTTGGCCTTGCTGCTTCTCGGCGGCATTTCGGCAGCTGGTTGTCCGGTGGCTGTGCTCCTCGGCGGCGGGTTGTCCGGCGGAAGCGTTCCCTTGTCAGTAGGCAGGCGCACATAAATGCCACTGTGGGCACCATCGCACCTGCGGGCACGATGGTGCCCGCCGGGGCATTTATGTGCGCCTGCCTACTGACAAGGGACCATTGGGGACCACTGATCTAGGTATTACTCAATCTGGATTCAGGACTCCATTTCTCTAGGTCCTGTACACACATACACATAGACACAATTAAAATAATATTTTTTCCCCAAACAGCTTAAAGTTTAAGTAAGTACTATGCCTTAGAACAGGGGTCGGCAACCTCTGGCATGCGGCTCACCAGGGTAAGCACCCTGGTGGGCTGGACCAGTTTATTTACCTGCTGACGTGGCAGGTTCGGCCGATCACAGCCCCCACTGGCTGCGGTTCGCCGTCCCGGGCCAATGGGGGTGGCGGGAAGCGGCACGGGCGAGGGATGTGCTGGCCGCAGCGTCCCACCTCCCCCATTGGCCCGGGACGGCAAACTGCGGCCAGTGGGGGCCGTGATCGGCCTAACCTGCCACGTCAGCAGGTAAATAAACTGGCCCGGCCCGCCAAGGTGCTTACCCTGGCGAGCCGCGTGCCAAACGTTGCCGACCCCTGACTTAGAATATACAGATTTAACATCAGTTCGCAGATATTCTTAATGGTGCATGAGCTAATGGTGATCCATTCTTAGAACTTGCTATTTGCTAGCTGCTTTTGTGACCTCTATTGATAAGATATAATATAAAACAAAAATATTACACAAGCCTCTCAGCTATTATACTATGTGTGATAGAGTGGACAAACCCCACTGTGAGCAACATGGTATTGAGGAACTACTCTGGGCCCAGCCAGCCCCACCCTACCACACCTGTAGGAAATGCTACAACTGGAGGAGGAGTTAAAGGAAGAGGTGGCATCTGACTCAGATGATGAAAATGAACATGTGTTGGTCTGCACTGCTTTGAATCATTATCAAGCAGAACCCATCATCAGCATGGATGCATGTCCTCTGGAATGGTGGTTGAAGCATGAAGGGACATATGAATCTTTAGCGCATCTGGCATGTAAATCTCTTGCAACACTGGCTACAACAGTGCCCTGAGAATGCCTATTCTCATTTTCAGGTGACATTGTAAACAAGAAGCAGGCAGCAGTATCTCCTGCAAATGTAAACAAACTTGTTTGTCTGAGCAATTGGCTGATCAAGAAGTAGGACTGAGTGGACTTGTAGGTTTAAAAAGTTTTACATTGTTTTATTTTTGAATGCAGTTATTTTTTGTACATAATTCTACATTTGAAAGTTCAACTTTCATGATAAACTTTCATGATTGCACTAGAGGACTTGTACTAAGTGTATTGAAAAATACTATTTCTTTTATTTTTACAGGGAAAATATTTATAATAAAAAATAAATATAAAGTGAGCACTGTACACTTTGTATTCTGTTTTAATTGAAATAAATATATTTGAAAATGTGGAAAACATCCAAAAATACTTATATAAATAGTATTCTATTATTGTTTCACAGCACGATTAATCACAATTAATTTTTTTAATCGCTTGACAGCTCTATTTTAAACCCACAAAATTCAAGCTCCTTCTGTATTCTACTCTGTCAGGCACTTGGGTTTGATATAAAATGCCTGAAACCATTTCAATGTAAACACTTTTCTCCACATAATGGGAACCTTCAACTTTATCTATTCTCACTAACCTGAGAATCCTAAACATTAGCCATAAGTCTGTATATATTTGTATTTAGATCTCTAGTGTCTTGGAGAGATAAATGTCCTCTTCCTTTATTCTGTCAAAGAGAAACATGATGAAAAGCATGGTGAGCCTTAGAAGTGAGAATAGTTTGGATTTGGGGCTATGAAGCCTCTATCTTGTGGTTTTGATCATATCACTTGCTGTCCTTGTTAGGCTGTGTACTGAATATGGGTAATGAATACTTCAAGAGATTTACTTGAAATGCCACTCTCTGTAATGACTTTCTCTGTTTGCCATATATTGTTACAGAAAATAATATACAGAATACACACTTCCTGGCAGCATTTTGGGCTCAATTTGCATTGAGCAGTATTTATGTGAGTACTCCGACTGAGTTCAGCATGAGAGCCTTATGTGATCACAAAAGTTGGAATCTTCATAACCATATTTGGATCACTGGCTTTTGTGTAACCATCATAATCCCTCTTTTATTATCATAGTTTAGTATTTCTGCAGGGCAAAATTCCACTCAGAGCACAAACTAGGGTTACCATATTTCCACAATCAAAAAAGAGGACACTGGGGGGCGGGGGAGCCCTGCCCTAGCCCCACCCCGCCCCACTCCTATCCACTCCCTCCCACTTTCCACCCCCTGACTGCCCCCCTCAGAACTCCCAACCCCCCCCCGCTTCTTGTCCCCTGACTGCCCCCTCCTGAGATCCCCCCACCCTAGCTGACCCCCTAGGACCCTACCTGTCCCCTGACTGGCAGGTTTGTAGAAATTTTGGTGGTGCACAGAACCCACCCCCTGACCTGCCTAAGGCTCTGGGAGGGTGGTTGGGTGCGGGGAGGAGGTCTGGAGTGCAGGTCCTGGGCTGGGGATTAGGGTGCAGGGAGCAGGCTCTGGGATAGAGTTTGGGTGCTGAGTGCAGGCTCCGGGCTGGGGCAGGGGGTGGGTGTGGGTGTGCAGGAGGGGGTGAGGGATGCAGGCTCTGGGATGGAGTTTGGGGGTGGTAGGTGGTGCAAAGGGAGGGGGTGCAGGCTTTGGGAGGAAGTTTGAGGGCAGGAGGGGGTGTGTGGGAAGGGGGCGGGGGTTTGGGAGGGAGTTTGGGGATGGGAGGGGGTGCAGGGGTGAGGGCTGTGTGTCTGAGGATGAGGGGTTCATGATGCAGGAGGGGGCTCAGGGATGGAGCAGAGGATTAGGGTGCAGGGGGATGAGGGTTGGGGCTGAGGATGAGGGGTTCATGATGCAGGAGGGGGCTCAGGGCTGGGGCAGAGGATTAGGGTGCGGGGGGGTGAGGGCTGGGGATGAGGGGTTTGGGGCATTGGAGAGGCTCAGGGTTAGGGTGGAAGAGCAGGGTAAGGGCAGCCTGCCTTGCCATTAGTGGATGGGGGGCACTAGGACCCTGGGGCAGACACGGGAGAGGCGCGCTGCTTTCTTTCTGGCAGGGACGGGGGAACTGCGCGAGGGGGGGGAAACGCGTGAGGGGTGGCAGGTGGAGGCCGGGGCCTGCTCCAGGCAGGGCCGGGGGAAAGACCCAGCTCCAAATATTGCTGGAGCAGGGCCCCCAGCCCTGGATATTGCTGGAGCTCGGGCACCACAAAAGAATATAACCTGCTGCCCCCCCACCCCATATTCAGACCCCCACCCCCAGACAGGCCCATCCAACCCTCCCCCTGCTCCCTGACAGCCCCCCGGGACTCCCCATATCATGCCCATGCTGGTCAGATGCTGGCTCCACTTGTAGGCAAAACACGCTGCTGGTGGGGCTGTTTGCGTCATTACACCGGAGCTGCAGGCAGCACGGGGGGAGCAGAGGAGGGGCTCTGGCTGCTGGAGGCCAATGGCAGCAGCTCAATCAGGCCCAGCCGCTCAATCAGCGAGGCCACACTCTTCATGGAAGGGAGGGAGGGAGGGGAGGGGGAAAAATCCCGGATCTTTTAACCTTGTTACCAATTCCTCCTGGGCGGCTATTTAAAGACGCAAAAGCTGGACATGTCTGGGGAAATACGGACGGATGGTAACCCTAGCACAAACCAACTGAAATAGTTGGAAATCCATAAAATGCAGAAAGTTCGAAAGGTCACAATAAAGACTTAAAAAGCACATTATTGCAAATAAGTCTTTTAATGAGTTAAAAAGAAGACCCTAAATTAATGGTTAGGATAGAAAGACTCCAAGCAGAGAGCAGGCACAAGAGAGCAGTGATGCTTTCCTTTTAAACAGTGGCTTGCAAAACAATGTAAATGTTTGAAACAACATAAATGAACTTTCATTTATTTATTATTTTCCATTTGCCATTTAATGACCACACAGTGTATTTAAAAACAAAACAAAAATGTTCCTTGGTCTTGGACTCTGAATGTCCCGTCTGCTAATTATGTGAGCTGAAAAGACATCATAATATTTGTTACTTAATACGAATATTTTAAATACTATATAAAAATATTTCACTCACAACCTTGTCTTCAGAAGAAAAAACTGACTGCAGCAGTTCCATGACATGTTAAGCAGATTTTACAATTAGAGTACAGTAACTATCTTCTAAGTCAGTACAAACTTTTCAAGGTCAAAAGGAATAGGACAATCTTGGTTGCAGACAGAGTGAACAGATTAACCATCGGGGACAGAATTCCTTGATTAATACTGAAACTTAAAATAATATAAAGTGACTAAAGTATGCTGTTCTAAGAGGAAGATAATCATTACGTGTATATATTGTAGAAACAAACTGCCCGAAATCTTGAAAAACAATTTTTCTTTCGGTAAATTAGACAGTAACAAAAGTTCAGGACTCCAGGAAACCATTTTTTTTCTTTTTGAAAAACTATCAGACAGAAAAATTAGAAGGAAACAAAATGCCCACAGTTCTTCACATTCTGTTCCCCTAGCTATCTCCTGTAAGGAAAAAAATAACAATTTTGACTCTTTTGGGGTAGATTTGCAAAAACATAGGGTATATCTTTTTTAACTACTGGGAAGGTCTATTAACCACCAATATTAATGTAAAAGGCGAAGTGATGCAAATGTAAATAATTAAGATTTACATATTTCACCCAATAGCATTATTTTATTAAAGGAATTTAGGAATTATAATAAAAACTTGATGAAGCTATCACGATAAATACACTTACAAATATAACACTTAGTAAATTAATAATCTATAATCTGTGTGTGTGTATATATAGACACACCTCTCACCCTGTCATTGATCTCTCTCTCATTCACATGAAATGAAATGAATGAAAGAGAGAACAACAGGGTAAGAGGTAATATATGCAATTGTTGGAACATATCAGGGAATTTCTGTATTAGAACCATAAAGTGTATGTAGAACCATAAAGTGTATGTGTATAACAAGTCTGAGGCCAAGAGAGACAAGGGGTAAGATTGAATTCAATTGAATTCCCCATAGCTTAGGCCTCTTGCTTTTTCCATTTCTTTGTCTCTCCCTCTCTGTGAGAAACATGCAAGGCCAAACTGCTAATTGTGTTAACACATCCTAAAACAGAAAGTCTGTTCTCAAAAAGAACTGTAATTGTTCTTCCAAACAGAACACAGTTTAGTAGCTTTTAACATGTTTGTTATGTATGTTAAAGTTTAAGTAAATTTGCAACATCCTGAGAGTTGCTAGAAGTTAAGAAATAGTAAAGTAATAAGTGATAAATGTATGTTAAAATAGAGGATGTATGTGAATGGATGCTTGATTTAGATAAAGGATAAATTGATTTAGATAAAGAATGAATGGTCAGGGAAGTGCCAACCTAAGAATTACAACTTCAGTCTCGATTGGCCGAAGAATGCGCAGACTAGAGATAACCCGA
Source organism: Chrysemys picta bellii (assembly GCF_011386835.1). NCBI lineage: Eukaryota > Metazoa > Chordata > Testudines > Emydidae > Chrysemys > Chrysemys picta. The sequence goes on from NC_088792.1 coordinate 260,163,135, forward strand.
TGACCCCCGGAGGGCCGGCAGGAATCCACCCAAGTGCCCCCCCCCCAGATGGAGGGCTGAAGACTCCGAAGAACAAGATAACACTCAGGCATTCAGACATCAGGGATGTGCCACCTGCTGATTGATAATCAACTCAAACAAACATCAGCAGGATGAAGCAATTCCCATAGACTTGTATAAGGACAAAATCCTATAAGAACAGACTCTAAAGACTGAAAACTTTGAGTCTGGTTTTGCAACCACCCTCCAGGAGCATCGGATGCGCATCTGACGAAGACTTGGCTCCACCCTCGTGTGCAGGCTACCTGGCCAGTACTCTGCCACAGGCAACCTCTAGGCTGGTAACTATAACAACTGCAGAACTTGTATGAATGGGTGTGTGAATGAATAAAGAATGGTAGTGAAATAATATTGAACTGCATATCCTGATTTCTCGCTCTTTCTCTGTATTTACAATAAATGTGGTGTTTTGCTTTGTCCACCATATAAGATCCTGTTGGTATTATTTTATTAGTGTAACACAATTGTATGCAAATACAAGAAGTATTAAATACTATTTAGCCCTTATGAATGGCCTGATCCAAAGACTATTGAAGTCAATGAGATTTTTCCTATACAATTCTGTCACAGTTTCACAGTTCATAGCCTATCTCTATAAGACAATGAGAAGACTACAACTAGTATAACACTTTCAGTTCTGTACATCTCTATTCCAGAAGTTTGTTGGTAAATTAGAGAGATCTTGGTGAAGAGCAATAAAAAATTACTAAATCAGTGAAGTGAGTAGTGAAGTTGGAGAATTTTAACCATCTTTCCTAAACGGTTAGTAATTTGGGGTGTCTCAATTTAAATTAACTTTAATTCAGGAAAACTTTATGGCCTGGGCTAGACAGCAGGTCAGATAAGATGAGTTCAATGGTCTCTTCTGGCCTTATGATCTATGCATTTTGGGGTGTCCAATTCGTGAGAGAGAAATTAAAGGAATATGTGATTTTTCAGAGGGTGGGTACTTTTTGAACATGACTCTTCTTTAAGATTGGGCAAGTTAGGGGGCAGGGATAACTCAGTGGTTTGAGCATTGGCCTGCTAAACCCAGGATTGTGAATTCGGTCCTTGAGGGGGCCACTTAGGGATCTGGGGCAAAATCAGTACTTGATCCTGCTAGTGAAGGCGGGGGCTGGACTCTATGACCTTTCAGGGTCCCTTCCAGTTCTATGAGATAGGTATATCTCCATATATATATTACCCCAACACAAAAGAACCCCAAATCACAAGCTACTTTAGAAAATTTAGACCGAAAAGAATCATATTTGTGTATAGCAGTTTTACCCAAACAACTAAGGAGTGATGATTAGGTGTCATGTACTTGAAAGGTTTAAAGGTCAACTAATAGTCTGCGAACGTGTGTAATTCTGTGGCCAAGTTAATGATAGACAGGTTAGGGAGGTGTCATTTGATTTATAAAAATCTACAGAATCAGAATTTCAGTCTTGTCACCCTTTGTGGCGTGGCAGGGGGAACTCTCCGCCCCCACCTCCCAGTTCCAGGTCCTCCAGTTGGTGGAAATTTTGATAATACAGTGTCTCCAGAAATGGGTTGAACTGGGTATCATTCAAAAGCTATTTCTCCCTTGAACACAATGGTACCAAACATAACAAGCCTAGAACAATGATGTAGATATATATTCAAGAAAATATTTAAAAATCAACAATTGAACTACACTTTAATACAGGCATGTCAAACATGCAGCCCTCATAAAGTTAAATTGTGGCCATTGACTGACAGTACTGTGTTATTAGTTAATGCTCAGAATATGATACCAGATTTTTTTTAATGTTACAAATTACTGTAAATGGAAGGAGTGCTTCAAGTTGATTTGCCATCATCAGTAAAAAAGAAGCAGTTCAGGGGTACTGTTTTTCAGCTTTGTTTATTATGCCAAAAGAGTTGTATTGAGGTACTGATTAAGGCATCAGCATCCAGCCAGAAATTAATGGAATCCATCTGCATATGGTTTGACTCTATAGCAGTGATTCCCAAACTGGGGTTCGTGAACCCCTGGGGGTTCACAAAATGTTACAGGGGGTTCTCGGGAAAGAAATCCCTAATGGCGGACAGAGCTGTCCCTAAAAATCCTGGGCAGCACCAGGCCAGCAGCCCAGAGCCCCTGGATTTCCAAGAGCTAAGCAGATCAAAGCAAGCCTATCTATCACACTGAGGAGATTTAAACTTCAAGACTCCTTATAAGAAAATGGAAAGGGAGGTGGATATTTTTTGCTGTTTTTAAAATGAAATAGGCAGCTAGTGTTGTTTTTAAAATTATTATGAAGAACAAGTTTAAGCTTTGTTGTAACTGCGTTGTTTGCCTGGACTGCTCAAGACCTGAATGCTTGTGTAGGAGGAACTCTTTGAGTTGACTTCTTAAATACTTTCCTGCTGTTTCACATCTGATACTCCTTGATGAAACATAGGAACCTTGTCTTATAACAGGCTTATTCAAAGTGATACAAGCTATGAAAGTGAGATCTTGGAAGACTGTTGCCATTTTCATAATGTAATAAAAATACTGTAATGATAAATAATAATTAATAATAAATAGTGTGTAATAATCATGTCATAAAAACAAATTGTGTATTTCCAAGATCACTGCTTTTATAATTTATACTCAGGTAAAGGAGAAAATCCCTGGAAATATTCATTTTTAGGATGCGGTTCGCGAGACTTGACATTTTCGTGAAAGAGGTTCACAGGTTGTTAAAGTTTGGGAACCACTGCTCTATAGTGACATAAAAAAATTAATTACAATCCCAAAGTAATTTATTAGAAAATCCTTGTATTTTACTTTGGTCATGATCATGTTTAGGTATGTTTAGGGAGATGAAGAGTACCAACTAGTAGCTGAAGCTTTGGAGAAGACCATGATGGAGGATGTGGTTACTGGTGTTGCCAGTTCCTGTCTGTACACTTGGTTCAGACGAAGCCTAGTACACAAAAACAGCAATGAAAGTTGTTGTGGGGGCCATAACACAGCATTGAGATGTTCTTTCCAAGTTTTTCCTGACAACCCCAGAACTCCATCAAATTTTGAATGAAACTTTAAGCATAGGTATGATGACTTCCTCATAAGAAACCAAGCACCATCTAGACTTATTAGGTGCTGTTAAATGCCAAGAAGGGGTGTCAAGGCTGTATCCCCACTTTGAACTTTAGGGTACAAATGTAGGGGCCTGCATGAAAACTTCTAAGCTTAACTACCAGCTTAGCTCTGGTCCGCTGCCACCATCCCAAGAATTCCCATCCCTGGGAAGCCTTGAGAAACCTTCACCAATTCCCTGATGAATACAGATCCAAACCCCTTGGATATTAAAACAAGGAGAAATTAACCATTCCCCCTCCTTCCTCCCACCAACTCCTGGTGAATACAGATCCAACCCCCTTGGATCTAAAACAAGGAAAAATCAATCAGGTTCTTAAAAAGAAGGCTTTTAATTAAAGAAAAAGTTAAAAATCATCTCTGTAAAATCAGTATGGAAAATAACTTTACAGGGTAATTAAACTTAAAGAGCTCAGAGGACTCCCCTCTAGTCTTAGGTTCAAAATACAGCAAACAAAGATAAACACTCTAGTAAAAGGTACATTTACAAGTTGAGAAAACAAAGTAAAACTAAGACGCCTTGCCTGGCTATTTACTTACAAGTTTGAAATAGGAGAGACTTGTTTAGAAAGATGTGGAGAACCTGGATTGATGTCTGGTCCCTCTCAGTCCCAAGAGCGAACGCACTCCAAAACAAAGAGCACAAACAAAAGCCTCCCCCCCCCCCCCAAGATTTGAAAGTATCTTGTCCCCTTATTGGTCCTTTAGGTCAGATGCCAGCCAGGTTACCTGAGCTTCTTAACCCTTTACAGGGAAAAGGATTTTGGAGTCTCTGGCCAGGAGGGATTTTATAGTACTGTACACAGGACAGCTGTTACCCTTCCCTTTATGGTTATGACAAGGGGTAAAGAACTTACGCACACTGTCAATCCATTTGCGTATGATGGACTGGAGCTCATTAATATGATTACAAAAGCAGTCTTCAGTGATGAGATAACTAAATAGGTCAGTCAAAAATAACTAAAATGGAGACTTTGGGTCATGACTTGTATGAAGCCTTAAAACCCAAAGAATTGTCCAAGATCTGTCAAACTATGGGCTTCAAGCAAGAAAAAAAGCCTAAGGCCATGCTCAAATGCAAAAATAGAAAGTCAGAGTGAAGTTGGCAAGGACTATTACAGAGCTGACTACAGACCAGTCATTGTTTGCTTATCTCCTGCTTATGTCCATGTCTCAGCATTTCAACATTTTTCAAATTCAGTGAAACAATGCATATGTTCCAAGTGAAAAGCAAACTAAAGCATGGTCTTCCTAAGCCAGCACCTATTGACAATCTGACCGGTACCTTATTCCAGCAGAGGCCTTTCAGTGTAGCAATCATAGAAGGTATGGCTGAGGTACAAACTCTCAACAAACCAGAAACTGTTAACACCTGCTGTGATTTGGCTGAATACTTTATTATGAGACTACAGAGAAAATACTGGACCTATGACAAAGTGCACCTCATGTTTGACATGTGTGCAGAGGAATCAATTAAAAATATTACCAGGAAGAAAAGACTCCATTGTATTTCACCTGTCATATTCTAACTCATTGACTTCATGAACATCAACAATGTCATAGTGAAGACTCTACTGTCTCATTCTCACAAGAAGAATGTGTTAACCTCATGCCTTTCAGGAAAAATTTTGCAGCATGCAAAGAGTTGCCCAAAGAATTTCATTGTCATAAGGTTTAATGAAGCTGCTGTCTTACATTGTTCAGTGGAGTTTCTTCGTAATACTGATGAAGAGGCTGACACTAAAATTTCCTGTGCTATCAGTGCCACAGACAGAGGTGCTACTAAACTCTGGATTTTTGCACAAAACACAGATGTTCTAGAGCTTTCTCTTAGCTACTCAAGAACTTGGCAAGATTCTGTTTTTGTGCCTGGTACAGGGGAGCAGAATTGCTGTGTATCCCTGTAGTGAGGTGGAGTGGCCCTCCCCAGACACAGAGGAAGAGGATAGCTCCACTCCCTCATGGGCAGAGCCCTACTTCTAGCTCTGCCCCCCAGAAGCCAAGGGGCAGGGCCGGAAGTATAAAGGCAGGACCTGGAAGCTCAGTCAGGGCCCAACCACTGGAGGGGACAGACGCTTCCCCTGAGCTCTCACTCTGGGAGGTGGCCACAGGCCTGCAAAATGCAGACGACTGGCCCGAACCACCTGGACCCTGGACTGACCTGATCCCAGTGGAAGCAGATGACTGGCCTGGACCACCCGGGCCCCTGGACGACCTGGCCCTGCAGGAAACAGATGACTGGCCCGGACTACCCAGACACCTGGATGACCCGACCCCGCAGGAGACAGACAGCTGGCCCGGACCACCGGCTGGCCCAACCTTGACCGAGCTTCTGCTGGCAACTAAAGCCCCTGCCAGTCACCTTACCTCACCAGATCAGCAGGTACTCTTGGAGGGGGAGTGTGGAAGTGGCCCAGGGGTAGTAGACCCCTGTTTGGCTGCAACGCAGGCAGAGGGTGAGTCAGTGTTTTGCAGCTTGGATCCCCGTTGTCGCAGTGGCAGACCCCTCCGCCACCCTTAGGGCCCTGGGCCAGGACACAGTGGAGTGGGAGGGTTTGCATCCCTCCTGCCACCCAAGCTGGGGGTGGCAGTCTCCCCCTCCCTCAGGCTAGCTGAAGGAAAGCCTGAGTTAACTGAATTTGTCTGCAGTCCCACTTGAGTGCCGGTTGGAGCTGAGTGACTGCTTACCGCCCTGCCCTGAACCAGAGCCTGGGTTATGTGTTTATTTGCTGCTCCTCCTGGTGGCAGACCCGAGCTAAGTGCCTGTGCTGGCTGCCACGCTCTGAACCTGAGCCTAAGTTGATTGACTGTTTGCAGCTCCACTTGAGGGCAGGCTTGAGCCATACTTTGACAGACCTCGCTGATTCCCCTCCCCGCCCCAGGAAACGAAGTCCAGAGACTGAATGAGGTGGACTGGCCCTCCCTGGACCCAGGCGGCGAGGTACCCTGCCTTCACCTGACTACAATCCTCCATTTCAGGACCTGTTCCTAACACTTGGATAAGGCTTCCATGCCCTTTCAAGCTCTGAAGCTACTGTAACGTTGTCTGGAAAGACCAATGATCCTACTGGAAAGCATTTGATTCAATCTCTGAAGACTCCTCACTCTGATGTGCTTGGAATGGCTGAGACAGTCATTAATGAGGTCATAAGTGCACTGGAGGAATTTATATACTAAGATTACTATTTGAAGAGCAACATTACAGCACTTGCAGAGCTCCACTGGTGGATCTTTTCAAGAAGCAGATAAATGGAGAAAAAATTATACCTGCTATCAAGATGGCAAATTACCAAGCAATGAAATGGTTCCAGGATGATCGTTTATATCCAAACCTACCAGGGATGCTGGAACAATTTCTATAGTGGGGGTGCTGAGAGACATTGAACCAAACTATAAAACCTGTATATGATGGAAACCACTTCAAGTCAGGGGTTGCAGCAGCACCCGCAGCACTCCTAGTTCCAGCACCTATAAAAACTACCCTTCCGTATCAGACATGGATGGGTCTTAGAGGATGGAGTGATCACACCAGCTGTGTATGAAATACCATGTGTATTGTGTATGCACTCCCAAATCAATTCTTCAGCTAATCAAATGCTTGTGGAAAGACCAGACACTCACCACCCTGCAAACATTTGGCCAGCACCCTGCCTTGTATGGAGATGTGTGAGTGCATGCAGCCGAGGATCAGTGTGACAATGCGTCGAGTAGTAGGGCCCTAGATGGAAATGACACTGATGATGATTTTGATGAATAAATGTTTTCTATTCTACATGTCAAGTCTACTTCACTAGGATTAGCCAAGATCAACGTCTTTTTAATGTAAGAAATGCCTCCTTGGGTTAAAGTATATATTTTTTTAAAAGTTGATTTTTTAAAACATTTTCTTGAATATATATCTACATAATTGTTCAAGGTTTGTCATGCCTGGTACCACTGTGTTTCTGAGAGAGTGTGCTTGGGAATGTTATCCAACTCGAACCATTTCTGATGACATTGTATTATCAAAATTTCCACCAACCAGAGCACCTGGAGCTGGGAGTGGGCAGCAAGTCCACCCTGCTGCACTGCAGACAGTGACATCATTGAAATTATGATAATTATGATTCTGTAGATGCTTATTAATCAAATGACACCTCCCTTACCTTTTTATCACTATCTTGTCCATAAAATGAGATTTTACTACATTATGCTCTGAGACTATAAGAAGAAGAAGGATTTAGATGTTACATCTGTTTTATAAGTGAGGGGATGATACTGAGGAAAAGAAAATGTAATACTACGTTGGAAGTAATAAATTTTGTGCCCTTCTTTATCAACATTCATCTAAGCATCTCAATGTCCTTTACAAATATCATTTCAGCTTCACTGGAGTGACAGCACATCTGTTACATTTTATTAGAGCTGTGCAAATAACTGATTTTTAGGTTCACTAGCAGTTCGGGGGCGGGGGGGAATCTTTTTTGGGCCAAACTGAAACTGACTTTTTCCCCGCTAACAGAAAAACTCAGAAATATTTCTTTGCAGGTCAGTTGAGAGAGACACTCCCCGCCCCCAATAGCCTAGTGGTCAGGGCTCTAGGAAGGGGGACACCTGCTTTCAAGTCCCTTTTCAGAGCAGAGATTCAAATCTGAGTCTCCCACAGCCAACTAGGTGTTCTAACCACTGACAAATAGGGTAGGGATGGGGGTGGTAGTGGCGGGGGGGACGACACCAGCACCTCTCCCTTTGGCTTTGTGGATGAAACCTAAATCCTCTTGTGAATATAGCCCCAAAAAACAAAATGTTTCATCTTGATAATGTAGAAGGGAATCATTTCAACATGCTCTTTTTTGTTTCGACTGAAATAGTTAATCAAAGTGGACACAAATTCAGAAAATATTTTTGGCAAACCGAATCTGCATTTTTCAGCAATTTTTTTTGTCCAGCTCTACTTATTATTTATTATTACTCTTAGTTAATAATTGGATAAACCAAGGAATAGTAGTGTGAAGTCATTTGCCAATGACTGCACATTAAATTCATTACTGAGCCTCGAATGGTAACTACTCAGCATGAAAAATGTGTAGAATGTGATCCATATAGTGGCATAAAAACGTTATCCTGAAAGAGGAAGAAACATTAAAAAGGAGAAACAGCCATGTTCACATGTAAGTTTTAGGACTATCTGCAAACAGCATTTATATTATATAACATCCTGTCTCAATGCTTTTGGAGCATATAGTAAGCACCATGTTCAAATCATTAGCCTGCTTCTCAATAGCTGTTTTTTTAAATCTTTGTATGGTAAAACATTGTTTTCAGCAAGCATGTTGATAGTGGCAATTCTTTGTAGTTGTCTTCACATTTCTACTTTAAAAATGGCTTCACAAGGTAGAATTTTTGTAATGTGCTACGTATCTCAGTCTAAGACATGCTCAGGAGGAAGAGTATTCACAGACATATGCTGTTACTTAGCAATAATAAAAATAAAATGGTATTTTTTCAAGTGACATATTAGATTATTAAAATAATAGCATCAGCTGATATGATGCTGGTACTAACCTACCAAAATGACAATGCAATCATACCCAAGTCTCTCAACAGCTTGATATAGAAATACCTAGTCCTGATATCATTCCCAAAATGGTGTTTGCAATGTGTCCTAGTTTTGTTCTTTTTCATTCAATTTCCTAGTGCAGTAGTTAGTTTTCAAGATAGAACTAAACATTAATAGAAATGTCCAACAAAAGGCTAGGCACAATCTTGATACAATAACATTAGGTTTTATCATGGGCCTAATTCAATAGACTGGTATATATTAAATTAATAAAGATATACATTTGTATGCAGTTTGGCTTAAGAATTATTTTGCACAAGGCTATTATATCAGAGGTGTGGCAAAGCTTTAATATTCTCTTCTTCACGTATTATATGCCATCTAATCCTCACTATTTGCATACATATTTTCTAGCTGCAGTTAATAACTTCCATTGTACTAGACATGATAAATTGTATTTTAGATGGTTTCACGTAATTTCGAATTTGATACAATGTGAGACATTATACTAGGACACAATGCATACAAAATTTGAAATTAAAATACAGTTTTACAGTTTCATGTTTCTGTTATCAACTGCATTTCCAATTTTATATGACTAAGGAAATATATTATTTATGTAACTTTATCATCAAGCTACTCTGGCTATCTCCAATATCCTTATGAAATTACCCAATATGAATTCTCCATTTAAAACTAAAAGATACATCCCAGTTTTCTAAGTAATATCGGGCAATTATTAAAATAAAATGGCAAAAATTTCAAGTTCATATTATTATCTAAATTAACTTTATCAGCTGTTGATGATTTGTCTCTTTGCTTATCAGATTTCTAGTCCTGCTGGCTGTAAAAGTCTAGTGTTCCTACAGTGGACAAAGGACGTTAAAAAAATTGGGAAGTCTTACCTAAGGAGAAAATTACCAATCTTAAGAATGTCGTCTATGATAGAGATTTGGATACATGGCTTTTTTTAATATTTCGGGTGCAACAGCGTGACTGGCCCTTTAAGGGAAGATGGATCCAGCCCCACCAGTTACATGCACAGCTCACCTCCTTTCTCACAGGTGGAGAAAATGAGCAAAGTGATGTGACAGATGGACTATATGGCTAAATCTGGCTGGAGGAGGGGAAGGAGAAAACAGAAGTCTGGGGGTGGGGAGAAATTGAGAGAGAGAGAGAGAGAGAGAGACTCTAGGCATGAACACCTAGGGGTTGCTATTTGGTGGAGAGCAGAGAAAGACATAAAGAAACAGGAGGGCTGCATGATCTGTTCTATACAGAGAGTCTCTTAGGTCCCAGGCAGAGGGCTTGGCAGTGCAAGCTAGGAAGGCTGTGGTGTGGATAGCAAGTCTGCTAGAGAAAAGCCTCAGTGACGACATGACTAAGAACCCTGCCCCAAGGTTTGTGAGCCAGCTATGAAGGCTAGGCAGGCATTTTTATGTTTTCTTGTGAACCTTGTCAATAAACCCAGAAGGGGGTGGATTGGTTTTCCAGTCATCTTTCTAGGACTTTGTGTTATGTGAATGGGCCAAATTCAGAGATGAAGGGTAGCATGATTATCAAGTCTATATCCATTACAGTTTGGGGTGTCCCAAGACGCTGTATTGGATGTGAATGATTTGTCTTGAAGAAGTAGGATGTAGGTTCTGGAGCAAACAGAGGCATTTTGACTGTGGTGAGGCCAAATCACCAAAGAACAGAACTACTCTATTAGTTAACCATATATGGAAAAAAATGAGTACAAGTCAATGTTGCTCTCTGGGAAATTGGGATTGAATAGGAAAAATCTAAAGTACCTTTGGGATATGAATCTCTGGTTTTGAGCAGAAATTTCATCCTTGTCCTTACTGATGAATTTTGTGTCAATACAAATACACTGCCACAACAAGTTCTGGTTTTGATGTATCTGCATTTTCTGATAAAAAATGCATTTTATTGAAAAATTCCTGACCAGTGCGAACTAAAACTCTATGACCTGTGGGGCCCATTATCTGTTCAGCCCTGAGTGCCCTTTGCTCCATGTTTGGATGTCACTGTAGTCTAAGCTTGCTCATTTGACAAATTCCATATCTGAGCAGGTGGATAGTCCTGACATCTTTCCTTGCTCTGGTTAGCAGCGTAATTTCCTGCGAGAAGTTCCAAGAGATTTTTCAGTGAGGTTCTGTGGACACTCTGCAGCCAAACCTGCAGGAATCATATGTAGGTTAGGCTGCAAAACATTAAATAACTTTGTGATATTTGTCTTGATAGAAATTAACACAAGTTCTCTAGTTATTAGACTCATTCTTTGTAGGGCTCAGTATTCATTCTGACAGAAAAGAATAAATACGAGAGCAGCATGGAAGGGGAAAAAAGCTAGTCCCATATTCTTTTTTTTCTAATATCACTCACTCAGAGGCACTGAGACGGCAGCAAACATCAGTCATTAATGCTGTAAAAGTACACTGCTGAAATGCCTTTGGAGGCCCTGTGGTTTCAGGTGGGAGGACTCCATGCTGACATATCAGACTCTTTCTCAAAGAGAGAAAGTCATGCAGAACTCAGGAGTACTTACTATTTCAACTGTTTCAAGAAGAGAATTAAAAAGTTACCATAGCAACAGCTTCAGGAACAGTGTGTGCCATCAACATTTCTGACAGACTTAAGGTCATTTGCACACATCTTTAACTCTGCCTGATCCATTTTCATACAGTCCACTGACAAATTGGAGTGTTGTTCAGAGTGTTCAGAAGAGGGCCTTTGGGTCACAGGAAAGAAAATCTCAGCTTTCATTTTAAAAGAGCAGATGTACTGTACTTTTCATTTATAAATGTACTGACAAAAAAAGGAATTGTTTTTTAGCATTAAAGCTGCCCAATGAAATCTTGTGCCCTCCCAGAATGTTGAGTTCAGCAAAACTCAAGCCTCTGGAAACTTCCCAGGAGCAGAGGCCTATGAGGGAAGGAGTGAAGCTTCCAAGGGGAGCTGACAGTAGTTTTCAGGCGCAGAGGGCACAAGGGAATGAGCAGCTGGGCTGATACATTTTTTCATAGGCTGGGAGGGGGAAGGAGGGAGCCCTTTAGCTCTAAGTCCTCCTTTGGTGGGGAGGAGAAGGGGAATGGGAGTAAGGAGCATGGAGGTGCAGCAGAAAGAGCAGGGATGGTGCAATAGCCACACCAAGAACAAAACACATTTGAGATTACATATCAAATATTCATAACTTCAGATACAAAGATGATACATGCAAATAAACATGATTATCATACATAGCAGATTACAACTTTTCCATTGATACCTTACACAACATACTTTGGATTTAGTGGACTTGTGCAAGAGTGGTAGCAACAATGATATAAATGGCCATCTTCCTTTTCATACAGCATCACAACTTATTTTAGAATAGATGAGATATTCTTAAAAGTATCCTGAATCTGGCATCAAATTCTCTTGGCACAGTACTTACTTCTTTAAAACTTGAGTGGTTCAGTGACACCTACAGCTCAAGTACCTTTGAGACTTAACTAGAAAAGGAGAAAGAGACTTATTTTAGCATGTTAGGGAATTTGGAATATATTAACCTATTCTGAGAATTTTGCATGTTGAGTTTATTCCTACAGGTACTTGCTTTAGCTTCTAGAAATCATTTTAGCATAGAGGGATGATACTTATTTGAAGTAATCCCCTTAGCACACTTACTAGTATTAAAGCAAACAAGGAAATATATATTTTTACATGCTAAATTCTGAGAACTGATGTTTACTATTTTGATTAGAATAGATGAGATATTCTTATCTTATTTTGCTTTTCTCTCCCTACCTATTCAAATTTTTAATCTGGGAATAAGTATTTCCTATGGTGTGAATAGAAGTGCACTGTACATTTTAATTGGTATTTCATCCATTTTTTTCTTGGGTTTGTAAGGGTTTTAATTGATATTACAGTATTTGAACAGAAAAATACTCTTAAAGTTAAGGAAAGACCCAGTTATCTAACTCCTCTTTTTAATCCCAGCAACCAAACTTCCCTTTCAAATGAAATGCCTTGTCTCCTTATTCTGTTTACTCCCTGTCTGCTGCACCCAATTACCTCAACTTCTGATTATCAAAGCATATTTGGTGTTGCCCATGCATATCTAATAATTGAAATTCTTCTGTGTTTTTATATTTGTAGACTTTTTTCTTTCAGTTAGATATCTGTTGCTTAGATATAAAAACTTTTTAAAAAACCTCAAGAGATTCATTGAAGCTATGACACTGCTAAATAAAGAGTAATGGTCAGGATTCAGAATTGCATCCATAGGATCAGATCTACCTGTAACAGGGTGAGCTGAAGAGCCTGGGACCAAGCCAACCCTGATTAGAGAATGAGCCCTCCCTGAGGGGAATCAGACAATTTCCTGTGAAGAGGAGAAGATAACTGTAACAAGGTGGGAAGTGGTTGTGATGAGATTAGTGCCTGCAGGCAAGACCCCCCCAGACAAGGGGAATGCTCCAGATAGGAAGGGCTGGGAGTAGTCTGCTAGGGCAGGAAGGACTATAACCAGACCAGGGGAGTTTGAGCTGTAGCCGGCTGGGAAGATTTTTGTTTTCATTTCTGAACTTTAAGTTAACAGATCAAACCCTAAGGATGGCTGTTGTGACTGGACTGGAAAAATCCTATGTGGTGTTGATTTGGAGATCCAAGAAGGGAAACTGGAGTGAAGGGTTGTGTGCAGGGCTGGCCTGAGGCCACCAGGGGTCACTGTGAGGTAGTCTACACCACTTGTCTACACTACCCATGAATGTTTTTAGATTACCATTGTGACACTCTATACCTTGGGGGAGAACCCTATAACTCTCATATTTCTAATTTATATATAATTGTGATTGTGCATATAAAGCATGCCATGTAAGGTATCAGGGGAAAGGGTATGATGTGCTGAAAGTCATTGTTCTATCTAAATATGTATATCATCATTGCATATGAAATTAAATAATTGTGTTTTATGGGTTTCACTAAAATATGTTGTGGGTTTGGAAAGCACCCAGATACTAGCTTTCCATAGACAATGAAAAGGGAAGAGGTAACCAATGCCCGGGTGGATGCTGAACAGACATCACCAGCCACTGTCCAGCAGAGGAGTTACAATTCAATGACTCACTCACAGGAGACACACAGGGGTATTGATTCACCTTGTGACTCAGCAATGCCCACCAGACATGGCTGGACTTGTGTTCTCCAAGCACATGGACTCCAGGTATAAAATAGGACACCAGGGCCCATTGCTTGGCTTTTCTCCTTCCCACACCTGCACTGCAAGGAACAAGGACACTGAGAAGACTCAAGACTCCAACAGAGGGGACTGTCCCAGGTTTCAAGGGTGAAACCTCTTTACTATGAACTGAAATATCCAGTGGGGTGAGAAAAACTGCTTACTCTATATGTTACCCAGTCTAAGAGGGTTGAGAGTTTAGACTGCATGCTTATATTTTATTTTAATTTGGTAAGCACTCTGACTTTTTGCCTATCACTTATAATCACTTAAAATCTATCTTTTGTAGTCAATAGATTTGTTTAAACTGTTTATCTTTACCAGTGAGTTTGCCTGAAGTGTTTGGAGAATCTGCTCAGGTTTACAAAGGCTAGTGTACATCCACTTTCCATTGATGAAGTGGTGAACCAATTAATAAAATTGCACTGCTCGTCTTGAACAGTGCAAGACGGTATATTCCTAAGGTACAAGGCTGGGAGCTGGGGGGATTTGGCTGGTGCCTTTCTCAGTGTGATTAATGAGTGGTTCTGGGAGCATTCATGCAATCTAGCTGGGTGGGGTGCCATATGCAGTTGGGCTGAGTGATCACAGCACCTGTAGGGATTTGCTGCTTGTCACTAGCAAAGCATTGTGAGAGACAACCGAGATTGGAGAGTTAAGGGGTCACAGCAGTCCCACAGTCACAGACTGCACCCTGGTGATCCTGTCTCAACCATTTTAGATCTCATTACATTAAAATTAAAATAATTTATCAGGGTAGAGCTATCTTTTCTGAGTGGAAAATGGGGGGAGGGTCACATGGCATATTCAGTATATCTCAGTCAATAGACATGTGAGGTTTGGTATTTAATATAATTTAGCTCTACAGTAGCTATATTTATAGTGATACCAGGGTGCATAAATAATTCAGGTGATGTCTTAGAAATATTATCAATAGGATATTCTGTTCATCATTTTCAATCAAGTGTAGATGTCTTGTGTAGAACACTGAAGGATACTAAGCTCTTTGAAGTCAAATCTTAAGAAAAGATACAAACTGTCCCCCCTGTGTTAAGCCTGCTTAGCACTTGTGTGGCTGAGCTCCAGTGAAGCAAAGGGAGATTCAGAAAATGTTTTTGATTAAATAGGTAGCACTGATGAATCTGTACCAAACCATTGCCTCAGCATGAGGCTGGGGTTTGGAATGAGACCTAAAATATGAGTTCCTGAACCACTGTGCTCATCAAAGATACCGTGGTCCTTTTCATGAGAGTAGAATCCTAGCACTGGTGGCGATAGGGTGACCAGACAGCAAGTGTGAAAAATCGGGACAGGGTATGGGGGGTAATAGGAGCCTATATAAGAAAAAGATCCAAAAATCGGTACTGTCCCTATAAAATCGGGACATCTGGTCACCCTAGGTGGCGAGGTTCAAGTCTGAGATGGGTTATTAATGTATATTCTGAATCCCTAGATTCTCGCAGAAGTCTCTCTTTGGTATCTGTTTAGTTACACTTATTGAACCTATTAACAATCTCTGGGGGATGAAATTTACCCCTCTCCTTTTATTTTCTTCTCCACTTCTCAGTGGTGGCTGCAATGATTGCTAGATATGGTCAGGGCCACCGAGAGCCGGTTCGGGCTGCGGTGAAAAAAATGTGTAGGGCTCCCCCAGCAAGGGCGGACTGGCTAAACAGGGCTGACAAGAGAGGGGGGAGCCGGGGAAGCTGGGCCCCGGGCTCCCTTCCGGACTGCCGGGCCCTGGTAATTTTTACTGGCTCACCCCCGACCCCCTTGTCGGCCCTGGATATGGTGTGACTCATTATGATGACTACACTCAGGGGAGCCCAGGATTGCTCTGTCTGTGTGCTCCTGGGGATGTTAATTTCCCTTTACAAGGCTGAAGTGGGGGCATGTGGTGCCATGGTGTCTCCACTTTTGTATCCAGCTGTGGAGCTGATTAGGTGTAGAGAGGGATGCAGCATGTGTACTCTCCGGGTACACCTGAAGCGGTGGGACAGGTTATGCTTCCTAAGGGACAACCCCTCTTGGAACTCCTCCTGGAGCAGTGCAGAGCCACCCCACCCTGTAGTGAGATGTCCCTATCTAAACCAGCCCATATCAGACATAAATATGGGCATAGCTTCAAAGATTGTTAACTCTGAACACTGCTGAATTTGTTTTACCCACCCTAGGGACTGTGTGCAAGTAAACAATGCCCCTGGGTTCTCTGTAAAGCACACACCTGGTGCTTCCTGCAGTTCTTCAAGGGATTGATCCTGCGAGCTGACAAGTGTCCTAAACTTGCAGGAACTCACTTGTACCTTGAAGAGTTGAATACTAAAGCCTTATCTACAGACAGTTTTATACTGTACAAGTGTGTGTTTGTTTTCCAAGCTAATATAATTATACTTGTACAACCCCTAATGTGTTGTAGTTTTACTGGTATAAAGGTTCCTATACCAGTACGGATGATTTACCTTCTCTAACAGCAGAGGTGGTGAAGACTACAGCCCCTGGGCCGGATCCTGTTCATTGCTTAATTTCATCTGGCCTGCGGCAAGTCTTGGTGCACCCCCGCGGGGCTGGAGCCGCAAGCACTGGCTCGTCCTCCCATGGGCGGGAAACCCTAGGCCTTGGCGCCCCCCTGGGTGGATGAGTTGAACGTTTTATATTTCTCTCTCAAAAAATCCCTAAATTAAGTTGCTTTTTACTTGTGTGTGGCCTGCGATTGATTTTTTTCTGTGGATCAGTAGTCCGTGATAGAAAAAAGGATTCCCACCCGTGTCTTAGCGGAATAAGCCTTGCTAGTATAAACCCCTTTTATACAGCATCCATTCTAGGCATGTTGTTACATTTTAACTATACTGGCGTAGAACTACACACTTTTGTGTTCAGACAAGCATTAAGTAATACAAACAAAATTAAATAGGGTGGTTGGGAGCGAGAATGACTCACCAAACACTTTAGGTCAGAGAGTGTCACAACCCAAACCCAGGAAATATTTCTATTCCTCTTCCCCTTTCTTGGTCACTCATATTGAAAATTTTGGGCCTGCTTCTCCCCTGTCTTGTAACTTGTTCAGTCACTCACTCTGTGAACAATGGATGATATTGTTAAATGCTTCCAGATCTGAATGGCTGTTTTGCACTCGTGATGTCATCACTTACTCTTGTGAAAAATGAGTAAAAACTATCCTAATTTGGTAAGATTTACCAAGCACCCCCTAAGGTGTATGGTGCAGGATCATTATTGTCTTGTATTTTCTCTTTCACTTCCTACTGAGGTGATGCACTGAGTCCAAGGGATTGTGTAGTTTCTACAAGATACTGCAAAACTTTGCTTGTCCTTGCTGTGCCTCACTTTGAAAATACGATGATGTGACAGATTTTCGTTACCAATCTGCCTGGAGCATCAGTTGATCAGGCTGATGCCACAGGTTCGTTTGGGGAGGAGATGACGAAATGTCTAAATTTTAAAGCTTTATTAATAGAATAATAAAATACAGCAGAGAGTGCTGGGAATACTCCCATGTCACTCAGGGGAAGAAAGAAACCATTAGAGCTCCAAGACCCTAACCCACTTTCATATTCACACATACACTACCCAAAACTGGCCAGGCTTGGGTGTAACTTTAAGAAGAAGAGGGGGAAGGATGGACAGGAGTGCTGTCCTGGGCCCTGGGCGTCCGAGAATCTGTGGTGCTCTCCGAATTGCTTCAGCTTTCAGGAGGGTTTTAAGTGCTGGGTTCCTTTGGGGGTGTTCCATTCTGTGACCTCTGTTCCTGGTGCTTTTTGTACCAGTTCAAACCAGCTTTCTGTGGTCTCCTCGGCTTTCCCCAAAACACACTGGCTAGACTCTTTTGTTCTCTTTGTTTTCCTCTGTGCTGGCCTTCGCTTGCCTCGCTTGTTATGGGCTGGCTCTGCAGGTCTGTGTCTCTTCCATTCTGGGCCCCCAACATTCTTGGCCAGCAGCTGAGACTCAGATGTGTGCTGTGGCCTCGAGCATTTTATCTTTGGGCCTAGCAGGAGTGTGGAGTTAACCCATTCTCTGCTCTTCTTCTCTGCTCCCCACTCTCTTGGCCTCTCATACTCCTGTAAAGGAATCTTCCATTCCCCACTCACACACCTTTGACCCTCCCCAAAATGCATTGCGATGTTTGCAACAGTGTTAGTCAAGGAGCAGCGCCAGGGTTTTTGCCGCCCTAGGCGGCAGCGCTCCTCTGAGCATTCAGGGGGTCTGGGGTCTTCGGCGGCGGGGGTCCTTCGGCTCCACGTCTTCGGGGCACTTCGGCGGCAGGTCCCAGAGCGAGTGAAGGACCCGCCACCGAATTTCCGCCGAAGACCCGGAGGGGAAGGACCCCCCCGCCACCTAATTTCCAACAAGGGCGGCAAAATGCCGCCCCCGAAATCCTGCTGCCCTAGGCGACCACCTAGGATCGCCTAGTGGAAGCGCCGGCCCTGCGTTAGTCACATACAATGCTGATCTGCCTTCCCTGGGGACTACCTGAGGGAGGGGGCCAATGCAGTGTGACAACGACACTGTGCAGTGCCCTATGGGACTCAAAATGGGCTTCTTTTTAAAAAGTTAATTGGCCTAATTACAGGATAGGATTTTCCTTAGAAAAGTTCTCTCATTCAGTCTTTAGAGTAAAGGACACAGATTACATCATTCTGACTTTTCAAGATAACAAGAAAACAATGAATACTGCTCTTTTTTTTTTTTCTTTTTTTTCCAGTTTGTTTAAGAAATGCCTGTTGTGCTGGCTTTTTGCCTGACCAACTTCAGCAGCATCTGTTCCATTAAGCAACATATAATGTGGTCTACCATGTGATCCTAAAATAACTGTATTTTGGGAATACTGGTGTAAAACTATTATAAATTGGGACCTACCATAGTAGCTGAAATACTTCTTTTGTCATGAAAACAACTGTTCATAGACTCAATTTAGATTCTTGTGATTATTTCCTATACTGAATAGGATTAGTTCCTATAAATGTGATTAAAATGGTTTTGGCTCACTGTGAAACCTAATGATGGAACTACCGGGGAGCAATTGACCATAGATATCTGAGACCTCACCATAAGTACATCGCTGCTTACGGTTTAACTCTAGTTAGCACTATAAAGGAGTTATGATCTGTCCATGGTCATCACACTAAAGGCATAACTCTTTGGGAAACTTAAACAATTTCCTCATGAAAACTTAGTTCAAGCCAAAAGAATCTTTCCTAAAGATTTATCTGATGTCACGTCAGGATAAGAGATCTGCTCTGAAGATTTTGGAATACAGATGGATCCTTTCAGACTAGCACCAATCTTCTTGTGATCTAAATGTAAATGTGACTGCATTGTTTGTGTCATCACTGAATCACTGTTCCCAAAAAGACATTGCTTTACACTGAATAGTACAATAGTACATAGTTTAGTAATGGCTAGAGAATTAAATGGCACCATAAGCAACGTTGAAACTGCATGTTTTAGCAATGTGTCAAAAAGCACCTCAAAAATTATTTCCCCCAACCTGAAAATATCATCCTTTTTTAGTTAAAGGGCAGATTTCTCATGCACTTTCTTGCAGAACTGTGACATTTCTTGAATTTACAGTTAGGTTATATTTGCTACAGCATTTTTTCCCCTTTATTTTAAGCACCATGAGTAAGATTGAGATTTGTGCTGTATTGGATCACTGTTAGATGTTCTGAAACATTTGTATCTCCAGAAACTTCTGCCGTTTGCAGCTTTAAATCATGACCAAACAACCTACATAGCACATTTCTTATTGTAGATATTGGGGTCACTACATAGAGTCCCCTCTCACGTGGTTTCATACTTTGAAAGTTTACATCGTCATTAAAATCAAGTCTATATCCAGATTGTCTGTACTTTATCATTTACCATGAGGTTACAGAGTTTCAGCAGCAGAGCATAACTTTCTTAATTTTGTTCTTTTACTCTGTATGCATGAAAACCGACCATTTAAAGAAAACTGGCCATAAAAAAACTCTGTTTATTCAGCTATTCAATTCAGTTAAGCAAATGCCTATTATACTGTAATTACAATTTAACATGTGCTTTTTTGATTGCTTTATCATTTCGTTTGGTTCAACAAATTTATTTTTAGACAAGTGTCCAATCACATACCATACTGAGTATCAACAGGACATTTCAGTTATTCTAGAGATCATTAAAATGTGATAACTCAAATGAAAATGGTGATTCTGAGGGTACTTTAAGCCATTTGAATTGCAGTTGCATTTTCCTTACCTTTAATGATACATGGTATGGTGGATTATAGAAATGCATTGATGAAAGGCGGAATGGTGAAGTAGCTTAAAATTCAGATTCTCGTATTAATTTCCTGGATTATTGCAATCAGTTTTCAAGTGAATCCCAGCATGATAGATATGAGTTCATTTAAAAATACTTTACAGGTCACAACCATTTTCATTTGTCAAAAGGAAAATTATAAAATACTTAAAATGTAACTTCAATTTACAAAAACACAAAGCATTCCTGCTCCTATTCATTGAAGATAATGCCAAGAAAGACAAAAAGTTGATTAGAGTGGCACAGTCACACTACTGCAGAGTAAATCAATGTCTGCAAACATTTGCCTGTTAAATTGGCCATAAACTGGCCATAAAACTTTACCCCAAATTGAAGGTTGGTATACAGGCTCCTAGGCCAAAAGCAAGTGTTTCGCCCCCTTCTCCCCCCGAACAAATAACAAAGTTAGAGGAAAGAATAGCTATATAGGACTATGCAGATCACTATTAGAGATTATTGAGAACATTAATATTTCTTGTTTATCATGTAGGTGAATCAATGACTCAAATCTTCCGATTGTGCACATGGCTAGACTACCTAACTGCATATTGCCATCCCTGTTGCTCTTGTTCTCCTCCCCACCCCCGCCCAATTCCATTTGATTCTTCTTTTGTTACCATCTCTCGGTGCATCTTGTTTTAAATGTGTAGGGTGGGATTTTCAAAAGTGTTCAATGTCAGTGTAACTCTGCTCCCATTAATGTCAATGGGCAAACTCCATTGAGGTCGGTGGGTGCAGTTATGCTAACGCTGAGCATTTTTGAAAAATTCTACCTGTCAGGTCTTTGGGGGAGTGACTGTTTTACTATAGTCTTTGTACAGTGAAAAACACAATGGGGCCCTGATTCTGATTGGGGCCTCTAGGTCCTGCTGTATTTGATACCTACTTTTCACATAGGGGATCCTGCTCATGTTCGCACAAGTGCGGGAGGTAGGGGTCCACTGATTTACATTATGTTGAAGCTAGATATATAATAGTTGCACTCTTGTAAATATAAATGATATCATGGTGTGGATGGCTTATATTATTGGTAATGGATTGAGGAATGCTATATCACTAGGAAACTTGCTCCAATTTGACTTAGTTTAATTATTGACCAAAGTCATTATTATTACCACTACCAGGCTGTTGTTTGTTGTTTGAAATGGATTGCTGAAAGGACTCAAATTGAGTTGATACAGGTGGTACATTGCATATGTGATTACATATCTACACTACTGGCACTAATGCCTGTCTCTAATTGGCTAGGGCTAGCAGGGATATGCCTTAGGGTATCAGAGAGCCACGTGATGAATAATTACTGTAAGTTTGTGTTGTTGTGGATAATGGGTTAAAGTCATCTTTGGTGAAACTACTGTTTAACCAGGCATGAATTTAACCCGACATTGTTACTATTGCTATCCTCCCTGCCTCCTCCATCCTGAGCTTTTTCTGCAGTGAGAGAGCCTAAGGAGGACGTAAGATTCTTCAGGCTATAATATATATTAACACTTCTATAATTTATAAACAGAGCACTGGTTTGTGTGGGCAGATGTCCATTTCACAAAACCAAGATGTGCAAGTCACTCCAGAGTAGAGTCACCTTGTGCAAGACTTAAGTTCCTCGTAAGAACTCCAAACTAGAGCTCAAGTTCATCCTATTAGAATCTTTTATTTTCACTCTCAGCGGCATTTCCAAAAACTCTATTGGTAGAGACTGATCTGTTCTACTACTAGATATATTTCCTTCAAGTCAGCACTGAGGTACAGGGTTAGTGTAAAGAAATCTGCTCTTCCTCTGCTTGTGCCATACCTGTTTGGCATCTAGCTGGGGGGAACACAGGGACCATTATGTTACATGTTTACTATCATGCATAGGATGCCTGCTTACTGAAATATTTATAAATTGAAGAGAATCAACCATATCTTTATAACAAAGTACAGATTTTTTTACTCAAAGTAGGTCTAGATTCATACACTACTCTTGTTTGTGTACACTTCAATGATCTTTCTAGTACACTGAAGTATAGTATAATAGAGAATGTGAACACTGAATGTTCCCAATTTTTTATAACTAGAGAGACACATACTAAATTATTTGGTGGTAAATGACTTTTCATAGTGTTTAATTATACTTGGTGTTTCTTAGTTCCTGCAATTATTTAATGGTTATCATTGTGCTGAAGTATAAAGAACGAAGAAACACAAGTTCAAGACAATTTAAGTAGACCTTCTTTTAATTCTGCATATCACTTGGAGTAAGGCTGAACCTGATGATATCTGGGTTTGAATTTCATCCACTAAAGGTGGCAAATCCAAACTTTTCCCATGTTCCAGATAGCATTGTGCAAAAGTTGTCAGGCTTTGTCATCTGGGGTTCAAGCAAAAGAATGTTTTGGATTTGTTTCATGTGGGATTGCTCTGAAACTAGTGTTCTAATGAATCCCAAAACTCATCTGACACTTCTACATTTCACCTGGCTTCATGGCAATAAGGTGTTGAAGCTGGACACAGATCAGACCAGATTCACTCAGAAGGCTCATGATCATGGGCTCTGGTGTTATAAAGAAATTTTAGTCCAGGTTGATTTTTATGTCACCTCAAAAGTTACATATAGCTCTGGTCTTAGAGCTCTTCTGAAACACTGGTACCACACAATTTCAGTTGCTGATGTCAATGTCACATGTCACAATGCTATGTTTGCTAAACCTGAATTATTCTTTCAGTTCAGTTTGTGCTGCTTATTGTTTTTTCCTCAAACCATTCCTCCAGCCCTATTTTAAATTCTTGTCTGCAAGGGTAACTTGTGCTTCTTTTCTTTTATGCTTCTTTTCTTTTACTTGTCCACTGCTCTTTCCTCTTGAATTCCTCTGTAGCATATTCAAGAGCCTAACAGTTACAAAGTTTCATTCACATGGAGGCACTATACAGATGATCAATAATAATTAGGAATGGGTTAGTTTGAGTCTTAGATTTTGGAAACACCTCGTGGTATTTTGGGGGAGGTTGACAAGAGTTTTCATTGGGATTTCCCACACCCATCCACTAAAAGTTAGATTGGCACAAGGGGCCATACATACTGTCCCATACAGTGTATGTAATGTGGCCTTTTCATTAGAATTTTTCTCTCTACTTTTCCTTTTCCACCCACTCCCCTCACTCTCCCTCTGTCTTGTCACTCTACCCCTTCTTTAACCCTATATTGTCTCTCTGCCTCTTTCTATTCACTTCTCAGTTTTTCCACATCCTCTGGGAGATTTACCCAATGTGGGGGGAGGACTGACACCCATTTCTTCTGGCAAACTCCAATGGGATGGTGTCACAGGATCTCCAGAGACTCTTCCTGTGGGTTTGACTGAGGGTGTAAGATGTTCTATCCCACTGACTTCATCATTGTGAATGTACATCATTGTGAAAAGCAATTCTTTATTGCAACTCTTTGATTCATAGGTCTGTATTTAATCCAGGAAAGCACTTCGTGTCTTACCCACAGTTAGTTACTTCTCCTCTTAATATCTTCTGAAGAACCTTATAAAAAAGCTTTAAAAAAGCCCACATAAATTGTATATACTTGGTCACTTTTATCTTCTCACTTATTTCTTTACCTTGATAGAAGCAAATCTTTATATCCCGCTTACAGTCTCTCAGCAAAACTGATTAAATCTTGTCTGAATTCATGATGGTTATAATTAAAGTGAACATTAATGCATGCGTCTGACAAAGTGGGTATTCACCCACGAAAGCTTATGTTCCACTACATCTGTTAGTCTTAAAGGTGCCACAGGACTCTCTGTTGCTTATTAATGGAATAGACATTAACACTGTGTGTGGTCAATACTAAACTTAATCTGCTATATAGGAGTTACAGAATTTATTCATAAATACTAAAATGGCATGAAATCATGCAAGCTTTTATTGTCTTTCTTTTTTAAAAAGCATAACATGTAGTGCCAGGTATCCTACCAGCGACTGTTATAATTAAAATCACTTATCTTTAAAAACTGAAAAATTGTTAAATAACTTATTAATGAAAGATAAATGCTATAGAAGGAAATACCTCAGTTGTTAAAGCCATTATAGCCATGTTTGTAGCAGGTATTGAAACCTCAGGGGAAGAAATTTCTTTACAAGGAACAGTCACTTTCCTCTTCCTCAAGGGTTGACAATAAATATCATAAAATCATAGAATCATATGGTTAGAAGGGACTGCAAGGATCATATAATCTAACCTCCTGCCAAGATGCAGGATTTTTTGTGTTTAAACCAACCAAGACAGATGGCTATGTAGCCTCCTTTTGAAAACCTCCAGTGAAGGAGCTTCCACAAACTCCCTAGGAAGTCTTTTCCATTGTCCTACTGTTTTTACAGTTAGGAAGTTTGTCTTCAGATTTACTCTAAATCTGCTATGCTGCAGTTTGAGCCCATTGCTTCTTGTCCTGCTCTGGGTGGGAAGAGAGAACAACTTTTCTCTAACTTTTTTATGGTAGCCTTTTGAGTATTTGAAGGCTGCATGTCTCTCCCAATCAGTGGTGGGACAGTTGACAGGAAAAACCTTAAGTAAACAGAAGAAGGCAAGTGGAATTTTTGTTGTTGTTATTGTTAAGCCACCGACAAAGGTCTAAAAACAATGGAAGTACTAAAATATTTGCCTACCATCACTCCGATCACTTTGCTTGTACATTGAGTCATTTTCCTCTGCTCTTAGCCTGTTTGGAATCGAGGGCTTGTTGAAGTATGTTCCTGTACTGCTGTGACTTTTCTTGATCTACTATGGTACTGATGTTAATACGAGGACATCCCTTTACTTTAGATCTGTGTATTTTTCTTTGGTTGCTGCATACCAGAGAGTGTTCTGTGTCACAATCAGCACTTTGATAACTGTGGGTAATGAGGATACTGTTACGGTTGTGCTTTGTGATGATAAGATCCACTTGGTGCCAGTGGCCAGATCTGGGCTATTTCCAAGACGGCTTTATCTGGAAGAATGAGTTTGTTACACAGAGATCGTAGTAGGAACAAAACTCTAGCAATCTCTTACCATTTCCATTCATCTTGACCGAGACAGTCCGTCCATGCTTCATGATCAGCACCCTCCTTTGCATTCAAGTCCCCTAGCAGGAAAACATATTGGTGTTTCAGAATCCTGCTGATGGTGGTGTTCAATTTGTTGTAGAACTGGTCCTTGATGTCAGAAGATGAGGAAAGTGTTGGAGCACTCACAAGGTTCACTGGGCCATTAAGTGTGAATAAGCTTAATGCCAAAATTCTCTCTGATCCATTTGTAGGTGGCTCAATCATTCCCAGAAGTGAGTTCTCGATGGCAAATCCCATTCCATGCTCTCACATTTCTTCATCCAGAAGAAATGTGTACTCTTTTTCACTGAGTGATCCGCTTGACACTAGCCGAGTTTCTTGGAGGGATGCGATATCCACATTGAATCATTTCAGCTCATCATTGATCACAGCAGTTTTACGTATATTGTTGATTTGCTGAAGGTCCTCAGATAATCCAGTTGTCATGGTGAGACGGTTCCAGCCTTATCTGTAAGGATGTTTTCTTTCTTTAACTTGATTTGCCTGGTGCATTGGTTTCAGTCCACCTGTCAAGTTATAAAACTCTAAACTCCAGGCACCCATTGAAGTAGGCAGACTGTGGCAGGACAACACCCTATTGTCTAGTGGCTGCCCAGTTTTATGGTGGGCAATGGTTGTTCAGTGGGATACGATGATGTCTCCTGCTGTCGGAGGCAGCTCCTGGTGCTCAACTGTATGCCAATTGAGTAAGAGCTTAGACTGCTGCCTCTTATGTTGTCAATGCTCGAGATGAAGCTGGAGTACCTCTCCAGGGCACAAGCATGGGCAGATGATATGAAGGGCCTGAGTTGCCCATGCATCAGGACCCCCCTCTCAGCATCACCAGTAAAATTTCAGAGGAGAGGAAGAACTAATACATCTGGTACCCAATCAGCTGCAGGAGTTGCTGGAAAGATACTAAGATGTTAGTACCTGACCACCTTTGGGGCTCCACTCCAAATTTTCTGTCTGAGTTTACTCTCATAGACTTACTTTCTCCCAAATTCACCCACAGGGCAGTGAGGTTTTCTGTCAGGGGCTGCTCCGTTAGCCTTATGCCCTCCAAAACTACCCACAAGGCAGTGGGTTTGATGAGCCGCAAGTAGTACTTATTAGAGTAGCAGGCATAGCCTGACCTGACACAGCAGTACAAGAACGTACTAGAACAAGCCCTTGACTCCAGTGATTGTGCCACAAGCGTCCAGCTGAAGTGGGAACAACTGAAGAACACAATTTATGATGCAGCTCTGTCAGTCTTTGGGAAGCAGGAAAACAAGAGCAATGACTGGTTTGATGCTATTCCAGTGTGTTGACACCAGTCATAGAGGCCCAACATACAGTTAAACCAACTATGAGAAAGACCGAAATGAAAAAAACCTTACAAGCATTAAGAGCAGCAAGAACAAAGGCACAACAAACTGTTTGACATTATGCCATTGACTATTGGCTGCACTTATGCGAAAGCATCCAAGTAGCAACGGATGCAGGCAACATCAGAAACAGGTATGACGAGATCAAGAAAACCTTAGGTCCATCTTCAAAGAAAACAGCCCTATTGAAATCAATAACAGGGTAAACAATCAAAGACCGCATTAAGTAGATGGATCTCTGAGTAGAACACTCTTCTGAGCTTTACTTTCATGAAAATATTGTTACAGATGCAATCATCAATGCCATCAAAAGCCTGCCTATTATGAACCAACTTGATGATGAACCAACTATCGAGGCACTTAGCCTTGCCATAGATGGCCTCTCCAATGGAAAGGACCCTGGAAAGGTCTGCATATCATCAGAGGTCATAAAATGCTAAAAACCTATTCTACTGCAATATCTTCACGAATTGCTTTACCTGTCCTGAAAAGAAGGCAAAGTACCACAAAAAATGAGAGACACCAACATCCTCACTCTCTATAAAAGCAAGGGTGACAGAAGCAACTGTAACAACTATTGTGGCATTTACCTTCTTAGTATTATGGGAAATGCCTTTGTCTGAGTTGCTCTGAACAGACTTCAGTCCCTTTCAGACAGAATCTATCCTGAATCACAATGCGGCTTCAGAGCTGAAAAGTCTATCATTGATATGATCTCACTGAGGCAACTAAAAGAGAAATGCAGAGAACAAAAAAAGCTCCTTTACATAGCCTTCATCGATCTCACAAAGGCTTTTGACCTTGTCAGTAGAAGTGGAGTATTTGCACTTCTAGAAAAGATTGGATGTCCCCCCAAGTCCTTAAGCATGATTCTATCCTTCCATGAAAACATGTATGGCACAGTTCAATTCAGCAGCTCAGTCTCTGAGGTTTTTCGGATTCAGAGAGGTGTTAAGCAAGTCTATGTACTTGCCCCAATTCTGTTTGGGATCTTCTTATCCTTGCTACTGAAACAAGCTTTTGGTTCCTCAACTGAGGGAATCTAATTGCACACAAGATCTGATGGAAAGCAGTTCAATCTTGCAAGACTCAGATCTAAAACCAAGAATCGTGAGGCCCTTATCCAACACCTCCTCTTTGACGATGATGCAGCAGTGACAATCCATACAGAAGCTCATCTCCAAAACCTCATGCACTGGTTTTCCAAAGCCCGCAAAGACTTTGGGCTTATCATAAGCCTAAAAAGGATTAACCTAATGTGCCAAGAAGTTGAGGAAGCACCCTCCATCAAGATCAACCACTATGAACTTGAAGTGGTGAATGAGTTCACATACCTGGGGTCCACTATCACAGTTAACCTTTCACTTGAAACTCAACGTATACAGGGCTGGTGCTACCATTAAGGCGAACTAGGCGGTTGCCTAGGGTGTCAAGATTTGGGGGCGCCAAAAAGCAGTGCCCCCAATTTTTTTTTACAGCGTTCCTTCCCGAGCACGCAGTCACCGCTCCACTTCTCCCGCCTCCCAGGCTTGCAGCGCCAATCATCTGTTTGGTGCCGCAAGCCTGGGAGGAGAATTAGAGCGGGGGTGGTGTGCTCCGGGAGGAGGCGGAGCAGAGGTGAGCTGGGGTGGGGAGCTGCCGCACGGCTTCCTGGGCCAGGAGGGTGGGGAGCTGCCATGGGGGTGCCTCAGGGCGGGGTGGGGGAGCTGTCACAGGGCTCCCTTCCCCAGCTCCCCTCTGCTATGCCCCCTTGCCGAGCACACCGTCGCTGCTCCACTTCTCCTGCCTTCCAGGCTTGCAGCGCCAATCAGCTGTTTGGCTCCACAAGCCTGGAAAAGGAGGAGAATTAGAGCGGGGGCAGCGTGCTTGGGGAGGAGGCGGAGCAAAGGTGAGCTGGGGTGGTGAGCTGCCACATGGCTCCCTGTGGGGGAGAGCTGCCGGGGGGGGCGCCTCAGGGCAGAAGGGGGGGAGCTGCCGCAGGGCTCGGCGGGGGGGGGGGAGAGCAAGGTGGAAGTTTCGCCTAGGGCGCGAAACTTCCTTGCATGTATAGATAACATACATCATTTGGCAGCCAACGGACCTTGACTGATAGCACCAGCCCAAGAGGTGACTGTCTGGGAGAGGTTTATGTGTGGCCATGGCTCTGCCCGACTTCCACACTTTGTCATCAAAAAGAAATAAACCACTTATTGGGTCAGTGTTTGATAACTGCTCAGTGCCATTCCTAGTGGGACAAGAACAATTGGGGGAAATATTTGAGTTGGATGGATTGATAGTATGTGGAAGGATTAGAATTTGAGGGTAAAAGTCAAACAGAGATCAAGGACTGAAAGGGTAGAGAGTATAGTATTAATAGTAATGTTGGGACCTCAAAAGGTCATCTAATCCATCTGCAGGAAGAACAAAGTCAGCCTAGACCAGCAGTTCTCAAAATGTGGGGTTGGGACCACAAAGTGGGTCATGATCCCATTTTAATGGGGTCACCAGGGCTGGCATTAGACTTGCTGGGGCCCGGGACCAAAGCCACAGCCCGTGCCCCACTGTCTGGGGCCAAAGCCCGAGCCCCAATGCCCTGGGTTCAGCCGTGGGTGGCAGGACTCGGGTTACAGGCCTTCCACCTGGGGCTGAACCCCCTGGGCTTTGGCCCCATGTTCCCCCACCCCCGTGCTTCCTAGGATGTCAGGGCTCAGGCAGGCTCAAGCTTTGGTTCCCCTTCCTGGGCTCATGTAGTAATTTTTGTTGTCAGAAGGGGGTTGCGGTGCAATGAAGTTTGAGAACCCCTGGACTAGACTTGTGGGTGTTCATCTAACCTGTCCCTTAAAATCATTCAGTGACAGGAATCACCATCCTGCACTTAAGCAAGGAGGAGTTTGGCTGGCTGGCCAAGAGAAGGCAGCAATGCTTTCTGGCTTGGGGGAGGAGGGAAGATGTAAAGCTGCTGGAAAGAGCAGTCAGCGTGGTAAAATGACTCACCACATAGGAATGTGGGGTTTTAAAAGGTCAGTTGGGCCTGGCCCCTCCCTTCTTTACTCAGCACAGGCTGGGCAGCATCCACCCTCCCTCCCAAATTAGGTCACAAATATGCCGGGTGTTTAGCTATTGCCACTATTAAATAAATAAGAAATAATCAATTTTAACTACACATTTAGGGAACTGGGGTAAAAATCTGTCTGGGGATTGGTCCTGCTTTGAGCAGAGGGTTGGACTAGATGACCTCCTGAGGTCCCTTCCAACCCTAATATTCTATGATTCTATGATGATTCTTTACATAGGTGTCTGGGAGTTCAGATCTTTGAAAATCTGGCCTCACTTACAAGCACTGAACACTGAAAATATCACACCACATTTAGTATCCTTAAGATTCCTGGCTGCATCTAAAACTTGATCCCTGACACGTGGTTCAGAGCAGGATATATTGATTGTTTCTCTAGTACTGCTGCTAGTTTTCTCATGGGTGCATCCTGGATGCCCTTTCATTATGCACAATATAGAACCTTTTATCATTTTAATTTCATTATTTTGAGCACTAGCTAGTCCATGAAGCAATTAGTGTCCATTTTACCTTTATCTACAAGGGTGCCCAAAATTCATACTTTTGGACACTGGGCTATATCATGCTACTTATCTTTAACCAGAGCACTGCATGGATTTTCAGTCTTCAAACATTTGTTGTAGCCTCCTTCACAGTCTAGCAGATTGTGCTGTCAACTGTACCATAAACTCCAAATCATCTACTGCACCAGTTTGTATTTCTTGCTCCATATGATTTTCAAGAGTTGTAAAATTAGGAAGAAGTACTCCTTTATTGTTAACTGGGAGGAAAAAGTCTCTGTTATGCAAGCCCTCTACGCACACAAATTGCATTGAGAATTGTGCCCAACCTGCTTGTTATGCAAAGCAGTTTATAACTTTATAACTTCAGACATTTTCAGGTAGATTTTGCTCCCCCAGGAAAGTGTAGTTAAAATGGATTATTTCTTATTTATTTAATAGTGGCAATTGCTTATGTAAAAGAACTACAAAATGTAATAAATAACCTTTCTGTAGATTTTTTTCCCGCCATCCCATATAATGTTATAGGATCATACAAATAAAATATGTATATATTTCTCTGAACTTTATTGCTTAGGGTAATTTCTATTGAATTCAATAAGTTGTTTTATAGATCCCTACTGTTATGTCTATCACATTCTATAAAAAGCAACAGAGGGTCCTGTGGCACCTTTAAGACTAACAGAAGTATTGGGAGCATAAGCTTTTGTGAGTAAGAACCTCACTTCTATCTGAAGAAGTGAGGTTCTTACCCACGAAAGCTTATGTTCCCAATACTTCTGTTAGTCTTAAAGGTGCCACAGGACCCTCTGTTGCTTTTTACAGATTCAGACTAACACGGCTACCCCTCTGATACTTGACACATTCTATAAGACTCTTTCGTTAGGGATTGGCTGGCTTTTAGGGACTGATGCAGTTCCATTGTTGCAATTTATTTGGTTCTAACAGTATTTCCTCACGTAAGTATTAAGAATGTGTTTGAACTTATCAAAAAGAACAGGAGTACTTGTGGCACCTTAGAGACTAACAAATTTATTAGAGCATAAGCTTTCATGGGCTACTGCTCAGAAGAAGTGAGCAGTAGCCCACGAAAGCTTATGCTCTAATAAATTTGTTAGTCTCTAAGGTGCCACAAGTACTCCTGTTCTTTTTGCGGATACAGACTAACACGGCTGCTACTCTGAAACCTTTGAACTTATCCCATATTTTGACACCAGTGGCTTCCTTCCGTTAAGCTGCAGCAGAATCCTGGGCCTTGGGGGTTAACTTCTCAGTGGAGGAGAAATCAGTGATGCAGAGTTTGGGTGTATTCTAAGTGTACATATGTAAATAAAACAAGTTACAGAAGCCCCAGAATAGCACACTGTTGCAAACAGTGCATAGGCAATTCCCTCTTCCAGAAATCTCAGTTCACCACTGCCCAGTTTTTAAGAAGCTACTCTGTCCTGAGAACTGCATCTAACAATTTAGAATAAAGCAGAGAGAAAATTTATCTGTGGCAGCTTCTCTGTGAAAGCATCATCATCATGATGGAGATTCACTAGAGGTTTACAGAAAGAGGCTGGATAGTCATGTGTCTTGGATGGTTTAGACACAACAAATCCTGCATCTTGACTGGGGGCTAGACTTGCGGTCCCTTCTAACACTATGATTCTATTATATTAATTGTCAACCCTTGAGGAAGAGGAATGTGATGTAGCTTCCTTGCAGACTAAACAGCTCCCAGATCGATCTCTAGCTGTCCATGCACCAATTTTACATTTGCCATCAACATGCAGAATACTAGAATGCTTCTGATTGGTCTTATTTGCCCCAGTGGCAATGAAACTCTTTCAGCTCCAAGGACAATTGACTGCATTGTCACAGGTGGTCAGCTTTATTATAGACACCTCCACAAGTGCAACCTAACCCACAAAAATACAAACATTTCTTCCAAGATTAAAAACTCTCTCACACTAACAAAAAGAACACAGAAGATCACGTAAAACAGTACAATCTGGTGACTCCTGGTTCTGTAACACTATATGAAACTGAAACATGTAAAGTATGTTGTCTAAACTGGTTTTAACTACTCTAGATTGCTCAAAAATGTCATGGGTTCTGAAGTACAAATGTTCCATGATTGGGCTCTTTTCCTTAGAGGAGAGACTTTGAAAAGAAGAGCAGAAAGAAGGAAAAAATCCCCCCAATAATGTTTTAATACAATGAGTATATTTTCATGTTATAAAAATAGCATCCCTTTGGGGAAAAAAAAGCATTAGTTTATATTACATGAAAGTAAGAGGATATTTTACCCTGCTGCTTTGCACTGCTCTAGTGGTGCAAAATACCCATAAACATCACTTAGCTAGCTGGTTAAACTGTGTTGTGGGGTTTTTTTTGTTTGTTTTGTTTTTTTACTGCTTGGAGGCAAATGTATGACTGTATTGCATAGTGTGAGTAGCACAAAGCACACACAGTGTATGATAGAATCTGGCTCAAGGTTTGCAAACTTCAACTACTTCTGTGAGCCTTATGAACCTGGCAATATAGTTCAAGGATTTGCTAGTCCCTAATGATTTTACAGATCAGAGTGGTCTCGCTATCTTCACTTCTAAATATCTTCCAAAAAAGTAATTGTCCACTGTTGCCAGAAAAATAAAAATAAATAAATAAAAAACCAAAAAACCTTCAGGGGAAGTTCTAATTTTCTCTAGCTGTGATGAAAATTTGCTCTTGTAACATTTACCCAGCTTTGCCTACAGGGGTGCTGGAACAATTTGTATAGTGGGGGTGCTGAGAACCATTGAACCAACTGTAAACCCTGATGGAATCCCTATGATGGAAATTCCTTCAAGCCAGGGGGTGTGACAACACTGCCAGCACCCCTAGTTCCAGCACCTATGTCTGCCTATCTCCTTTTTATATATAAAAAAAATATTTTAAACTGCCACTTTTTAGTGCACTACAAACAGAGTATATCTCCCAAAACAGCATCCATAGGACTCTTTGTGTGTATGGTGTATATCCTGCTGCCACACTTGCTCTCATCTTTAAAGGTTTCACTCTAGGGAAGTGCTGGAGCACAAAATTCAAAGGCTAAAAGCAACAATGGAGCAAAGGAAAATATAAGATCACAGATAAAGATTTTCTAAGATCTTTGGAGCTGACAACACCCTAGTGGATTGGCAGGATGGTATTGCAACTACGGTTATCCTCAGAGTCTGAAAATGGAACACTTAACATCCAATAAAATTGTATTGATTTTATGCATCTCAAAGACCTCCAGCACTATGCTAACTTGGTGTTGTCTTTAATATCTGGAGACACAGAAAGTGAAATATTTCTACATGCCACTCAAAGTTTCAAAACTAAAAGTGTTGGCAAAAATATATCGATGCTTCTGACTGAGAGAACTCACCATTTCAAGCTAAGTTTTTGGTATGGGAATCTTATTAGATCATTATTCTAGGGACTTACGAAAGGCAGGGACCCTCTGCTGGTCCTTTGCACAGGGGTGAATGTCACCCACAGAGTGCAGTACACTCGGGCTCAGTAATCTACACTCACTGTGGCTTCCATGTGTTAGCTTAAGGCTCTCATTGTTTGGAACCTGCCAAGCTGAGAGACCGCTCTTCTCCCCAGCCAATACTACTCCAGTTCTGATAAGCAGAAATGTTCAAGCTAACAGCTCCCTGATTTAAAAGGAAGAAGGGTGTGGCTGAGCATCCTTTGAAAATACTTGCTCCATACTGGCTCATATTTGTGTACTTTCAGGGCATGCTGGCGGTGGTTGAGGAGAAGGTGGGGTGTGGTGTAGAGGGAAGAGAATGGAGAGAGATGATGATTATTGCAGGGGAATATTATTGTTGTTTTCCATGGTGCGCTAAGGATACATTCATACTTTCTGTGGTTTGAATTATTGAACATTTTAATTGTTTTAAAACTGCCTAAAGCTAGGATAGACCCTTCCAATTAAATCTAAAGAATTACAATAAATAAAGAAAACAGAATAAGAGTATTTATAGCTATGCAAAACAGTCATTAAAATATTCCTTATAGCATATTCCAAACAAATTCCTCAGGTGATCTAGGAAAGAGCAAACATTCGTATTTATTATTTTCCAGTATAACTCTGTGTGGCTTATGTATAGCACATAATGCTAAAACCTGATACCAAAAGCCATCCACCTTTCTGCAAAACTGAACAGCAGCATCCTGTGGCTACAGCTACATGCCAAACTTGGAACTACAAGAAGATCTAGCACAGGGGCAACTCCCACTCAAGTATAGTCAGCAGCGTTGGTTTAACCTTTTTTGCTGCCCTCGGCTGAAACTAAAAATGGTTTTCCCCAGTGCATTCCATTTAAGTACAGAAGATGGGGGGAAAAAGATCTTGTCCTTGCCCCCTGCCCCTCCCCGCACTATAAGCTACTTCGGTTGCTGGTGCCAATTTTGGTAAACAGTCAAAACGTCGAGTGTATGTGATAACAAACTGGACAGAAATAATCCCTGCAATACTTCCGTTTAAATCAATGGAGATAAATCAGAGATTAATTTAGTCCAGTATCCAAGGGATTAGCAAAGAACATGACTGAATCAAATCAATACCAAAATGCAAAATTTACAAAAAACAATGTTTTTATTCCTTCTCTATCTCTCCCTACAAGATACCGCATCTATAGGCCCCTAAATACTTTTAAAAATTGACCTTTATTGTACTGCACAGAGCCTTTATACTGGGGTAAATTTCACCCATAGAGAAAATACGCTATTTTATGAAATTAAATTAAAGTTCTTTATTCAGAGAGCTGGTTCTCAGCAATTTAAAATACTTTTCTGTGGGTTTCTATACTACCCTATATTTTTGATGTGACTGGTTCTACATTACACTGGAGAGTCAAAGACATCAACCTCACTGCGAGGAGCAGAAAATAAATGGTGGAGCTGGGTAAGTATCTGCATAACTGCAATAATATATATTCTTCAGCCACTAGATGTCTCTTTGTGTTGCACAGAGTCTCTGGTAAAAAAGGGAGACAATGCTGGAACTTGGGCTCTGTATAAGGCTATGTCTACACTGCCCTGCAGTTCAGACTATGCGAGTGCAAATAGCAATGCATGCAAAAGTGCTGTGCTGTAATTTCCCCATGTGAATGCTGTGGATGTGAACTAAAAGGTTCCTAGTTTTCACTAATGTAATCCTGTGTGAAGAGGGCTCTGTTAAAGTGACCTAGGAACCTTTTAGTTTGTTCCCACAACAACCATGTGGGAGAGTTACAGATCAGCAATATATTCATACTGCTTTTCACATCCCTGTAGTCTGAACTGTGGGGCCATGTAAACAAGCTCTAAGTCTATTTGAATGTGTTTACAGTGTCTAGTTTTCTTTAATAAGCTCTTCCTGTTTAAGAAGATCTCTGATTCCATATATCGTGATGGGAATCAGAATATAGTTTAGGAATATTTACTTTTCAGATGCTCTCTGAAAGACCACTAAACTACACGTCTTAGAGAGATTCCCTATTGCTAAAATGGAAATATCACTACAAATAGTAATATCTTTAGAACCTCAATTAACTGTCTAATTGCATCCAATTAATTACTGGATATGTACAAACTCTGTTTAATAGGGAAACAACAACAATAAAACAAAACAATTGTTTGTTAGAATAAGAAAGCTCTTTTCCCCAAAATTAGATATTTGGAAGGATTTTCCTTTAAAACAAAATAAGTTGAAAATGTTTGTGACTTTAAGAAAGGAGAGCCAGTCAGAGCCTACAATAACTCCTGGGGTCTGATTCAGGTCTCCCTTACACAGTGTAACTCCATTTGACCTCAATGGAGTGAAGTGACTAGAATTACACTAGTCTTTACATCTGTTGTAGTCAATAGACCTACCCCCCGATCTCTCTAGCTATGGTGACGACAACCTTTTAAATACAAGTAGTAAAATACCTGAAAGGAATACAGTAGCACATCTGTTAGTGCACACTGGCTGATGTGTGATGGAAACGTATATAAATAATTCCCTATAAAATCTCATTTTCAGTAGTTTATGTAGTATATATCTCTGCTTTTCACCTGTACTCTTGGCTGAAATGTGAAAGCCCCAGGTTCAGATCTTACAAGGCATCTTATCAGTACTTACTGTACTGACACTTTTCTTCTAAACTTTGCAAAGCATCTGATCTCTTTATTTTTCATTAGTGCATAAACCACCTACTATGTCCTGTTAAATGAACTACAAAACAGAAACATAGAAAGCTATAGAAAAAGGCTTTCACCTCCTCTCAACTCTTGTTTGAATAGTGTGAGTATCCCAAGAAGTTTAAAGGACTTATATCACTCAATACTGCAGAGTGTTAATAGAATGTTAGTTTTTTTTCCACCTCTTAATTCTGACTATACTTGTCCTAGCAATAATCTCATTAGTTCTCTCAGTACCAGGCAGCTGACACATAACCTGTGTCCAAGGGATGCAGGGCAAGAAGTCTCATGAAAAGCTATTGCCCATAGTGTCCAGAAAGAGCTGCATTATTCAAGGCAGAGCCTATTAGGTACTGAGACTGCCAGTCAGTGCAGTACAGTCTGCAAGATCAATGCTAATTAGAACTTTATGGTGTAGTCTGTGGACAGTCAGCTAGCAATACAAAATATTATGGTATCTCTAATAATAATGTTAATTTTAATGTTTGGATAGTTCCAGAAGATGATAGATAGCAATTTTTATTTATTTATTTAAGGCTAAAATTGTACCTAAGCCGGATGCAGCAGTGCAGAGGATAGAAGAGAGTCCTCCACACACAGTCTTCATGAGAACAAGGGACAACTACAGCTCTGGGACCTAGGGAGGCAGCTCAGAGGAGAGTGAGTAGGGAGGAGGTAGAGCCATGGCGCGACCTGTCTATGAACCAGCCAGCTGATATAACTGACTCTGTGCAAAGTGTATAGGGGAGTATGCCACACCGTTTAAATGGCAGTGATAATTTATCTTCCCTTTCCTCCCAGTGTAATGGGGGGCCTTAGGAGGGTTTGTGCCTGGGATCGTGCATTTAGGCACTATTCCTTACTATGGTGCACATGCTAAAAGATATAATCTGGCCCCTAACAGGTGCAGTTACTTTCTTATTTTCCTTCAAAGCTTCAAAAATTATTAGAATGCCCTCAGAAAGGAAAAGTTAACGAATGTTCCTATGTAGCAAAAAAAAAAAAAAAAGATTAAGTTTAAGTTATTTCCATGCTTGTTTGCTAATTGCTAGAGAGGGAATGGGGTGCTGCACCAGCTAGAACAAATCAGATGGGAATTAAAAGTAGAGAAGGGGAAATAAAAAAGGGAGGAGGCAAGAGAGTGTAGACAACCTGCTGAGAGAAAAGATCAAAACTCAAAAAATACCCTCTGTGGAGGAACCTTGGAGAAAGTCTAGGAGTGTTTTAATGAGAAGCTTTTTTCAGCTCAGAGATTCCGGTTGCGAGGTGTCTGAAAGAGTGTGATAATTAAAACAACAACAAAGAAAGCACATCAAGCCTTTTCAATATTTTTTGCACTAGGATACAGGAAACAGCCAAAGACTAAGTACTTATGGACTGAAATGCACTGTTATGCACTTTGGGCTTAAAGAAGCAATACATAAATGAAAGCATGATCTGCAAGGGATCCTACTTAAGTGGCACTGTTTCTAATTGTTAAGGAAGATAGGGTTATTATAATGAGAGTCAGCATCAGTCTGATGCTCAAGTTTCAATTCTGCTTATGATGAAAGCAAGTGTAATTGCCCTGGACAAGACATAGTCATTAATTAGATCCGTATTCCAAGTTGATGTAAATCAATATAACCCCACTGAAATCACTATATTATTTAAACTACAAGCTGCACTGTCTTCTTCCCAATAATAAGAGTGCCTCACAAATATTGGCAAATGTATTCTCACAACACCACTGTGAAGTAAGGAAACATTATTGTTCCTATTTTACAGAGAGGGAACTGAAGCACAGAGTTTAATAGCTTGATCCAACTCCATTGACTCAGTCTTTAAAGGGAAACATTTTCAAAGGAATATAGGCACTTAAGGCACATTATGGGATTTTCAAATGTGCTATCTGCATCTTTAA
Source organism: Chrysemys picta bellii (assembly GCF_011386835.1). Taxonomy (NCBI): domain Eukaryota; kingdom Metazoa; phylum Chordata; order Testudines; family Emydidae; genus Chrysemys; species Chrysemys picta. Next base: position 260,201,433 of record NC_088792.1, read on the forward strand.
GTGACCAAATTCTTTGAAAATCTCTGAAAATCATAAGTGATATGCCCAAAGTGAAAAGGGAAATCTGTGGTAGAGCAGGGAACTGAACCTAGGACTCTTAACCACAATATCACCCTTCCATTTCCCTGTCAGAGCAGTTCCAAGTAAAAGGGATTGCAAATCAGGCCCTTAATTGTTTTAAGAGTGTCTTACAGAGAGGATAAAAGTTTCTTTAGGAAACACTTTAACAGGGTACTGATCCCTTTCAAAGTAATAAATAAGGACCACCTGGGAGTTTCCCACTAAAATCTGTACCATTGTAGCTATAATACACTTCATTGTGACAAGGATAATGGAGAAGAACATTTCAAGATGATGGAACACATTGAAAACCTATGCTCCAAGAACTGGCATCTGGCCATGTGAGAAAAGAACCAATAAGAAAAGAACAGAAGCAATTGGGAAAAAAAGATTGATAGTTACATAGCAGAATTTTAAAAATCAATACTCATGTTTGATAACTGTGTTCATGTCACTTAGCAAATGCAAATACTTTTACCATAAATGTATTTAAGCTACTGTATATAAGAATGCACTCAATAGATGAAAAAAAGTAATACTGATTCAATACAATTTAAATAAAATACAAATTCAATAGAAATCAAAAGCCAAATTGAAAGAGCTGATTTGGAAAATGCAAGTTTTCCTTATTAAGTAATTCCAGGGGTGAAAGTGAGCCGGTATGGGCTGGTACTCCATACCGGTAAGAACCCGCACCGGCCCACACCCAGCCCATATTAAAGTGCTGCTGCGGCAGTGCTTTAATGTCCCTGCCTCTTTTGCCTCCCCTGTCGGGGGCCCTGCCAGTTGGGTCCGTACTGGCAGGGCCGCTGACAGGTGGCGGGGGGGGGGGGGAAGGGGCAGAAACGTTAAAGCGCTGCCACAGTAGCACTTTAAGGATGGTCCTTCGCTGCGGCAGCGCTTTAAGGATGGTCCTTTGCCACGGCAGCACTTTAATGTTGCTCCGCCTCCCCCCCCACATTGGCAGGACCGCCGATGGGGGGACGGAGGGGCGCAGCAACGTTAAAGCGCTGCTACGGCAAAGGACCCTGCAGTGCTTTAATGTCCCTGCCCCTTTCCCCCCCCCCCCCCCCGCCCGTCAGCTGCCCTGGAGCCGGCGATTTAAAAGGGCTAGCGCATCAGCGGCATCCGGAGCTCTTGGACCTTTAAATCAACACAGGAGCCCCAGGCGGCACGGGCCAAGGGCTGGCTCGGGGATGCTGACCCCCAGCCTCGCTCCTTCCACCCGAGGACCCGCCCCTTCCGGGGGCCAGAGCCACCTCCCATCGGTAAGTGTCCTCAGTTACTTTCACCCCTGAGTAATTCAAATATTAGTGTCTGCTCTTGGGATGCCTCTATTGATTGTGGCTAGTATCTACAGCAATGTTTTAAAAGAAAAACAAAATATCCCAAGAGATAGTTCTTTGTTGTTGTCCCTTTAAGCAATACAAGAAACTCAGACTATAAACATCTTAATTAATCCCCAGACACATTCTCCTCTTTTCAAGATTTAGATCACAGGCATGATACTGATGCCACCCCAAGGAAAGTGTGTGCTGGGAGTAATGTATACAAGTGACTGGATGGCTGAATCATAGGAGCAAATTTAGGCACATTATGGCCAGTTTTTCGTTAGCAGATGGACCTGTCAGTACAGTGTATAAATTCTACTTTCAGGATTTTCATCAAAGGAATTACATTGGGTCCAGCCAGCATTGTCCCACCACACCTACAGCCAATGCTTCATCTGGTGGAGGAAATAAGGCCATGTCTATAGGTACAGTGCTGCAGTGGTGCAGCTGTACTGATACAAGTGTGATGCTGCAGCGCATCTTCTGAAGAGAGAGCTTTCCCGTCGGCATAAAAAAGCTCACCTCTGTGAATGGCAGAAGCTATGTTGGCAGTAGAAGCTCTCCCACCGACGTAGCACCATGCACACAAGCTCATATGTCAGTGTAACGTATGTCACTCGGGGGGAGGAGGGGAATAGTCACACCCCTGAGTGACGTAAATTTTGCTGACATAGGCTGTAGTCAGACTACTGTACTCCTTTCAGGAGGCTGGTTTGTCTTGCGTACTCCCAATTTTCACTTTACTTAAAAACTACTTGCTTACAAAATAAGATGTAAAAATACAAAAGTGTCACAGAACACTATTACTGAAAAATGGCTTGCTTTCTCATTTTTACTATATAATTATAAAATAAATCAATTGGAATATAAATATTGTAGTCAAATTTCAGTGTATAGTATATAGAGCAGTATAAACAACCCATTATCTGTATGAAATTTTAGTTTGTACTGACTTTGCTAGAGCTTTTTATGTAGCCTGTTGTAAAACTAGGTAATAACTAAAGGAGTGGATGTTTCCCCTGGAAGAGCTCTGCATACCCCCAAGGGTACGTGTACCCTGGAGTTGAGAACCCACTGGGCTAAAAGACAGGGAAAGTTTATTTGTTGATAGACCTGGAAGAGAGAAGACATGCAACCAGTCACTCCAGGAGCAAGTGCAGAGGGAAGGCTGAAATCTCTAGGATAATTGCCCCAAAGGACCCTCACCGAGGGCAGGGAGGACCCAGCCCAGAAACAGTCAGAGAGGGAAGCATTCCCCTCTCCCCCACATATGGACCATGGACATTGGTAACCCCTTTTTACTTTCTTGGTGTGGACTACCCCAGCAGGGGAAAGTCTGGGACTGAGCTGGCCCTAGGAAATAGGGGGAGGAGATAGGAAGTGGCCCAGGGAGAGCAGCTTTAAGCATCTTTGGTTGCCAGATCACTGGTAGCCCCAAAGGTCTCTGGGCCAAGGCTCCCCTACCAACAGCCCCCTGCCAGTCATGGATTGTAACCCTGACCACTAGGCCATGGATTATTTCAGGTCAGCATGAGACAATTTTTAAATATGCCTAAGTGAAAGTGACTGGTTCTTAAAGTTCCTGCATGCTTAAGTCTCTTGAAGATGATACAATGGTCTCCTAAGTTACTTAGACCGTCCTTCAAATGTTTAAAACTAACAGATCTCCTCTCTCCTCATTTTTATACATAGACTGGAAGAGAAAGAAATGTTTTCCTGCTTCTTCAACTCCCAATTGATTTCTGAACTTTTACTGAAGGAGTCCAAATGAAGGAAATATTGTTTCTGTGCCTGCGGAAGAGGCTATGCTGTCAAAAGCTGGTTTAGCACTTCAACAAACTCAAGTTCCAGGTGACTTCCACCCATTCACTATGGTGTGACTTTCTTTAAAGCCTCATCAGCAAACACGTACAGCTAGAATAGTTCACTTCCAGCTCTGAAATTTATTATGGTTGGTAAGATTGATGAGTTGCCCATGTCATAGCAGCAGCATCTTCAGCAGTAGGCATCTGACCTGGTTCTTTCGGTTGGAAATATTGGCAAGAAACTGAAGTGGAGTAAGTGCTTGATCCATCCACTTCTTTACTGCCCACAATTTAACTTTGCTGTTGAGTATTTCTTTCTTCAATATCTCTTGAAATTCTTTCCCAATTTCAACAGCATCAGCAAGACGGCAGCAATCTTTCTGCAGTTTGTCCAAGGCTATGGAAATAGTTTCAGTATATTCAGCATATCTTCTACTTTTCTCTTTAGTCCAAAGTTGACTGTGATAGCTCTATCTTGATACAATTTTCTTCACAAATTGGCATCAAAACAGGTCAGGTCTTAATAAATAGCACAAAAACCATCAACAGCACACATCTTAGGGGAGACTTAGTTGGGATCCCCCTGCTCGTTTCAAGCTAAGCAAAATGGTTGTTATGAAAGTATTTTGCAATTTCAGCAACTTTTCCTTTATTCCTGGAACTGTGCTTAAGTCTTTGGATAAAAGATGTATCAAATGAGCACTGCACCTATATGTTATAAGTTTCAGGTTCCCTTTATTATATTTTTTCTAGTTTTCTTATCATCTTTGCTATATTTGCACCATTGTCTGTGACAAAGCTACATGCTTGAAACTTGAATTTTTGTTGACCTTTTATTATAGTTTTTACTGCTACTTCTTGTAAGAATTCTACCATATGGGCATTTCCTGATGTATCAGTTGTTTCTGGGAGATAGAGAACACTATCTTCTGTTCTCAGACACAAGCACATATTACTGGCTCATTGTGTAAATTGCTTCACTCATCAGGAGACAGATTAATGAATTTTTTGCACACTGTTCAATTTCCTCTTCATACACTGTATCCAACATCTTTCAGTAATGTCTGCTCTACCAGGTGGAGTGAAATTTGGTCATAATGATTGGACCACGCCAATGAAATGTGTGTTCTGAACAAGACGAAAGGGAGCATTTGTTGTATAAATGACCCAAGCAATCTTTCATCTATGGAGTCTTGCTGGAATTTGCTGGTCCTGATTATGAACTCATCCATGGTTTTAATGGATGAAGAAAATCTTTTTTTTTTTGGGATGTCTATTTAGTTGCAGCACTATGCAGTTGTAGACATTGCAGATGATGGATATTCAGAACCCCTTACTGGACTGTGAAACAACATTGTGAAAAAAGTCACTCTGAATCACTATTCCTCAGTGCTCTGCTTTCAAAAAATGAGATTGTAAATGAAAGATTCTTCCTATTTCAGCTGTTTGTCCCACTGTTTAAATTGTATTATTTTATTCTAAAGCAAGTTTTAGAAGAAAAATTATTAATAAACCATAAGGATTATATACATTTATGTAAAGCTTTATCTCTAGCAATAAACCAAACCGCTTGACTTTTTATGTTAAAATTCATAAATACTTAATAAAATTTTACTTTTAAACAGGAAATCTTCACCTAGGATGTCTGATTATAGTGAGCAATAAAAAAAATTCAGTAGTTCAGCAGTAACTGTACAAATTTAATTGATATTTACTCTCACAACATATCAATGATATCTTGAAAAAAATATGAAATTCATAAGTAATCCACCAAAATACAAATTTATGACAATAATCTAAGTTATCATTTACTAGCATGCTGAGACAGCGTAAGCAGTCCATAAGAATGGTGCAAAAACAAGTTTACTAACCAGTTGATCCAGATTGTTCAGACATGTCCACATTATCTTTTTCAAAGACTCTGCCTTTTGAAGAGCATTTTTCATAATGTTGTTTCATTCCGATAACCAGGCCTTAAATCTCTTTGTTGCACTATTCATTCTTTGCATATGTTCCTTTTTGGCTCAGAGGTACAGGAATTTCTTTAAAATATTCTCAAATAGGTCTTAAAAAAACACCACCACCACAACCTACAGCCATGGTATTCCTTCCCCTCCAGTTCCCAGTTGTTGAAGTCAATATTAGAGGTTCCACTCTCAAGAACATTGTTCCTTCCTCCTCAGTGTCCTGCTTTGACACCAGTGTTATTCCTTTCTGGTTCCACATTCTGTTCCATCTCTCTTGCTACATGACTCCCGCATCCCCAGAGAAACAAAAGAACGAACAACTCAAGGCATTGGCTTGTGTAATCTGCACGTCTTTTGCACTGCAGTGTTTTATTTGTTTAGGAACAGAGAGGGAGGCAGTTGAGAAATTAACAGATTTCTGTTGTTTGTATCTCTGTCTGTGTGCACATACAAGGAGACAGAGCAAGGCTATTTACCTGAAGTGTCCAGAACCATCCAGAAGCAAGGGCTGCTGGTTATTGGCACATCAGTGTTTTCCCACGAGATGGAGAGTAGGTTTCCATGGTGGGTGGAATCATAAATATTCATAATTTGATAACTGAGCCAATGAGAGCCCAGATAGGGAGAAGGTATAAAATAGGAGTATGAGACCACCAAGGGCATGCTTAGTCGATGATCTGATGAGATGCATGATGGTGTCTCCTGGAGTCAGAGGCTGAGTTCCAATATCTGTGATGTTATTGCCAATCTCTTGTACCCAATAGCATAGTCTCTGGGTCCACCATAGGATCAAGCCCTTAATACAATCATGATTTATTGTGCCATATTTATGAAATTTGACCTCAATAGTTAGATGTTTTCCCCTGATTCTTTCTTAATATAGAAAATCAGCCTTTAACTCAAAGTTTGTGATAGAGCTTCAGTTGTGGATTCAACATTTATTTTTTTATTTAAATGTTTTAATAGATTACAATAAATTTAGGCCTTAATATAGTTTGTATTAAATTAAGATTTTATTTTAAACTGATTTTTTAAAAAGAAAAGAGTTTATTTTGTTATTTAAATTATACTATCTGACTTTTTATCTTTTTTCCCCCGAAAATATTTTTTATCCATCCATGGATAAAGCTTCCATATGTATGGAACCTTTGGGTTGGCTAGAGTGAATTTTCTGCCCTTCTCCTAGTACTTAAAAACAATTCCCATAGCAAAGCACAAGGAGACCCAGAATTTAGTCATTGAAGATTTTCAGCAAGGATTGCTCTACACATTCAAGTCCAAAAAGAACAAGAGGAATGAACTTTTATAAAGATAAAGAAACAACAAAAATAACAACAACTTAATTTCTGCAATGTAACATGGCTACTTAATAATCCACATACGTTAGCTTCACACATATACATGCAGGAACGTAGCTGGGGGGAAGCAGGGTGCGTGACCTCTCCCCCTGAGGACATTTTCCAAAAGCGGCACCTTTCTGCACAGCCAGCACTGGGCTCCGGACTCGGAGTCTGGAGCTGGGTTTTGCATGCGGCCACAGGCTGGCTCTCCACTCCGCACCGTCCTCGTGCATCCCCAGCCCGGCTTGCTCACTCACTTCGGGGCTGCATGCAGCGTCGGAAGGTTGCCTTGCTCCCTGGCGAGGAGGAGGAGGCTCCTGCCCACCTGCAGCTGCCTGGCTTGCTAAGCCGAGCCCCGGCAGGGGTGGGCTCTGCCGGGAGGGGAAGGGGCGGCAGCGTGGTGGGAGAGGAGGGGGGCTGAGGAGCAGTAGGCTCGTGGAGGCAGCTCGCCACAGCTGCAGGTTGTTGAGGGTCTCTTACCCTGCAGCGTCTGCACGGTCACCCCCTGCCTGCCTGCTCTGCTCCTCCTCGTCCTGCAGCCTCTGCGCCGCCTGCTCCCCCGCTCATCCTGCAGCCTCTGCCTGGCAGGGCTTTGGACACTCAGCCAGGACTGGGACAGCTCGGGTCCCTGCAGCCCCTGCACACGCTGCAGTCCCCACCCCACGCCGCAGCCTCTTTCCTGCCGCCGCCCGAGCACTTTACCCCGGCTTGTTCCTGCTGGAAACAGCTTCCGCGGCGCTCAGTTCCAATCCTAGCGGGGCCGCAGGAAGGGTCAGCAGGGAGGTTCCAATCCGTGCAGGGCTGGCGGAGCCACAGGAAGGGTCAGCGGGGAGGGGAGCTGGGCTGACTCCATCCCCAGGCCACCTGGCCTGTATTAAGGGGCGCTCTTTGGGGCCCAAAGTCCTGCACTGAGGTGGTGCATTAGGACGCTGCTGCCCATCAAGCGTTTGACCAGCTCCAGCACTTGGGGGGAGCCTGTCTATGTGCTGATCAATGTGGGGTTTGCCCTTGACTTCAATAGGGGAAGGGGCAGGATTTCACCTTTCCTGGTTTCCAGGCAGTGCCTGTGACTTACCACACAACGTCTTATAGTGCCAGATCTCCCAACAATAACCTTTGTCCTCTATTTTTCATAGGGATATATCCTTGAAAAGCAGGTGATTCCCTTATTAGTGCTAATGCCAAGTACTCAAAAAATCATGAGGCAAGCCCTCAAATATCCTGAGATTGGCTTAAAACTCATGAGATTTTAAAATATAATACAATTGGGGTTCTTTTTATTTGCCTTCTGGTTTTTGAGCTTTTAGGGTTCCTGTTTTCCAGCTTTGCCCCTCTCCCATGAGGGCTAGTATCTTGTATTTGTTGTTGTTAATGAAAGCTGAGATTCTCACATACTCACAGGCCTCTACGAGGTGAGGCTCTAAAAAGAATAGTAAATGTCGGTAGATCAGTGCTTAATTCGTAATGAAAGGTGCCAGTGCTCAAGCAATTTTTTTACTTTCATAACTGACGCAGCAATCCCAAAGGTACAAGGGCTATGAATTGCCAAGCCTACAGGTGCTGGGACTCAGCCTTGGCAAACCCTTGCACAAATTAAGCACTGTGTGTATGTGTGTGTGTGTGTGTGTGTGTGTGTGTGTATGTGTGTGTGTGTGTGTGTGTACAGCTTAAATTGGTTAAAAACCCTAACTTTCAGTACTCAGTGTTTCAAAGATATTAGACTGCCAACCTGTGTCATAGAGATTTCTTTTGTTTTTTTAAAAAAAAAACCACGAATAAAGCTACTTTAAGGGAAATTACTGCTTTGTCCAACCCCAAAGAGCTATGAGATCTTTGCTCACCAATTCTCATCAAATTTGTATTTGTCATGCCTTTTTGGTGACTTTAGTATTACGGTCTATTATAAATAAAGTGCATTTCATTGATTGATTTTTAAAATGAAATTAGTCACTGGAAAAAATGGCCAGTATTTTTTTTAAACCTGTGACTTTTATAAACTACTGTAATCTGTCATTTATTTTCTAGAATCTAAAGTATATCTAAGTATAATCTAAAGTTCTCCTGCGAAATGCCGGCTGTGCAAACCCTTCCGTGGCTGGATCATTCTTGTGTTTTTATTTTAAGTACAAAATAAATATATATAACGAATTTAAAAGAATGCAATTAGTAATTTGATATGTCTGGTGGCGCCTTATTTTTATAGGTTTCAGAGTAGCAGCCGTGTTAGTCTGTATCCGCAAAAAGAACAGGAGTACTTGTGGCACCTTAGAGACTAACAAATTTATTAGAGAAAGCTTATGCTCTAATAAATTTGTTAGTCTCTAAGGTGCCACAAGTACTCCTGTCCTTATTTTTATGTGTTCGCTCCCCCTGATGTTAGAACCTGGCTACGCCACTGTTACATGAACATAAATAAAGAAAATAAATTAAATCTAAATAGGTCAGTCCCCACAGAAACACAATGAGAAGTAACTCAGAGTTCCCAAAAGCTTAGGTTGAGTTCACCTGAGTCTCAGTTATAGTATTTGATCACCAAAATCTATACAGTTTGTTGCGTCAAAAGCACTGCAACACTATCTTCTTTCCTCTTGCTTGCAGAAACCTCCAACTGCAATCCACGCCGACTCTTCCTCTGCTGAAATCACTTAGTTAGCTAGTCAGCTAACTAATTAACCAGCCAGTCAATTTAAGTATATAGATTAAAAAAAAAAACATGGTTACAAGAAAAATACAAAAACTGAGCATAGCAAACTATAAATAACTCTTTTCCTATAATCACATTTAAATAAGAGAAGAGTTGGTGAATCATACTGGTTGCGACAGTTTAAAACCAAACAGCATTCAAAGTACACAATTAAAATAAAAAAATAGTTTTCCCTCCCAATTTTCCCTTTCTCTACAGATCTCTTAAAGAGATATCTCCCTATTAGACACATGACTTACATATGCTGTACCAACTACCTGATCTTCAGAATAAATCAAAGCATCCACATAATACATCCACATTGCATTAGCATTGTAACTGTAATAATATCCTCCAGATGAAATGAAATAAATATTGCCTAAGACTTGTACTTTAAAGGGAATCTATGGATTAATATTGTTCTATTGCATGGACAACAGGGAGGAGGAGAAGGGACATTCAAAGCATTTCCACCTTTATAGAACATTTACTGACCTATTTAAAAAGGAAAAATACTGTTATCATAGGAGGAAAGAAATGTATTATTATAATCTTTCCACAGTATGTCATAAGGTGCTGGGTTATATTTGGCTAACCCAGTTTTGCTAATTGATACAATGAAGCTTTCATAAATAAGATTAGACTTCAAGGTATTATCTTGGTAACAATGTCGTATCTACTCATTCCAGCTCACTTGCAATAATGCCTGTGAGCACAAGGGTATGATTCATATTTTCATATTTGTGAATAATGCCTCTGCATATTGAGCATGACTAAATTACACTTGGATTACATTTATTGAAACTGCATAGGAGGGTGACTTTCGCATTGAATGTCCAGAGTATATTGTGCAATTATCTTTTGCCAAAAACTCTGCAAAGTTCTTAATGTTTTAAGCCAGAAAGACTGTACACATATTAGAGAGGTTTCAAAATTAACATAATACCCTGACTGCAGGTACAGAGAATTATCATTTTCTGGGCCTCATTCTCCATTTCCTTGAATCTTGGGCACACATTTATCCCCTTGAAAAGTGAGTTCCCAGTGGGCATATAAAGGGAATTGAGGGCACACAGAATCTCACAGGATTAAGGGGTTTTTTCTGTATGGTGTTAGAGATTGTCTACATGAGTCTGAGAATCTTTGAGGAAACTGAAAGTGTATGGCAGACAGTTAACACCTCCACTTTCCAAAGAGCAGAGTAGAGAAGCAATTTTGTATATAAGTTCCAAATATCCGTGCTGTACCCACATCCCAAATTCTGGTTTCCAAATTCTATCTCATACTTCAGTACCTTGCACCTTGTAATGTAAACTACACTTGTGTAGAGAGATTTTAAAATGTTACTATTCCAATTTGTTACAACAAACAGGTACAGTCCAAATGCAGAGCAAGTGCTACCGCACAGTTATAGAGGACGTAATACATGGAGTATTACTATAATGTGTGTGATGAGGTATCTACACCACAAAGGTGATGTAAGGGTTAATGTGACCCTGAGGCCAATTAACCTACCTGGATGATCCTGGAGAGTGGGCCAGGCCCAATTAAAGATGAAGCCCAGCTGGGGAAGAGTAGGATGGTGCTATAAAGAAAGAAGGTCTAGATCAGAAGGGAGCTGCAGAGATAGGGGGAGAGGGAAGAACTCCTTAGTCACTCCCCTGGTAGTAAAGAGACCTGTGGTGAATAGGAAGTCTCCTGTAGGCCAGTAAGGAAGCCTGTGGCAGGGATGATACCTTGAAAATACAGAATGGAGCAAGGTCCTGTGGCTGACCCTGATGCAAGGGCAGGAACGGGACTTCAGCGGCAAAGCCCTGGGAGGTCATGATTGTTACAAAAATCCTAGGAAGGAACTGGGGAAAAAGCCTGAGGAAAGGCTAGTGTAGGAAAAACATCCAACAAGGCAGTAGCAAGGTGTCTGAAGGAGCAGACTTTGGCTGCTCATCATAGGGTGCCTGGACTGGAAACCAGTGTAGAGGGTGGGCCTGCGTTCCCATAGCAGCAACTGGGTAGGTGGCATGAAGCCCCCTAATACAAGGGGATAAGGAAATTTAAATCCCTAAGAGAAGGGTGTTAAGACCTCACGGAGCCAAGTATTGGGGCTGAGGAACAGATGTAAGGACATCAGAATGTACTTTCTGTTACTCTGAAAGGGAAGGAACTAAAACATGTCCCAGTTGGAGAGCTGAGTTGTGAGGAGACCGTCCTGGGACTGTAAGCAGGGATTGCTAGAGAGGAAAGAATTGCTACGGCATGCCTAGCCATGAGGGGGTGTGCCAGAGGTGAATCCACTCTCCTAAAGGACAAGGACAGAGACTAATCTTTTATTAAGAGCATGCTGGTTTTCACCCACACACACTGGAGGTATTTCTCAAAGCATACACAGTGAGCTCAATTCTTACACATAGGATTTTCTTCATATTGTTGCAAAGTCCAGATTTGATTCTCCACTTGTCAGCTCGTGGTGGATAGTCTGTTTGGCCTGTGCCTCTAGGAGTGTTGGATGTATGTCATTCCTGACTTCATTGTTGGCTCTTTCCTGATTTGCATCTCTATCTTCAACTTCTATTTATTTTAAGTTCCTACCATGGTGGCCCTATCACAGGACTTATTGTTCTAACTTTGGCTTCCTATTTTTTTCTTTTTTATGTACATTTTCCTGTATATTCAGTTAATTAAACAGACTTGAAACATGAAAAAAATGTATCTAATTCTAGGATGTAGATTTAGGCTTCCTGGAGTCCTGCTTCCCTGAGGAAGATATGGTAGGAAGGAAATATGTCTATAAGAACATTTTTGGGGCTTAATTTAAGGGGCAGACTGGCCAGGTATGTGAAATAGGAGATTAGTCATGCTGCTAATTAGCTGTGCCTGCAGAAAAAAATGTGCTCATCACAGCTGAAAAAGAATAGACAATTAACACCTGTAGCATAACAGCCATATAGCACATGCTTTGCCCTAGGCTGCCACTAACTATATCTGCTTGCAGGTGCAAATCTTCCTGTTTTGGTACTGGATATGAAAATGCTTTAGGAGATGGTTGTATGCCATGGTATTGTAGCCTTGTCAGTCCCAGGAGATTAGAGAGACAAAGTGAGTGAGGAAATACCCTTTTATTGGACCAAGTTCTATTGATGAGAGAGAGAGAGACAGAGAGAGGCTTTTGAGCTTATGACTGGTTGGGTATTAACAGGCCACTTCACCTTGAATGGTTCCTTGAAATATGTGTTAACTATTTATGCTAAACAATCTGCTTCACCTTGTATTTAGGTGTGACACTCTGAGGCTATGGCTATGCTACAGCTTAAATTGACATAAATTATGACGGTCAGATGTGTGAATTACTCCCACCCCCCATGAGCAATGTAACTTATGCTGATTTAAGTGCCAGTGTGGACAATGCTATGTTGGTGGGAGAGCTTCTCCCACTGACATAGCTACTGCCATTTGTGAGGGCTGGAGTAATTATAGAACTACACAGAGAGTTTACAACACTGCAGCTGCATCAGTACAGCTGTGCCACTGTAAGCTCTCTAGAGTAGTCATAGCCTGAGTAAGTCCCCCCCCCCCCGAAGAAGAGATCTGTGTAAGCACTAAAGCTTGTCTCTCTCACCAACAGAAGTTGGTCCAAAAAAAAAAATATTACCTCACCCACCTCCGGATATGATTGAGTATTTATCTTGTTGGTACAGAATTAGGTCAGCAGGTGACCTGTATATGGTGCTTCCCTTAACCTCCGTGGATCAGATCCACAGCTGGTGTAAATCAAGTTAACTTCATTGTTTTTAGAGGAGCTATGCTGAGTTACACTAGCTAAGGATCTGGCCCTGGAGGTTGCTGGGTGGATGACTGAATGTGTGAGATGTAGCTATTACTATTCATTTGGGTGGCTTGGAAAGGATTTGAGGCCAAAAAATTTCTCTGTCCATGTACACTTAAAAGGCCATAGTACCAACCTTGCCATATTAAATATCACATGCCTGTTTTATACTATAGTGCTATGGATGGTATCCTATGGTGACAAATCAAAACCATTGTGTACACTGCATAAGGGTAACCCTCATCTTTGGTGTTATTGTGCCAGATTCAGGCAGAAAGACAAGATATAATGGATGTGGCTTAATTAGGCAGTGACTTTATTAATTTAACTCAGCTGAAAACTATTGAATGCAATAAGGCATTCCATGCTGCTCATAAAAAGCAACAGAGGGTCCTGTGGCACTAGACTAACAGAAGTATTGGGAGCATAAGCTTTCGTGGGTAAGAACCTCACTTCTTCAGATGCAAGTAATGGAAATCTCCAGAGGCAGGTATAAATCAGTATGGAGATAACGAGGTTAGTTCAATCAGGTAGGGTGAGGTGCTCTGCTAGCAGTTGAGGTGTGAACACCAAGGGAGAAGAAACTGCTTCTGTAGTTGGATAGCCATTCACAGTCTTTGTTTAATCCTGATCTGATGGTGTCAAATTTGCAAATGAACTGGAGCTGAGCAGTTTCTCTTTGGAGTCTGGTCCTGAAGTTTTTTTGCTGTAAGATGGCTACCTTTACATCTGCTATTGTGTGGCCAGGGAGGTTGAAGTGTTCTCCTACAGGTTTTTGTATATTGCCATTCCTGATATCTGACTTGTGTCCATTTATCCTCTTACGTAGTGACTGTCCAGTTTGGCCAATGTACATAGCAGAGGGACATTGCTGGCATATGATGGCATATATAACATTGGTGGACGTGCAGGTGAATGAGCCGGTGATGTTGTAGCTGATCTGGTTAGGTCCTGTGATGGTGTTGCTGGTGTAGATATGTGGGCAGAGTTGGCATCGAGGTTTGTTGCATGGGTTGGTTCCTGAGTTAGAGTTGTTATGGTGCGGTGCGTGGTTGCTGGTGAGAATATGCTTAAGGTTGGCAGGTTGTCTGTGGGCGAGGACTGGCCTGCCTCCCAAGGTCTGTGAAAGTGAGGGATCATTGTCCAGGATGGGTTGTAGTTCACTGATGATGCGTTGGAGGGGTTTAAGCTGAGGACTGTAGGTGATGGCCAGTGGAGTTCTATTGGTTTCTTTTTTGGGCCTGTCTTGTAGCAGGAGGCTTCTGGGTACATGTCTGGCTCTGTTGATTTGTTTCTTTATTTCCTTGTGTGGGTACAGTAGTTTTGAGAATGCTTGGTGAAGATCTTGTAGGCGTTGGTCTCTGTCTAAGGGGTTGGAGCAGATGCGATTGTACCTCAGTGCTTGGCTGTAGACGATGGATCGTGTGGTGTGACCGGGGTGGAAGCTGGAGGCATGAAGGTAGGCGTAGCGGTCGGTGGGTTTTCACACCTCAACTGCTAGCAGAGCATCTCACCCTACCTGATTGAACTAACCTCGTTATCTCTATACTGATTTATACCTGCCTCTGGAGATTTCCATTACTTGCATCTGAAGAAGTGAGGTTCTTACCCACGAAAGCTTATGCTCCCAATACTTCTGTTAGTCTTAAAGATGTCACAGGAGCCTCTGTTGCTTTTTACAGATTCAGACTAACACGGCTACCCCTCTGATACATGCTGCTCATGATTCCTTTCTTAATTGTTTCTACCTGGTGGAGGGCTGCTGTCAGCTCCTCACTCCAGCTGCTAACCAGCCCATTGCTGGGAACTCTTCATATGTTGGTTAAAGGGCTGGACTAAGGGCGCTATCGCCTCACTGTATCAGACAGCAGGAGCTCTCACCCCATTCCCCAGCTTTGATGTTCCCCTAAGTCCACTTCCAACTCCAGTTTATCAGGGAACCAGACACCCTATGGAACTAGTACCTGCACTGGACACCAGCCACTTGCTAAGCTCTGACAACTTGAGCCCTTATATCCTGACCTATCCCACTGTGCACTGGAGCTGCTGTGGGGAAGGCTAAAAAAGACAACCCCATCCCAGCCACTCTGGTGGTGAGGGGGAAAATTCCTTCCCAGTCCCTTAAAAGATCACTAGTGCAATTCCCACAGCAGACCACAAAACCTAGTCTTATGCTAATGCCAGGGGTGGGAGGGTAGGAGCTGCTAATAAGATCTGAGAGGGGACTCAGGCTGGAGGGACAGGGTTTGTATATCCTCCTACACATACATAGGGGTAAATGGTTTATCTGAACCCCGGAGGTCCACCCACCCACTCAGGTGATGCCTTTTCCTCCCCTTGGGTGAACCTTCTTTCCCAATCCCCCAGGAGGGACTGTTAAAGGAGCCACTATCCCTTTTTGCCCTCCCTGACAAAGGGAATGAAGGGGTTACAATTTATTTTTCCAAGGAGAGCCTGCTGTGCTTTTTAAACAGTGCTGTTTGAATTGTTACATCCAACTTGCTTGGCACGCATCTCTTGTCAAATCACAATTCACTTAAAACACAAGGGCTGTTAAAATGCTTGTGCTGAATCCAGTGGGGAATCCACTAATCCAACTGTATGCAGAGCAACCTCTCAGCACCATGGTGAGAGCTGGCCAAGTCTCCTGAATTTTTATATTTTGTAATGCACCCCACACAGTGAGTATTGAGAACTGCAAACATGGATTCAAAAGAGGCAATTAGGGTAGCATGAGTAACCTTTAGAAGATAGCTATTATTAAGCATTCAAGTGATCGTGATGTTATTTCAGTCAAATATCCAGAACAAAATTATAATATGTATTCTACTGGACTGTGCATGCAACAATGTGTCCTTACTATGATTTTTTTCGTTATGGGCCCTGATCCAAAGTATATGAAGCCAATGAAAGATTTCCATTGGCTTTAATGTGCTTTCAACCAGGCTATTCATCATTTAAAGCTTTAGTTTTGCTTAAAGATAGGTTTTGTAGACAGAAGCCACTGAATAATGGGAATATATTTACTTTAAATTATTTTACATATCTGTATGTTGTTCCACACCTGGTACTGATCTCCGGGGGAAGGGCACGGCACGGCACTGTCGGATTTTTGAAAATGTAGGGCATTTTACCAGGTTTGAGGCCAGTTTGGTCAGGGTCTAAATTGTATCAGGTAGTTTAATCAATCATGGTTATTTCTCTGACTTCTTAAATCATTAATGCTAAGTAAAGAGGTATCACAGTTTCAGCACTCTGGTGCATATGGCATGCTGGATTTACTATTACACCTCTACCCCGATATAACGCTGTGCTTGGGAGCCAAAAAATCTTACAGCATTATAGGTGAAACCGCGTTATATCTAACTTGCTTTGATCCACCAGACCATGCAGCCGCGCCCCCCTGGAGCATTGCTTTACTGCATTATATCTGAATTCATGTTATATTGGGTCGCGTTATATCGGGTGTGACAGACCCAGATCAGTGAGGTACAGAAGTCTGGTAGAGGGCAAATATACTGGTCACTGGATGAGTAGTTTTCTGTTCCCTGAGTGACCAGAGCAGGGACTGCACTAGAGTAATCAGGAACCTGCTAGAACCAGTTAAGGCAGGCAGGTTAATTAGGACACCTGGAGCCAATTAAGAAGAAGCTGCTAGAATCAATTAAGGCAGGCTAATCAGGGCCTCTGGGTTTTAAAAAGAGCTCACTTCAGTTTGTGGTGCGAGTGTGAGGAGCTGGGAGCAAGAAGTGCAAGGAGTTGAGTGAGAGGGAGTGTTGCTGGAGGACTGAGGAGCACAAGCGTTATCAGACACCAGGAGGAAGCTCCTGTGGTGAAAATAAGGAAGGTGTTTGGAGGAGGCCATGGGGAAGTTGCCCAGGGAGTTGTAGCTGTCATGCAGCTGTTACAGGAGGCACTATAGACAGCTGCAGTCCACAGGGCCCTGGGCTGGAACCCGGAGTAGAGGGCGGGCCCGGGTTCCCCCCAAACCTCTCAATTGACCTGGACTGTGGGTTCTTCCAGAGGGGAAGGTCTCTGGGTTGTTTCCCAACCCACATGGTGAATCTCTGAGGCAAGAAAATCCGCCAATAAGCGCAGGACCCACCAAGATAGAGGAGGAACTTCGTCACACGGGGTAGAGGTGTATTATTCATATAGTATTGTGCACTCTATACAGTCTGTCCAGCACTTAGCCCAGTGTGGCCCTGATACACTGCTGTAATAGACATAACAAATTCACATTACTTGGTTCCTGCTCTGCAGAGTGTATAATCCAAGGCCTGGGTCCTGCAACTGATGGCATTAGGAAAGTCAATAGGGCTCTCTGGAGGTGCAGCAATCCACCTGCATAGAGCCCCGGTGGCTTGTTACATACTATCAGTTGCAGGGTTGACATCTAATTTTACTGTAGATGTAACACAGTGATTGAGAATAACAAACAATGCTTCAGGAGGGGGTATAGAAGGTGAAGGGTTGAAATAATAGCCTTCTATACCCCCTCCTGAAGCTTTGTTTGTTACTTATCAATTTTAGCATGTGCATGTCTTGTTTACGCCATTAATCTGTGATTTTCATTTGTTCTTCCCCTTTCTCCCCACCCCACAAAGGATAATTCACTTCTTGTGGGTAACACAGTATACATGAAGCTTTAGGGAGGATGGTAATGAGAAAATATATTCATTAGTTATAAAAGGACCTATATTGCAGATTTTTTTTGAAGGATTACAAATCCTTTAGTTTGCTTAAAGGATCTTTCAAATTAAACATTGTACATCAGTAAAGGGAGTGTAAACTAGCACTTTCCTCTTTGAAAGAACTAGTCAGATAAGTACCAAAACTACACAATCTCTCTCAAATGTATTGTCTAACTTAGATGCTTTGAAACTCCTTGTGTTGAGAGAAAAACACACTACAAATTGATATGTTTATGGAACAAGTCTGTGGTTTTTTTTTTCCTCATCACTTTATAAAAAAATCTGCTCTTCAAATTATACTTATTCCAAATTTGATTCCCATGTTATTTGCTGCATTTCTCACCATAGGTCAAATTCTGATCCGTGCTGAATGTGGTGTCCCTTTTCATCAAATCTCAAAAATTATATGATTACTTTTAATGAAAACCAACACATCAGCTGAAATAATGTATTGCCCCCAACATTCTTGGGATGTTAGTTTGAAAGAAGAGGATTACATTTATCCTGGTTTTATGCTAAGAAATCATGCTCCTTTGTATAATTAGAATACTAAGCATATTTCTATAGGGAGCAATTTAATATGAAAAGATATATGCAAAGCCTTCAAACCACTCTGTATCTGAATAAACCTTAGACTTTGCAGTCTCATCCAAATATTTTAAAAGGGCCAGGATGTATGCAGAAAATCGATATTACTTTAATCTATTAGCTCTGTGATTTCCTTGTTATGCCACAAGTGTTCTCTTTGGCAATTACATTTTCCTTTTTGTTCTAATTGCTTTTTGATCCTAAATAAATGACACACATCTATCGTACTTTCCTCCACTCACTAACTGTTTCAGTATTCAGTATATCAGAAGTAAAATACAGTATGTTGGGATACAGATACTTACAAATAAAATTATTTTATATAATTTTAGCAAATTCTAAATGAATTTGTCAGCAAATATAATAAATACAACAATATACCTATCTTAACTAGTCCTTTGGAAAGTGTCTGTCTTGAATTTGGGCCTGATTTTGTTTCTACTGCAGTCCATGACAAAGTTCCCATTGTCTATAAAGTGACTATGATTTGATCTTCACATGGAGCAGACATGGTATAAGAACCAGAATAGTGCACAATAGAAATGTAGTTATGGCAAGATTCAGATCTGGTTAGTCACCTTTTCCACATTATTGAAAACAGCAGAGCACACTTTTTAGAAAATATGAATGTAACTTGAAATGGGGGAAAAAATGTGATAGGAACGCTAAACATTAAAGATCTCTCAATAACCTCTTCAACAGCCAGTTTGAATTATTTCATTGTTCAAAAAGAAAGAGTCATCTTATTCCTTATGGCTTAAAACAACTATTGTTTGATGTTCAGGTCTAAGCTGGTGATCCAAATGATTGCTTCAGGTGTTGCAGAGTAGATGGCAGAGATACCACCAGAATATGATTGTTTGGAACATTAGTTAACAAGATTTTCCATAGTTTGAAGTCTGTTTCTTCAGTCGCAAATAGGATTGTGTCTCAGTCCACCTTTTATGGAGGAGGAAGCCACATGTGCCATGCGATGTGTGGGTACAGTTCAAAGTCAATTATATTTTCCTTGGGTGGGAAAAGCCATTGGGTTTTGCAGTTGGGTCCATGAAGAAAAGTTTGTTTGGAACATTAGCATCCATCTACCTTTCTTGCCATTGATCTCCAGAAGACAAATCCGGAGTCTTTGAACTCTCACACTGAAAGCCAAAAAGTATTCTAGATTTGGGTGGGAATCTTATTCAGGTTCTCATATAGAGGGAGATTCTTGTTCCTCAAATAGAATGGGAATTTCATAACCAGAATGTATCATTTGTAAGTATTTTAATAGACTATGTAGGAAAAATGGGAGTCGATAGAGGATTCTACAATCACTTGGAATAGAGTATTTGTTCATGCTCCTGACTGTAATTGTAATTGGTGATAGATGGAAAATACTAAAATCATTTACTTGTGATAGTTATAGGCAATGAGATCTCATAAAAAAAACCCTTCTGTTAACTTTACAAAACTATAATACTTTAACAAGTGGTAGGCACTGAACCTTCATGAAGCTCATGGGTGAAATCCTGGCTTCTTTGAAGGCAGTAGGAGAACCCCTGTTGACTTCAGTAAGTCAGGATTTCATCCCATATCTTTAAATCCCATACATATGGGAGAAAAAGCAATATTCAACAAATATGGAATCATATTATTGTTAATTAGATAATAATTGTACTGAGTCTTCAAATATGTAGAGTAGCTGAATGTCCTAAAATGGTAAGGGTCAGATGCTGTGCTGTGGTTCCAAAGCTTTAGCCAGCCATGGGGGAATTATCCCAGCAGAGAAGAATCCTCCAATGGTGTAGAGATGTTATAGCAATTCTCATGCCATTCCCTCCCAAGGCTACTCTGTAGGCAATGGCCAAAGCAAAGGCGGAATGGCTGGAAATTCCCTTTTGCCCTGGTAACTCCCAGTTACTGTGTCAACCTATTTAGGGTGTTGACAGCAGGTGATGGAGTCATATGTAACCTGTTTATAGGCTCCATAGCTTCTCTCCCTCTTTACTGTACTAAAATAGAAATGTCTTGTAAACCCACTAGTATTCTAATTCCTGCCGTTAGGTTTTTAATTGTTTATACATATATGAAAAATTCATAAGCCCTTCCTAATGCTGTCACGAATAGCAGACTGTACTGTGGGCTCAATTCTACTTGTGCTGAAGCCAATGGGAGCTTTGCCATTGACTTACATTGAATAAAGATCAGGCCCAAGACCGATTATTAAATGAACAGAGTGGGGAATTAAGAAAGGCAGTGGAATCGTCAAATCATTAGTATATAATAACCCAATTCTAAATTAATTGACTGGACATGCGAGCACACTTTCTGTATTGATATTCACATTAGTTAAGACTTCTAGAATAAAACTGCTTATTAGCACAGTTGTAACTTTTAATATTCATGGGCCAGTAATTTATTTGCCCGCTCTTTAATAGTTGTAATTCCAACAGGAGTCATTCAGCAGTCCTTATTCAAGCAGGCTCTTTCCTACCATTAGTTTTTAATTGGAGTTTTACCACAATTAAGAATTGAAGAGTTTGACCCAATATGGCTTAATTTTCACAAACATCATGTTAATTAATGTAAAATAGTGTGAGCAGCCATACAAAGAACATCATTCTAGTAAACAGACAATCTATACTGAAATGTGCAGCGTTATTGGAGAAGATACTATCATACTATGGCCTAATAGGCAGAAATAAAACCAGCCAGCTGACCAAGTACAGAATGAGAGATATTGGTATAGATATAGAAATATGTGGTGGATTTATCTTAAGCAGCAATGAAAATTTTGTACCCATTTTTTTTCCCCCTGCAAAGGCAAGTGTACCCTGCTTGTCAGGAGATCTCTGATTCTGGAATGGACAAACATGGGGTCTTATTTGCTAGAGTTTCAGCCTGTACCACTCAGTGGAAGAGCTCAAGGTTATACTACCTAACAGTTGGACCCATGTCCATCCTGTTTGATAAAACATAAAGGTAAGGCAGTAAATCCAAACTCTGGTTAGGAGCTGTGTTCATATTTGAATATTGTACAGCCCAAAACACATTGTTGGAAATAAATAAAATAAATACATACTGAGTATTTTCAATTCCTGCCTTCAGGAGGACAGAGTCCTGTTTCTAGAACTAATTGGGAAATATTTATTTATTTATTTGTTTATTGCCCCTCTGGGGGGTGGGGGAAATAATAAAAACAAAAATGTTTGTCTTTTTTTTTTTTTCAGGTTTTCATTGAAAAAATATTTTTTCTGGTTTAGGCTTATTCAACATCCCCCACCCTCACCTTCCAAAACCAATCAAACATTTTCTGCAAAAATTTCCATGTAACTGACCAAATCAATTAAAAAAATGTTTTGGTAAAAAATTTTCAGTCGGATCAACCATGCTTAGGCCCTTTGCCAAGAAAGTAATAAAAAAACCTGCATCAAAACAGTTGTTTTTTTCTAGTCTGTCCTCTTTCTTGTGAACGTTGAAGAGAAAATGGTGTCATCCAACCCTAGCAATAGCTCAGATTTCCTTGAACAGAGTCAGTTAAAGGTTTAGTCATAGAGTTTAAGGCAAGATGGAAACATCAGATCACAAATGTGGTATCTGGCGTTCATTGGAGATGTTGGCTGATGATGCACTGTCTACGGTAGAGGAAAATTAGGGGCATCATATGCTGTCCTGTACCTTGTAGGCTCCACTCTGATTTGGTGGTATTTTACATCCACTTTGCACAGATTTTAAATGATTAAGAACATAAGAACATAACATAACATCTGTACCCAATGACTGGAAGATAGCTAATGTAATGCCAATATTTAAAAAGGGCTCTAGAGGTGATCCCGGCAATTACAGACCGGTAAGTCTAACGTCTGTACTGGGCAAATTAGTCGAAACAATAGTTAAGAATAAAATTGTCCGACACCTAGAAAAACATAAACTGTTGAGCAATAGTCAACATGGTTTCTGTAAAGGGAAATTGTGTCTTACTAATCTATTAGAATTCTTTGAAGGGGTCAACAAACACGTGGACACGGGGGATCCAGTGGACATAGTGTACTTAGATTTCCAGAAAGCCTTTGACAAGGTCCCTCACCAAAAGCTCTTATGTAAATTAAGCTGCCATGGGATAAAAAGGAAGGTCCTTTCATGGATTGAGAACTGTTAAAAGACAGGGAACAAAGGGTAGGAATAAATGGTAAATTCTCAGAATGGAGAGGGGTAACTAGTGGTGTTCCCCAAGGGTCAGTCCTCGGACCGATCCTATTCAACTTATTCATAAATGATCTGGAGAAAGGGGTAAACAGTGAGGTGGCAAAGTTTGCAGATGATACTAAACTGCTAAAGATAGTTAAGATCAAAGCAGACTGTGAAGAACTTCAAAAAGATCTCACAAAACTAAGTGATTGGGCAACAAAATGGCAAATGAAAATTAATGTGGATAAATGTAAAGTAATGCACATTGGAAAAAATAACCCCAACTATACATACAATATGATGGGGGCTAATATAGCTACAAGAAGTCAAGAAAAAGATCTTGGAGTCATCGTGGATAGTTCTCTGAAAATGTCCACGCAGTGTGCAGAAGCGGTCAAAAAAGCAAACAGGATGTTAGGAATCATTAAAAAGGGGATAGAGAATAAGACTGAGAATATATTATTGCCCTTATATAAATCGATGGTACGCCCTCATCTCGAATACTGCGTACAGATGTGGTCTCCTCATCTCAAAAAAGATATACTGGCACTAGAAAAGGTTCAGAAAAGGGCAACTAAAATGATTAAGGGTTTGGAACGGGTCCCATATGAGGAGAGATTAAAGAGGCTAGGACTCTTCAGCTTGGAAAAGAGGAGACTAAGGGGGGATATGATAGAGGTATATAAAATCATGAGTGATGTAGAGAAAGTAGATAAGGAAAAGTTATTTACTTATTCCCATCATACAAGAACTAGGGGTCATCAAATGAAATTAATAGGCAGCAGGTTTAAAACAAATACAAGGAAGTTCTTCTTCACGCAGCGCACAGTCAACTTGTGGAACTCCTTACCTGAGAAGGTTGTGAAGGCTAGAACTATAACAGCGTTTAAAAGAGAACTGGATAAATTCATGGTGGTTAAGTCCATTAATGGCTATTAGCCAGGACGGGTAAGGAATGGTGTCCCTAGCCTCTGTCTGTCAGAGGATGGAGATAGATGGCAGGAGAGAGATCACTTGATCATTGCCTGTTAGGTTCACTCCCTCTGGGGCACCTGGCATTGGCCACTGTCGGTAGACAGGATACTGGGCTAGATGGACCTTTGGTCTGACCTGGTACGGCCTTTCTTATGTTCTTATGTTCCTCTAGGATCTGGCTGTGTTCTGTTCTGTCATCCCTCTTGGCCAACATGTTTGTGAGGGAATGAAGAGAGAGTATGGGATAGTAATCCAGTAGTTACGGTGGGGCCTCTAATAGGTTGAAATCACTTACCTCAGCATCTGTACTTCATTGAATTATGCTGGTGCAGTTGGCTGGTTTAACCAGTGTTTTGCCCAATTTAGGGTTAGGATGAGGGTGAATTCTCTGAGACTTAATGATAATTTCCTCTCCCTGGATATAGGACATTATATTTATTAGTATCAAATATCCCTTCTTTGCTTGTAGTTTTCATTGCATTGATCTCTATTGGCTGCTTTGGAGCCTGGTTATGTCTGTCTGCCTCTTTGTATGTCTCCAGTTTGCATATAATTTGCTAATTTGGCCACATATACATTTACACAGAAGAAATCCCCTGCAAAGGAAGATACAGAGTAGTGGCTCTGGTTTGCTTGCTTTTAGTTTGGTTGATAAAAAGGCCTCTGGATACACAAAAAGGACTACACTTTGTTCCAACTAGCAGAAAGCCCCAGTGTTCACTCATGGGACAGAAGACTAAATGGAAGTTCTCTGTAGCTCAATAGTGGCTCATGGGCTAAAGTGTGAGAACCACAGCCCTATGTCACCAAGTCCTCCTCCCCAAAAAGGTTTTTCTATATATAACCTGGAGGATTATTATACTAGAAAGCTGAAAAAGTTAGTTCAATTCTCAACTTCTTTCTGCATATGGTTTTAATCATTAGAGATTCTTCTAAAAAATACATACATTAGAATGGGCTAACATGTTTTACAGTGCCCCTATATTGTCTGCATGTTGTCTTACTTATAAGCTACATCTGATCCTTGCTATTACAACACCTATATTTAGCAGAGAAGAATATACCATTATTTTGATTTCTTCTTTTATAATATATGTTGGGGGGGAAAATTGTAGCAATTCATTCTAGCACCATGTACACTTCACATTTAGAGAAAAACGTTGAGCAAGCAGTATATGGAAAATGCCAGTTTTCTAAATGCTAGCCTCCTTAAGCATTATTTGATAGCTTTCTGATGAAAGATTTATAATAGAATGGGCTATTGACAAGGGACCAAAACTGCTTTCTACTACACTGGTTGGTTTAGATGACTATGGAAGGATCTGCTTCTTTAAATACAAACAGACATGCCGGATACCATTAAAAGGCTCATTTCTGTAAGACGCTGAGTGCCTCCTGAGGAGTATTGAGCACCCTCAGTTTCCGTATGCTGGCTGACTGGAGATGCCCCTGTGTGCAGGCCATGACATTTTTGGGAGGTATGATGTGAGGTCAATGCATTAATCAGGCATACCTCTCTCTTAAAGCCTTTTCTTTCTTTGAATTGAATTAATGATTCTGTGTTAACCTACAGTGGGTTCAGCTCCTGTTGCTACAGTTTCAGGCTCAGAGTGAAAATCATCTGTAGTGCTTTTCTCAAATGTGGAGGCTCCAGAAACACATGGAAACCAAGAACAGTCACCACATCCACAATCCCAAGTATAAAGTCTTACCCATACTAATAGGTTTATTTAGGAAATGACTAAAGTTACAATTATCCAGGCCTATATAAATCCTACAAAAACCTATGCAATGGTTGATACTGTAGTCATACTCACATCCCCAAAGATATTCTAGGGTCTGATAGATCTCTAAACAGATGATCATCATTAAAAAGGTGGTTCCTGCTGGGATTGACCCAGTGAAATCTTCCATGGGTCTTCCCACCATAGCCTAACCACAGAACCTCTTTTATTCTGTTGTTATGAACACACCTACACCTTATACATATGCATAAGGGTTTCAAACCTCCTTTCCTTATTTGTATTTCCATATCCCATGAAAGTTGGGGTGCCCAATTTTCCATAGGTTGCTATCTTAGTTCTCCATATTCTCATTAGCATCAACGCATGTGTCCATGGTAACCTGTGGTCTAAGCAGGACATCCCATGATGTTACAATCGGGTGTCTTTGTGGTCACAGAAACATTGAAGTCTATTTTTTCCAGAACATCACCTATTGGCACATTATGTCTAGTAATCTTACAGCCTTATTGGTTTAGGGTTATTTCTATGTCACACATTTATGTCAAACATTCTTAAACCTACAGCATGGTATGGCTAAGCTAAAATCTTACAGGACTCAGCCTGTGGCCTTACATTACAGCCATGTTTTACTTATGTACCTAATACACACTCATCACTCCTAAATACTTGTCAGTCTTGTAAATAAAATAGGATTATAGAAGTATAACTAGAATCCGTTTTGTATATATTGATTATATATGAAATAACATGAATTGACCATAACACTAGTGAGCACAATTATAAATGAATGATAACATAAACTAATTGGCTACACTGTCCATTGTTGTGCAATATAAACCAGATTTTGTGGGCCGCTGAGTTCTGAAAGCTACTGTAAATACTCATGAGAGATTAAATTCTATCTATTAAAGGCTGACAGAGAGGAAAAAAAGATGAAAATAAACGGTCACTTTTCAACAGGGTAGAAGGTTAACAATGAGGTCTCTGTTTAATATATTTTTTAATTGCCTGGAGAAGGGATGAACAGTGAGGTGTAAAATTTGCACAGGACACAATTACTTGGTAGAGTATTTAAGACCAGAGAGAACTGACAAAAGTAGGTGAATGGGCAGCACTATGGCAAGCAAAATTTAATGTTGCCAATAGCAACAAGGGACCTGCTACTAAGGGGGAAAATTGCACTTTCAAAATTTGATCCTTACTGGTTTCTACAGCAACTGTAACCCTCGGGAAACATTAAAAACACTGTGTGTTAAAGAAGTTAAATGGTGAGCTAAATAAGAAGACATGAAAGAAATATAGCTGCCACTTCCTTCTCCCCAACACACCCCTCCCAACTTCTGATTTAGTTGGGAATTGGTCCTGCTTTGAGCAGGGGGTTGGACTAGATGATCTCTTGAGGTCCCTTCCAACCCTGATATTCTATGATTCTCCCTTCTCACCAACGTTGATACTTCCCATCTGCCATTCTCCAACACTCTCATTCTCTCAGTAATCTCACCCTCTTGCCCCACTCACAGACCTTCTCTTTCTTTACTTTTTAATCTCTCACTCTCTTCCGATACCTTCCCTCACAATACAAGCATGAGCAGGTCTCCTCCATCCTCATTCATAAATCACTCACTCAATCAATCAATCAATCCCCTGACCCTAATTGCATTTCCAGTTACCACCCAGAACATTTTTTCTACCAGCTTTACTGGAGATAAAATAATATATTTATGTATGTGTGCATGATAATTGTGAAGCACTTTTTGATTTGAAATGTTTATAGAAAACATTACTAAGAATGTTATCAAAATGATTATGAACATTTTTCATTTACCAAAACCTATATTTTTTAAAATAAATAGTGTGTGTGTGTGGGGGGGGGGGGTGAGGTGAGGTATGATTTCCTTTAATGAAAAAGGAAGGATTTTGTCTATATCAATAGTTTTTTGAAAAAATAATTTTGTATTTCTAAAAAGGTCATTGATTATGGAAAAGCCTTTTTATTTAAAAAATATATATAATTCCAACACTAATCTCCAGACTCGATTGAGCCAACTACAACTTTTGCCTTGGTTTCCATGTCTAACATCTTTCTTTCTGGTTTTTGCCTTACATTCCAAACAAACTGTCCTACTAGGGTCTCCAATCATCACTTCCTACCAAAATATAAGACTTACTACTCCATTCTCAAAAAGAACAGGAGTACTTGTGGCACCTTAGAGACTAACAAATTTATTAGAGCATAAGCTCCATTCTCATTGATCTCTACACGGAGTATGGCCCCATCAGTCATACCTGCCTTCTTGACATCTTGTCTTCCCCAGGCTTTCATGAATCCTTCTTCTCCTGACTGTCCTCCTATATCTCTGGTTCATCCTTTTTAGTAAGTTATCTGCCTCCCCTCTCCCAGCTCTCCATACAGATCCTTTAATAGGATATCGTATCTATTCACCTGCCTTCAATTACCATCTTGTATTAATGGCTCACAAATCTATCTTTGTGCCCCTGGATGGTCTTCCTCCATCCACTCCTGCATCTCAGCCTGTTTCTCTGACATCTCTTCCTGGACATTGCCCCTTCAGCTTACACCTAAAACTGAACTTAAAAAATCAAGTCTTTCAACCCTAGCAATAGCTTTTATAACTAATATATCTGTGCATTACTTGTACTGACTAAAACTGAGCGAATCATTGATTTTTCCGGGAAAGATCCTGGGGAGTTTGTTTCAAACCAGTACTGAAATTCTCTAATTTTTCATGCTGAAAAAAACTAACAAACAAGGAAAACATTTCAGGTTGAACAAAATGTCTTTTTGTTCATTTCCTTACATTTTGTATGTGTATTTTGTCCTTTTAAAACAAAATTTCAAACAGATCTAGCTAACTTTTTAAATCCTTTTCAAAATGAAAAGTCAAAACACTACATTTAGGAAATGTTAAAATGAACCATTTTTTGCCTGGTTTTGAACTTTTTTTGTTTGTATTTGGCCAAAACTATTTGCCAATTTTTAACTGAATTTATGATAGTTTTAATCTCCCTGAAACTGCACTTTTTGGTGAATTAAAAATTTTCATGATTTTCTAGTACTGACTAAATATAATAGTGTCTGAAAGTTCTGTGTTTGCATGCACAACTGCTTGAGATGAAAGTGTTGATGGGTGTGTAATAGGATCAAAGTAAGCATGGTTAGGATTAAAAAATAAAACAGAACCTTGTTGCTCTTTCAGCAAGGATGGTCCACAATAGTCCTTGAATGTGCTTTCGTTTGTATTTATTTTCTGGCATTTCCAAGGTGCTCATCCTCATAGTGCATCCTAGTGATAACACTTCCTGAAAGGCACAATCACAGTGACCCGAAGCCTAAAAGAATTAAATAGTTCAGGCACTAAATGTCAACATATACTTAAAGGAAAATAGTTCTCCCTGCTGGGGCATACAAGTGACCTTCACAATTTAGTTTTCTCTCTGTAGTAAGGATCTATTAAAGTTAGACTTTCAGTGTAGACAATGAGGAGATAAAAACCCAAAACAGAGAAGTGATCTCCCTACCTTTTGTCAGTTGTTTTATTGACATCTTATATAAGCTGTCACTGAATTTAATTTGAATACTGTCAGCAAAAGGAGAAGAATTCAATACTTTCTCTTGAAATGAAATTATATGTAACTCTTCACTGGCATATGGGGGGAAAAAAAGAAAAAAAAAGTGTGTATATACTATTTTCTTTTGTGGCTATTATCTTAGCTCAAATCTTTACTAAAAGCATTAAATTCGATGTATGCTGCAAGAAATCTTCCCATTTCATCCAGAAATTGTAAAATGCCTAAATATCCCCTTCAGGCAAAAGCCTTGGTTCCTAGGTCTCATTAGTACAAATTATAAGGAAATCTAGCAATGGATGTTAGAACACAGAGAATTTTCCAGTATGCTTGCAGGTTTAAGATTAGAGAGAGAATTCAGATTGCTCAGAGTCAAAATTAGAGCTTCCCTTTTCAATCCAAATAGGACACTTCCCTTAAAGAAATACTTCTACTGTAAATGTTTTAGCCAATTTGTTACACATCTTTTCATATGTGGAGCACAGATATAGTCATTCAATTTTGTCATCTTTCTTTAATCTGTAATGAATGATCACATCTTTGATCCAATATTTTAGTCTTCTTTCATATCAGGTATTATAAGTTATTGAACAAAGGGACACTGAACAAAGGACAGAAGAAATTCCCGGTTGGTTACATTACTGCCTGCTTTTATCAGCTGTTCAATATAGTGACTATAAATACACTGGCTCTATAGAAAGCCACACAGGATGTTGAAGTAAATGTTACATAATCTATGAAGCATCTATGAAAAAAAAGGGGAAACTTAAGAAGAGATTCTCAACAGAATGACAAAAGATAAACGCCATATGAAAGATCTGAACAAAGTTCCAATAGCACATTTTATTAAATGTATCAAAAATAATTAAATATATTATAGCCCTTATATAAGAGAATAAGACTGAGAATATATTATTGCCCTTATATAAATCGATGGTACGCCCACATCTCGAATACTGTGTACGGATGTGGTCTCCTCATCTCAAAAAAGATATACTGGCACTAGAAAAGGTTCAGAAAAGGGCAACTAAAATGATTAGGGGTTTGGAACAGGTCCCATATGAGGAGAGATTAAAGAGGCTAGGACTCTTCAGCTTGGAAAAGAGGAGACTAAGGAGGGATATGATAGAGGTATATAAAATCATGAGTGACGTGGAGAAAGTGGATAAGGAAAAGTTATTTACTTATTCCCATAATACAAGAACTAGGGGTCACCAAATGAAATTAATAGGCAGCAAGTTTAAAACAAATACAAGGAAGTTCTTCTTCATGCAGTGCACAGTCAACTTGTGGAACTCCTTACCTGAGGAGGTTGTGAAGGCTAGGACTATAACAGCGTTTAAAAGAGAACTGGATAAATTCATGGAGGTTAAGTCCATTAATGACTATTAGCCAGGATGGGTAAGGAATGGTGTCCCTAGCCTCTGTTTGTCAGAGGATGGAGATGGATGGCAGGAGAGAGATCACTTGATCATTGCCTGTTGGGTCCACTCCCTCTGGGGCACCTGGCATTGGCCATTGTTGGTAGACAGGATACTGGGCTAGATGGACCTTTGGTCTGATTGCCGTTCTTATGTTCTTATATCATTACAAAATCTTTGACACTGTCCCATCTCTGATCCAGTAGCAAAAAAGATAATGTTAATCCAAAACAAAGACAGAAAGTATTTTATAGATTGGTTGTGAGAAAGTCCAGATAAATCATACTTTTCATCCAGGAATTGACTCATTAAAGATCATACCATGTCAATAGTTTTAAAGCAGAATTCTCTGCTAAGTCTGCTAAAAAATGCTTAAAAATCAGTGGCACAAAATAACCCTAGAAACCATCTCTGCATAAAGCAAAAGGCCTTGGAGTATTTAAGGCATGTTCATATTTCATGGTTTCAATATAAATGCTCCCACATTACTCAATCATAAATGTTTTCTGGATGCAGATCTAACTAATTCTACTCCTCTGAGGTTTGTGCTCAGGGGGATATGCTGCCTCTACTTGCTCTGCAGAGGGCAGGGAGACTGAGAGTTCGACAGCAATATTTACACCATGCATTCTTTCTTGGCCAGCCAGTTCTGAAAGACATTGCGGGAGTGGGGGGCTCTAGTCCCAGTGTCGGCTAGTAGGGTACGGGGAGGGGGGACGTCATAGACTGAAGTTGCCCTAGGCTTCTCTGTGGGTGACATAAGAGCTGTTGTAATAATTGGGACTACACATTTACCCTAATTGTGAGCTCAACAGTGAAAAGCAAGCAAAAGTTTTTTAAAAGTCACAATAACCAATAACAATAAATGTTGAGGGTGGGGGAATGCAAAAGGGAGACAGACTGAATTAGCATAAACAAAAACGCCTACTAATATCGTTCAAAGACTGTTAAAATCATGCCTGGTAAACAAAAAAGTGTGGGATTGGAAGTCAATGAACCAAAATTGGTGTGTCCAAAATTAGGCCTAATTGGTGAACAAAATAATGAGAAGATTGGCTATTCGGCCTGTCACTCCTTTTTGGGGTCCTGAAGAAGAGAGAGTGTGGGGAAACCTGTCTAGTGCAACACTGACTGACTGAAAGACAAGTGAAGGGGAAGGAGGAAGCTTTTCATGGCTGCACCGCTACCACTTCCCCACACCTTTTTCATCCTAATCCTGAGAGATGCCTCAACCAGACCAGGACAGAGAAAAGAACACATATGACACACCACCTATATTGGCTCCAGCTAAATCCCAACCACCCCCTGCTCCACGTGTCCTTTCCTTCTCTACCTTATCTCTTCTCTTTCCTGTCTCTCTCCTTTTTCCTTCTATGGCTGGTTTAGCTGGCCAAGACTGTATATTTTGCAACACTGCTGTAATCTGGTGACCAGAAAGGGCACTGCATTTAGCTGCTTAAACATCTTGATGCTGATAAAGTTTGCCAGGCTTCGGTGTGCCTGATTAGACCGTGTACTGTGCGTGTGTTTTGCCAGCACTGAGGTTGCAGGTGAGAGTGAGCACCAAAGAGAGAAGCTGCATATTCTGTCTTTGTTGTTCTTTTCTCTCCCCTCTTGTGCGTATTGTTTTGTCTTCTAGAAAACAGGATTGGACTTCAACAACAAAAGCCATAATGACAGCTTCAGCCTATTTCAACGAACGCTTTCCCTTTTCCCCCCAAAAGGACAGTTATCATATAAGACACTGTTAGACAAGGTTGGGTTTTTTTCCTCCTTCTAAAAGTTCTCTACAGCTAAAGGGGACAAGGAATGTTGTTCGAATGACAGCCTTACTTAACACTTTACATTTTAAATGCCTTACCTGTCTTTTTCTTTTATGTATTTTTAATAAAAGGTTTAAAAGTATTTTAATACTGTTTGCCATGGTACTAAGCAGGCTAAGGTCTCTGTATACCAAACCTTGTTTAAAATTGTTTAATATTGGACAGGAACATTGACAATATTGACAGGGTCATATTAACCCCTTTGAATGTTTGTGCTCTTTTTTTCTATCTAAATCTAAATTAATATAATATGGCCAAAGGCCAGGTTCTAACTGTTCGTGGGTGCATGTAAACAATAAAATAACTCTAACAAGGATAAAGGAAATGTTAAATGGAGCAAGAGGGACTTTTTTCTCTGGATAGAATTGTAATATGTTGGAACTGGCTGGCTTCTAAATGTACACCACAGATATCCCTGATTCAATAGGACAAATATCTCATCAAATGCATAAGTCAGCAGTAAAGTTATGAGCAAATCTATCAAGCCACAGTTTAGTAAGGCACATGCTTAATTTTAGGTACATGAGTGGACCATTGAAGTCAATGGGATATTCACTATGCTTAAAGTTAGGACCGTACTTCAGTACTTTACTGAATCATCGCCTATGCGACCCATCCAAAATATAACATTTTCTGCTTTTAAGTGTGTGTGTGTGTGTATGTAGTCATGATTTAGGCCTGTTTTCTGTAAGCATTCGTTCTTCTTTTGAGTGGGCTTTTCCTGTCCTGACTCCTGAGTATTAGACTGGATGTCTTAATCTTCCAGTTCATGTCTCTCACCTCCACTTCAGTCCTATCCATCAACCAACATTGAACAAAGAAGTCAATTGCCATAATTTATTTTACTATAGATGTCAGTGATTCTATTGGTATTATATGCCTCAGCAAAAAATAGGTTCTTGAGTCTTTATTCGTGTTTCTGAGGTACAATAAGAAGTTTGTTATAGTTATAATAGTTATAAACAGCTAGACATACTTGCAAGTTGTGTATTTTTAAAGGAATGTCAGAAAAGTGAAAGACATTTTTGAAGAGTGTCTTGTTAAAGGTCAAAGCTGTAGACCAATTACAGCATTTTAAGAACTTCGCTGCTCAAAGGAAAAGGCTCAAGAGTTCATTGTTAATGAGAACCACTTCAGTAAGTGGTATAACATTATCCATTCATCTAATGTCACTGAGAAGCATAATGTTATCCCTTTTTTGACCCAAGTGGCTGGTCAAAGTTTCAGGGCCCTGGGGATGTTCCAGTTGGAAGTAGAAATTGACGGAGTCTGGTGTTTTTCTTTGATGCAGTTTAGTTTACTTACAAAGAATGTACAAAGTTCTGTGCCTCTGAGCAGAGAAGGAATCAATTAGCAAGAAACAGCTTCTTTTGCTCACAAGGCTAGGAGTCCTCTTTTCAGACTGCATCCTGACACAAAAACTCTCCCCAGGTTTCTTCCAGAGTCAGCCACCATGCTTTCAGCTTGCTCCTTTGGGCTGTCTCTCCCTCTCTCACTTTCCCAGTTTTTCTGTACTGCCCTCCAACATACACTTACTGAAACCCATATTCAGGCAAAAGGTCCTCAGCAGGTTCTGTTGTATTAATTTACATGGACTAGAAGGGCCAAAGATGTTACCATAACCCAGTCACTGTCCAACATTAAACAATATTAAACAAGGTCCAGGGTTTGGTATACAGAGACCTCAGTCTGCTGAGGGACACAGCAAACACACCATTAAAAATCCTTTTAACCTTGTATTGAAAATAAAGAAAAGATGGAAAAACAGTTCAAGCATTTGAAATGTAAAATATTAAGTAAGGCTTTATTGTAACAACTTCCCTTGTTCCCTATCTCTTTACCTAGAGCTAGTTTTGAGAAGGAACATTTAAAAAAAAACACCTTTGACAGTCTCTTAGCTGGTATCAAAGGTGGTAATAATGGACCTTTTGGGAAATGAGAAGAAGTTAGCTGAGATGGGCTGGAGCTGTTGCATCCATCCAGTCCCATCCAGTTTCATCCCAGGAGGTGTTTTGGTTCAGCTAGAACTAGTAGAGGTGGCAATGGCATCTGGGTCCCACTCTCTAGCCCATTCTGTTCAGGAAATCTCTCAGGATCAGGATGATGAAGCCCTGGGATCCCAGGAGACAGTAGGGGTAGCAGCAATGATGGTGCTCAAGTAGCCAGTTTATCTCCCCAAAGTCTGTCCTTAAGGACCCCAAAAGGGAGTGGTGGATGGAATCCCTCAAAATTTTGTCCATCAATTAGACCTAGTTTCTGACACACCAATTTTAATTTATTAAAAGGTTGGGAGGGATAGCTCAGTGGTTTGAGCATTGGCCTACTAAACCCAGCATTGTGAGTTTAATCCTTGAGGGGGCCACTTAAGGCTCTGGTACAAAAATCTGTGTGGGGATTGGTCCTGCTTTGAGCAGAGGGTTGGACTAGATGACCTCCTGCGGTCCCTTCCAACCCTGATATTTTTTGAATCCACATTTTCTTGTGTAACACACATGATCTTAACACTGCCCTTGAGTTGTATCAGTAGGCCTTTTTGTTTGGACTAGTTCAGTCTTTCTGATTTGCATCATACCTTTTCCGATCAACATTTGTTATAGGTTATTCTGTCATTTTATGAACTTCCCCTCACTTCTTACAGTGGAGATCATAAGCAAGGAAAATGTGTAGGCCCAATTATTACAACAGTTCATGTGCTCCTTTTTTCTTAGGTGGGGGTTTTCATTCAGCTATAACAAGGTTCCACCCAGTTCATAGCAATATAATAGAAATTACACATGACAGTGACTTAAATAATAGTTTGGAATAGGATTACCTCCTTCACCAGTAAAACAGTTGGATTGGGAGGGAAAAGATTGAGAAGATATATTGGAGGAAAAATCTTGCAAACTTATATTCATATGTGTAGTCTTGCTCATACAAGTAGTTGCATTCACCTCAGTGGGTTGAGAAAGTATTTGAAGACTGAACCAAATATTACATGAATTATTATATTGCTGCATATTTGTGAGTTAAGTACAAGACCAGTAGAATCCAAAAGATTGTAGCTATGGTAAAACAGAACTTTTCCATATTTTATGTTTTAAAAAAAGTTAAATATTACTCACTTTCATTATAGTCTACTTCAGATTTGTATAGCTAGAAGGGAGTAGGGCTAGAATGTTTCTTACATACTCTGCATCATGTCATATCAATGACATCATATGTCAAGAAAGACATTGATAAGTTGGATAGGGTTCAGAGAAGAGGCACGAGAATGATTAAAGAATTAGAAAACATGCCTTATAGTGATACACTTGAAGAGCTCAATCTATTTAGCTTAACAAAGAGAAGGTTAAGTGGTGACTTGATTTATAAGTATCTATATGGGGAACAAATATTTAGCAATGGGATCTTCAATCTTGCAGAAAAAGGTATAGCACAATGTCTGGAAGCTGAAGATAGATAAATTCAGACTGGAAATATGGTATAAATTGTTAATGATGAGAGTAATTAACCACTGCAACATATTACCAAGGGTTCTGGTGGATTCTGCATCACTGACAATTTTTAAATCAAGATTGGATGTTTTTTAAAAAATATATGCTTCTGGAATTATTTTTGTGGAAGTTCTATGGCCCTTACTATACAGGAGGTCAGACTCGATGATCACAATGGTTTCTCCTGGCCTTGGATGAATCTATAACATAGACCATTACATTTGTGAAAAGCTCAATAAGGGGATGTTTCTATGCAAATAGTAACCAAACTATTTGGTAAAAAGCAAGTTCCGGTGCTTTTTTTGTCTAACATTGGTGTAAATCTGGAGTAACTGTACCAAATTCTTGCACCTGGTACAGGGCCAATGATGAAGAGTTATTAAACTTTAATGATAGTCCATTAAATAGAGCATCTGTGAATACAGAGATGGCTGGCACTCAGAGCAAATCAATGTTTGAAGTCTGAACTCCATGTGGGAGAGAACTAAGCAATGGATTGCTTGCTGAGGGACTTTGATCTTCTGACAGAAGGGGACAGGAGGTTGTGGAAGGGCACATGACTGACTCTATAACTCAGAGGAGAAGCCATGAACTGCAGGAGAATCACCTGGACACCCTAGGGGATTCTGACCTACGTGAAGAGTGGTGAGGAAACTGAGTAAGGAAAATGCATGTAGAGTTTTATTATTTTTTGTTTGGATTTTTATCTCTTTAGTGCTATTCAAAATACAGAGTAAATGTGTTTAGAAAGCCTTGTAAGACTATAGTTACACCTATCAAGTGTCCCTGAAGGTGTAAGCCAGAATGCCCACAGTGCTGGAGCACTGGGAAGGGTGTATTTAAAGCAAGTGGTATGTCAGGGTCTAGTTCTGTGGACTTCAGGCTCTTAGCTCTCAGAAAGGGGTGCTAGACAGTGGATCTGTCTCTAAACCCCCAAACAGAGGTAGAGCCCGGACTCTGCACAGACTCTGAAAACGTAAAGCACTTGGGACCCAACATTGTGAGATCCAAACCCAGAAGCCTGGTGAGTGTCCAGGAAGGGGAGATTTATCAGGGCTGTGTGACAATTACGAATAAGATTGCTAGGATTGAAAGATTTTTAAGACATAGGACTTGTGAATATTTTTAACTCCATCAAAGGCTTGTAAATACTATTTTTCTCAGTATTCATTATTGGGCATTCAGATAGTGCTGATTAGTTTTGATTGGTGAGTAATATCTCATAGTAGTGCTTCTGTTCCCTGATAGAACCTGTGTGTATGATTCTAAAATTAGATTCCTTCCAATCCTTCATATGCTTGGAAATTTACTTTCTGAAGTAGAAAAGTGAACTTGAAAGGTGTTTGGACCAAATTTATTTTAAAAATCCAAACAAGTACTTATGGAAGAATTGAAGTTATTCACACAGCAATACTGAAAACAACAAATATTTAGGTTGAATGTGGGGATTGGGGGAAGCGTTACTGGAAGCATCCAAGGCAAAGCTAAGCTCACTAAAAGCTGGCCAGATGGGAAATAAGTGAATCTTACTTGGAGATGGGAAACTCCAAACTATTTTTAACCTAACAATGGCTTTAAATTGTAATTCTGGAAGACTGGAGGAAAAGGAAAATATACCTAGACAAATTCATAGCATTCAGTGCATATATCCACACTTACATAGAACAACTATGGACTATTGTTTTCACTTAGAATAAATGTTTTTTTTTTCCTTTCAGCATCAATTGAAACAGCTACAAAATGTTTTGAAAAGCTTGTAGAAAAAAATATTTTCTCTCACCTATCCCGTGTCAAGAAAAAAAATAAGTTAAACCATTATTATTACCATTTGGAAAGATCAGCATGATTAATAGCATTGCATGCCTGTTTATAGTCTCTTTGTATAGAAGAATAATTGAAAACACAAACAAGCAAGTTGCTCCTATCAGAAACATCAGTTTATGGTGATTATTCATCTATGTCAATAAACACAACCAGAACAGAAGACAAATTGAAACATCTCTGAGAGCAAGACCAAACAAGGACTTGACCTTTCTTAAGTCTTGTCTACAGTGCCCTGAGTTTGAACTAAAGGGGTATGAATAGCAGTGCACACAGAAGTGCTACATTGTTACTCCCCTATGTGAATGGTGCAGGTGTGAACTAAAACATTCCTAGTTTGCATTAGCACAGTTCTCTTCAAACAGCCATTTCTTTGCAATGCATCTAAGTGTTACAGATCACACAGTTCTATGTAGTCTTGCTAATGGATGGTTTACATTGGATCTGATATTACTCCAACTAAGTCTGTATGACTTTTTCCATTTACCTCAATAGAATCACAGAAACATAGAAGATTAGGGTTGGAAGAGACCTCAGGAGCTCAAAGCTGGACCAACCCAACTAAATCAACCCAGATGGGGCTTTGTCAAGCCAGGTATTAAAAACCTCTAAAGATGGAGATTCCACCACCTCCCTAGGTAACCCATTCCAGTGCTTCACCACCCTCTTAGTGAAATAGTTTTTCCTCATATCCAACCTAGACCTCCCCCACTGCAACTTGAGACCATTGCTCCTTGTTCTGTCATCTGCCACCACTGAGAACAACCTAGCTCCATCCTCTTTGGAACTACCCTTCAGGTAGTTGAAGGCTGCTATCAAATCCCCCCTCACTCTTCTCTTCTGCAGACTAAATAAGCCCAGTTCCCTCAGTCTCTCCTCATAAGTCATGTGCCCCAGCCCCCTAATCATTTTCGTTTCCTCCACTGGACTCTCTCCAATTTGTCCACATCTTTCTGTAGTGGGGACCCCAAAACTGGACGCAATACTTCAGAAGTGGCCTCACCAGTGCTGAATAGAGGGGAATAATCACTTCCCTTGATCTGCTGGCAATGCCCCTACTAATGCAGCCCGATATGCCGTTAGCCTTCTTGGCAACAAGGGCACACTGTTGACTCATATCCCTCTTCTCATCCACTGTAATCCCCAGGTCCTTTTCTGTAGAACTTCTGCTTAGCCAGTCGATACCCAGACTATCGCGGTGCATGGGATTCTTCTGTCCTAAGTGCAGGACTCTGCACTTGTCCATGTTGAACCTCATCAGATTTCTTTTGGCCCAATCCTCCAATTTGTCTAGTTAACTCTGACCTTATCCTACCCTCCAGTTTATCTACCTCTCCCCCCAGCTTAGTGTCATCCAAGAACTTGTCATCCAGATCATTAATGAAGATGTTGAACAAAACCAGCCCCAGGATTGACCCCTGGGACACTCTGCTTGATACCGTTGCCAACTAGAGCCATTGATCTAGCCAGCTTTCTATCCACGTTATAGTCCAATCATTCAATCCATACTTTTTTAACTTGCTGGGAAGAATACTGTGGGAGACCGTATCAAAAGCTTTGCTAAAGTCATGATATATTATGTCCACTGCAATACAAGTGTTGGAAATAATCATCTCCAATGCATCAGCATTATAAGCTGATGATCCCTGCTAGGGTCAAGAAGGATTCCCTTATCTACCATAGTACCTCCTAAAGAGAAGTATAATGCTTCAGTAATGGCATTCCCTCTTTCCATGTATACATGTTGGATTTGTGCAGTTTACCTAGTCTCTGCTTGCAGTGATGGAGAGGTTGAATACAGGGGGGTTGGCCTATGATTTTACATTTGAAAAACTCTCTGACAGAAGGCCGGATTGGCTGCAGTACTTAGAATCATAGGACTAGAAGGGACCCCGAGAGGTCATGCAGTCCAGTCCCCTGCACTCATGTCAGGACTAAGTATTATTTAGACCAGCCCTTGGCAGAGCTTTCTGTACTGATCCCCCCTCCTTTGCTAGAAAATGATTTTTGGCTAGATTCTGGCCAGCTCTTATGCAGATGTGCAGTAGGAAGGGAGGCAGGAAGGAACTTATCTGCCCTTAGTGAGATCAGATTTGCAGTTCCTGTGCTCAGATGACTAGAACTCTTGAGGTGCTCCCCAAAGGGATTGAGCAGGGGTGAGAGAAAACAGAGCCCCTTCTTCCCCAAGCTCCCAGTGTACTATCAAGCTTTGGTTAAAGGGGTGTAGTATATTGTACTCAACGCAGCACACCAGGGAGCTCAGAGAGAAGCCTCTAGTGCTTCCCTTATGGTACACCTCTGTGCACCCTTAACAGAGGCCTGTGATGAACAGGCATCACCTCCACCAGTATATCTGACTCTGAAAGCTTTGTTTTACTTATCCATTTGAATAAGAGCCTCAAATTTAACTGAATATAGTTGGGAGGGTGGAGATGAGTTCTTCCCTTTCCAAAACTTATTTTAGCATAATTTGAAGAGGTTTAGATGTGGGATTTATTAAATGGTTCTTTCAGACAGACAATACAACAACAAGAGTGCACTTAAAACAAACATCAAACAAAGATGTTACCAATAAAACTGT
Source organism: Chrysemys picta bellii (assembly GCF_011386835.1). Taxonomy (NCBI): domain Eukaryota; kingdom Metazoa; phylum Chordata; order Testudines; family Emydidae; genus Chrysemys; species Chrysemys picta. Next base: position 260,241,318 of record NC_088792.1, read on the forward strand.
AGCATGGAGTTGGTTTTAGAACAGTTAAATACCCTGGAGGGAAGAAAGCTCAAACAGTAAGGCCAAAATGCATGAAGAAATTTTTTTAAAAAGATAGAAATCTTAAATTCTAACAGCTGAACACACACATCAGGACTCTGGTCTTTGATCCATACAGGAATTTTGCTTATAGGAAAATCAAATACAGACAACCCAAGGAAGTTCCATCCTAACAAATCCCAGAAGGATATCACACAGGTAGCTTTGAGTTACTTTAATGACTTTGCATCCAGCAGCCTTACCACCTTGCCAAACACAGTACCTTGGATCCCTTGATAATATTGAATACCAACAGCTCAAGTTAAGCTGTCTTCCCTCATCGTCGCTGTGACACTGCACCCCATATTCTTCACTGGGATATTATTATGATAGGATTATGGAATAATTATGATGCATTTTGTACAAGACAGGTCATGTGAGGTGTCACTGGAAAAGTTATGATTTGCTGAATATGAGTATCCTATTTGCATGCACGTATCATTTTTGTATCTAAAGTTAGGAATATTGACTCTATATCTGTATTTCAATCCTGCTTACTCTGGGTGACACCCACAACTAGCCTTTCTGGTACAACAATGAAGAAGCCAGACATTGCTGATGGTCCATCAGCAAAGACAATGGACCCTGGAAGAACTGAACCTTCCTGTGAACGTTCCAGACAGCCTGTAAGTAATGACTGCTAGGTATGCAAGAACATGTAACCAGGCCACATGACTCTGGACTCCATCTTGGGATGTCAGTGTTTTTCCACAAACTGAGTTTGGGACAAAGGGTTCCCACCATATGCTAAAGCTATATAAGGAAGGGAGTGACATCATCTGTCGTTCTTCACACCCCACACAAGAGGATTCCTAGAAACACCCGAGGAACAAAGACTGAACTGGGCAAAATGCTGGACCTAGGCTAAAGGGCTTTCTAGCCTGTGAATGAAAGACTTGGGGATTCCAAGCTGTAAAGCAAGTGCAGCTTGTCCCTTAAGAATCTGAAGCCTGCTTGTATCATCAGTCAGGATGAGAGTTAATTCAAATCCTATCTTTCTTGTATGTTAAGCTTAGTTTGCATATTTGTTTATTTACTAGGTAATCTGCTTTGATCCATTGGCGATCCCTTATAATCACTTAAGATCTATCTTTTGTAGTTAATATACCTGTTTTATGTTTTAAATTAAGCTCAGTGCACCTTTAAGTGAGATGTCGGAGGGAAAATCTCAACTTGGTTTAACACAGGTTCATTGTATTTCCTCTCCCCACTGAGAGAAGTGTGAACTCTATGAGCTTATACTGTAAAGTTTCGTGTGCAGTGCAAGACGGTATAATGTGGGGTTTATTCTCCAGAGGGGGTGCGTTCCTGGGGAGCTGGAAGTTATCTTGGCTGTAGCCTTTCTATTGTTGTTTCATGCAGTGGCTGGTCAGAGAGCCTGCCTGTAACTGCAGCTGGGTGTGACCCTACCTGTGTGGATGCTGGTGGAAGTGTAGGACTGGGAGCAGGTCTGCAGCTTGTCACAGCACCACAGTGTGAGAGGGAGCCCAGGTTCATGGGTCCGGGGGCTCAATTGTACCCCAGTTGCCTCCACCCACATTTTTGAATAAAGTTATTTTTGAGTAAAGTTGTTAATTTTATAAATAATTATATTATTTAAAATAAGTGAATCTTCTCAGATCCATGGGAAATAGATGAAAAGAATAATATTTATTGATGTTACTGATTCCAACTTCAGTAATAAGCCATGTACAAATACTGAAAAATAATTTCAGTTAAATAGAACCTGCCTTGAAAGGATAAAGATGATACTCTTAAGTACATAGAGGAATACTAAGCACTTAAATGATAACTAACTCTCTGTTGGATAATAAACTGTATATGACATTTTTAAATCCTAAGATTTTATTTTGAGAATTTGTGATGCTCCTTCTTAGGCAGTGCTCAGTTATTAAGTGGTTGGGTGGATGTATTGATAGTTGGAATCAGCAGTCCATCCCACAGCTTGACCCATCAGAAATGTCATGTTCTATGGTGTCTTCCTTTTTTTTTTTTCTAATCAGAAATGCTTCTATGTTTTTCCAGTGAGTCAGAGTTAAAAGCTTCAATTCAATCAGTTGCCAGCAACATTGCCTGGAAGTTAGGAAACCTTTCTTAGGAGAGGTCACCACTTGCACTTACTCATGTTTTCAATGCTTGTAAGCTGATGTCCTACTTTGGAAGCTTCTGAAATCTGAGGCCCTTGTTTTAAAATGAGACCCTTACCCTGAGCCAACCTGTTTTCAGTTAGGATCAATGCTAGAGCAAAAGTAAACAAGTACCACATGGACAAGAATCAAAGTAAACCATACTGGCCAATTTTATGCTGACAGTGTTGTTCAGTTCATGCTGATTCCATTCAGGCACACTGAGTGCAGAACTGACCAGAAGAGGGCACTCTGCTATGTCTCTTGATAGCAGAATGGGGGAGCAGAAATTTGAATGCCTACAAGAGGTGCGGCATAACTGACTCCCTCCCTAAAAAAGAAAAAATAGCTTGGAGCTACCAAGCAGCTGTTAAGTATCAGAGGGTTAGCCGTGTTAGTCTGGATCTGTAAAAAGCAACAGAGAGTCCTGTGGCACCTTTAAGACTAACAGATGTATTGGAGCATAAGCTTTCGTGGGTGAATGCCCACTTCATCGGATGCAACCATTCACCCACGAAAGCTTATGCTCCAATTCATCTGTTAGTCTTAAAGGTGCCACAGGACACTCTAAGCAGCTGTTAATTTCCATTGCTCCTTCCGCTCCCCAGACAGAGAGCTAAATTCACGTTAAATTCTAAAGAAGTGATTCTCCTCTCACTTATATCAGGATTAATCGGGAGTAACACCACTGAAACTAGTAGAATTACAGCAGTGTAAAACTGATGTGAGAGAAAAAAAATCAGGCTTTATGGGTATGTCCACATTGCAGTTAAAATTCAGGGCTGGCCTGTGCCAGCTGACTCTGCCTTGGGCTGAGGGGCTGCTTAATTGCAGTGTTGAGGCTCAGGCTGGAGCATGGGTTCTAGGACTTTGTGAGGTGGGACAGTCCCAGAGCTTAGGCTGCAGCCCAAGTCCAAATGTCTATAGTACTAGTAAACAGTCCCGTATCCGTAGCCTGTGTCAGCTGGCATGGGCCAGCCATGGGTTTTTAATTGCAGTGTAGACATACCCTGACTCTCCAGTTTTGACACAGAACCAGAAATATAAACCTGGAGAACTATAGCATTGTAATACCGTCCAAGTGAATAAATGTGCTATAATGCTTTATGGCTTTGGTAACATGTAAACAAACAAAATACATCTCAGGTGATCACTTGCAAACAGCATATCAGCTGCACACATTTTAAAAGACTGGACTTATAAAACCTAATAACAAATTAGGGCTTGTGATGGAAAAGATGTCCCTGAGATTGTGGGACTTATGGAGATCACAATAACTCTTAATGATGTATTTTATGGAGAATCCAGAATTTATGTCTGTATAGTTCACATGTGAAAGGACTATAAATAGCTTGTTTGGTACTAGCACCTACAGAGCATGGCATTTCTGTTCTTTCTTGGTGTTACTATGAATGATCAAACAACAAACAAAACACCACCAGTACCTAATTATCTCTCTCTTGGTATCATTTTTTAAATAACCACCACAGTGTGCAAAAATACTTTTTTTTTAAAGTATTTGATATTAAGTCACAATGACCTTTATATCAATAATGCTATATAACAGCATGGACACTCATTAGGACCTGTTATGGTAACTCCGGGTTTACCATCCATTCCAAAACCAGTGCTTGGGATATTAACATTGTTGGGATTCCCTCCAAGATTCTTTCCACTTGGCTTATCCAGAACACCTTCTTCTAGTTCTGGGAGAAAATTTCATCCAGTTCTCTGGGATCCAAAAATTCAGTTTGACTCCAGATTTCATCACTCAGGTTCCTTTACTTGGCACACAGAAATGCGACATTGTGTTGATCAGATTCAAGTGTAGCGGGTGGGCATACCACAGATTCAAAATTATACAGAAACCCTCTCCCTTTACTACATTTACACATCTCATTGCAATTACTATTCATTAAATCACACGTTTTTGGATTGGCTTGGTTACTTTGCAGGTACCAATCCCAGTCCAACATGCTCTGTCCATGAACTGTCCATGCTCAAACTACCCTTTACCTCATCTCTACATTCCTAGCTTACCATGCCCATTGCCAATAAGTGGTTACCCTGATGTTCTCCCTCTTATCTTAGCTGGTTCAGACATTGTCTTTTTTCAAACTAATGATCTGTTTACCTCCCTAATATTATCCTTCAAGAAATAAGATCTCCCTCCATGTGTTAATTACTCATGTCAGACCAGGCCAGGCCTCAGCTACAAACAATTTATATTTGAATGATGCACAAGTAGGTGCTTAAGGCCACATTTATTTCTTAAACTTTATTTTCATTTATGGAAGTGTGAATCTGAAAGTGAGTGTGTTTCTCCAAAGATGCTGTTCTCCATCCCATCTATCCTCAGTAGTATATATTGACCATGGTTTTGGCAACATATCTTAGAAAAAGGTCTATGTTTTGGGGGTGTGGGGTTAGTGAAAATTAGCATAATTGCTAAATGATTGAAGTTTGCTATACACTATTGTCTGTCTAAGGTGGATCTAGATAAATGTTCAGACATATACTACTGATTTTTTGTGTGTGTGAACTAACCAGTGTTTTCAAACCTCATGTCTTTTGCCAATAGAGGACTGTCTGTCTCCTTCTGGTTTAAATCTGTATGCATTTATAAGGCTTAAAGTTTGTGGATGCGATTTCATAGAATCTTCTTAAGGAAACTTCTTAGTATAGCATCTCTACTTATAATAGCTGTGAAAGTTATGGTATGTTTCTTTAAATTTATGAATAGATTATTTGCTCAATCTGTGAATGATCTATTCTTGATCCTCTGTTCTCCATTCACCTTCACTTTTTGACAACACAATCTGTGAAAGAACACATCAGAATGGAAATTGCTCCTGGAAAACTTGGTAATAAATATATGTCAAGTGTATTGTATGGAAAGTGTTTGTTTATTTTTGACTCAAAACAAATTATTAGCATATGAGAAAATTTGAACACATTCAGTATCTTTCATTTTCACCTTTGTTAGGCAGGAGTGTATCATGTTATTTACATTTCCTTGGTAGCTCACGAAAGAAAAAAAAGATTCCTCTGACACGAGCAGCATCTCTTAAAGAAAATGTATGTGTTGGCTGTCAGATGTTTGATAGAACTACTCTGTCAAATGTAGGGGCCCTTTTAATGTGAATGTTAGTGATATTAAAATGTAGCATTATGGTTACAATGTGTTTAATTTAGTAAAAAAAATATTTAAAACATTATCTAAATGCAATGCCAGGAATATTTTATTTTTGAACGTTTTCTTCTTCAGGGGATTTTTTTGTTTTATACCTTAAAGAGAGTTTTCAAAAGCTATAATTCAAAAGCCTCATGCTGGCACGTTATTTCTATGAAGTGCTGTCTACTTACCAATTTCTTACTGTAACAGATAGAGACTGCTGGGTAACTGAGCTTTTGGAAGAACTGATGAGGAGAGGGGAGGAAACACACTGTAGTGGAAAAGAGGGTAGAAGGGAGTAAATGAAATGAGGTCTGCCAGTCCTTAAAAAAAAAAAAAAAAAAAAAAAGTCTGTAGAAGTTGAAGTGATTTTTACAAAGAAACAGAATCTGGACATAGTCTGGGACATAGAATCATAGAATCATAGAATATCAGAGTTGGAAGGGACCTCAAGAGGTCATCTAGTCCAACCCCCTGCTCAAAGCAGGACCAATTCCCAGCTAAATCATCCCAGCCAGGGCTTTGTCAAGCCGGGCCTTAAAAACCTCCAAGGAAGGAGACTCCACCACCTCCCTAGGTAACGCATCCCAGTGTTTCACCACCCTCCTAGTGAAATAGTTTTTCCTGATATCCAACCTGGACCTCCCCCACTGCAACTTGAGACCATTGCTCCTTGTTCTGTCATCTGCCACCACTGAGAACAGCTGAGCTCCATCCTCTTTGGAACCCCCCTTCAGGTAGTTGAAGGCTGCTATCAAATCCCCCCTCATTCTTCTCTTCTGGAGACTAAACAATCCCAGTTCCCTCAGCCTCTCCTCATAAGTCATGTGCTTCAGACCCCTAATCATTTTTGTTGCCCTCCGCTGGACTCTTTCCAATTTTTCCACATCCTTCTTGTAGTGTGGGGCCCAAAACTGGACACAGTATTCCAGATAAGGCCTCACCAATGTCGAATAAAGGGGAACGATCACGTTCCTCGATCTGCTGGCAATGCCCCTACTTATACAGCCCAAAATGCCGTTAGCCTTCTTGGCAACAAGAGCACACTGTTGACTCATATCCAGCTTCTCGTCCACTGTGACCCCTAGGTCCTTTTCTGCAGAACTGCTACCTAGCCATTCGGTCCCTAGTCTGTAGCAGTGCATGGGATTCTTCCATCCTAAGTGCAGGACTCTGCACTTGTCCTTGTTGAACCTCATCAGGTTTTTTTCGGCCCAATCCTCTAATTTGTCTAGGTCCCTCTGTATCCGATCCCTACCCTCTAGTGTATCTACCACGCCTCCTAGTTTAGTGTCATCTGCAAACTTGCTGAGAGTGCAGTCCATACCATCCTCCAGATCATTAATAAAGATATTAAACAAAACCGGCCCCAGGACCGACCCTTGGGGCACTCCGCTTGAAACCGGCTGCCAACTAGACATGGAGCCATTGATCACTACCCGTTGAGCCCGACGATCTAGCCAGCTTTCTATCCACCTTACAGTCCATTCATCCAGCCCATACTTCTTTAACTTGGCGGCAAGAATACTGTGGGAGACCGTATCAAAAGCTTTGCTAAAGTCAAGGAATAACACATCCACTGCTTTCCCCTCATCCACAGAGCCAGTTATCTCATCATAGAAGGCAATTAGGTTAGTCAGGCACGACTTTCCCTTCGTGAATCCATGCTGACTGTTCCTGATCACTTTCCTCTCCTCTAAATGTTTCATAATTAATTCCTTGAGGACCTGCTCCATGATTTTTCTAGGGACTGAGGTGAGGCTGACTGGCCTGTAGTTCCCCGGATCCTCCTTCTTCCCTTTTTTAAAGATGGGCACTACATTAGCCTTTTTCCAGTCATCTGGGACCTCCCCTGATCGCCATGAGTTTTCAAAAATAATGGCTAATGGCTCTGCAATCTCACCCGCCAACTCCTTTAGCACCCTCGGATGCAGCGCATCCGGCCCCATGGACTTGTGCACGTCCAGTTTTTCTAAATAGTCCCGAACCACTTCTTTCTCCACAGAGAGTTGGTCACCTTCTCCCCATGCTGTACTGCCCAGTGCAGCAATCTGGGAGCTGACCTTGTGCGTGAAGACAGAGGCAAAAAAATCATTGAGTACATTAGCTTTTTCCACATCCTCGGTCACTAGGTTGCCTTCCTCATTCAGTAAGGGGCCCACACTTTCCTTGATTTTCTTCTTGTTGCTAACATACCTGAAGAAACCCTTCTTGTTACTCTTAACATCTCTTGCTAACTGCAACTCCAAGTGTGATTTGGCCTTCCTGATTTCACTCCTGCACGCCTGAGCAATATTTTTATACTCCTCCCTGGTCATTTGTCCAATCTTCCACTTCTTGTAAGCTTCTTTTTTGCGTTTAAGATCAGCAAGGATTTCACTGTTTAGCCAAGCTGGTCGCCTGCCATATTTACTATTCTTTCTACACATCGGGATGGTTTGTTCCTGCAACATATGCATTGTTCCATCACATTCAGGCACCAATAATGGTACCACAAAGAACTTGTACTTTCCCAAAATCTCACATAGATCAACATCATACTGAGTTGTGGACATGACCAAGAGACAGACAAACACAGATTGTCTGCAGCTAGTTCTGTAACAGTCCCTGTCACATTCACTCTGACTTTCTTTGCATTTGAGCACAGTTTTAGTCTGTTCTTCTTAATTGAAGCCCAAAGAATGATTGAGCCTTGGATAATTCTTTGGGTTTTGAAGGCTTCATACAAGTCATGCCCCAAAGTATGCATTTGACTGACAACTTTAGCTATGTCATCACTGAAGATTGTTTTCGTCGTGATATTAATGAGCTCCGATCCATCCTATGTGAATGGGTTGCCAACAAAGTACACATATTCTTGGTGTAACACTCAATGTGATATGCAGTGTTGTATGTATGGGCGTCTTTTGGGTCAATACACCCACCTAACTTTACTTTCCATGAAACTTTTTTGCTAAGAGTGACGGCTTCATACAGTTTCTCACCTGTCTCATGTGTTTAAACTATGCATATGCTTAACACAGAAGAAGTTATTCTTCCCGAAACACATACTGTGGGACCTAGTATAAGGCAAGTCTTGTCCACAGATTGAACTCATCCCAGCATCTTCAACTCTTTCCTGATGCTCGATGTTCTTCCTTTCCAATCTTGCCAAATGCAGTTTATGGTTGCACTTATAGCCTGTAAGGTGCCACTGAGCTTTGTATTTAACCAGGTCCACTGGAGTGGTATTCTCCAATGATTCAGCTACTAGTTGGTAGTCTTCAATTCTCCATTGATGGCTAAAAATGATCGAGACCAAAGTAAAAACAAGGATTTTGTACTAAATTACTTTGGGGTTGTAATTAATTATGTTATGTAACTGTTTGTGGATAGATTACAATAATTTCTGGCTCGGGGCTGGTGTTTTAATCAGTGCCTCATTACGACTCTTTTGACATAAAGCTGATAATCAATACCAGTGAACTTTTTTGCTGATGATGTCAAATCAACTTGAAGCACCCCTTCCATTTTTAGTAATGTGTAACATTAAAACAATTAATCAGGTATCACATTCTGCGCATTAACTGATAACACAGTACTGTTGGTCAAGGACCACAATTTAACTTTGTGAGGGCTGAATGTTTGACATGCCTGCATTAAGGTATAATTTTTAAAAAGTTGCTTTTTAAACATTTACTTGAATACATACCTGCATACTTGTTCTAGATTTTGTACCCTTGAATTCATAGGGAAAAGTGCTTTCGAACCATAACCAACCTGACCCATTTTCGATGACTAAACAGGAGACGGGGGAGCAGCATGTCCACCCAGCCACACCACAGAGGGTGACATCACTGAAATTCTGATTCTGCAAATTTTTACAAATCAAAGGACACCACACTTACCTTTCTATCATGAAATTTCCTGAGGAATTACTCATGCTCCAGACTGACAACAGTAGCCAGTGAGAGCAAAAAGGCATACAGGCTGTATTATACACAGGAGTGCTGGTCCCTTTGTATTCTTCTTGTTCTATGGTATGCATTTTAATTAGATGCACGTCAGTTCTTTTTTTGCTTGATAATGCTTCCATTTGGGGAGTGTAGTTTTCACTAATGCAAAATATCAGCTGTTCTTTGCAGAGACCTTGCTTTGACATTATTAGTGTTAGGGCCAGGGTGTGGGCAGACAGGCCTTATGGAACCAGGAACTGGAGCCGACATCAGAGTCACTGTCAGGTGCCAAGCCAAAGGTCAAGGTCAGGAGTTGAGCTGGAGTTAGCATCAAGGGTAGGGCAAAGGAGTAGGAAGCTGAAGCAAGGGAGGAAAGCAGGAACCATGAACAGCCGGGAGTCTGGGATAAGGAGGACAGGAGCAGCCTGGGAGATAGGAACCAAGAACAGGAGGGAAGGCAGGGTCAGGTAGGCAGGAAGGGCCCAGAGTAGCTGCTAGCCAGAGATTCACCTAGTTGCTCAGACAACTTCCTGTGACTCTTACTGGTTAAGTAGTGTGCCTCAGTCAATCAGTGGGGCTGGGTGTCTTCCCCAGTCAGGACCCTTTGAGCTAGAGTTTTGCTATCCCCCTTCAGTGCTTCAGGTAAGTTGCTAGGTGGCAGCCACAATGTAAGCACTGTTTAGGGTCTTGCATTAAAGGCCTGCGGTCCATCGCAATAGGTAGTTTTATACCATAAATACTTAGGTCCTTTATTATCCTGTCATTGAACAGTTAAGATTCAAATGACTTGCACTAGGGCTCCGTGTCTATCATGGAGGTCACAGAAGTCACGGATTCCATTACTTTCTACAACCTCTGTGACTTCTGCAGAGGACAGTGTGGCTGTCCCCAGGGCCACTCAAGCAGTTGGTTTCAGGGCCAGCTGCTCAGTGGCCCCAGGGACAGCCACACTGGCAACTGCTGGGGCAGCTCTGCAGCCAGCCGCTCAGGTGGGCCCTGCAGCCAGCTGCACCAGCCACTGCTGGAGCGGCCCCAGGCAGCTGGCCCCAGGGACTGCCTGAGCAGCAGCTGGTGCAGCTGGCCCCAGGGACTGCCTGAGCAGTAGTCCTGGAGGGTGGCTGGAGCAGCTGCTGCCCTGCCACCCCGGCAGTGGTCTCAAGGCGGCCCTGGGCAGCTGGTGCCGCTGGCCTTGCTCCCCCACCCCCAGCAGCAGTCCCCTGGTCCCCCACCCCAATCAGAAGCCCCACGCATTCCCCAAGCAGAGGTCCTGGAAGTGGCTGGAGCTGCTGCTTGGCGGCCCCCAGGTGCCACTGACCTTGCCCATCCCCCGGAGCATCAGTTCCCCCCCAGGGTGAGTCCCCTGAGCCATGGCTCCCTATGGCACCCCCATATTTAGTCATGTGTATTTATAGTATAAGTTATGGACAGGTCAGGGGCCCACAAATTTTTGTTTATTGCCCATGACCTGTCCATGACTTTTACTAAAAATACTCATGACTAAATCATAACCTTACTTATTACATACAGTAGCACCTCAGAGTTACAAGCACCAGAGTTACGAACTGACCAGTCAACCACATGTCCTGGATATGAGTCAACAGTGTGCTCTTGTTGCCAAGAAGGCTAACGGCATTTTGGGCTGTATAAGTAGGGGCATTGCCAGCAGATCGAGGAACGTGATCGTCCCCCTTTATTCGACATTGGTGAGGCCTCATCTGGAGTACTGTGTCCAGTTTTGGGCCCCACACTACAAGAAGGATGTGGAAAAATTGGAAAGAGTCCAGTGGAGGGCAACAAAAATGATTAGAGGTCTGGAGCACATGACTTATGCGGAGAGGCTGAGGGAACTGGGATTGTTTAGTCTCCAGAAGAGAAGAATGAGGGGGGATTTGATAGCTGCTTTCAACTACCTGATGGGGGGTTCCAAAGAGGATGGAGCTCGGCTGTTCTCAATGGTGGCAGATGACAGAAGAAGGAGCAATGGTCTCAAGTTGCAGTGGGGCAGGTTTAGGTTGGATATTAGGAAAAACTTTTTCACTAGGAGGGTGGTGAAGCACTGGAATGCATTACCTAGGGAGGTGGTGGAATCTCCTTCCTTAGAGGTTTTTAAGGCCCGGCTTGACAAAGCCCTGGCTGGGATGATTTAGTTGGTAATTGGTCCTGCTTTGAGCAGGGGGTTGGACTAGATGACCTCCTGAGGTCCCTTCCAACCCTGATATTCTATGATTCTCATTTGGAACCAGAAGTATGCAATCAGGCAGCAGCAGAGACAAAAAAAAAATTAGCAAATACAGTACAGTACTGTGTTAAATATAAGCTATTAAAAATAATAAAGGGAAAGCAGTATTTTTCTTCTGCATAGTAAAGTTTCAAAGCTGTATTAAGTCAATGTTCAGTTGTAAACTTTTGAAAAAACAACCATGACATTTTGGTCAGAATTGCAAACATTTCAGAGATATGAACAACTTCCATTCCCTAGATGTTAGTAACTCTAAAGTTCTACTGTAGGTCGTAATGGTCAATGGTTTCATTTGGCAGTGGGTTTTTCTCCCAAGTGACATTCATGCTAGATCATAGCATGCTTCGAAGTTTTGAATGACTTTATTGCTGGAGCTGGCCAGAGAACGAAAATTCTATTTTGCAACAACTATTTAAGTTCTAACATTTGCTTTTGTTCTGCAATGGAACTACGACACAACCTTTCAAATGTCTTAACAAAATAGCATTTCCAGAAACATGCATTTTTGGAGCTAAAAAAATCAGGCTTTTTTATTTGGGTCTCTCTCTTTCTCTTTCTCTCTGGAATTGAATGGGGAGTTCATTCTTGATCTCAAATTTCCCCATTAAAAATATCAAAACTGATAGAGCTGTGCAAACTGTTTTTGGCTTCAAAACACCATATTTTCATGAAAAAATATTCAGTCAAAAGTGATCTGACCAGCTCTATTTGTCATACAGTTAGAAGTCCAATTGGTGTTCTGGCTGGAATGTATTGTAGATCCCTAGTGTCTTGGCACCTGCCATATGTAACAGTGCCAAGGGTTGCACCCTCTTTGGTTTCTTCTTCAAGACACTTGCTGTAAGGAAAATTTGGAAATACTACAGTCACTTCCTCTTGTTCCCACCAAGCTCTCTTCCAAACTAAGGGTTTTACATAGCTCAATTTGCCCTTTGTTGCCAGATTTTTTTTTATGCCATGTGATATAGGTGTAATTTGCCTGATCACTGTCAGCTAGAGATAGATCTCACAGAGAGTTAGCCTTAAACCAGTTGAAGTGTTATGATCAGTAGATGAATCAATGCACACTAGTCATTCCTCTATAGATGCTAAAACTCCTATTATTAAAACTGGCCTCGGTTTCAAACATGGATATCTCTTCTAGCTCCAAAGTGATAATTAATCACCTGTTGTAAATTGGGATTTAGGGCCTTGTCAAAAGCCCACTGAAGTCAGTATGAGCAGGGCCAGCTCCAGGCACCAGCTGAACAAGCTGGTGCTTGGGGTGGCAGATTGTTCGAGGCGGCATTCCGCCCAATCCTAGGGCGGCACGGCTGCTTTTTTTTTTTTTTGGTTTGTTTGTTGTGCCACTCCGGCCGCCCTGTAGGAGCGGTGGTGCGGAGGAGGGGAACACCCTGCAGCAAGCCCAGCAGGGCAGTCCGCGTCCTTCCCTCCCAGACGACCGGAGCGGAGCGGATCCTCCCGGTAGGCAGCGCACCGGTCGGGGCCGCGTGGTAGTGCCCCGCTGAAGCCCTGGCTGCCCCCCTTCTCTCTCTCTCTCTCCCCCCCGCTCCCTCCCCCTTCCCCCCACTAGCCGGGGCACGTCTGCAGCGCAGGGAGTCCTCCTGCACCCTGGCTCCGGCCGCGCCGCAGGTTTGGGTTTTTTTTGGCTTGGGGCGGCCAAAAAGCAAAGAGCCGGCCCTGAATGGAAGCCTTTCATGGGCTTTGGATCAGGTCTTTAGTGTAACTGTTTTGTTTCAGTGCTGTTTTTGGTTATTGTTTGTTTGTTTGTTTTTAAAATTGAAAGCCATTGGTCCTGATTCTTCACTTAAACCTCTTTTATACCCATGAGGGAGCAGAATCATATGGTGTGATGCCATTAGGCACAGATTTGATACAATGTTATTGAGACTTTGGGGTATGCACTGTGTATTTTACTTTGCTTTGGGTTGGTGGGTGCTCTCATGTTGGTTGCCGACTGTGACTGTAAGTAGAGCACTGCCCTTGTAATTTGCCATCTCAGGAAAGGCACCAGAAGGATGGATAGTGGCATTTTACTGCTGTGTTCATTGTACAGTGTGAACTACGCTGAACTTCAGGACTTTTTACCAAGAGTAGGTGATCTCGTTTTCTGGTTACAGTTTTTCCTCTGCTAGCTCATACACCGAATTGTTTTCAATTACTATTACGAAAAAAAAGATGTTAAACCTGTGGATTTTACAATAAAAAGGAAGTGCTGAGAATGTTTTGAACTGTGTGAGACCTCTCAGGGTACATCTACACTACAGGGGGGAGTCGATTTAAGATACGCAAATTCAGCTACGTGAATAGCGTAGCTGAATTCGACGTATCGCAGCCAACTTACCCCGCTGTGAGGACGGCGGCAAAATCGACTTCTGCGGCTTTCTGTCGACGGCACTTACTCCCACCTCCGCTGGTGAAGTAAGAGCGTCGATTCGGGGATCGATTGTCGCGTCCCGTCGGGATGCGATAAATCGATCCCCGAGAGGTCGATTTCTACCCGCCGATTCAGGCGGGTAGTGTAGACCTAGCCTCAGTCTGGGGCATGGTAAGGGGTGCAGGGATGTAGGGAATCAATACTCATTATGTGATTTGTTTTTTAATATCATTTCACTTGCATTCCTAACAGATCCTTTCCTTTCTGGTATTCCTACATTATCCCTCCCTATCTCCAGCTATTCACTTGCAGTCAACAGCTTGTTCTTAAGAGTTTCTTTTAGAAAGTGAGCTCAACTCTTGAAGTATCCCTTGCTTTATTTTTGTGGGTGCATAGCTGTCATTTAAAGGGAGGATTTTCCAGAAGCAGTCATTAAAAGCACTTGAGTCTGGATTCTAGGAAAATGTGCCTTGTGATTAATGCTTTTTAAAATGTCCACTTTTGTTTTTCCTGAGTCTTCCTCACCTTTTTTTTTTCTATTTGAAGTCCTTTACTCTGGCAAAGAAGCAAGTACCATGATTTGGCTCTCAGTGAGGAAAGCTGTAAAAAATAGCTTTTATGGTCATATTTGCACAATTTACACTGTAAAATAAGTCTGAAACATAAATTATCTTCTATTTTATAAACAGATTTAAAGACTTGCTTTATACACATCAATGTAGCATATCCTGTTTAATAATTTAGAACTTAAAATTTCATGCATAAATCCATGTAGATTACTTGTTCACATACTTTTTTGTATATTAAGTGATATACCACTCTGGCCTTTGACCCTAGAAGGTGATGACATTAGCCATAAAAATAACACGTGGCATTATGCCTCCCTTATGGGAAAACAATGTATAACTGGGTTGGAAAATATCTATAATGAAACCTCATTCCAATTATGAAGATATAGAATTTGTATTATCTGCAATCAACACATCAGGAGCCCTTCAAGGTCCTCTCTTTCTAACCATAACATTCTTTGAGACGCTTCAGAGAAGTGCTCACCCATTTAAAGTGTAAAAAAGAGGTCTACAGTATACAGGAACAATCTACCACAGAGGACTAAAGGTTAAAATGTATATTGGGAGCTACCAAACGATATGTTGCCTACATATCACTTATGGAAAAGTTCTATCAAATATAATAGGGATAAAACTTATAGGATTCTATAGAAATTTGACAAAGAGTCCTGTGGCACCTTATAGACTAACAGATGTATTGGAGCATAAGCTTTCGTGGGTGAATACCCATTTCATGCGTCTGACGAAGTGGGTATTCACCCATGAAAGCTTATGCTCCAATGCATCTGTTAGTCTATAAGGTGCCACAGGACACTTTGTTGCTTTTTACAGATCCAGATTAACACGGCTACCCCTCTGATAATAGAAATTTGAGTAAATCCTAGAGAACTGAATAGAGAATGATATATTTTCCATTCCTTGAACCATCCTCTAGAATTTTATACCAGGGATACTGAGTCTGATCCATCACAATATTCCAGTTTTTATCCAAATTAACTACATTAACTTCAATAGAGGCCCACTATGTTTTCTATCATTTTTTAAAAAGTCCTATAGATAAGTTTGCATCATTTTCTATTAAATACGACTTTACCATATATTGTACTATTCACTTAAAATTGGCTGTGTTGGTGAACATTCCTGCCAGTTTGATATTTGCTTGAATATTTTTGAAAAGTGAACACAAGGACCATGAACAGAAGTGAGGAAATTGCTTTTATTGAGAACAAAAACTCATAGGAAATATTTTTATGAGCAGCCCAGCCACAGTACTGTGTAGTTTTTGTGAGCTCTGAGCTCACAACACTTTATTAGATACCCCAAAAGTCACAATCCTACAAACGAGGAAGAAGACAATATTGGTTTGAAAAATGATCTGTGTTAGAGGGAAGGGAAAATAGATCCTGTCAAACTAACTTAATATATTTTTATGAGATAGCAAGTTTGGCTGATAAAGGTAATAGCACTGATATAATATATTTAGACTTCTATTTAGACTTTTATAAGGCATTTGTCTTGGTACAACACAGCATTTTGATAAACTAGAATAGTGTATAACCAACATGGAACACATTAAATGGATTATAAACTAGCTAATTTATGGGTCTCAGTGTAATTGTATATGGGGAATCATCATTGAGTGAGTATGTTTCTAGTGGGATCATACAGGAATTGGTTTGCTTGGCCCTTTACTATCTGACATTTTTATCAATTACTTGGGGAAAAAAACATAAACCCATCACTGATAAAGTTGTCAGAACATTGCCTGATCTATGGATTGTGTATCAATTATATTGTTTACTGAAGAATTTCCAGTTATCACTCTGAGGTTTTACAGGTTCTTGTTCCAATATCAGGTCCAGTATTATTAAAATCACTCTTCAGTTGGGAACCCCAATGTGTAGAGTTACCATACTCACACTTTAGGAACACTTTTGTATTTGCAATAGTTTTATTAATATGTTTAGCAAAGTCACAAACATTGCAACCCATCCAAGTAGACAGAGATAGTAGATAATGTACATCTGAACATCCAATTACTCAAACCATCCTTTGAAGAACAGCCTAAAATGTTACCCATTATCTTCCTCATCACCTTTGCCAGTGGCCATAATTCTGGCACCCCTCTCCTCCTCAAGTCCACAGGCTGGGATACTTTTAGAATAGATTACACCGACGCCATTATGCCTAATGCCTATTCAGTATCAGTAGGGGTTTCTCCCCTCTTCCTTATTTGTATTTCCTCACCCTACTAATGTAGGGGTGCTTTTCTCCTATAGGTTAATATTTTAATGAACTCAATGTATTATCATGTGCATCAATTAGTTACCATCACAGTCTTGTGGTCTGACATCTGCAGATGTTTCTATCCTAAAATATCCAAAAGCTGGTGGTAGTTAATATTCCTATGGTTGCCTGGTGTCATTATGTACAATTTTCCCCCTAAACTCTATTCCCGGTTCTCCAAAACTTAGGGGTGAGCATTGTGTCATTTATCTGTGCCAAAGTTCACCAGTCTCAAGCCTTATGGTAACTGCTGAAGACAATATCTCAGAGGGATACAGAACTGTAGTTTCCTTGTGTTGCTTCTAAATAAAATAAATGTAAAAGTTAGCTCTATTGGGTACAAGAAGATTCAAAAATGGGGGAATGGTTAATAATGAAGAGGACAACCCACTGATAGGGTGATCTGGATCGCTTGGCAAGTTGAATGCAAGCAAACAATACATGACATTTAGCCATATTGAAAATAAATACATCTAGGAACAAAGAATGTAGGCCATACTCACAGGATGGGAGATGCTATCCTGGGAAGTAGTGATTTTGTAAAAGATTGGGAGGGGTGTGTGTGTCATAACCTGGTGAACATGAACTCCCAGTGTGATATTGTGGCCAAAATGGCTAATGCAATCCTTGGATGAATAAACAGGTACATTTTGAGTAGGAGAAGAGAGGTTATTTTGCTTCTGTCTTTGGCTCTGATGTGACTGCTACTGGAATAGTATGTCCAATTCTGGTGTCAACAATTCAAGAAGAATGTTGATAAATTGGAAAAGATTTAGAGAAGAGCCACGAGAATGATTAAAGTGTTAGAACATGCCTTATTGTGATGGACTCAAAGAGCTCGGTCTATTTAGCTTGACAAAGAGGTTAAGGGATGGCTTGATTACAGTCTATAAGTACCTATATTAGGAACACATATTTAATAATGGACTCTTTAGTGTAGCAGAGAAAGGTATAAAATGATCCACTGGCTGGAAGTTGAAGCTAGACAAATTCAGAATGGAAATAAGGTGTACATTTTTAACTGTGAGGATAATTAACATTAGGACAACTTACCAAGGGTCATGGTGGATTCTCCATCACTGACAATTTTTAAATCAAGATTATTTTTTTTTCCTAAAATATATGCTCTGGGAATTATTCTGGGGAAGTCATATGGCTTCTGTTATATATGAAGTCAGACTAGATGATCACAGTGGTCCCGTTACATAAGAACATAAGAATGGCCATACTGGGTCAGACCAAAGATCCATCCAGCCCAGTATCCTGTCTGCCGACAGTGGCCAATGCCAGGTGCAATATCACATTTTCCTGATTTATCCAAACACTTTGTATTCCAAGTTGAATAAAACAAGTATCTGCTTTTTGATTTAACCCTTCTATTTAAATTTGAGCTAGACTGTCCTATGAAAATATTAAATCCAACAATTCTGGCCACAAGACAAACATCACAAGACAGGACAAAGAACACAAAAATAATTCCTATTGTACCAGTAAATGCATGGTACATTGAATGCTGTTCAGCTGGCATCCGTTTTCTCTGATGATCTGAAAGACAAAAGAACAGAGGTCTACCCCTTCTGGGTAGTCAGTCATTGCTTAAAATATTTCCTTTATATACACATAGTCGTGTTGATTTTAGACAAAACAGAGGAATTACCCCATATTTCCTTGTATTTGTTTCATATGCAGCCCAGGTTTCAGTGGCTACTACCTTATTAGTTAGAAAATTGCATTAATACAGATGCTTTCTGGCTTGCTTCCAGATCCAAAGCTATCCACGGCTTAAAGATTCTTACTTAAAAAGGGACACAATTAACTTTCCCGGACTTTTGATTGCCTTTTACTTCTAACTCCTGCTTTCAAACACCCAGTGATCTGAAAGAGACGACACAACCTATATTGGTAGGTTTGCATTTCTTTTACCTCTGCTACAATATACACTGCACATGTTCTCCACAATTCAATTTCCACAACACTAGCCACATCAATTTCTACACAAGGTGTAACTATTTCTTTTTAAACACCGGGTAAAGACCATTTACTTAACATATAATCTAAAGGGCTATCCTCAGAGGGTTTTACCAGAGACCCACCCATCTGCCTGCTGACACTCTAACAGAGAATTACACAGAGAACAGAGGGAATTACCAAGGGTCATGGTGGATTCTCCATCACTGACAATTTTTAAATCAAGATTATTTTTTTTTCCTAAAATATATGCTCTGGGAATTATTCTGGGGAAGTCATATGGCTTCTGTTATATATGAAGTCAGACTAGATGATCACAGTGGTCCCGTTACATAAGAACATAAGAATGGCCATACTGGGTCAGACCAAAGATCCATCCAGCCCAGTATCCTGTCTGCCGACAGTGGCCAATGCCAGGTGCCCCAGAGGGAGTGAACCTAACAGGTAATGATCAAGTGATCTCTCTCCTGCTATCCATCTCCACCCTCTGACAAAGAGAGGCTAGGGACACCATTCCTTACCCATCCTGGCTAATAATGGACTTAACCTCCATGAATGTATCTTTTGGCCTTGCAGTCTGTTCTGTAAGACAAATCACATCCGTATAATCACACATACAGTGGAACTGCAATAAAGCACAATCTTCTTTGGGAAAAGACAGAAATTACTTACATTATGGCAATAAAAAGGTTTGAACTATGAAATAATAACTACAACTATGATTTTCACAATTTTTCCCCACACAAATTGAAGTGAGTGTCAAAACTTATTTATTCAGCATTTTACTCTATAGCCTGACAGTATGTTTTGCCTAGAATAGCAGTGCTCTATGAAGCACAACAAGAGAAAGGCATTTTGGAGCATTGAAAGCGCCCATGCACTTTTAAAAATAAATGGACTATATATTTGTTTTTCATGGTAATCTTTAAGAACTTTGTAATCACCTGTCTCTTTTTTACAGCTGTCATCTGCATGCTGTTGAACTCATTCAGGATGTCATGGAGTTCTGAATAGAGAGATTCATAAGGTCATTTTCTGCCTTGCAGCTTACACTTAAAAGCTTCCCAATCTCTGCATTTGGAAAATGCGAAGCATTTTGTCCAGAATACATTTCCTGTGGAATGACAATTCATATCTATGCAAAATGTAGCTTTAATTCATGTGATAGGAATGTTTCTGAGTAGAGAAATTGAAGCTTAGAAAAGCATTTTAAATTTATTGCAGGGAATAGCTGATTTGGGGATGGGAACCTGCCCCACAAAATATTTCTAAAATTGATCCCAGCTACTCAATTTTTTAAAATTTGTTTACTTCATTTTATTATCTAAGGCTCTGAGACTGTGCGACAGAGCCACAAGTACTCCTGTTCTTTCTGCATATTAAAATAGTTTGGTTTGGGAGAATTCCATTTGGGAAGTAAAAACAAATATGGTGTTTGTATTTTATAGCTTCATTTTTTCCAGAATTGCTATTTTTAGCTATTTGAGGACTGACTTTGTTGTTATTTACTATTTATAATGCAGTGTTACCTAGAGCTTGCAACCAAGATCAGGGTGTCATTGTGCTAGGCATTATACAAACACATATTAAGAGACACTCCCTGTGTCAAAGAGGTTTAAAGAGGTGATGCAAAGAATGGGAGGGGAAACTGAGGTACATAAAGTGAATTGCTTTGCTCAAGGTCACATATGGGATCAGTAGCCAAACCAGGAATGTAACCCATGTCTCCTAACTCTTATCCTAATATCCTACCTATGAAACAAGGTTTTAGTTTGGGACATGGGAAGCTGTGAATTCTAGGGTAATTCTACTGCTGTAATCAGGTTACTGGTGAGGGAAGAGAGAAGTGATTTAGGTAGAAAAAGTGTAAAAAGGAACTAAAGAAGTGAGAAGCCAGCAACAGAGTAAAACAGAACAAGTGTGTGAATTCATATTAAAAACGAAGCAGAAAGAGAGATTAGGTCTAAATATACTGTCTGCATGCCAGTGCTGCTCCTGTTTGAGCAGTCTCTCATGCCAGTTGGACATACGCTCCAGTAAATAGAGTTCTGGTGTCTGAGAGCTCCATTTTGATCACTAGTGTCGCTCTGGTGTCATCTAGACAGGCCTGCATGAGGCCGAGTGGAGAATCAGGAACTGAAGAACCATGTACTTTTTTCTCTTCTCCTTTAAACAAGAAGTTTAATTTTTCAGTCCATGTCAGTTTCTTGGTGCTTTGCTACCTGCTTTACTGAAGTCAGTGCTCAGAGAGTTTGCCACTCAACTCACTGTTAATCTGAAGCAGGCTAAAAGAAAAACTGATCACAGGGACACTCTGCCTCTGACACTAAGTGTGCTTGTAGGGAATGGGGAGAATCCCATAATGACCTCACAAAAATGTGCTGATAGCCTACTGGGAGTGGCTCTCCTCTCATAGATCAATCTTCAGTAGACCACTGTGGAACACAGGGAGCAATCAGACTTTAAAGAAATTGCAGAGGGGCTTTATGATTTTTAGTTTACATCATTTGTCACCACAGACAATGATGAGGAAATATCTACCTGGGGGTTACTCTTTTCAGACAGTGAAGGTGAGCTACTGTCAAAGTTAGAGGTATCACAAATTTCACAGATAGAACAGCTCAAGAAACTAAATTACAATAAATCATCAGTAATAGGAGATATTCACCTGAGACTTCAGAAGGAACTAAACAGTGAAGTAGCTGAGCCATTCATAAAAACAGGTAACTTATTATTTTAAAAAAACAGCTGCTATTCTGAAGGACTTTTCACCTACCTTTTAAAAGGTAGTTGGAGGATCTCAGGACTGCAGACTGCTTCCCCATACTTCAGCGCCAAGCAATATGTTGGAGTATATCAACTTCTAAAGCCCTTAGTTAAATATAATACACAATAACATTTTTAGGGACATCTGAGTGTTGTATTCATATGCATGGGACTAGGAAATATTCTACAGAGATCCCAGAAAAACTCACTAGTACACCTCAGTGAATAACTGATTTTCTGGTTTGGCCAGGAAACAAAAATTAGGCAAAATATTCAGTTTGGTTCCAAAAATGTTTGGAACTTGTTAGCAAAATGAAAAAACAATGTGCCAAGGAGTTGAGGAATTTGAAGTTGAAGTGGAATGAGTTCACATACCTGGGGTCAACTATCACAGTCAACCTTTCACTTGAAACAGAACTCAACATCCGCATTGGAAAAGCCACCACAACAATATGTAGACTGAGCAAGAGGGTCTGGAAAAACAACAAACTGACAGAACACACAAAGATCTGTGTGTATCGTGCATGTGTTATCAGCACACTTTTGTATGGGAGTGAGACATGGACCTTATACTATCTGGAAAAGAGGCTCAACAGTTTTTATATGCGTTGCCCTCATCAAACCTTTGGCATCTCCTGGAGGGAGAGAATCACCAATACAGAGGAGCTCAAACAGGCCAGCATACCTAGCATGCAAATACTCCTCAAACAGAGATGCCTCTGCTGGCTTGGCATTTGTTCTGAATGAATGATGGGCACACCCCAAAGGACATCCTCTTCTGGAAAAAGACCCAAAGGACGCCCAACACTGTGTTTCAAGGATGTGTGCAAGCAAGACTTCAAAGAAATGGACATGGATGTGAACAACTGGGAAGATCACACTCAAGACCACACCTTTGAAAACATGAGCTTAACAAAGGTCTCCGGAGTTAGGAAAGGAAGCAGTCCAGATTAACATATGAGAAAAAAGCTCGCAGAAGGCAGAGTCTAAAGGGTTGAAACATCACCTTTAAATGTGACAGATACGGCAGAGATTGTCTCTCTTAACGTGTCTTTTCAGCCACAGCCACGGCTGCCATAAAACCAACTATGTACATTCTTTACCTCTCAGGGGCAGATACCCATGGTCTCTCGACATTGAAGGATGCCTACTACCTGAGATATGTCAATAATATTTTCATCCCCTAGACAAAGCGACAGAGTCCTGTGGCACCTTATAGACTAACAGACGTATTGGAGCATAAGCTTTCGTGGGTGAATACCCACTTCATCAGACGCATGTGATGGAAATTTCTCAGGACTCTTTGTCGCTTTTTACAGATCCAGACTAACATGGTTAGCTCTCTGATACTTGATCCCCTAGACAGACATCTTAAACTTCCTCATAGATTTCCACCACAACTTCAACCACTACCACTACCCACTAATTTGTAACCCACTAACCCCCCTTTTTGTTCTACACTGCAGTGGTATTAAAAGGGCCACTCTACCTTGAATGATTCCTTGGATTATGTGCTAACTATTTATGCTAAGTAATCTGTTCCATCTTTCATTTAGCTGTGACCCTCGGAGTACATTTCCTAGACCTGAAGAAGATCTCTGTGTGGCTTGAAAGCTTGTCTCTCTCACCACCAGAAGTTGGTCCAACAAAAGATATTACCTCACCCACCTCTTCTCTTTAATATCCTGGGACCAACACAGCTAGAACTACACTGCATAAAACAATATAAGTATGAAGTCTTATTTATTATTAAAACAAACAAAGCCTTATATAGGAATGAACACTTTCCTAATTAATATTCTCTGAAGGTTATGGTGACTTTCTTTTAGTCTTCTCTGTTGGATCACATTCATAGGCGATAACTTTTGGTTTTGCCAGTGGGTGCCTCACACCAGCTGCGCCGCCCCTCCCCCCCCGAGCACCTCTTGCCCTCTGCTCGCTCCTTTCTTGCCCTGTCCTGCCTTGAGGGGGGAATGTAGAGGCAAAAATCTTGAGGCCATCTTGGATCCTCTTAAGGACAACTAGGCGTCCATGTTTGTGAGTCTTCTTGTTCCTTCCCCACTCCAGTTTGGCGCCCTTTTCTGGTTTAGGCGGGAAAAGGGAACTTTCAGTCACATAATCTGCCCAGTAACTGGGAGTCTATATAAGGTAGTGTTCAGATCAGATCGGGGCTGCCTGAGTGGCAGAGTGCAGAACAGCCAATTAAGGGTAGGCCATTCGCCTCATATGGATTATTCTTGTTAGGGAATTTCTCTCCTACACACACTCATTCCATCTTTTGGGAGATTTGCACACCACATGCACGATGACGCAGATTCGCTCACTACACACACGACGACACAGGTAAAGGGCAGAGGGAGGGTAGAACTCAACAACTTACCTGAAAGAACCTCGTCCAGCCCTGCTTCAAGATCCTGCTTTCATCCAGGGGATCCAGCGACCTGCTGCGCTGTACCAGTCTAAAAAGAAGAGAGACATCGGTACCACAAGCTGCTGGAGATGGTATTGTAATCATTGTGTGTCTGCTTGTACAGTTCCCTATTGATACAGCCTGTCTTGTTCGCTATTTGCCCTGTTATCACCTGTTTCCCCTCCCCCCTGGTTATTTTTGGGGTCCTTGTCATGTTCTCCCTTTAATAAACCTTGTTGCACCTTGATTCTGTGAAGTTTTTTTTATAAAATACGAACTCCCGGTGACAGATACGGGTAGGGGGCGAAACTAAGACCGAAAGATCTGGGCTACTTTTATTTCCAACTTCTGTTTCGGTCCACAGGAGGAGGCAGAGAAGAATGGGTGGCCCCACTCAACAGTTGACAGGTGGTGGGGCAGCAGCCCCAGCCAGCCCCTTAGGTGCTGAGGACCCCCTATTTTTTCTTCAAAGGTGTTTCAGTCCCTGAGCATGCATGGAATCGGCACCTATGATCCTATTAGTATACATATTTGTGTGATTTTCCTCACTAGGATTATCATTAGCTCACACAAAAATAAAGATTTTTCTCTCAGAATGTAAGTGAAAGCTGGACAGAGAGTAAGAGGGATGCGAAAAAGGGGATTTTTTAAAAAAGAATGAATCTAAGAAGCTATTTTAATTCCCTTCCCTCCTAGGTCGCTAGCATCTCACATTGATTTTCCATTAGATCAAGTAGTAGAGCTCTATGCTGTTGAGTGCTATGTAGGTAGAAATCAATACATTATATATGAACCAGAAACAAACAGGCAGTCATTACAGACAGAAGAACTGGTATAAGAGCTGAGCACCTTTTTTTTTTGTTGCCAATAGTAAATATGCCAAAAAATATTTTTTGGGGGCACCAAAAGTATTTGCCAAATTCAGGTTTGAACTGGGGAATTCATCCACAAAGAAAACAACAACAACAAAACCTCTGAAAACAAATTTCAGAAATGTCGAAATGGCTAGTTTTGGGAATGTCAAAACAAACCATTTCAACATTTAGTTTTGAATTGACATTTTCTAAATGAAGTGCTGTTTCAAACTGACATTCAAAACATTTCTTTCACCAGAATGAGTTTTTTGTTTGTTGTTTCAGCAAGAAAGACTGGAGGAAAATAGTTCTGGCTTAAAACTAAACAGGTTTTTTTGGAGGGGTGGGAGGGTGGATTTTTTGTTTTGGCCCTCAAACCTAAAAAGCAATTATTCACTCAGCTCTAACTCGTATCTTGTACTTCCACAGAGATGCACCATTTACCACATGAGCCATCTCTTTCTGAAGTACCTAAATTTTCAGATTGACTGAAAGAGTGAAATCCAGATTTCATTGAAGTCAATTGAAGTTTTCCCTTTTGTAGAGCTCATTAAAGTAGTCCTATCTATAGGTGACCAAACCATGGTTCTTCTTCGAGTAGTTACCCTATGGGTGCTCCACTATAGGTGTGTTGCTTGAATCCCTACACTGCTGATTGGAGAACTTCAATAGCAGTGTCCGTTAGGCATGCACATGCGCTGCCTCTCCTCATGCCCTGCCAGGAGGCTAATCAGCATGTGCAGGCTAACCTCCTTTACCTTTTCAGCTGCTCCCAGCTAGAGATGGAGCTATTAGTGATCCATTAATAACTATTACACTGTGCTTTCTTTGTAGCCTAGAGCCTAGTTTTTAATAGTAGTTAGTCTAGTGTATTTTATTTGTATCCATTCCAAAAAATAAAACACAAAATATACTTAGATATTAGTTTATTTTCTTCCTACCCGTCTTGTTGTGAGCCCTTTCTCCCCCAGCCGGACATGTCTGGTTCTCTGGGCTTCAAGAAGTGCCTCTCCTGAAGCAAGGCTATCACCGTTGGTGACATGCACTCATGGTGCATTCGTTGCCTCAGGGAAGGACACGTTCCTCAAAAGTGCACTCTCTGCCAGCAGCTTAGACCTTGGTCTCGCAAGGACAGAGAGCTGAGGCAAAAGATTGTATTCGTGGAGGCAGCTCTCAGACCTTCTCTGGACCTACAACAAGAGTCTCCATGCAAATGTGAGTCTTCCCCACAGCCCATAATATCTAAGGACCAGAGGGTGAAGAAATCAGTCCCTCACCCCTCTCACAATCAAAAAAGAGAGTGGGAAGTCCCCACAGTGAACCACAAGCTAGTTACAAAGGATCCCCTGCACGCTTAGTATCCTTGGTACTATTGGCACTGAGACAGGTCAAGCCTGGTACCCATGGCTCAAGGCAGGTACCACTGATGTGCCCACAGACCCTATGGGCATAGGCTCCAAGTCAATGGCACCTAAGGAGAAGGACAGGAGCAACTCCTCATCCAGTCCTGAACAACTGGTGTGGACAAAATCTTCATCCTGCCTCACCCCCCACACCCACAGTGGCACTGAGCCAGTCAGCACTCCCAGAATTCTGGCACTCAAGGGACCTCCGTGTAATGGCAGTCTTACTAATGCATGCCATCGCTGGGGACTACACCTCCACCTTCTGTCATCTTTAGCTCCACAGTGCTGTCATCTGTAACTGACCCTTGGAAATCACAGCCCTCCAGAGGGGATACTGCTCGGGACTCACCTACAGTGGAGCATCCATAGGGACATTACTTGAAGAAGAAGTTACTCACCTTGTGGAGTAATGATGGTTCTTCGAGATGTGTCCCCTATGGGTGCTCCACAACCCACCCTTCTCCTCTCTATTTGAGAGGACTTCTTGTTAATGACTCTGAAGTAGAGAACTGAGGATGCTGACTAGCCTCATGGCAGGGCACAAGGAGAGACAGCACATGTGTAGGCCTAATGCACACACTGCTACTGAAGTTCTCTGATCAGGGCCGGCTCCAGGCACCAGCCCACCAAGCTTGTGCTTGGGGCGGCAGCTGGAAGGGGGCAGCGCAGTGCTCTGGCCGCCGGGGAGAGCGGAGCCCCGGCTGGGCTCTCCGGCCTCCCCCCGGCACTCTGGCCGCCGGGGAGAGCGGAGCCCCGGCCGGCACTCCGCCCTCCTCCCGGGGCTCCGGCCGCCAGCGGAGCCGCGGCAGGCTCGCCGCCCTCCCCACTCTGGCTGGTCGGGGAGAGAGGCCTGCGGCTGGGCTCGGTGCCCTCCCCTGCCACGCTGGAGGGGGGGGAGCAGCGGGTGGCCTGGGGCGGCAAAAAAGCCAGAGCCGGCCCTGTCTCTGATCAGCAGCGCAGTGATGCAAGCATACCTACAGTGGAGCACTCACAGACACACACATCTCAAACCATCATTATTGCACAAGGTGAATAACTTCTTAATCCAAAAGTGCCCCTAGCCATTTTGCAGGCCAGGTATAAAATGTTTTTGGTACCCTCACCATAGGGCAGAAAACAGCTGACCAATTGGAGGGGAACAAAAAAGAACCCTGCCAACACCCAACCAATCTAAGGGGGAGGAAAAAAAAGAAAAGAAAGGAAAAGCCGATCAACACAGTGAAATGGCGCCCCCTGGAAGGGACTGCCCTGCTCATCTGACCCTAGAATCTGCTCTGTATGGATTATGGTAGCAAGGGGTACTTCTTGGGAAATTTCTAGTTCTGTCCTATATTATTAATTAATGATAATCCTGCTTCTGGTCCGAACAGAAAGAACCTTTAGTTATATAAGGCAACTGGCAAGATTTAAGAATGACCACTGCACCTAATTAATTATAGTCCCACTAGGAGAATGGTAAAGGGAGGAATAGTTTTGCACATGTTGAAACATTTTTATCCTATTTTCTACTAATGCATGCCTTCTGGTTCTCACTTAGGTATAAAATAACTTCATGTTAAAAGTTCATTTTGGTTGAGAGAATTAATCTAGCCTATAGGGAGAATAACAGATGGGCAGTAGCCTCCTTGGAGGTGTTGCCGCAGGGAAAGTGGCTGGATACATATCTCCAAACATTAGCACGCGAGCAACTTCTGTGGGTTTGGGAATTCTCCAAAGATTTAGATCTATGCAATTTATTTTAAGCAGTTTGGGATGGCTATCATCCTAATTTCATAATTTAAAGAAAACCTGTTCATATGTACCTTGCCAACACAGAGAAAATTCCAATAATGATAATCACTTCTGCAAATAACTGTAATATATATTACTTATTTAGAAATATCTTTAAGAATTTGACTTTGAAATAAGCATAATGAGTCTTTTTAAAAAAAGACTGCTTATATGAACAACATAGAAAAACATCAGAAAATGAAAACTGTGTATGCAAAATTTGAGGGAGAGAAGACGGATAAGGTAATATCTCTTATTGGACCAACTTCTGTTGGTGGAAGAAACAAGCTTTTGAGCTTCTTAGAGCTCTTCCTCAGGTCTGTGAAATTTATGCAAAATTTAGCAAAGGGTTACAGTACTTTACATCATGAAGCATGAATGTCAGTCAAAGAACAGGCATGTCACACCCTTGCTTTTCAGCTCTGGCATGGCTGTAAAAGAAACATGTTCGATATATACACCTCTACCCCGATATAACGTGATCAGATATCACATGAATTCAGATATAACGCAGTAAAGCAGCTCTCCTGGGGGGCAGGCCTGCGCGCTCCGGCAGATCAAAGCAAGTTTGATATAACGTGGTTTCACCTATAACGCGATAAGATTTTTTGGCTCCCAAGGACAGCGTTATATCAGGGTAGAGGTGTACAACCATTAGTGTACACTCAGGCTGTCAGCCACAAATACATGTGTGCATCCGCAGTACTTTATTTTGGAGTTTACTCTTAGAAAGAGTAAATATAACTTGACTTAAGAATTACAAGATCTTTAACACTTGTTGACAATGTTATTTGGGACAATTTATTATAGCTACGGAAAGAAAGAAGAGAAGGAACACAGACACCGGAGGGATAAGAGGAAGATAAGTACAAGTGTAATTGGGATTTGTGACAAAGGGCTAAGAAAAGAGCAGACAAAACAAGTGAGCAGAGATGGGAGAGGGAAAATGGGATTTCCCACTATTTTCTGTATTTGATTATTTGGAATCTCTTTGGAGAGCAGACTATTGGCCAGATTTTCAAACTGTTCAGAACCCAGCCACTCCAATTTGATCATATGTTGTTTTTCCTCTCCAAAGCATTAAAGTCCTGAGCCAGTTCCCACTGAAATCAAAAGAACATTTCCCATCGGTTTCGTCTGAAAGTTGGATCAGGCCTCTAGCCCAGTAGTGGTGCTATTCAGATGCTAAATAATGATGATGCCTAATTCAGTAAGTGATCAGGTACACTGAGGGGGGCAGGGATTTATCACACATCTATTGATGTCAATGGGAGTTTTGTAATGGACTTCAATGGGTGCAGGATCCATCCATAAGTAATGAACTCTCTCTAAATCTGAAGGCATTTTCAATTAGAACAAATAGTTAATATACCAATGAGTTCAATGAGTGATTTTTTTTTCAAAAGAAGAGTTTTTTTCTCTTTGTTATCAATTGTAGCCACCATGCAGCCTATTTCAATGTGAAGTGCATTCTTTTTTATATAGCAAGATATATTTCAGTAGATAATGTATCAATATCAGCATATGCCATCCACAAATCTTTCAGATTTATGAAATGAACTGCTCCCCATATTTGTTGAAGTGGTTCTGGAAGATGAGAATATGAAATTAAAAATCTCTTATATAAGGTAATATTTAGCATTCTATCCACCCACCTTTATTCAGCCAAACCTTTCACTGAATTCCAGAGGAGTCTGAGTAAAGAATATAGGCTAGACCTTTTGTGTAGCTTGTTTATATGTGAAGCTAATCTCACCATAAACCAAACAATCAATGAGTTATGGCAGAAATTCATCCATATTCTGTGTTCAGTACAACATCAACATAATTCACAAAGCCCTTTAAATAAATAAACAAAAATCGATAGTGTGCACAATAGGTAATTTTTCTTGTCTACAGTGTATATATTGGACAGAGAGATGGAGATTCATTGTACAAAACAAGCTGGTATAAGACTGTTAATTGAGAAAACACAGACATAGACCAATGGTCATGTTTTGGTTGAGAGGTAGCTTTTTTCACTCTGGTATTAATTTTCTTTGGTATATTAAGCAGGCAAACGAATCCAAAGACTCTCCTCCCAAACTTGTTTCCTGGAATACTATTCTCAGAGGAAAGAATGCTTAGCCTAAGTAGCCAGGCTGAGTGATTGGGAGATGTACAGGGAAAGCAGGAGAGGAATTCTCCCCTGCAAGCTGTGAATTGGCTGCAGAGCCACTTCAGAAGCGCTATTTCAGTCCAATATCTGTTTATATACCTTCTGATGTCTTTTATATAGCGGTCTAGCAGAGGGTAGATACGAGGATCGGTGTAGTGGTGGATGCCCTATCCCTTCCCATTTCCCAGCCTGCCCTTGCTCTGCACCTTGTTTGCTGCTCTTCAGGGAGTGTGCATCCCCAGCTTGGTACCGCACATCAAGATCACCTTTGCAAGTAGAATCACACCAGTTCCACTCGAAATGGCACCTTCACAATCACACAGGATGGGGCTGGAGTTGCCCCTAAAGGCGTAAGTCTGATGCTGTTTCAAAAACACACTTAGGCCTGTATTCAGCCTGATTTATAAACAAGTCATTGAAAGATTTTGAGTTTTAGTTAAGCTTCCAGGAAGTAACTACTGTCACTGGGTGGCAGCTCGATCATTACAGCAATTGTGATTTGTATCTGGATATTGTTACAAATTCTAGGTATTGTTGGCTTTGCCTGTGGAGATGGTTTTTAACCATATGTAGAATAGCACCTGCATAATATTTAGTTGGTAGCTTATTCTGAGTTTCTTTATATTCTTTGATGTTGTTTAATAATAATCCTAGGAGTTTGTAAATAACACTTTTGATAGGGTGAATCAGTGTCTGATTCCCTGTAAGTAGTTTTAGTGAACAGGATTGTCAATGCCATGTAACTGGGTGAGCATATATCATTTGTATCAACATTCTGAATTTATGTCTGAAACAAAGTTTATTGGGCATGCAGTGAGAATTTCTGAAGTATGGAAAGCTAGTGTCTGACCATTTCACTATTGCAATTTTTTCCAGAACAAGCAACACAAAAATACATTAAGCAAAGTCTTTCTCATTTTCAGATTTTGACAATAGTAAGTTAAGTTTCCAGTTTGCTCATGATTGAAATACTGACTAACACAACCAAGTTAAAAGGAATACAGGGAGCAGTAACATGCTACTTCATGCTCTGCAGAGTACACCGACTTGGTTTCAGGTTTTATGTGGGCACAGATCCTCCCAGCCCCCGAAGCCATAATCAGCAGTACATATTAATGTTTGCAATGGTAAGGCATCCCTTAATATTATGGAAAACCAAAGGGCATATCTCTTTCCTTTAAAAAAAAAGTCGATTGGATCATTTGGGAAGAGGCACCAGGAAGGTTTATTTTTATTGGCACAAATACAACTTTTGTTAATATTTACTAGCATATTCAGTTACAGTGATGGTTTATATCCATGTTAATCATGCACACATGCTTGTCTTAGATCAATGATATGATTTTCCCTTCAATTACATTACCTTTAATCAAGAATAACTGTACTAACCTTAGTGGTGTTACACTATGTAAAACTTGTGTAAGTGGAAGAAACTGGTTTTCAAAATCTAAAACAATCCTGCATTGACAGGGAGATAGATTTGATAGTTGAGTCTGCTTAGGTTTCTCTGCACAACTCTGGCCTGTCCTACCTCTGCTGCCTTGAAGAATTGAAGGAATCTTCCTGGATCCCACTTCCCAGACAAATGCTGCTTCCTTCTGTTAGTGAAACTGGGTCCTGAAAGAACATGATCATGAGACTCCCTGTATGAGGACCGAAAGGATCTGACTTGCACGTCACAAGTATTTTTTACAAACATATCTGAGCTATGGATTTTCCCTGAACATGTCAAAATGAGTATTCACTCGTTTTATTCAAATACTCAGAATTCACTTTTAGAGCTCTGTGAATGGTCTCCCTGCTGCAATGACATAGGCCTAGACTGTAAATGTTTTTTTCAGGAACATTTGCATGTACAGAATTTCACTCACACCAATGTTTGTGAACAGTTAATCTTAGTATGTCCATCAGTTTGAGCATTGCACATTACAGTTTCCCAGTATGTCAGTTGCACTTGCTGAAGTACATGTTAAAGCAACAGTAATCTAATTAGAAGTAAAACAAGGAGAAATTATTATTTACAAAGCAAAGAGAAGAAAAACACCTGTGTAGCTGAGGCTGAACAGACTTTTTCTTATTTTAAACCAACTAATAACATGAATTTCTGCGGAGGTGAAATGATAGTTCATGGTACCAGATGTATCTGTAAGTCAGATGAAAATAGAACCCATTGCTAAACATAGCTAGAAAAACAAACCAATATAAACTTCCAATCTGCTTTAACCAATGCAAGTTTCAGTGTCTCAAGAAACAAAGTTCCAGACTCCCATAGTATGGGTGGTGTCTGCGAGCAATGAGAAGGTGGTCTTCATTCTTTCACTATTAGAGTAATTTTTGTTGTATATCATCCAAACATTAATGGTTTTTACTTTTGCTAAGAAACAAAAGCTTCTCTTAAAAACACACCCGATAGAGACAGTAAATTCTCCCATTTTAGCCTATGAAAAGCCTTGTCTTCATTGCAGGATATTGTTATTGGATGTATTTTGGCTTTTGAGTTTCTCATGTTATATGTGTCTGTTTATATATATCGCAGTCAGCTATTTTCTGTGTGGCTTTCTACCATAAATCCCACTTGGTCTGGGTTTATTGTTTATTATAATCATTATATTTAGTCTAGTAGTGATCTTTTAGTCTTTAGTTTTCAACCATGTTGGGGTATTAATTGGATTTCAATATAAAGGACTCATGAAGGAAGATAATATTCCTGTATAATTTCTGTATGTAGAGTTTAATATTTGAATATTCTGATGAATTCTCCCACTATTCGGTCTTACACTGGGGATTAACTATTTTGAGGTATCTATGATATTACTTTCTATTTTTATGTTTAGTTCAATGTAGTTTGTCCAGCTCTGGAGAGTTTGTGTTATTTTTGTTCCCTGTGCTGATGTTAAAAAATAAATTTTCAAAGACAATTTTGTTTCTTTGAAATTCTGATATATATATATTGTAGAATGAGAGAGGAAGTTGTGCTGATTTATGTGGGTCTGCTGACAGAAGTTTTATTTTGATATATTTGAAGCATTTGTAGTTTTATATTTGTGTGGTTTCTGTTCTAATAGTTTGCCTATTTCTTGATTCAGACCGGGCTTGTTTTAATCTAAGTTGTTTGCCCTCTTTCTGCATTTCTAGCAAGTTCTAGTCAGGATGAACTCCAATATCCAGTATATTCAGATAATAAAGCATCTTGGCCCTTAGTACTTCAAGTTTCAAAACCAAAACTTCCCACACACAACGACTCTGAAAAACAGTACATCTCATAAGATAACTTGGTATTAAGCTCAGTTTACTTACAGCACATTATGCTCTCTTTTGGAATTAAACAGAACATTCTTTCGAAAGGGAAGAAAGAGAGAGAGAAAGTGTACCTATTTAAAAGAATCAGCAAGAATGAGATAAAGGAGCTCAAATGTTATCCCTGCCAAATGTGCTTTGTGATTGTAAAGGATATAATGGTCATTTAGGTCCTAATCCTGCAATGTGCAGAGCCTCCTCCACTTCCATAGAAAAAGTTTAGATCTTTGCAGGACTGGACTCTAACTCGATGCTTTGAGACATAATCTATTTTGCAAGAGGTGCAGCAATACTTGGTGTGAAAAATTCTTGATCCCTTTAGGGGCTGTCATATAGATTGATAAGCATTGTTACTCAATTTAGGTGGCCATTTAGCTCCTCTGAACTTGAAGGCCTTTTCTTCTGGCAGGTGGAAGAAAAAAGATAAATAGGTTAAACTTCTTTTGTGTCCAATAGTACACCGCACATGGAATGCAAAGCCTTATCTGACATCAAAGCCACACTCTTAATTCCTGTGTCATTCACCTGTTTCAAAGTGGGATTGATGGTATGTGTGACAAATGCAAGACCTTGGAAATGTGGAAAGACTGCTATATTGAGATGTGCCCACAGGGATTAGTCATAAACTTTTGTATCTATAAATATTATATGTATCTGTGTGGTATTGGCGTGAGGGGGTGTAATCTAACCCCATGCAGGGGTGGGAGTGGGGGGTACTGAGCTTCCCTAGAAACTGAAAGCAGTGTGTGTGGGGTGGGAACTTTGTGCAGATCCTGGGCATGATAAACAATTCCAGAGAAATACGCCCCTAGTTGAGACCAGGTTCAAGAGGTGAGAAGACTAAGAAAGAGCTTGTGGTATAAAGAGTCACCCTGAAATGGCTGACTGTCCCTAATGTTGATCCAAATGCTGACATGGGACTGTAACCAAGATGGCAAAACCTGCAGGAAGACGGTGAAGGAGTGGAACCAGCCAGGAATTCCACATGGAAGATGGGTGACACCTGGAAAGCTTAGCATATGTGTAGACCGTTGTTTTATGATAGATTTTCTCTAATGTTTTTGCCCTAAAAATAAATATACTGTGTGCTGTGAAAATTGGCTGGTCACTGACAAATGCTGTCTTTTGAGAAAGAGCAAATAGCACGGGATGGATTAAGGCCTGATCTGCGGGGATAATCACAGTGCATTGCAAACTTAAATCCTCAGTCTGGAGGGAGAAGGAGACAGCTCCCTGCCATTAGAGCGGTGACGGCTGGAGGGTGAGACCTAAAGGGGTGCCTTTGAGCAGACTGTGCAGGAGGCAGAGGTGCAGTTAACCCCAGAACTGTGGCAGTTCAATTCCCATATAAATAACCTTTGGAATGAACTATTTTGAATATTACTTTTGCTGAAATAATGTTATTGTGACTTAGCAAGATATCCACAATGTCCCATTGGTTATTATAATTAATAGCAAAATGTGGGTGAGATTGTGGCTCACCACATGTGCCTGAACAGAGGACTCCTATATACTAAGATGATCATCCTCTTTCCCCTTTCCAGGCAGGTGGGTGGGGAGAGGGGTAGGCAGGAGTGGTGACTAAACCAAGCCCTGACTCCATACACCTATCTTGGCTAACAGAACGCTGCTGGTGTGGAGATAGAACTAGACTGCACCAGGTAAATGGATGACAAAGATTACTTCCCCCTTTGAAGCAAGGGAGACAGGAACAGAATTGTTCTGAGTTGCAGTTCAGTCTCTGATCTGCTTGTGGAGCAGCACAAGTACATGCAGTCTCATACTCAGGATGTGTGGTTAACCCCACAATGGCACCTGTAGTAAAGGTCAAATGACTCCTGTATTATAAGAATATATATAATTCTTAATTGTCAAAATTGTGCTCCAGGATGTAACACTGTGAGTCAATGCTTTTAGAGATGTCTCCAAACTGTGTTGTATTCTGAAGGTAGAAGTACCTCAGAATTTCCTATCATAAAGATAAGTAAAGCCCCACAATGAAGTTTGAATATAATTAAAATAATAGGGGTGTTGTAACTGCATTAATGCATAATTAACATCCAGTGTATCACTAATTGAGGAGCTAAAATTCAATTAATTTAATTAATGTAGTTCAACATTTGTAAACAAAGGGGTAAAATGTATTAATTAAAAATGTGATGGTTTCTTTTTTTCTGACTATTGGAGCTCTGTAACACTGAAATGGCATTATACTGTGATTAATTTATTCAGAATGTTTCCTAGTTAAAGTAATTATATTCAATCAAGGTCTGTCAATACAAATTGCTATCAATTGTCACTTTATATCAAGTATAATGGGTTCAGGTGCATATAAACTAATTGTCATTTGAAACATTGTTATTTTCCCCTCAGACAGGAAAACACAACTATTACTGTTTAACATTTCATTTAATTTGATGGTTCAATTTATTGTAATTGTCTTTAGTGCTGTATTTTGATTGAATGAAATATTCTAACGTAGACCTGCACTAGTGTATTTGCATACTATTCTGTGTTGTGGGGAAACTCTCAAATGATAAAATCTATACTACTGAAATTAGAGTAGCAACCTATGTATCTATCAAAGGTACTCACATGGCCCTCAGTGTATAGTACCTGAGCACCTCACAGTCTAAAACATTTTTATCTTCATAATATCACTGTGAACTAGAGAAGTATAGTTATTCCCATTTTACAAATGGGAACTTCAGGCCCAGATCCGTGAAGGTATTTAGGCTCCTAACTTCCACAGACATCAGTAGAAGTTAGGAGCCTAATTACCTTTGCAGATCAGGGCCTAAGAGAACAAGTGACTTGCCTAAGGTTACACAGGAAATTTATGGTGGAGGAAGGAACCAAACTGAGGTCTCCTAAATCCCAAATTAGTACTCTAACTTTCCTCTCCTTGTACCTTCTTCCCATGTCTTACTAACACATCAGCCATAATTAAAGGTACTTTGGCGTCTCCTGAGATGCTTTTCTCAATGGGTTTTGAATCTTTGTAATTCATTCCTTCTCTTGGTCCACAATAGGCCTAATCTGTCAATTTTTAGGACCACCCCTTAAACCCTATTTCTAGCCAGGCTTTTTGAGTGGGGAAATGGAGTTCAGGAATGAGATGGACATGTTGTGGGCTGAGATCTTTGGCTGGAATAGGAGTCTTTTCTCTCCTTTTTCGATTAGGGAAGCTGTTTTGCTTATTTTTGTTGTCTAAATGCTCAATCCTACTCCCATGGAAGTCAGTGGAAATTTTGCCATTGACTTCTGTGGGCCATAATAAGTTGATTTGCATTTTCTAGGTACATTAAAGGTGCCTGGAACCCTCTAAAATCCAAATATACCTTGTAAAACACAAATACATAAATTATCCATAGTGTTTGGATACATACTTTAATACCTACGCTTGAAAACAAACTTCTGCCATATAATCTGCAGATGTGCAGAGGAGGAATAGAATCATAGAATATTAGAGTTGGAAGAGACCTCAGGAGGTCATCTAGTCCAACCCCCTGCTCAAAGCAACTAAATCATCCCAACCAGGCTTTGTCAAGCTGGGCCTTAAAAACCTCTAAGGATGGAGATTCCACCACTCCCTAGACAACCCATTCCAGTGCTTCACCCCCCTCTTAGTGAAATAGTGTTTCCTAATATTCAACCTAGACCTCCCCCACTGCAACTTGAGACCATTGCTTCTTGTTCTGTCATCTGCCACCACTGAGAACAGCCGAGCTCCATCCTCTTTGGAATCCCCTTTCAGGTAGTTGAAGGCTACTATCAAATCCCTCCCTCACTCTTCTCTTCTGCAGACTAAATAAGCCCAGTTCCCTCAGCCTCTCCTCGTAAGTCATGTGCCCAGCCCCCTAATCATTTTTGTTGCCCTCTGCTGGACTCTCTCCAATTTATCCACATCCCTTCTGTAGTGGGGCCACCAAAACTGGATGCAATACTCCAGATGTGGCCTCACCAATGCCGAATAGAGGGGAATAATCACTTCCCTTGATCTGCTGGCAATGCTTCTACTAATACAGCCCAATATGCTGATGGCCTTCTTGAATATGAAGAGAATCTTACAGATTAGCTGCACTTTCTAAAGACCTCACTTTTAACAAATTGTGGAGGTAATAGGATCCCCAGTTCTCAGTAAAACATTGAAATCACTGGAGTTATACAAGTAAAAAAGTGAAAAATCCAATGATGATTCAGATCCTTTGAATTTTTTTATTCACTCATTATTATGGCTCAGCAAATAGTTTGTGCAAAAAAATTCCCACCTGACCTGTTCACTTTATCTATCCATTATTAGAGGTGTGGGTTGGATCACTTATCATACTGTTTTTTTCTGATTATATGATTGAAACATTTTAGGCCAATGGGGGTGCGGGAAGTGGCGTGGGCCGAGGGATGTGCTGGCTGCCACTTCCTGCAGCTCCCATTGGCCTGGAACAGTGAACTGTGGCCAGCGGGAGCTGCGATCAGCCAAACCGTCCCAGCCCGCCAGCAGATTTCCTTGACAGGCCGTGTGCCAAAGGTTGCCGATCCCTGTTTTAGACAGTTCTGATTTTTTTAAAAATTATCCTCTTTTCCCGGCAGAAATGCTCTGTTCACATGAGATTATATGTATTCATATAAAGAGCAACATTCAACACTCATGCAAATGGAAACTTTAGTCTGAACATTCCCAAATATTGCATGAAGAAGGAAAACTAATTTAGTTGAAGCAAACAGTCTTAAGAATCCTAACACTGTTATGTTCTAAAATGATTTTAAATCGTAAGTGGGTGAAATGTATTAACTAATTATTAAAACAAATGTGAATTGTTACTTTGGAGCATTGTAATGATGGGATGTTCACCCAACACATGCTTTAAAAGGGTTAATACTGAGAAACCAATTAATCAGCCTCTGTGAACCTGGAGGGTTGGCCAGGTCTAGTTACAGATAAAACCCATATACATTCTCCTTAAAATGTATCAAATTGTGAAGGAGAATGTATATGTTCCTTATTCATTGGTTTTGGGACTAACTACCTATCCTTCATAATATCTCATCCAAATGTCAAGTAAACTGAATAGTTTTAATTACTATTTCTGTCCTTGTGACAAAATAGTCCTGAATAACCAAGGATGTCAGGATGTTTACATGGCAGTTAGGAGATTGATTAAGGCAATTAACTCTCCTAAATCCAAACAGGATTTTTTCTGTAAATGGAGAAGGATTAAATTACTGTGAATTTAAATCCACTCCTCTCGAATGAGAGCATTCATATGGGGGTTAATGAACTTTAATTTATATACATGGACTTCATACCTTAAGTTGATTCACCTTAACTTTCCTGAGTATCTCCATGTAGACATGCCCCCATGAGTTGTGCCCCAGTGGATAAGAAGTACAGACAGATGGGAAAGTTAACACCATAGCAAGCATCTGTGGGGCTAGTAAAAGATTCCATTAGATGCGAGATTTTTTTTATCCATGTGATGTATTTCTTTAATATTCCTTGAAATAACTTCTCTGAAGAAACAAACTACATCAAGAGGAGACTTAAATATTTTGTGCTTGTCTCTTCATAAACTCTTTTTAAGCATTGTTTTTCCTGTTAAATGATTTTAACTTTCTGTTCATATCACTTTTTGTAATTGGATCCTACATTTATTAAGACATCAATGCATGCATAATTTTATGTCACACTCTGGTTCAATCATTTGAAAAAGTTCTCTTTTAAGTGAACTTTCTCAACAACTTACTTAAATAGCCATAGCTTAAGAAAAGGAGATCTGAGTTTATTTATTTGTACTGTCTCAAGGCCTGATTTTTCACTTCCTTGTATCTTTATTTGCACCTGGGCAAATCAGAATGGCAGCATTTTACACACAGTTTGAAAATGAAAACCCAAGATCCAAGGCAGTGGAGAATGAAGATCAAAGTATAACAGCAGCTACTGGACTTGAATTGGCTTTCAATGGGAGTTAACCTAACCTGCTTAGGCACCCATTAGACACCAATCTGCATCTTTGGGTACCAAAATATCTTTGCAAAGCTGGCTCCTTGTTTATATTGTTTATATTGACCCCTGCAATCTGATAGGGCTATAAATTTTGTAACCCGAATGCATATCATATGGATGGTGTCAAGAAGTAAAGGATTGTTTTGTGTATTACAACAATCTTATTACATGGTGTCAGAGGAAAACAATGTCATGAATATGTTTATGAACAGAAATTGGTGTAGTTACAAAGTCTTTCACTGAGTATCTTAATACATTTACAATCCAAAGTTCTACAGCAGCCATTTGCAACATTGGAAACGAATGAACAAAAAGAAATTTTTAAAATGGACCGTGAAATAGTCAAATGTAATCACAGCTAGCATGCATATAAACCCTTAGTATCAACATCTCACAAGCTTCTTGAGCCAAAGACAATTAACCTGTAAACAGAGCTGGTTGGGAATTTTCTGTCCATATGATTTTTGCAAAATCAAGATTTTTCCATGGGAATACTTCAGATTGGCCAAAACAATGTGACTTTATCTCAGGAAAATCAAAATAACAGTTCCCTGGCTGTCCAGCTCCAGGCAGGGAGTCAGGCTGTGGGGTGAGGCTGGGAGGCTGAGCATCCTAGCTCCCTTGAAAGTGGGGAGGCAGTGTGGGGTGCTCAGCCTTAAGCAGCCAGCATAGAAGGCTCTTGTCAATTTTTCTTTCTGCCTGTAGGGAGAAAGTGAAATTGTTAAGAGCCTGCCATATGGGTAGCTGGCCAGCTAAATCATTCTATTTAGGTTCTCCTGGTATAGAATTTTTCTGGGAAGCTCTTCCTGTGAAAAATAATCTCTGTCTTTGTGCCTTAAGGACGTCCAGAATGCTATTGACAGTGCTCAGGATAGAATGTGCCAAGCTATTCAATGACAAGGTAATACAGTTCATTTGCCTACTAGGGAGTTGGAAACATAGTAATGGATCCATCACAGTGGCTGAAGAGGCTGTTGCTGAAAGAAATGTTATGATCTCATCTGTTGGGTGGTGATGTTTTCTATGCAGATCCCCATCCTAGAAATCTCCAGGTGTTCTGTTAGGGCCCAATTGTACAACATTTATTCAGGTTGATGAATGCCTACTCACAAAAGTGATCCCTTTGACTTCAAATTGAACTATTTGCATGAATGAATGCCCACCAGCCTGATTAAGGGTGGCCCAATCAGGTCCTTGCTTGGCAGTATTAGTTTGTGGTGGTTTTGGTTTAAACTGTATTTATTTTAAGATGTATCAGTGGTCTCTGGCATCAGTGAGTACTGATTTCTGCCATGCAGCAGATACAGAACCTTTTGTTAGTCATGCGATTGGGGCCAAGAATTAAAGAGCAATCTCTTATCAGCATTGTTGTGTGTCACACCTTTATAACACTGGAGACCTGATTCTGTTCACACTTACCCCAGAGTAAATGGAGAAATAGAACCACAATGGTGTAAATCTAGTGTAATGAGATCAGAATCTGTCCAGTAAGATTGAATCACACAAGGGAGGCAAGTGCTGGGGGGACACAGAGGAGCAGCAGCAGGAGGAGGTTAAGGGTGGAGAAGGACTGTAGTTAGAGTCTTAACTTGGAAATCTGAACTCTTGACTCTGCCACTATGTGGACTCCCTGTGTGACCTTGAACAAGCTGTTATCCTTGCTGGGGCTCACTTTATACATTTGTGAAAAAAGAATATGGTAAATAATGCCAATTCCTCTCAGGAGAGTTGTGAGACTGTTTTTGCATAACACCCTGAAAGCCTCTACAGAAAAGCTGAGCTATACGAAATGAAAAGTGTTTGTGATTTACAGAATATTGATTAATATGGATGAGGAAGATAAAACCATGATTTTTACCTGTTGGTTTAATTTCAGATGGTGGCTGTAGTGTTTCTATTTACAGGCATGTTCTGAATTGGAAAGAGAGGCTTGTGCCAGTAAACTTGATTATTGATCTAAATGAAAAACAAAACTTCAGTTAGTTGCCTTTTCCTGTTGTAGCTCACTGATCTGTCAAAGTTTCCTGCAAAAAGGAAATGATACAAACAGGTTACAAGGACATGTCCCAGTTCCTGACTCTGATGTTGTCTTCGGTAAATCACAGCATGCTTTGAAATCGTCTAAACTGCAGGAACCCAGTCTGACCAATAGGAGCATTAATAAACAGCACCATGTCTGTTTTGTTATTAATTTAAACAAAGTTGGATACAAGCACGTCTAATATAAAACCTCTGAGGCCATTATTGTTAAATAAGAGGTCACACCATACATAAATTTACAATTTATCTGTGGTATAAGTGAACTGTCTTAAGTGGCTGAACAAATTAAATGTGTGAATAGTAACTAACAAATTTTCTTAAACTGAAGTGCAGCCAACAGCATATTATCATTCTGAGGATTTCTCCAATGACCTCTCAACTTCCTCTTGTAACCAAATGTCCGAAAGGTCACTGCATATTCAATTCAAAATATTCAATTCAAAATATTCAATTTGTGGTAATCCAGATCAATTTGAGAAAACGCCAGAACTTTTAGGCTCAGAGCAGTATCTAGAAAGGTAAGGGAGCTGATTGGGTGGAGTTTGCCAGGCCATACGGAAACATTATGAGGTGACTTGCGGGGGGACTTTCGGGGAGGTAAAAAAAGCTGAAGGATATAAAGACTGGGAAAGGAGGGAGGGAGGGAGTTTTTTTGGCCAAAAACTTGTGAATTCACCAAATGATTTTGGGTGGGGAAAAAATGAAATGTTTCATGTTCACCTTAGTGAAACAATGTTTTGATTTTTTTTTTTTTTAGTAGAAAAGATTTTCATTTCAAACTCTACTTCAATTTTATTTAAAAAAATAACAAAAAATAAACCACCGCTCAACCAAAAAGAACATGTTGTTTTGGGTTAAACAAAATGTTGTTTTACCTGAAATATTTTTTGTTTGTTTTGGTTCACCAGAAAAGTGTTCAGGTTGACTGATACAAATTTTGTTTCTATTTTGCCATTTTGGTCAGCAAACTGAAAAATCATTTTATTTGCACAGCTCTAGTTAGGAATAGAGAGATCTTTATTGCATTCAACGTGAAAAGGTTTCCAGCTTTGTCTGGGTCTCTTAGAACATCAGAACGTGGAAAATTGTTATGTTGGACAGATAGATTACTCCGCAGTTTCCTTTTGAAATAAATATCAATGCATAGGTAGAGGCCTTCATTTTTGAAATAGTTATTCATAATGTAAGAGTAGTGCTAATGGTTTATCTTTGTATTAAGCCATGCTGTCCCACTTAGCAAGCAGCTTCCCTCTCATGTTTGAATATATAGCAGTTGAATTTAAGAAACAGAAAATATTGTAGCAGAAACATCTGTTAGAGGACTGTTATGCTGGTTCCAGAATATTGATTAATATTAGTCATTTCCAGGGACAAATGCATTTTTGGCAACATTTTATACATTTGTGTCAACTGAAACAATATCCTTTTGGGGTTCAACTGAAACATAGGGGAAGGATAGCTCTGTGGTTTGAGCATTGGCCTACTAAACCCAGCGTTATGCGTTCAATCCTTGAGGGGGCCATTTAGGGTTCTGGGACAAAAATCTGTCTGGGGCTTGGTCCTGCTTTGAGCAAGGGGTTGGACTAGATGACCTCCTGAGGTCCCTTCTAACCCTGATATTCTATGATACAATGGGACGTTAACTGTAAATGCTGTAGAATTGAATGTAATCATAACTAAGATATTTTCCTTCTATTTTGGCATACAAATATGTACTATTGTGAAAGCTTCCACATTGACCGTCCTCTGTTTGCCCCTAAAACAGATGTGGCAGAGGCAGTGGAGAACACAAGCTTTATGCTGACCCACCATCATGTCTTAACCTAGACCTAAGAGGACTACCTCTGGAAATTTTAGTGGAGATTTTAGTTCATACTCTATGCCCATTGAAGCTCTGGTTTATACAATGAGACTGACAGGAAGGTCCTGTTGTACTATTTGTGTTCTGGATTGTAGCGGGTAGTCACCCCGCTCCAGCCCTGAAGGGGTTAAAGCAGCCCTAGAGAGGGCTGTGGAGGGGAAAAGCTAGGCTAATGGGGGTAAGCAGCCACAGCTGGGGCCACGCCCTAATCAGGCCACAGCTGGCCCTATAAGAGGGCTGAGGGCCAGAGGCTGTAAGAGTCTCTCTCTAGCTTGTGAGAGAGAAGGGCTTGGCTGCCTGAGAGCTGAGCAGGATACCTGAGGTGGAACAGTGCTGGGGAAGGGCAGATGGAGCTGGGGAGCTCCAGCCTAGTAAAACCCCAAGCTGCAAGCCTTGTTAGGGTAGATCAGTGCTGTGGAAGGGCAGAGGGAGCTGGGGAGCTCCAGCCTAGCAAAATCCCAGGCTGCAGGCCTAGTTAGAGGCCTACGAAAGGGTACTGGGGCTGCAGAAGGGCAGCCCAGAGATAGGCAAAGGCAGCAGGTCCTAAATCCTTTTGCCGATAATGAGTGGTTTACAGACTGCAGACTGCAGTCTGCCCCAGTGAGCGGGGGCTAGATGGTGACTGGGGGTAGCCACTGAGGCAAGGTGGGGATAGAGGGTTGGGAGTTCACCTGGATGGGGAGACCCAGATTGTGGGTTACTGCCGGGGGCAGAACCCTGATGTAGAGGGGTACCAGGGTCCAGGAGGGACACAGCAGGCGAGACTCTGGCCTTCAGCGGGCACTCTGGGCTGGAAGAGCTAATTTCCAGGAAGATCAGCAGGAGGTGCTGTGCCAGTGAGTCTTTGCCTCGACATATGGATACTTCACCTGTTTATTTGGAACTGGCATCAAGACCACCAATAATTATTTTCACTGGCCACCAAACAGTCTTTAGTCATTAGCAACTTACCCAATACTTTAGCCAATATTTTAAGAGTGCAACAGTCCATAGACCATAATCTGATCAACATCCCAGCAAATTCTCCTTTAATTTTAGTGTGGTCTGATAAATTAGCCAATGAACTTAAAATTGACATTATAAATATTACTACAAATATATGATTCACCCTATCTGGTCAATCATTGCATATAGAACAGTGGCTTTCAGAATATGAAACATAAAGAATCGATGGGTTTTCACTTTTCACTGATATCACACTTTGAAATGCCTGGGGTCATTAGGGCTGTAAAATTTTTATTGATATCCCTTATCTACTTTCTGTTGTCTCTGTTATCACTCTCTAGTAATAGTAAAACATCATTCATGTATTCAACAAATGAAAGTTTAAACTAAGTATTC
This sequence comes from Chrysemys picta bellii, assembly GCF_011386835.1. Lineage (NCBI taxonomy): Eukaryota > Metazoa > Chordata > Testudines > Emydidae > Chrysemys > Chrysemys picta. The sequence goes on from NC_088792.1 coordinate 260,285,978, forward strand.
AACATCATAAAAATAGTGAGTAACTGTGTAGTTATTCAGCAGTTTCAGGAGTTGAAAAAGCATATAGAAAATATTTCAAGACTGTTAGCTAAGACAGAAAACAAACAGTAAAATGTAGTATCAGAGGGGTAGCCGTGTTAGTCTGAATCTGTAAAAAGCAACAGAGGGTCCTGTGGCACCTTTAAGACTAACAGAAGTATTGGGAGCATAAGCTTTCGTGGGTAAGAACCTCACTTCTTCAGATGCAAGTGAGGTTCTTATCCACGAAAGCTTATGCTCCCAATACTTCTGTTAGTCTTAAAGGTGCCACAGGACCCTCTGTTGCTTTTTAGTAAAATGTAGGATTGTAATATTATAATAAATATGAATAATCATTCCATGACAGGAAATCAAAAGTGAAACAGTTTCTGGACTTCTCTCTTTGATGTTCAATTTGAGCGTTTTGTTTGTTTTTCTTTCTTTTTTCCTTTCACTATGATGTTTCAGGAACCAGTTTCTTGTATTTGCATATTTTTTTTGTTCAAATATCAAATTTAGGACAAATGACCTCCTAAAATATCAAAATGCAATAACTTTCAAACAAAGCTTTTGATAAATATTGAAATTCAAACACTTAAGAGAACTGAAAATCAAGCATAAGAGAGAGCTTTGTTTAAAAAAAATATGATAATTAAGAACCTGATCTAGCTCCATTTAAGCGAGTGAAAGAGAGTCCTGTTGACTTCAAGGAGAATTAGATCAGATTTTAATAGTGCTGAGTGAATAATAAATAACATTTCATTCATGAATATATGCTCATGTTTCCAGAGTGAAATTGCTTCAGACATGCTCCAGTATAGGGCTGATTACTATTTTTCCCTTTCTAAGGGCCAGATTCTGCCATTTTTACTCACACTGGTCCTGACTTCAGTGGAACAACACAGAGTAAGGATCTGCTCAGAACACAACCTGCCTCTAACATGTAAGGATTTGTGTGTTCCTTCCATGCAGCTGCATTTTTGTTCTTTTTATTAAGTTTGGATCATCTACAAAAAATATCCCGTTTTATTTTTGCATGAGAGAAAAAATAACAGTCTTGGTCATTATTTCTTTAGAAATAATATCAGTTGCTCTGAACAGAAAGGAATAAAATAGTACACTTAATACCCAGAGATTGTGTTAGAATCTGTCAGTTTTTGTTTTCTGTACCGGGGCATGGGCCATTTTCTGACAGCTGTGAATTGTAGCTATAATGAATTTTTCCTAGAGACATTTGAATGGGTTTTTAAAATAAATTAATTCTTCTTCACAGAAGTTGCCACTTGCTATCTCCAAGTCAAAAGAAAGTTCATAAAAATAGGCCTCTCTTCAGGCAAGGGAATTCTGCAAAGGCATGTACATGTGTCCCACAGAGAAATAACTAAGGCAGAGTTACAAATTCCAGTGAATCAGTTTACATTCTAATGGTACCATGATGCTTCACCACAAGAAATAGATCCATGTCACATTTGCACAGAGCCTCTCCATCTAATTGGAGATTTGTTACTTGCTTATAGATTTAACTTGAAAAGAATTCAATTACTTTATTCCTGGGGCCAGATTCACTGATGGGGGCACACTGGCATAAGCCAGAGAAGACACTTTGGTAGGATGCTAAAGACAGAAAAAAGTCCACTGAGAAAGAGGTTGTAGTGGAACAAAGTAAGTCCAAAATCACTTTAACTGAGGGAATTATGGAGGAATAGGCATCATAGTGCAAAAGTGGGAGGCTCTGGCAAGGAAGGGCATATGCCCAGAGCACGTAAGAGATGCACTGAATCAGTCCATCCCTTCAGTAGCTACTTTGGAATCGGGGCAGTTATGTAAAGCTTCCCTGGGCAAACCTGCAGAAAGAAGGCAGGAGCTGTAACTCCCTTGGGGTGAGTTCTCCATGATATATGGAGGTAGGGCAGGGAAAATGGGAATTAATTGCTGCAGGGAGTTGTAATTTACATCTTCTAGGACTAATGAGTCTGACCCTCAGAATGTAATTAAATTCAATTGCTAAATAAAACCAGCATTGTATTTTCCTGAAAGTTATTTAGCTCGGGATTTTATATTTGTCTTCTGTATATTTTTAAGTTAAATGGTGAGGGTTTGGGGTTACCCTGTCATGGCTTATGGATCATTTTAGATATTACTTTATTAACTCTATTACTTTATCTAAGTTCACCATTAGGCACGTAAATTAGCAGCCTGATTTCAGTGGTAGCTTTTACGTGCCCAGCACTTTTCAAATTCCGACCACTGTTAGCTCTTAAATCCATGTTTAAGCCAAACGTTATCTACCTATTTTTTAAATTCTTACTGAATTCCTACTTTATTGACCTGGCTACTGTAAAATTATAGGTTACAAACCAAGCTTTGTCATCTTGAATGATTGCAATACATGACTGCAAACAAAACATTCTCAGGTTTCTTACAAAACTGCTCATTTTGTTAAATCAATTTCTCAACCAAACAAAAATAAAAGAGAAAATAGAAGAAGAGAATATAGGAAAAGAATTTCCATTAAACTTAGCTGGGGGTAGTTATTGTTTCTTCAGGTCTTTGAAGTGGCACTTCTCTTATGCTTCAGAGACCCTGATCCATATGTGGATAAGTCAGAATGGAAGACTGTATCAGAGGTCAGGTCCAGTTGTCAATGTCCCCTCCTCTTCCAGGTGGCAGGAGTTTGTGGAGACAGCATCAACAGTACAGCCAAAAGCTAAATTCAGGACTGACTCCTTTATGATGTTCAACTCTAAAAACACCATAGCCTGAGGTTAAATAGGCTTAACATCCATTAAGCCTGTAGCTTAGGGTGGAAAATAAGCACAGTTAAGATTGCAAAAAACAAACAAACAAACAGTAACACCCAACAACAAAATGAAGTTGAGACACACATTTGTGCTGGCTTTTTATGAACCAGAATTGTGTCAAAGCATTCATTTATTTTTTGTATCAAAGAGTCTTTTTTAAACTTAAAATCCTCCATCAAACAGAACTGCCTTTCTCTGTCAAACTCTAATAGTTGTGTTAGCTAAAGTTTCCTAGTAGTCTTTCAACACAGTCTTAATCTTGAAACTTGGCACCGTTGAACTGAATCTCAGAATGTATAATAAGAATCCACACCCAAAGCAAAATTTCCAGGATTCACCATGTTCTCTTAGTCTGACTTTGGTTAAGTGATTTTTAGGCCTTCCTCCAAAGTTCAAGTCCATAGCCTGTAAGGAACTTACAATCTTTCTCCTAAGCCATATTAGTTGGTCTCATTGTCATTACAATGCTTAATAGGAGGCATTAAAGCATGCCTGAATGGGCAAATCCTGCAGTCTTTACTCAGGAAAAACTCTTGATTTTTGTGTTAATTTTGTCTGAGTAAGATCTTCGGGTTAGCTTGTTAGAGCTGCTGTATTATAAGCAGGTTCAAATTTTAAAATATTTTTGGCATTATCAGCAATTACACTAAAATATTTTTAAATAAAACACCTTTGCAGAGGAAGAAAATAATGTGGAAAAATGCATTACTCTATTTTCTTGTATAGAGTGCACCAAAGACCCGTGAAAACTTCATTTAAGCACATGGCAAGGATACTTTGTGGTACCCCACTTTAACAGTATCTTTCTTTCTTACAATGGTGTTGTTTCTGTTAATGCGTTGTTGTTTTTTTGTTGTTGTTTTTTTGGCAGTGGTAAATAATAAAGACCCTATAAAGTTGTTAATGTTCCAGATGCAATGATATTGTGTTTGAACATATGGAAAATAAAGACTTGAAAATGATCTTCCTAGCAATTATCAATGATATCTAGTGAGCATGTTTTTAAATGTCTATCACATATGTCTGATCTTCGTGGTTCTAAGTTTTCTTTTATTAACTTAGCTGTGAGTCAAACAGACTTTCTCTGAAGCCAAAGAAAAACCAGCATTGCATTTGTTGTCATATCACGATGTAGTAATTTTACATCAATGCACTCACTGCTTAACCTTTAGCATCTGACCCTGACTCTACCTCAGTTTCCCCTCCCTCAGAGATTAGGAACTTGCATGACATGATTTTTCATGTGCCTACCCATGGTAACACTGTGGAAATATATGTTCCCACATTATATTATATGGCCACATTTTGACCTCTTATTTATCCTTCACTCTTCCATGGAAAGAAATAAGATAATAAAATAATTGTCTTATGTAAAGAATAAGTATAACACTGTGTTTTAATACTTGACATTTTCAGCTTATATCAAATTTTAGTTTAGAGTGTGATGTATGTTAGTAAAAAAATTAAATTAAACACAGCAAAGCAACATTGTTAAGCAAACAAAGCCATTCTGTTGAGATGAACATTTTAAAGGGACATAGGGACAGTGCCCCACCAGTCAATGTCTGAGAACCAATCCAAATAATGTCCCCCAGTTTGGAAGGGAAGCACCAAGTGAATGGTGTGGGGAGGGATGATGGATGGAGAGCACCTTTGCATCCCTAGTTCTTCCACACCCAGCCTGAGTTCTACCCATCTACATATCTGGATACTGATAGAAGGGCATTCATGGGGAATGGATAAAGTCACATTGTCTCCTGCCTGAATCCCAAGCAAGAGATTCATTTTTTGTCTCCTCCATTCAAAGATCAAGTGAACAATCTGTCCCTAGACTTCAAACATATGATGTCCACTCAGTAAGTGTCACAGAGTAGCATGGCTCTTTAAGTGAGTTGAGCTTAGCCTACACCTTTGACCAATCAGCTTCCTCCAAGCTAATGAGATAAAAGACAAACAAGCAAGGGGAGTTGTTTAAGGGGAAGAGCTTCAGGGAGACTCTGCCTCAGGGAAACGACCTTGAAGTGAAAGACCAGATTGGGAATTTGTGTTGTGTCCACAGCGTCAGAAGTCCTCTGAAGCAGAGACCCTAGGAGGGGCCAGACAATAGGACTTAGGCCATGTCTATACGTACAGCACTGCAGCAGCGCAGCTCTCCCATCGGCATAAAAAAACCATCTCCTTGAGCTGCAGAAGCTATGTCAGTGGGAGAAGCTCTTGATTGACTTGCTACAGCAGGAAAACTTTTAACAAGTGCATTTTTTTTTCACATGCATCTGACTTGATTCTGAGGTCAAAAGCAGGAAAATATTTTGTTTTGGGTTTTATTTAAAAACAAACAAAAGCCCACAAAGCTGTTAGTGCTTGAAAACAAACAAACTGTTAAGTCATGGTGTTACTGGGCCTACCTGGTCTGCCATTGTATTCCTCATCCCACTGTCTAAGACATTGTGTCAGACGGTACAAGTGGTAAGGATACTCATTAGTGATATTCAGGCTGTCCTTTCCTAAATCTTACCTATGGCCAAAATTATCTTTAGGAAATAATCCACATCCAAGGAATGGAAGAAAAAACGTCACTAACATCCATTTTAACGTTGGCTTTAATAAGCTCAGCATCAGCTCCATGTCAAAATTCTCTATTAATTTAATGTGTGTAGATTTTTCTAAATAAAGTTTTTAAAATATCCAATCTCTCAGCAATGCTTTTTGTGACTAGTTAATTGAAATAACAGAGCCAGGACACCAGAATTGCAGAGGGTAGTCCCTCAATACTGAACCCAGCAGCTCGACTGTATCTGTTTCGGTGGGTGGATAGGCTAGGCCTGCTTCACTCTTCTCCTGCCATAGGCTACATCTCCACTTGGAGTTGGAGAAGTGATTCCCATCTCAATAAGATATACGCTAGCTCTGATCAAGCTAGTGTGCTAAAATAGTAGTGTAGCTGCAGTAGCATGGGCAGTGGCTTGGGTTTTGCTGCCCTGAGTAAATTCCCATGGGGCGGGTTTGTATTCGGGGTGGTTAACCCATGCTCCAGCTGGCTGGTGCCCATGCTACCATGGCTTCCCTGCTATTTTTAGCATGCTCAATCACACACCCAGCTCCCAGTGTAGAAGTATGCATAGAGTTCTTTGCTAGGATACTGCTGGCCTCTACAGAGCAGTGGGTCTTTGGACCGAGCACCTCAGTGGAATGAATGGTGCTGTTAACACCTCTCTGAACTATGATTTCAGTCTGTTTGCAGACTCAGGGAGACAGCATTCCATCAGTTCCATTCAGTTCTTTTCAAGCTCTTTTCCAAAAACATGAGGAGTAGAAAATAACCATTTTTTTATTAAATTTGGGATTCTGATGTTAATCACATTACTCCAAGTACTGAGGTCGTAGATGTGGGTCTATAGTGCTTATGCATCAATCCATCCCTTTCTTCAGAAGCGGAGACAGTATTTCACTCAGTGCAGCTCCACTGGTGTACAGAGGGATGAGGACATAGGCATGCACACTCTTATATGATCCTTCTGGGACCACTAGAATTGTCAACAGTGTTATCATCATCCATTACGCTTCCCTGGCCAGTCACTGATTTAGGATTGTCTTGTGCATTGGTTGGTGGATGAAGCACAGACAGCACTTCATCCCCTCAGATCACCTTTACTGAGAAGACACAGTGTAATTCTGATTGTTTTCAAATACTGCCTGCTGAACATCAGCTGTTCATTACATTTGAATTGTATCAGACTGGCCAAACTTTTTTCTTGCTCTATTAAACCACAGCAGCATCCGTTTGGTTGGATAACGAAAACTGGTGAACTTTGAAACCTAGTCAGCATGCTAAGATGGAAACAGAATGGTCTCCTGAGAAATTTTCAGAATTGAACTTCAATTTTGTGCATGTGTTTGATGAAAAAGTGAGTCAGTCATGCTTCAGATCTGTATCTAATTGTATTTCCCCACACATTATTGATTTGGAACCAATTCTTTAACCTTTCCTTTTTTTCAATAATTAAAAGTAATTAAATGTTGAAAGTCAGTAAAAAGTGATCTTTAAAGAAGACTTAAATGACTGCAGTATTTAGAATTGGCCCCAGCCAGCTGTCACTACACTGCATCATCAAACATGCTATACGGAATTATCAGAGCAATAGTACTTTGATACGTTCCTCAAATGCATTATCAGAGTGCCATCTCTCTGATGGCCTAGCATAGATTCAGCCCATGGGGAAACCCAATCATGAAAGAGCCAGTTAAAAAGAAATTTACACTTAGATTACATGATAGAATTATTTGAAAGGTAAGGATGGATATCAGTTTGGTCAGGCTCAGTAGACCTACTAAATTCCTCTTCCAATTATGCTTTCAAGCCACAGTAAACTGGATAGTAATATTGTTGACTCTGTGGGGACTTGGCCTCTTTTCCAAATAACGTCTGTGGTAAAAGCTGCCTTTTGAAATATTGTATAAGAAAGAATGTTTGCTGAAATTCTCCATAGGATCCCAAAGTTATATATAAAATTATTTTTGCAAGGAGGGCACAGAGAAATGGCAAATAAAATTAATAAGGACAAATATAAATATCTTTTAACAATGAATGGGTTAGAGCTCCAGTGAGTGTAAATCAGCATAGCTCCATTTAAGTCTGTGGAGCATATTGATTTACACCAGTTGGGGATCTGGCCTGAATACTGGCATTGGAGGTGTCTTTTAGATGAGAGATTCATGAAAAAGGCTTTTTTGGCATTGAAAATATTTATTTAAAAGTTTGCCCTTCCATCTATGATTTCAGGGTCTATATGTGACAGGGAAAAGGAAAGGATCCTTTCTGAATACTTGGGTGGAGTTTAAACACATGTTGTTGTTTTTTGTAAGAGAGAGAAATAAAAGTAAAGAATGTCCTGTACATTTGAAGGCCAAAATCAGGTACAATAAGATTTCCCTCAGCCAAAGGGCAAATTAAAGATTTGAAGTGTGGCTAAGACTTATTCCAGCAAATCAAGGGGCCCTCCAAAGCCACTACTTTTGCCTCATGTGTATCGTTCATCAGCAATGATGAATCCAAGATGTTGGTTGGCAAATGCATGGGACTATGCCATTTGAGTTAATCGAATAAATGTGTTAGCTGGTAGCAGTAATACGTTCTTATTCTCTTATGTGGACCAGCTACCTAAGGGAAATATGTGACACATACTCAACAAACATGTTAGAGAAAGCCAAAATTTGGTGTGCAACTATATCCTACACACATTTACCACAAATTCCTTGTCATTGCAGTGGAGAGGGATTCAGTCTCACAGGGAGTGAGTAGCAAGTAATGACTCCAGAAATAATGTATGTTTGTGGCACAAATTAGGGAAGTAGCTCATGGAGGTTTTCTGGAAAAAAAGAAGCAGGAGCAACCTGCAATATGCCCTAGCCAGGAAAAGGTTGAGGAGGAGAAATCCTGATTCTACAGGATGTTCAAGTTATTGGTCCCGATATCAACATGTGGATGTCCCTGGATGCCTTTAGATCAGAGGACATCTGCTATATTTTGGGGAGGACCCCACAGCCTTTTCCACAGAGCAGTGATCCCCTAACCATACCATGTAGTGGGATCCTCATCTCCCTGTGATGAGTTTTTGTTTAATGGAACAGCAATAAGTACAAAAGAACTGTAATAATTTACGCTTGAGATGAAAATTATTGGAAGGTACTGAGATGTATGCAGTGAAATTTTGCCTTCAACACAGGGTTTTTTCTCTATGTTGCAACATAGGGGAAATATATAAGGCAACACACCCCCCATCACTCTACAGCCTATATGAAATCCTCCATATTAATACAAATAAATTTTCACAGAGTGCCAGTTAAAGCTTCCCATTACTTTATATACAGAGAGAGAGAAAGAGAACTAGGACTTCATCCAAAATCCATTTGAGAGGATGGAAGGACTCTCACTGACCTCAGTGGACTTTGGGTCAGACCCTCTCATGCTTTATCTACTTTGGGCTAAGTTCTGTTCACCTAGCTCATGAGATTGATCCTAGTGTCAACAATAGGCATAATCCTCGGAAGTTAATGAGAATTTTGTCTGAAAACAAATGCTAATGTAAACTTGGGCCAAATAACTGCCATATGAGTCTTATTTCAACAATGGTCTCATGGCATTTTCATTCTGTTTCTTACTTCTTCAGTAATCTCTTCAATCATCTCTTGCATTTCCTGTGATCAATACATTTGTTGATTGAAGCAGTTCTCCTTTGCTCTTCTTTGAGTTCATTTGTATCCACTGCAATCTCTGCTACAGTGTTAACAGCTTTGAAATAATGCTTCCTGCTCCTTTGAACGTTCTTTTGCATTTCCCTTTTCGACATTTCCTGTTTCAGACAAAAGTTCAGTGCATACATCTCAGTGTCTTCAAATGATTTTCATCACAAGCATAATTTATTACTTACAGCTCTTTTTTAGTTATTCCTGTTCCATTTCACCCCCAAAAAATTACAAGTCTCTTCCCCACTAGTTCATTCATCACAGGGAGATGATATTCTCACATTTGGAGAATATTGATATTGCCACATTTCCTGGGCAATAAGTTGTGGAAAATGTGTCTCTTAATGGGACTGCAGTGTCATTCCATTTATTGTGGTATCAATAGTATTGATTTCTCATTTAGGAGATTTGTGTCTTCATCTTCTTCATCACTTCATCTATATTTCCAGTACAATTCGTTTTGTTTTGTTTAAAGGGTAGTTTTCCTTCTGAGTATTTAATTCCACTGTCTGGGAGTGGTGAGTTAGTGTTCATGTTTAGAACTGCTCAAAAACTTTTTACACATATAAAAAACCCAAGTCAGACAAAGAGATGTTTCCTATTAAATGGTCATTTTTAACAAGACACAATTAGAGCAAATTTAATCCTCTGTCTAAAGTTCATTTACTCAGAATTAAGGAGTGGGGAAAATTAGCTTATATTGGTCCTGGTTCCCCACTACACTACATCACTTATACACATATGTGATTCCATTAACTTCTGGATAGTCATTGTCAAGGGCTTCATATACAACCTGTTCCAATAAAATTAGACTGTAGACAGTATAGAACTAATGATGAGCATAATGTGATTTCATAGATGCAGAAATTACTTATGCCAGGCCAAAACTTTCATCACAGTTTGTAAAAACTCATTTTGTTTATCCATCATCTGGGATTCATTTCATTCTTGCACCACACCTGATTAATAAGTATCTAGGAGAACTTAACAGGGAGGCAGCACCTTCTTTCACATAATATGTCATGACATTTTAAAGTATTTAATTTTTCCTTTGTCTGAATTTTATTGCCTAAATTTAGCTTATATCCTAACCCAAATATGTTTAGTAGTCATAATACAAATTATACAGTTAGGTGAAAGAATTTCCTCTGGAGGTTGCAAATGTTTCTCCAAATTCACAACTGCCAAGTTGTGTCCAAGTCTGTGTATGTACAATGCCCAGCACAATTGGACCATGATCCTGATTGGGGCTTCTGAGCATTATTGTAATAGAAAAAACAAATAATCAGAATTTTTTGCTTGGAATTCAAATCAGATCTAACGTCTAACCTAGTCTTAAAAGATCACTAAATATTATATTGCTATTATGCTATTATATTCTATATAAAAGTACATACATTCCATTAGTGCCCCAGCTTTTGGCAAAGTCTCTGTAGTGTGTTAATAGTGGATTTTGTTCAGTGTTTACTCTTAACACAGATTTGTATTCCGTATTAATTTCTCAAAGCAATTACATTTATTGAGGATATTATTTGATTTTCTTTTAATACCAAGATGTGTGTAGATGTGAAAATGGCATACAGCAGCTTTAAAATTTAGCTAATTCATTAGATACCCTGGTGATCTTTACTTAGTGAAAGATTATATAACAATATTTGATCTACTGCCAGCCTTAGAATGCTCTGTACTATACGCTCCTACTATAAAAACAGATGGTTCCTTAGAAATCTTGGATGAGATTCTCATTTTCCCTTAGCTTCCTTGACCTGATATAAAGGGGTGGAGCAGCCTAAAGGAACCCCAAAAGTCCTGCATCTGGATGTGGGAAAATTCCCCTAGGGTAGACATTAAGATAACCACGGTCTGTCTTCCAACACCTCTCCATTAAACCATGGTGTAGGGGGCATGCTATGGGTGGGGCAGAAGATGAGAAAGGCACGTTGGGACAGGGCAGAGTGGAGTGGGTAAAGCCTTCTATATCTTAGACAGCCCTCTTTTTCTCAAGTTACAAAGGGCTGACCAGTCCTGGCCCTGGAGTAACCCAGAACTGGGAAGATGCAAAATAAGTTAACGCACACTCTTACTCCTTATGTTCCCTTGAAACCGGATGGACACTTTTTTCAAGAGAGGTAGTTGAAATACATCAACAACAGGCAATAGAAAGTCCTATTTTGTACCTTTTTATTCTTTCTCTTTCTAATTGTCCTACTCTGTAACCCTTGCTCATGCTATATAGTGCTAACTCATCAATAGGACTTGTTAGGGGACTTTCCCTTCACCCTCGCCTCTGGTTCTTGTCAACAGAGAGAAAGCAGAAGACCAAAAGTCCAAAGTGCAGGCAATTCAATGTTTATTGGGGTTAGTTCCAAACAAGCATATCCATAGCTCTACACCCCAGCAGAGTCTGTTTTCCAGTGTTCCATTCCCAGCTCTGATGCCCCAAAGCCTTGCCTTTGTCCCCATTCCCCCTTCCCTATTCTCATTCCCACCTCCTCCTTCTTAGCAGGCCTAAGTATACCTGCCATGCACGCCCACAGTCCCATCCCTTACAATTTAGGGTCATGTTCCATTTGGGTCTGGGGTCTTCATCCCATCCTTTTAAAACAACAAGGAGTCTGGTGGCACCTTAAAGACTAACAGATGAGGTGCCACCAGACTCCTTGTTGTTTTTGTAGATACAGACTAACATGGCTACCCCCTGATACTTGATCCCATCCTTTTGTACCCCATGTGAGGGGTATGGAGTGAGGTTGTGCTCCAGTCAGGGATGGGCATTTCTTTGGTCTTTTAGTGTTTTATACCTCCCTCCACACCAAACTCCTTTGCTCCTCCTGACTGGTTGCTTGATTTTGCCTTGAGATAGGGTTGAGGCAATCTTAAAGTGTGCTCTCGAGTAACACTTTGACTGCTCTTATCTGTTCCCATTGTACTAACAAATCCAGCTGACTAGGCAGAAGCAACATCACAGTGTCTTTGTCCCTTGTTTACACATTTTAGTAGAAGAGTATCAAAAAGTCAAACCCAACATTCTATCCCAGGCTAACAAACAGACCTATATACTAACAGGACTATGCAAAGAAAGTAAGGATTATGGAGGTAGATCCTTAATTGCTCGTTAATTATTAACATACCTTCTAAATGATTACTTTTCTTAGTGACAAACCATGTTTCAACTCACAATTGGAAAGATAGAAAAAAAAGTTACATTGAAAGAAAGCTATATTATCAATTTAAGAGTGAAATTTCACTCTCTGTGTAAACGGTCAATACAAAGACTTCTGCACCACTGAAGAACTGCATTGAGGATGAACTTGGAAAAATGCATGAATGCCTTAATAATCTGTTTCAAAGTGGCAGCCATGTTAGTCTGTATCAGCAAAAAGAACAAGGAGTACTTGTGGCACCGTAGAGACTAAATTTGTTAGTCTCTAAGGTGCCACAAATACTCCTTGTGATTTTTGCAACCTGTGTGATCCATGGAATGGTTCTCCACCCTGGCCCAGCATGGGCTAACAATGAAGCCACAATGAAAGTAAGCTGGTGCTGGGCCAGTGTTAAGGTCACAGGATCCATATTCACACAGATTCATCCATCCATCTCCTGTCATTTTTTAGCCAACCCTCTTTTAATCTTTCCTCTTAATTTACTCCCTCTACTTCCTTAATTACAGTATTTCTGTTCATGAACTCCCTTCCAATTTGTCTCTATCTTTTTGGTAGTAAGAGGTTCAGAACTGAATGCAATACTACATTTCTAGTGAGAACACACATGGAATAAGACACATTATCATTTGCTGATTACAGATCTCTGAAAATTCAGCACAAACCTGGCCTTATTTACGTCAGTGGCATAATTCAATCTTGTATCTAATTTGCTATCTACTATCACTCCCAGGTCTCTTTAGGCATCACTACTTCCCAGGTTTCTCCCTCCATTGAGTGTTTGTGATTTCTGGATTATTTCCCCCTGATGTATTAGCATACATTTTACCAGGCATCTCTCTCTATCTCTATCTCTCTCTGACCCTAATTCTAACCTCTCTTGTTAAATTGGTCCCATTGCTTCTATCAAAAAAGACAGTTTCTTTATATCCATGTCCTTATGGAATAAAGCATTTAAATAAAGGCAGTGGAGAAGTGAATGGTGATCAGATGATGTTATAGTGAAGGATTTTTATCTATTATAATATTTGTAAAAATATTTTGATGATATGGACAACCTAGCAGCTGAGACTGAATGAGATATAAACAAAAACAGTACTTTGGAGCTTCTTATACTGGCTTCTTTAAAATAATTATTTTTAGACCCAATATATGGGCTTAATTTTTAAACACGGGTGCCTAAAGTTAACCAGCTAAATATTCATTTCAGGCACTCTGACCTTAGGCACCACATTTGAAAATTAGGACACTGAATTGCTGTCCTGATGGACCAAGCAGGGTGCAAGAATGGCACTCAGCAAAAAGTACATCAATTATTAATTTAGCTGATTACCACTTTGAGTTTTGTGAGCAGTCTGGTGATTAAGGGAAGTTAAAGAAGGATTGAGAATTCATTCATCAGGTACAGAAGACTAAAATGTTAATACTACAGCACTGGAATTGACCTACATCTCCTAGGATAAAAAACTGGTAGAGTGGATTAAAGAGACATGGCAACTCCTGAAAGAGTAGCTTTTAAAAGAAGAGGTTTCTTATTTTTAGTGTTTGAAACTCCTGTGGATATGATGTCTGGGGAACCTGGTGGAACACTGCTGGATGTTGTTGTTGTTAGAGCTGGTTGAAAAATGCCATTTTTTCTCTCTAAAAACATTGGAGAAAAATAGCTTTTGTTTTTCCCTAAACCTCCAGAATTTATTTTTCCTTTAAAAAAACAAACTATTTTTTTTTTTGGTTAAAAAAAAACAGAGAAAATTTCTGGGTTGGAAAACCATTAAATCCATCTTTTTTTTACCAAAACTTGAAAATTTTATTTTAATCAAAAAGCCATTTATTTCAACGTGATCTATATGTATGATGAGAATTTCCAAAATCTGTGCGGCATTTCTTTTGTCCACATGTTGTGTTTTTCCTATCATCTTCCTTTCATTTCCTGTGGATGTTTCCCTTTCTCAGTTTTCTTATGAATCAAGAAGTGAACAAATGTTGATGATAGAATGAATAATGTACTTAACTTTATATTTGTATTTAAAACTTATTTTTATTTGTATCATAATAGAAATATTATGTATTATATATGGTCTGCATAGGGTCCTGATCCTACATTGTGGAAATCTGCACGGGCACAGCAATCTGCACATGTGTTATACAATGTAGGATTGGGACCTAAGTCAAGAGTACTTCCCATAGACATACAAAGGGTCAAGCAGCAGCAGCTTTGAAGTGTTGTGTAGGGTTGCCAACCCTCCAGGATTGCACTGGAGTCTCCAGGAATTAAAGATTAATCTTTAATTAAAGATTATGTCATGTGGTGAAACCTCCAGGAATACATCCAACCAAAAGTGGCAATCCTAGTTTTGTGGAACCACACATTCAGTTCCTGCAATGTTGACTTTGTCCTTATCCATTCCATAAATTCATCTGACTTTAGCTTAATAAGCAGAATCATTTAGACGAGACTTTAAAAATAGAGGTCTGTCTTTTTTGTGTGCCAGTTAAAGATCTTATGGAATTTTATTTTTGAAAGATTATTGATTTGTTTCAATGTATAGGCTAAAATTTCCCCTTCCCCTCATTGGTATGTTGTTTGCTACCCACAGATTGGCTGCTGCTGTCCACCCCACTGTTGGCTGTATTTCATTGGTTCATTGTGCATATATAGTTTATGTAAACCTAACATATTTATATTTAAAGTATTTCCTATCCTTTCCCCAAAGTGGTAATGGTTTAATACATTAAACTGAGTAGGTTTTGGGGTAAGGTTTGATGGTTTATAAATAATGTATCAGAAAACGAAAATCAATTTTCATAATTCATCTTCTTCAGGAGTAAATGTCAAGGACACTTTCAAAAATGATGCTTTTCTACTCAAGATCACAGATACTGAACCAATCCAGTTCACAGTAACACTACTTATTTTAAATGTGAAAGATGTGGAAGTCAGAAATTCTTCCATGCCATTTACTTGTGTTTTTCCAGTCAAAGATTCTCATTACAAATACCAAAACTGTATTGTATCAATGCCGTCATTTTTCAAAGCAGGACCTACAAAATTTCCCAAACATTTGTCTTTTAAAGATCTACCCACTTAATTACTTGTCTATCCATTATTTTTCATGCAAGAGCTGACTTCTCATTACATATCTAAGCAACTGTTCTTGAAATTACACAAATTGTCTATAACCATTAGTCACTGGAATTGATCCAGTTCTTCTTCATGATTTCTGCCCAGCTGTTAATTTGATAAATTTCTCCCAAATCTCCTCAAACAGATTGTTGTGCTGTAGCACACATATGATATATCAGCTGTTGAGTCAGTGGAATAATACATATTTGGACAGATAATGCAATTATTAGAGACTGTGAATGAATTCCTAGATGACAGTGATGATAAATAATTAACTATATTGATTTACAACTAGAAAATGTGCACCTCAAGAGTATTGGAATAACAACCATGACGCTGCTTATTTCTAATACTCAGACCAAGGCCATTTAATCAAATACCAAAATCATCTGAAGCAATGTATACAGAAATTAGAACTGGACAAACTATTCTAACACAAAAACAATGAGGAGTCCTTGTGGCACCTTAGAGACTATCAAATTTATTTGGGCATAAGCTTTTGTGTGCTAGAACCAATTTCATCAAATGCATGGAGTGAAAAATACAGGAGCAGGTATAAATATATGAAAGGATGGAGGTTGCTTTACCAAGTGTGAGGTCAGTCTAATGAGATAAATCAATTAACAGCAGGATACCAAGGGAGGAAAAATAACTTTTGAAGTGGTAAGAGAATGGCCCATTACAGACAGTTAACAAGAAGGTGTGAATAACAGTACGGAGAAATTAGTATTGGGGAAATTAAGTTTAGGTTTTGTAATGACCCAACTACTCCCAGTCTTTATTCAAGCCTAATCTGATGGTATCCAGTTTGCAAAATAATTCCAGTTCTGCAGCTAGACATTGGAGTCTGTTTTTGAAGGTTTTTTGTTGAAGAATTGCCACTTTTAGGTGTGTTATTGAGTGACCTTGGTATCCTGCTGTTAATTGAAGTGGGTTCTAGCCCAAGAAAGCTTATGCCCAAATAAATTTGTTAGTCTCTAAGGTGCCACAAGGACTCCTCGTTGTTTTTGCTGATACAGAGTAACATGGCTACCATTCTAAAACCTATTCTAACACACTATCTTGCCTCGAAAAACTAAAATGGATATAGTCGAACTTTTATAATGGGTAGTAGTAGTAAGCAATAAATAATTGAGTAATTATTAGTAAGCATCCAGATAGGTGCACTGTTCAAAGAGAATAATTTAGCCCATTCTAGTTCTTTTTTCTCTGTTTGTATTATCCATGAAATGAATTATTTTTGAAAATGTATTCATTATTGACAAACTCTTTAAGATAACATTTCAGCCTAAGGGTTGTCTGTGAAGACTTCAACTTTTCATTATTCATTAACTATGTCATAGAATATTGTTTCTGCTCCCTGATTGGATTATAAATATTTTATAAACAAGAGGAAGGAAATCCAATCAATTTTAAGATGGCTGCTTAGATTTTTCTGGCATGAACAATAACATTGGTTGTGAATACTGTCAAAGAGAATTTGTAGTTTTAAATACAATACATAACTGTGAATAGTTTTTGTTGTTGTTGTGTTTGTCCACCTAACAGTAGTTTATCTCCACAATGTCTTTTTCAACCATGAAAAGCATGCTTACTGTCATTGTCGTACATCTATAACACTTGTAATGTGCCTTGTTTTCACTACAAAAATGTATTCTGTTAGAACATGACATTAAAGAGTCAAAATAATGAATACAATGCTGATCATAGCTTTGCAGTCAGTGTAGTGAGAGCAGTTTGTATCCAGCAATATATCAGACCATCATAGTTACACCCTAGTCATAGCAGGGCTGTTAAAGGGTAATATACATATATAGATATATATTGTTAATTTTTGTCCTGCTATATATTTATTCAAATTTTTATAAAACATTATACATAATAAATAATTTTATTTTTATAAAGGTATTTAAAGCAAAAAAATATTTGTCAACTCAAGAACAGTTATTCTTGAAATATTTTTACATAATTTTTTATTGCCAGAACACTTCATCTGAGCATAGGCAAAGAAAAAGGGGGAAGGAGTTAAGCAGCTGTGTCTCTTCATTATTATTCTCTCTCTCTCTCTCTCTCTCGGCTAAAAAGGTATTGATAAAGATGATGCAAATCTCCATTTGGTCTTCATACATGGAGAGAAATCGGATCACGTAAGGTGCCCCTTAACACCCTGCGTGCCCCCCCCCCCCTTTTACTCTGGGGCTGCACTGACCAGGGACAGAGACTTTGGGGTTTGTTGGACTTTGGGGACTTTGGGTGGTTGCTGGACCCAAGAGACTTTGGGGGTGTTGGACTTTGGGGACTCTGGGTGATTTTTGGTTTGCTGGATTCAAGAACCAAAGGGAAAGGACACAGCCCAATTTTCTGGGGTAGGTTTTTTGCTCATGGTTTGTGTTATGAATCCTGTTTGTGGTGTTTTTCCAATTTAATGCTGATATCGTTTACCTCATGTTATTAAACATTTCCTGCTACACTCAGACTCTGTGTTTGCGAGAGGGGAAGTATTGCCTCTTAGAGTCACCCAGGGGGTGGTATGTAATTGTTCCAGGTCACTGGGTCGGGGCTCGAGCCGGTTTTGCATTGTGTTATTGAAACAGAACCCCTAGATACAGAACCCGGCCCTTGTTGCTGCCAACTTAGATGGGCAGAAGGGTTACAGTGGTAACAAATTATACTTGGCCCTGCTGTTTCCTGCAGTCTCAGAGAGATGATGTCAGGCTGCCCCTACACTGTAAGGCATAGCAGGGATCACCAGCATCATTGTTTCCCCAATTCTCAGGAGCTCTTCACCTCTTCACTTGCAAAGGATAGGGATATTGTCAGAAGCACTCCCCTGTGTGCTCGCTTGCATGTTTGCTCTCTCTGTGTCACACACACACACACACACACACACACTCATGCTCACATACCAGAAGCTTGGGAACTGCCCCAGTTTTGCTGCAGCCATCTGTGTAAATGATCAAGGCCAGGTGGGTCCAGAATTTTATCAGTGCATAGCTATGTAATTCCTCAGTAGAGCTGGTCAGAACATTTTTGGCAAAATATGTTTTCGCTGAAATATGCTGTTTCATTGAAGACAAAATGTTCCATAGAGACATACTGATTACAACAAAGTTTTTGATGGGAAGGTTTCTGAGGTTAAGAGTGGAGTCTCTAGTCACTTCCAGAGAGAGAGAAGAATCAAAATCCTGACCTTTTCAATATGAAAACAGATGTTTTGACACAATTCCATATTTATGGAAAATATTTGAAAGGTTTTGTCTTCAGTCCAGTGCAGAATGAAAACAAATTTTGAAACCTAGAAAGTTGTCATAAAAAGGAATTGTCGTTCATTGTCAAGCTCTGTCCCTTGGGTACCCCATTAACTACACACTAGAATTTATGGGGCATCTCTCATAGCTTGTAGCTGTCAGGACCAAATTCAGATGTGATCTAAGCAGCTGTAATTCCATTAACATTGATGAATTCTGAGGATTATTTTTAATTAGTAGTTCTACCTTACTACCTTCTCTTCTTTCTTTTCAATATTCTTCCCTGCTTTACCTTCCCCTCAGCCCCTTCTTTCTTCTGAGTTCTCTGTTCTAATTACCTATAGTTTCCTTTTCACTTGTATTTCTTTTTTTCTTCCTTGATTTCTCTTCCTCAGCTGTTGCCCATTCCACTTGTCTCGCTTGTCTCCTTACAGTTACATCTTTTTTCCTTGTACAGCCTACACACCTTTACCACTACACTCCTCAACTGCATTACCCCTCACTTCAGTCACCATCCTTCACCCTCATTTATCTCTGTCACAGATCTGGCTAGGTGCTCCCTGATGGCTGCAAAGGGAATCCAAGCCTCTAGGTCCCTTCGTACTTCAAGCCTCCAGAGTCTGAACAGAGCTCAGACACTGCCCCAATCTTGAGGGTCCTTAGGCAAATGTGAGGTGCAGATGCTGTGTCTAACACTCTGTGAGCTGGAATCTGCTGTGCAACTGCCTAGTCTATGGGCTCAGTGCTTATCCACCTCAAGTTGTGAGCCTTCTGGTTTACCACGTAACTCTCAGGAGGCACATGGCAATTGCAAAGCATATAACACTTTGACACAGACACTTTGCACAGATTCGAACATCACTGCTCTTTTATGCTTAATCATATAAATCACAAGAGAGTACATTTAGAAAGCAAACATCCTAACCACAAGGCTCTTTACTAGCTTCTCCTTCTCCTGTGGGTCTTGGAGCTCATTCAGGCAGAACTTCCCCTGCCTCATAAAACTTCAATTAATTAATTGTCAGTACACTGCACACACAGTTACCCTGTCTGTGGAAATGGAGCTTGCAGCTGATGAAAAACATGACAGTGATTTCAGTGCTATCTGGTTCTAATTGCTCATTTACAGCTTCCCACAGTTAAACCCCTAGTTTCTTCGGGTATCTGTAGTTTGCATTCCCAGTGATTCCCTTTTTCTGACTCAGATATATATCTTGCTTTCCAGTATATTTCCAGATTTTCTGTCATAGTGTATTCATTTCCTAATTGCATGATTAGCATCTGCTGCTTACTCATTATTTGTTGTTGGTGTATGTATATACATATTCTTGTCTATTGAAGTTAAGATGTTGCTTGCTCAGTCAAAAGAGTGGAGTACTGTGTTAAAAATCACTATGTCTTCCTTAACAAGTTTATCAAGCTTGCTTTTTTCCCTTCTTAACATGAGCATAGAGCAGTAGTGCTGCAGGAAGCAGCACAGGCAGCAGGGACATGCTGGCCTCTGCTTTCCGCAACTCCCATTGGCCTGCAGAAGGTAAATGTAAACACTGTCTTGCGGCCTGCCAGCAGATTACCCTGACGGGCCGGGTGCAGCTTGCGGGCCGCAGGTTTCTCACCACTGTCATAGCGCAATGGTTCAAGAGTGAGCTGTTAGGTCTTATCTTAACCCAAAGAAGATTAGGGTTGGAAGAGACCTCAGGAGGTCATCGAGTCCAACCCCCTGTTCAAAGCAAGACCAACCCCAACTAAATCATCCCAGCCAGGGCTTATAAAAGCCTGGTTCATAGGTCAACAAGCTTAAGCTGCTGAAAATGACCAAATACACCAAATCCATTGGCTCTTTCTTTTTACGACCTTCCAGTCTCCTCTATCGGGAGAATTCCTAGCCGGCTTCTCCAGCTGACCAGAAACCCCTGCCAGGTGATTTTTTGTTGTTGTTGCCATGGTGACTTCTCCTTTGACAAACCAGATATCATGGGCGTGAGCTATATTGTTGTTTAAAGAAATTACATTTCAGTGTTTGAGCATTTTATGTTAATAACGCTCTTTTGCCACCAGCCTTTAGAATTTCAGAGGCAAACAGACAATAGAGAAGGCAAAAGACTGCACATTCAAACTGGAGTTCCAGCTTGGTAAAGATACATACAAAAAGTTCATAATCTCACACAGAATTCATAAATTGTACTGACAGATTCCCCAATTAGTCACACATGCCACACTCACTCCCAGATCCACACTCACCCCACTATACTGCAACCCTTTTCCTCTTCTCCTTCCCTGTGAAAACATCTCCCTGCTCCTGCTCAACTTGCGCAACAAGAATTCTCTTAGAGTTTCCCCTTCACCTGAAGTCCCCCATCCCCAGATCACAGTAAATATTCCTTCTAATCCCTCCCCTGTTGCAGTAAGATCTCCCCTTTCCAGATCTCTCTTGCTCCTTAAGTAACATTTCAAATTTAGAGAAGCAGAGGAGGTTATAGAGCACTGCCATTTTAATTAACTTGCTAGCACAAACATCCTTTTCCTCCTACCCCAAATAGGCTACATTTATACTCAAGTAATACTACTGTGTACAATATCACCTGAGCTCTATGCTCGTCGACCCTCTAAGCAAGAGTTCCTCAGATCCCTCAATCCAAGGCCTAGGACAATTTTCCACTCCTGAACTTCAATGTGTTGCATTACTGTAATGCATTATAGGTCACGATTCCCATGTGGAAAATCAAAGGGAGGTTGCTGGGCTTCTGTACGTCAAAACATGTGGTGAGCAGGGAAGGTGAGGGAATATGATGTTGGTGAGGAATCTCTCTCTTAAATAAACAGGCAAACTTTTTCTTTCAAAACGTAAATGTTTCAGTTAAGCATATTAGGGAGACAAGGAGGGTGTGGTATTGAACCAGTTTCTGCTGGTAAGAGAGACAAACTTTCGAGCTACACAGCATTCTTCAGGTCTGGGAAACTTAGAATGTCACAGTTAAATACAATATGGAACAGACTGTTTAGCATAAGTAGTCAACACATATTTCAAGGGAGCATTCAAGGTGAAGTGGCCTGTTGACACCCCTGCAGCCATAGGGTGGAAAGGAAGAGTTGGGGTGGAGGGGAGAAACCAAGGGGGGGGGGGGGATTGGTAGTGGGTTATAGATTGTTGTAATTAGCCATAAATCCAGTACCGCTATTCAGTCCATGATTTTTAGCAAAGTTCTGAATTTAAGATCCCAGGCTTATCTTTTGAAAGCGTTATGCAGGTTTCCTTTGAGGATGAGCACTGATAGGTCAGATATAGAGTGATCGCTTTTTGAAAAGTGTTCACCCATAGGTGATAGCATGTTTTTGTCTTTTATCATTTTCCTATGTGAGTTCATTGTAGAGCATAGTGATTGTCTGGTTTGACCCACATAGTTGCTACTGGGGTGTTTAGTGCTCTGGATGAGGTACACCACATATTGTGATAGGCATCTGTAGGGCCCATGACTAGCCCAAGGTCCAGTGTGCTTCAGCAGCAGTGGAAGTAAACGTTGTGGACAGCAAACTGCTGCCTGTTGGGAGAACTTCCTGGTTCCTGCCAGAAAGTACCCTCCTCCTTCCCAGAAGGAAGTTTCCGCACTGACTGAAGTTGGGATCATGAGGCAGGCAAGCAGAGAGGAGGCGGCTGTTCTATTTTTCCTTGCAGGTAGGACCAAAAAGGATGTAAAGAGCACCCGAAAGGAGTTTATATGATGCAAAAGGAGAACACTGGCTTGTTTGTTTTGGGGTTTAGTTATTTTGGGAATTAGAACATATTTATAAGTGATTGTGTTATACAAAGTGCCTCTGCCCCAGGTAACTTCTATAACTATGTTTGAAAAAATAAAATAAAATAAGTTCAATTTAAATCACTATTATGTTAAAAATAACAACAAAAACAAGAACAGAATTTTTCTTCCAATGGCTTTGTTGGAAATTTATCCTGAATAGAATTCTTTTATATGCAGCAGCATTGATGGAGCTGTGAACCATACCTTTAATGTCAAAGAAAAGCAATCTTTCCCAGTGCCTGAGGATTAGTTTCTTAGTTAAATTAACCATCTTTTTTGTTGGTTTAATCTCTCCTTTTGAAAATGCAGTCATGTTACTGGTAGATATGTCCCCCAATATACAAATGAGGCAGCTGGATAATTCATCTCTTTTTCTTCCGAGGATATTATTTTACAAATGTATAGGAATAAATTTAAGCACAATGTTAAATAATATGAAGGACAACCTAAGAATTATTACTTTTAATTTTTTTTTAATCTAAGTTATATTCTGCAAATATAGCTAAATCTGCAAGTAGTAAATAAATCTGTAGATTTATAAATTATATTAGTCGTAGTAAATTATTGTGATGATTTGGGGCATCTGTCTATGTACAACTTATGAATTCTGGTTGATTTTATGAAATTGCTATGTCATTGAATGCCTCAGTGTATGTAGAATTAGATATCTGCTGTCAGGGACGATGCTGTCTCTCTCCCAGAGTGGGGACAGTGCAGAGCCATTAACCTGAAAACCTCCCATTCAGATGGCAGGACCTTAGGATAATACGGTTGCTGAAGCATAAGGGAACCTGTTCGATCCAGCTGGTCTGCAAGAAAGAGGAATAGGAGACTGGAAAATCTCCAAACAGGGTAATAATAAGACTGATCTGTAGGTTCTGTACAAGCACTTTAAAAACACAGAGGGGGAGGAGTTAATAGTTTGAACCAAACTCTGTGCTTGTTTGAGACTGTCAACTCCGTATTCTTTTTTTAAATGACAGAGAGAGAGTAAGGGAGAGAAACAAATGGGCAGGTTTCCTGAGTGAGGGGACCTATTGACTGCAGGACTTGCAAAAGTTGAAGGAAGCTGACCTATGATTCAGAGGAGAAGCCAGGAGCTGAAGAAGTTCAGCCCAGTGGAGGGAACCTGGAAGTCTAATAGGACATTGACTCAAATCCCAAGGAATTTTCAATATTGGTGAGCAAACTGAGGCATGGAATGGCACATGTTTATTGTTTCACCCGTGCTGTCTAAAGAAAAGAGTAATTAGTTTAGAAATCCTTGTGCAAAGTCTGTGTCTATTTGCTTCAACTGTTACCTGTAAACCAGAGGACCAATAAGATGGAGCTCTGGGAGAGTCAGGGCGGGTGTGGGGAGGAGTCAGCATTGGATCTGGGGGAACTAGGACAACTTCTGAGGAAAAGTATCAGACAAGAGTCCCTGGCCCAAGAAGTGTTCCAGCAAATCTAGAGACAGTGTCTGAACCCTATCCAGTAATCAAGGGAAACTTAAAAGCACATGGACCCAGAATGAGGGCCCAAACACAGCAGCCTGGTGAGTGCGCAAAAGTGGGAGTTTGATGAGGACTGACACAATTATATTATATATACATTTTCTTATGGTAATTATATCTGTATTTTCTATCATTGTTCTTCTGGATGGTTCCTGAGCTGCTAGTATACTCATGATTTTATGTGACCATTTATGTTAGTAGTGAACCATTTATTTTGACCTACTGCCCTCATTCCGTCCTCCCCTCCCCCACCACACACACACACACACACACACACACACACCATAGCCTTTGCAAACAACTATAAGAGAAAAATGCCTGTTAAGCACTGAAAACTATGTTCAGTGCTTGTGACACAGTGCTAGGAGCCTAGAACCGACCAACACTCTGGACACTAAGGTACAAGTTATCCCTCCCAGGTCCCTTCTTCTCACCCTCTCCCAGTGGACGTCATTGGGAGATGGGTGCTCAGTAGCCCAGTTAGGGGGTTGATGAGCTAATCAGAGCAATCAACCCATCAGTCAGGAACAATTAAAGGACGGGAAGGAAGTACAATAGAGAAGGCTGGCAGGGGATATGGGGAAACGGGATCTCAAGATGAGGAGATCTTTCGCTCTTCCTCCCTGGACAGTGGCCTAAGGGGGAGTTTACTTCCAATTGTATGTTGCTGCACAAGGCTGTACCAGTGGACTGGTGGAGGGGACTCAATAAATAATACACTGGTGTATATAAACTTGGATGGGTCCAGCCTGTTTGGAGTGGTCTAAGGGATGAAGACAAGAGCCTGTTACAGTGCTGTACAAAACATAGGGAAAGATGTAGTCCCTGCCAAAAGGAATTAATCTAAATTAAAATCTAATTGTCAGAATCAGAGAAAAAAATATCCAGATACATAATAACCAGTATTGCTATGACGCTTTTCTAAAGGGCCCACCCATGTAATTTATGGGAATTCCATAGATTCATTATTCAAATATGTGGCATTTTCTCAAAGAGAACACAGCTCTTTACCATTCACTTACTCCTTCAGAACCATTTTTATGAAAGGTTAGACTTCAAGAGGTATACATACAATCATCCTGCAAATCCCATAGGACAATGCCTGTATGAAGGGATGAGTGTTGCAATGTAGAGGACACTCAAGAGAATGTGTTGCCTGGGGCAGCAGTTCAGTGTACTTCCCCACAGGCTACACTAATTTGGCCTGGCCTCCGGGCGATAGTTATGGAGGGATGTTTGGACCACATCTGCTGCTCTAGGCAGCTGCCCAGCTTGCCTATAGTTAGAGAGACATCTGCCCAGAAGGTGGCATGAATTGAACTCAGTCAGATTTCCAAAGGGTTTGGCCTCTCAGTCTCTCTTGCGAAACCTTAATGGTGACCTCATCAATATACAAACAGAATATCTTTTCAAATGAATGGACTATGTTACAGTCAGATGTGTTAATCTATTGATACCATGAAGTCACCATAAAGGTTTTATGGAACACAAACTGGAATAAGGTGGCATATGGATTCTTTTCAGTGTGTGTTGGAAATGAAAGTGAATGCTGTGTTGGAGTGTGTTGTCAAAAACATTGAAAGCAAAGGGAAGGTGACAAGAAATCCTGGAGACTTTCCCCTTAACTTCTTGTTTCAATACTTTCAAAGATTGTGTGGATGGAGTAGGTTGAAATGCAACCTTAGTATAGTAGTCACTAAAAATATTTGTATTTGTGTGTGCACTAATAATCTTACATGCATTTTTATCATGCACAGAGGTCCAGCTTTGTTGATTGTGAATAGTAGAGAAACAGCCTCACCTACTCCTTCCCTCTATATCCTATCCCCTGTTGGGACACCGTGCACTCTTAGGGGAAAATGGAGGGGGCAGTTCATGCTGTCCCCAAAATGTGACCTTTTGTGGTATCATAATGGGAACGGGGTGTTTATACCCTACCTACACTATGCACTTGAATCAGAGCCAGGAACCATATGTCTGTAAATAGTACACTGACAGACAAGTAAGGAAATAAACAACAGGAAGGGCAGGATTGACATAGGATGTGAATTATGGATATATGATTATGCACTTATTCACTTAATGCATGCACATGTCTTGGTGGGACCAAGGGAATTATCATGTACCAATAGTTTCAGAGTAGCAGCCATGTTAGTCTGTATCCGCAAAAAGAACAGGAGTACTTGTGGCACCTTAGAGACTAACAAATTTATTTGAGCATAAGCTTTCGTGGGCTACATCCCACTTCTTCGGATGCATAGAATGGAACATATATTGAGGAGATATATACACACACACATACAGAGAGCATGAACAGGTGGGAGTTGTCTTACCAACTATGAGAGGCCAATTAAGTAAGAGAAAAACAAAAAAACCCCAAACTTTTGAAGTGATAATCAAGATAGCCCAGTACAGACAGGTTGATAAGAAGTGTGAGAGTACTTACATGGGGAGATAGATTCAATGTTTGTAATGGCTCAGCCATTCCCAGTCTTTATTCAAACCTAAATTGATTCTGTCTAATTTGCATATCAATTCGATTTCAGTAGTTTCTCGATGGAGTCTGTTTTTGAAAGATGATCCCTCACTCTCACAGCTCTTGGGAGACAGACCTGTCCTCGCTTACAGACAACCGCCCAACCTGAAGCAAATACTCACCAGCAACCACACATCACTGAACAAAAACACTGACCCAGAAACCTATCCTTGCAACAAAGCCTGATGCCAACACTGTCCACATATCTATTCAAGTGACATCATCATAGGACCTAATCACATCAGCCATACCATCAGGGGCTCGTTCACCTGCACATCTACCAATGTGATATATGCCATCATGTGCCAGCAATGCCCCTCTGCCATGTACATTGGCCAAACCGGACAGTCTCTCCACAAAAGAATTAACGGACACAAATCTGACATCAGGAATCATAATACTCAAAAACCAGTGGGAGAACACTTTAAACTGTCTGGTCATTCAATGACAGACCTGCGGGTGGCTATTTTACAACAGAAAAGCTTCAAAAACAGATTTAAATACTAAATTGCTGATTTAAAAGAGGGTTTACAGTGAAAACATTGCTAGGCTTCTTACTGTAGTCCTACTTTTTGTGTTCCTGTGAAGTATTTGGATTCTTTGGTCATCTGTACAATTATTCTAGTATATTATTCTTGTAAATAAGAAGAGGGCAGCATTATCTCCTGTAAATGTAAACAAACTTGTTTGTTTTAGCAATTGGCTGAACAAGAAGTGGGATTGAGTGGACTTGTAGGCTCTGAAGTTTTGTTTTTGAGTGTAGTTATGTAACAAAAAAGATCTACATTTGTAAGTTGCACTTTCACAACAAAGAGACTGCACTACAGTACTTGTATGAAGTTAATTGAAAAATACAATTTCTTTTGTTTATCATTTTTACAATGGAAATATTTATAATAAAAATAATATACACTTCGATTTCAATTACAAAACAGAATACAATATATATGAAAATGTAGTAAAACATTCAAAACATTTAATACATTTCAATTGATATTCTATTGTTTAACAATGCAATTAAAACTGTGATTTATTGTTTTGAGTTAATCGCGTGAGTTAACTACAAATTAATGGACAGCCTGAATATACACACTTGTTCTAAGGCAAAGATGGAGATGAGAAGCAGACCGGATGAAGGTCTGTGGGTGATGATAAAAACGAAAAAAACAGGGGTGACATTATGGTAGGGATCTATTATAGACTACCAAATCAAGAGGAGGAGGGGGATGAAACACTTCTAGAACAAAACATAAGATCTGGTAATAATGGGGTATATTACCTATTGTTTGTTGCAAAAATGATATGGCAAAACACAACATGTCCAGTAAATTTTTAGAATGTATTGGGGACAACTTCTTGTTTCAGAAGGTGGAGGAAGTAACTAGGGAGGCTCCCATTTTAGAGTTGATTGTGACAAACAGGAAGGAATTGGTTGTTAATCTAAAGGTGGAAGGCAACATGGGAGAATGTGATCGTGAAATGATAGATTTAATGATTCTAAAGAAGGGAAGGAATGAGAGCAGCATAATAGGGACAGTGGACTTAAAAAAATACACTTTAACAGACTCAGGGAACAGGTAGGTGAGGTCCGATGAGAAAAAAAAATCTAAATAAAAAAGTATTTCAGGAGAGTTGGCAATTTCTCAGAGACAATATTAAAGACGTAACTGCAGATTATCCTGATATGAAAGAAATATAGCAAGCAAGGTGCAGAAAAGTATAGGTTCATTATTTAATGGGGAAGGTGGTTGTAGACACCATTTATTGTGATTTTTGTAAAGGTTTTGACACAGTTCCACATGACATCCAAACAGTCAAATTAGGGAAATGTGGTTTAGATGAAATTACCATAAAATCGATGCACAACTAGTTGAAAAATCACACTCAAAGAATCATTATCAATGGATTGCTCTCAAACTGGGAGGTTATATCTAGTAGGGTTCTACAAGGGTCTGTCCTGGGTGTGATACTATGCAATATTTTCATTAATGACTTAGCTACTGGAGAGGAGAGTACACTTATAAAATTTGTGGATGACACCAAGTTGGGAGAGGTTGCAAGCACTTTGAAGGACAGGATTAGAAGTCAAAATGACCTTGAGAATTTGGAAATTTAATCTTAAATAAAGATATTAAAAGTACTACACTTAGGAAGGAGAAATCAAATGCACAACAACACAATCGGGAATAACTAGCTAGGCAGTAGTATTGCAGAAAAGGACCTAGTGGTTATAGTGGATCACAAATTGAATATGAGTCAACAATGTGATGCAGTTGCCAAAAAGGCTAAAATCATTCTGGGGAGTATTAACAGAATACTGAGTCATGAACTTAAAAGATTTAAATAACTGGCCAGCTATGTCAGTTCAGGAATTGTGATTTCTAAACTGAATTGATAAGAGTTTTTTAAAATGTTACCTTAATTTGCAGTTCACTAGCAATGGAGTTGGATTTAGCGAGGCGGGAAGGGTTGTTCAGAGGTACAATTAATAAACAATTAACCCTTTTATGGTACACTTAAGAATACTGTCTGGAATTTCATAGGATCACAATGTATGGCTATGTCTACACTACAGACTTTATAGTGGCACAGCTTTACCGCTGCAGCTGTGTCACTGTAAGGTCTCCGGTTTAGCCACTTTATGCTGATAGGAGAGAGCTCTCCTGTCAGCATAATTAAACCACATCGAACACTTTTGTCGGTGAAACTTATGTCGGTCACGGTGTTTTTTCATACTCCTCACTGACAAAAGTTTTACTGGCAAGAATGCTAGTGTACACATCACCTATAAGTTTGAACTCTCAGACCTCATAAGTAGAGGTGGGGGAACTTTTTCTCACAAAACTTTTTTTGTCGAAAAATGCAAATTCAGTTGACCAAAACACTACCTGAAATTGGATTTAATTTGCCAAACTGTTTCAGTCAAAATAAAAAATCATTTTGTTTCAAAATTTTTGAAATAAAATGTTTAAATTTTTCAATTTGAAATGACATTTTGTTTCAAAATTTACTTCAACTTTATGGAAAAAAAAGAAAAGAAAAAAATTAAACACTTTTTATGACTGAAAACAAAATATTATCTTTTAGTTTTTGGTTCAGCCACTGATCTGAAAAAAAAAATCAGTTTTTATAGAGCTCGATTTGAAAGTAGATAAGACACAACAGGGAAAGATAAAATCCACTAAGCTGTTACTAGAGTGACATCATCTTTTGTAACTAGATTCAATATATGAATTAAGGATTATGAAATACATATGGGAGAGAGAACTGACTGCAGCTGAGGTGTGATCTATTACATTGCAGCAACTGAGCAAAAATGTTGACAGACTTGGTCACAACTGACAGGGAGGAAAAGCTACTGAAAAGGTTTGTGGATTTTTTTAATAGAAGATCTTGTCTCTTATCAATTAAATTATCCTGTGTACAGCCCTTTGATGACCAATCATTGACCAGAAAGTCTGTCATAGTAACCTTGTTTCCTGGCACAGAAATACTTCTCATAATTCAGAGCCTTTCATTTTATTTTCTGATAAGACAGACTGAAGCAATTCACTAAGCTGCTTTGGTCATGTCATGACAGAAATTTTCAGCAGGACAGTGTAGTTGGAGGGGTGAGAGGTTATGCCATATATTCCATGCCTCCAAGTCAGAGTACAACCACCTACAGAGATGTGATGGCAAAAATGGCAAGAGCTTGTTGTAGGTGAATTCTCAAATAAACAGCCTAAACCAAGGTTTATTGCTGACTAAAAAAATATGTGCATCCCTCTTCTATCTAACGTATTCTCTGCTAGTTTGTATCACCAGCCCCTCGAGGATTAAGTGCCTGCTAACAATTAATCTCATTAGCATTCCTTCAAGGAGCACCTGAGAATCTTTGTTAGCCAGTTGTGTTAGGTTTTTAATCAGACTCTCTGTTTGTTCTCTTTATCTCATTAAATATATGAACCAAAATTTGCAATCTAATGGTGTACAGTGGGCCAAACCCTGGATATTACAGATGAAATAAAATTTTTTAAAGACTATGAGATGCTTACATAACTATAAATGATATCTGACGTTACAATATGTTTAGTTCTCATGTTGTCAACTGGACAGCGTAGGGGTCACTGAACATGTTATGCTCCTCCAGGATGTTCTGTCGAGCCAAATCTGTTGCATTATGGGGTGGAATGGCTGTGAGGTTCGAGTGTCTGTTGACACCATCCAGTCATCATGTTTTAGGTCTTCCTGCTTTCTTTAGGTCAAAGTCAAAGATGATTCTCCAAGGGAAGTTGTTAGGCATTTGGCATAGATGACCAAACCACCTTAGAGTGTATTGGGTGACTGCTTGAGAGAGTGGAAGCTGTTTTGTTAGAATATTCAACTTAAATTCATACAATGTAATGTTTTTGATCATTCTGAGATACGTCATCTGAATGGTGTTCAATGTCTTTTAAATCTTGACAGTGAGGGGCCATGTTTCAGTACCATAGGTCAGAATACTGACCACCAAACTGTTATATATCCTCAGCTTCGTTTCCCTACTTATCAGGGTGTTCAGTTTGTAAAAGACATTCTTGATGAGTCACCCCATTTCTGATGATGCTTTTGCAGTGTGGGCTTCAAGTTTTTTCTTGATGCTGCTTATGTTATCCTACTGAAGTCTCTGTTTCTCTTCAGTTATAAATGTTGCAACCCCAAAAAGCAAGCTCCTTTCCTGGAGAAGAGGGAAAGGTTGGAAATCTGCTGCTATGCATATTTCACTACAGTATTACTCCCATTAAGCAGATGGGGAAATGGAGACTCATAGTATAATGTAGTATAATGATTTACCCAAAGTCATGCAGCAAGTCTGTGAGAGAAGTGCATGTAAAATCTAGTTTTCTCAACATTCAGTCTTGTAGTCTCACCATTAAAGTATCCCTCACTTTCCTTCCCATATGCTGTTCCACCCTTTCCATGTTTTAGTGTATCTCTCTTCAGGCTCTAGGCAGGTCTGGCCCTGTTTCCTAGTCTCCAACAATATACCTGGCTAGTGTACTTATGTGAGAATATCAGCAAAGGAAGAAGAGCAGTGGGAGGGGGCGGGGAGAAGGAGGTAGGAAACACTGTGGAAGTCAAAGAGATGGGGTTATAGTTAAAGGTCTACTCAGCAAGGGCCAGTTTAGGTGTGGAAAGGAGAATACTAAAACTCCATATCAAATCTCCAAACAATGGCCTGGGCCTGCAACGCTGAAGTCAATGAGAGCTTTGAAATTGACATCAGTGGGTTTGGGAATCTTACTGAGATTTGTCCATCACTAGTTGAAATGAGTCACTGTACAATGATAACAGTGGGAGAAATAGTAGCACAGGCAAGGAGACAATACCTCTACGATAACATGTATTACACCTTCCATTATCACATTCTGAGCCAGGGCCTCAGAGTGTAAAATCAGCATGGCCCTGCTGAAGTCAATGAAGATAAGCTGATTTATACAAGCTGAGGATTTGTCCTACTGTTTAGAAAACATGGTCCCTGTTCTGCCCTCTTTTGAGTATGATCCTCTGTTGTTCACCATGGGAGTGGGGAGACCTCAGAGGATCCCATCCCCATCAAGGCAAATAATTTGGCTGCATAGTGCTGGGGAGTGCAAACAAGTAAGTGTGGATGATACTGCTTGCAGTGCTCTATGCCCCCCAGAAGAAGATCGGTTTAGGAAGGACTATGACACTGCCCTTTGCCATCCTTCATTCTTCCCAGCCCTCCTCCTTTTATTCTGTTGGGTACTGAGAGCTATAGTTTAGTCCTAATGATGATATATTTATTGTTCTCTGTTTGCAAATTTTTGCTTCACTCTCTGAATGGCGTTAGTCGCTGGGCAACAAAACTGTTTGGACAGATAATGATTATATGTAGCTATCTCTTGTAGCTGTCTACTCTAACTTAAAACACATGTTAGTAAAGTCTTACACTTTGCTATGACTGTCTCTTTCCATCAGATTTTCATGTATTCATAGATTCTAAGGCCAGAAGGGACCATTGTGATCATCTAGTCTGACCTCCTGTATAACACAGGCCACAGAGTTTATCCAAATAATTTCAAGAGCATATCTTTTAGAAAAACATCCAATCTTAAAAATTGCTGGTTATGAAGAATCCACTACAACCCTTAGTAAATTGTTCCAATGGGTAATTTATTCTCTGTAAAAATGTATGCTGTTAATCTGCACTGTAGTAGGTGAAATTTTATTCATGATGGAAAATGGTCCAACCCATCTAGCCTCCAGAACATGATTTTTCTATATTAATTTCAAATACATTACTCTATCTCCAATTTTCCATAATTTACTGTCCTGAGCCACACAAGAATCCACATAGTCTCTTGCTTTTTCAATGGCATCAGTCAATTTAAATTCCATTCTCTTAAATTCTATTGGTAACTCCCTCCGCTTCTTTTTCTTCTCCTTCTGCACACAATAAAGGGCTTCACTATGTCATAGGCCTCCCAAAGAGAAGTCGATAAGGCTGATAGCCAGTCCCCAATCAATCATTACTTCGGATGGCCACCAACACCATTGGCAATTTATCGTCCCAATCTTTGCCAGTTTCTTGCACAACTTTGCATAGAGCTTGTTTAATAGTTTGATTCATCCTGTCTACCGTCCCTGACAATTGAGGATGATAGGGGATATGTAGTTGTTGCTTTATTCCAAAAGCTTTTAATAAACTTTTAATTACTCCTCCTACAAAATGTGGCCCATTATCTAAATCAATTACATTTGGAGTTCCATACTTACTAAACACTACTTCCCACAACTTTTTGGCAGTGGTCACTGCAGTATGATTACTGGTGGGAAATGCCTCCACCCATCCAGAAAAGAAATCTACTATTACTAAATTCGTTGGTGTAACAGGGGTCCCAAATTCGGTGGTCTATTCCCATCTGCTGCACACCTTATGCAGATTTTAACAATGTTTTCTACGTCCTTTTGCACCTTATACTATATTCCAATTTGGTTTACCTTAAAGAGAGTATTCTCTATTCCTTGGTGGGCCATAGAGTGACACAGGTTAATAATCTCTTCTCTTTGAAGTTTGCCAGATATCCACTTTACCTCTCCTGTTTTCTTATTCACTGCATAGCCCCCTTGTATATTCCAGTTTCCCCATCTTTCCTCAGGTTTAACCTCCTGTTTTATGGCTTGAGCCCTAGTAACTATCATAACTCTCAAAGGTTCCTTTGCTACTAATTTAGCTAAAGCATCCACTTTATCATTCCAATATTTTTCATTCCCGTCATATTTTTGATGACCGTTAATATGTCTTACTCTTAATTTTTCTGGGTGTTTTTTCAACCAATCATAGATAGATTTCCAACCCTCCCTGAGCTGAAGTCATATTCATAGAACCAGAAATAGTTTCCCCATCAATTTGTACAGCAGCATATATTGTTCAGAACTCTCATGTATGAATTACCATCTGTAATCCAAACCTCTTTTTCTCCGACGCTTCACACCTCGTCTACCAAGGGTGCTTCTTCAACTAACTTTGGTTTGTTTTCTGGAAGTGGGCATTCATGCTCCTCTCCTTCCATCAGGAGGGCATATGGTAACATCATTGCTTGTTTGTTATTCTCATAACAACCTCTGCTAGTTAACATCAAGGTCCATTGAGCCATCCTGGTATTTGATACTCCTTTCCCCTGCAGTTTCCCTGATTAAATATACTTCAGGGGAGATTAAGGTGTTTGTATTATAATATGGGCTGTGCCAGTAGTCAAAGCAAAAGCTTCAATGGCCCACATAGCAGCTAAACATTCTCTTTCACAGATCCCAAACTGCTGCTCCATAAGGTTAATCTTCTAGACTCATATGCCACTAGGGTGACCAGACATCCCGATTTTATCGGGACTGTCCCGTTATTTGCTTGTTTGTCCCGCGTCCCGACCGATGTTCGGTCGGGACACGGGCCAAACAAGCCATTTTGCCTTCCGCTCTGGCGCACAGGCGGAGCCCAGAGGAGCTCGTGCGCCCCCCCGCCCCGACTCCGCCCCCTCACTGCCCCATTGGATCCCTCCCCAAATCCCTGCCCTGGCCCTGCCTCTTCCCCAAGCACACCTCATTTCTCCTCCTTCCCAGGCTTGCGCTGATCAACTGTATGGAGGCGCAAGCACTGGAGGGAGGAGGTGGCACCCAGAACTCACCCTGCGAACTGCTTCAGCTTCTCCAGGAAGGCAAGCACGGCCTGGCATAGATCCCACAGCGGCTCCCTCTGCCCGAGCCCCCGGTAGAAGGCGAGGCAGGCCTGGGCCTCCTGCGCCGCAACCAGGGCTCACGGTGCGGCCCGGCCTGGGCAGGGAGGGCTGTCAGGAAGCAAGCCAGGCTGCCCCGGGGATTTAGCGCAGCACTTGGGCTTGGCAGCTCCAGGCCAGGGTGCACTCAGCTGTTGCGGCCACCATAGAGTTGGGTGGAGACAGGGCTGTGCCGCCTAGCGGCGGCCGTCACTAAAAAATTCTGCCCTGCAGGCGCGCCAGACACCCATCTAGTGCTGCAGGGGGTCTAGCCAGGCTACAGGGAGCTGCCGCTGCTCCCCCGTCCCAGCCCAGCTCGGCTCCCCGGGGCCCAGCTCCCACCTGCTGCAGCCACCGCTGGAGAATTCCGTGGGCGCAGCTCCACAGCTGGGACACCGTTTCTACTCCTCTTTGCACTGCTTGGCTGTGGTCCCCATCATGCCAGTCCCTTGCTGGGCTCCCCTGACACTTGCAGTGCGGTTGGAGGGGCTGGCTGAACTTGGCAGTGGTTTTCAACCTGGGGTCCCCGGGGGCCTACAGACTATGCCTCAGGTTTCCAAGGCGTCCCGAGGCGAGCTGGTGCGGGGGCCTCCGGCGGCTTTTTTTTTTTTTTTTGCTCCGCCACCAGCTTTTTTTTTTTCTTCCCCCCCGCATCCCGATATTTCACCTTTATCACCTGGTCACTCTATATGCTACCGGTATTAACTTCCTGTCAATTTCCTGCATTAGTATTGATGCTAGACTCTGTTGGGTTGCTGCCAACTTAATCACAAATGGCTTGTTTATCTCTGGGAATTTCAATGCTGGAGCTTTCAACAAGGCTTGTTTTAAATTACAAAAAGCTTTTTCTTGTTCAGGCTCCCAATCCTATTCTATTTTCCTTTTTAGTAAACACCACAAGGATCCAATTATAATGGCAAAATTCCAGATGTGTTTCCTTAAATAGTTAAACCCTTCTAACATCATCCTGAATGCATGAGAATCCTCTGGCCTTGGTAAATTCATAAATGATTTCACCTTTTGTTAATCTACCTGAATTCCTTGTTCTCCTAGGGTCAACCCCAAATAATTCACTCTCCTCTGCACTAGTTGGGATTTCTCTTTATTAGCCTTGAAACCCTATTTCCTGGATGAGTCTCAACACTTTTTTAGTCCACTCAGTCACCTCCTCTTCGGTGTTCCCTGACACTAATATGGCATCTACATATGAGGTGACATTCTCCCAATCCTCTTTGGATAATTGATCCAGCATTCACACTGCATATTGGTGTATAATAGCT
The DNA here is from genome assembly GCF_011386835.1 of Chrysemys picta bellii. Classification (NCBI taxonomy): domain Eukaryota; kingdom Metazoa; phylum Chordata; order Testudines; family Emydidae; genus Chrysemys; species Chrysemys picta. The sequence goes on from NC_088792.1 coordinate 260,321,937, forward strand.
GGAGCGCAGAGTAGGCCCTGGGGAATTCTTTTAAATAAGTGCTGTTGTCCCTTAAAAGTAAACACAAAGCAGGCCCAAGAATTGGGATGCAATGGGATGGCAAAAAACAATTTGCCAAATCTATGGCAGAGAACCATTTAGGGCCCCCCTGTATTCTTGCCATTACTTGAGGTATATCTGCTACTATTGGTGCCAAAGTGGGGATGGGTGGGGGTAGCTTTATTAATTTGTTTAAAATCCACTGTCAATCTCTAATCTCCTGAGGCTTTTAATATGGGCCAAATTGGGCTATTCCTGCCGCTGCTTGCACAGGATATTTATATTGTCTCTGTGGTGACACTTCGTCCCCCATGATTTTAACACATGCTTTGATTTTACCACATTCTGCTTTATTTTTAATCCACACATTGGGAAACTCTTTTACCCACACAGCCTGTTGATCCGGTATAATCTCCTCCACTGCTTCTGCAGCACATATTCTTGGAATGTACCCTGCTGTCAGGCGCTTTCTGTGCAGCCAGGCACATGCCACAGAACTTCACTAGTTAAACCAGAACTAACCGATTCCTCTTCAAAAAAAAGGAGTCCCCAATACTGGCTCAGCCGCCTGATCTATCTGAAGCATTTGTTCTTTACAACAAAAATCCCCCACTCTCTCTCTGGATATAGCCCTTTCTACTGAATGGACTATACCCATTTTTCCTGTCACACCTTCCCCAATAAAGGAGGCTGCTGTACTGATCTCTGACACATATCGAGACAAATCAGAGCTTCTATTTACAATATTTACACCAGCCCCACTATCCAATAGGGCATCTTTGGGTCCATTATGTCCCACAATGACAGTTGTCCTAAGCCTCCCATTTGAATCCCATCTTAATCTAGTTACCATCTCCAACTCCTGAGGACCCATTTCCAATGGGAGCAACTTGTCATCAGGGCTTCCCTATAGAGCAGGTTTCTCTGAACCTTCAGCTTGCATAGCTGCAACCTTTTTCTGCTCCTTAAACATTTCTTCTTCCATCCTTTGCATTTCTTTGATCAATTCATCAGTATGTCTCCCATTCCACATATCCATATCTACTCCCCTCAATTTCGAATACCTCCAAATCACATCTACTCCCTTCTGGGGCTCATTTTGATTATTCCACCCTCTACCTCCTGGCGGTGGGGTGTTTTGTCCTCTACCATGGCCTCTTCCTCTCTCACGGTATCCTGATCTATAAGCCCTCTCATTTGAATATGTTATTGCTTCAACAAAAGGTACTCTGGGTTTCAATCCTTCCACCTGGCTTCCCCCTTTCATCATTTGTTGGCATACTATCCAGTGTTCCCGTGCATCCATAACAGTTAACCCCTCATCCTGGACTGCTTGGTTCACCAAATTAGTAGACATCGATAATTAATTTCTGTCCAATCCTTCAAACACATCATTCCAAAATTCCCTCTGATTCAAATCAACTTCCATCAAAGAATCGGCTGTGACATATCTGGTGACCTCCTCCCTGGGATTAGTCACTGGTTGTATTTCATCAGCCAATAATCCCAATGTTATTCTCCTTAACAGGTAATCTCTGGGTGAATCTCCAGGCTTCATGTAATCTGCACTGGATAACACCTTCATGGGTCTTTGACCTATCTCTTTCCCTAACAGCATAATAAATCGTGGTATCAGTTGGTGTGCTTCTGGCATTTTTCTCTTGAACTACTGCCTCTGTAATCTCTCCAGTGGTAGCTGCCCTGATTAGCCTATAAGATTCACTCATATTTAAATTCTCTGTTCCTCCTAACTCTTCCCACTGTACTAGCCACGTAGCTAAATTTTTCATATTCACTGGGCCTAATATCTTTACCATCAATTGTAAGTCTGACTCACAGGAATTATTTGTATTTGCTCTTACTGTATCTCCCCCGTTGCATCCATAATGGTTGATCTCTGTTCTATCACTGCTACAGACTTTTCGGGCTTAGGCTCTCCTGGACAGTTTCTTATTTCTTCCCTCAACTTAGTATGAAGCCCCTCTTGAGATTGGTCAAATTCCCTTTTCTCTTGACCCCCTTGCAGATCCTCTCCATACCAAATATCATTAGAATCCAAATCCAAATTTCTCTCTGTTTGACACACAGCCACAATTTGCAGCTCCTGTATTTTTATTTTCTTTTTCTTTTTCAATGCTGCTTTAGTTTTCTGGCACCAACTGTGGGAATCGCTTGCAATCTTCCTTTTCCTTAAGAATGAAACAGTTAATTTAAGATTTGACTATCACTTGATGGTCTAATTTATCTTTGTCTGCTTTAAATCTTTTCCCAGTCCATCATTCTTTTCTCCAATTCCCTATTTTGTTTTCCCATTTGTTCTGAGTTTGCATTATCTGTGCTTACTTACTTCCCGCTCCAAATGTTCCTAGCAAGTTTTAAAGTTCTCTTGTAACATTTGTAACCCTGCACAGACTTTCCCCTTACCTGCAATTGCCTTTTGTACAGCTTGCCACAACAGCCATACTATGTCCGTTTGCTTTTTACTGGCATTAGGCTTGTACAGCTGTACATATTTCTCAAACATGTTTTCTAAGGTATCAAATATTACAACCAGTTCCACTGCACCTTCCATCCAAGGGCTTGTCCCAAATGCAATAATCTCCTTCTCTAACAGAGACGGGGGTTTAACTTTAGCCCACTGGGTGCCTCTTCCACCCCTTTACTTCTCTTCTTAAACAGTGTTTTAAACATTATTACAATAACACCATGCGGTATCTCCTCATGCATTTTTTTCCTCACAAATTTCTCACAAATAAGGAGTCACCCTTATTAGTCTTAAATAAGGACTCCCTCAACACTGTAAGATCCCGTGGTTCACTGAGGGATTTCCCAGCCTAGTTGCTCTTCTGCTGGCACTCCTGCAAAAAGGAGTCCAGTTAACCTGGTCGTTGTAACCCCAAACCACCTTTGATTGGCTAAAAGAGAAGTTCACTACAGCACACATCTTGATTCACCCAGATCCACAAAACCATTCACAGTGGAGACCAATACATTCAATTTTGCTCCACTCCACCTATATGCCTATTACTCTTGCAAGCTAGCCCCAGCAGAGAAGAATTATGATATATCTCATAAGGAACTCTTAGTTATCAAGGCAGCATTAGAGGAATGGTGTCACCTCCTGGAGGGTAACAGGTTCTCTGTCCAAGGGCTCACAAATCACAAGAACCTGGAATATCTTCAAATGGCCAGAGACCTCAACTAATGACAGATCCACTGGTCACTCACTGTTCTTTTCCTGGTTTGACTTCATAGACACCTGTCTCCCAGGAGCAAGAAATAGAAAGGCTGACACCCTGTCCTGTAAGGACAAGTACCTGGAACCCGATGAGAAGACTCTCACTACAAGTCTAAAAGTAACATTCTTTTGATTCTTCTGAATATTGAATTCCCACCAACAATTGTCTATCTTCCTTGGATGGTTAGTGATCTTTTTGTGGACAAGCTTGATTTTCTTACAGGTTGGGCTAAGCTGTCAGTTACAGGTGTGTCCTGTACGTCTTCCATTTCCTTGGACCAGCTGGATCTTGAGACTTATTTTTCACAGTTTTTACAATGAGGGCTTGGTAAACGCAGTGGATCAGTGAAACAGAGCATAGGTCCTTCTTCCTCCCACTTTAGTGCCCTATTCATTAGGTCACAGTGATTCACTCTAGTACAGTTTTTCACTTACATTCTGTTCGTTTTTCAGTGATGCTGCTTATTATAATTTAGTTCCAAGTGAACTCCAAAACTTCTAAGACTTTCAAACAATAAAAAGAATGTAAATTTAGATTAATTGATAAATCCCTTGCTGCAAACAATAATCAATCTGGCTACATACTAAATTGTGCTGAAGATGTCTCAGAAGTGTTACTGATTACAAAAGAAATAGGGCTTTTTTTTTAAAAAAAGGAAAAAAAAGTTACTCATGTTTACATTTAAATCCTTGATGGAGGGAATGACAGATACTTATTATTGTTAAAATATGTAAAAAGCTGTTTGCCCAGAGGGATGCTATTGTGCCTGTTGTAACATGAAGGGAATATGTACCATCAAATAACTAAAGGCATCCCTTTCAAAGCATATTAATTTTTGACTGTAGAAAAACTGAATTGTTGGAAAGGAAGTTACTAAGAATATGACACACAAATCTCCTGGATAAACATTTGACATGTTCCAGTGGGTTATTTTATGGGCATTTTTGAAGAGGATGAAAATAATTGCAAAACTAATATGACAACCAGCTGCAGTCCATATGTTTGGAAGTGTTAGCATATCATAGTTATTTTAAAACTAGGACAAGAATGACTAGCAATATTCCCCCCATAATATTGGTTCACATTGATAGCTGATACTGATTAAAGGAAGCAGACAGTATATTTCAGAGTGCCATTTTTAAAAATAAACTAATGTTTAATATTTTAGGAGTAATAAATTATAGATCTTGTTCTATTATGGGTCACTGACATACATCAAGTGGATCACTGGAAGCTTTCATTAGTTTAGTATTGTGTCTTGTTGTGTGAGACCAGTGTTCTCTATGCTCCAAGGAAATCTTGAATTGACAGGAGAGGAAGGGATTATTAAATCCTCTAACTAAACTTTATTCCACTTCCCTTTATCTGTCCTTCAGATGGAAGAAGAGCTTGAAGAAGTGACCAAAGAAAGGCAAAAGGTTGGGTTCCTGAGGAAATTTAGGAATTCATCTAAACTAGATTTGGTTGGAAAGAACATGAAATAAATCATGCTTGGATGACTAATGGGAGTACCATCACCACTGCCATAACTTCCTCTCCAACAAAGCAAACAGTGACATCTGCCATCTAACTTTGAATCTGAGCACAAATTGCTGTTAACTGAACTCTGAGCTCTGACCTTTTATAATATGGCAAGAGTTACTGATTCAAAGGCAATACAACAGCATTGCAAAGCTCAGCCTGTGGTGGTTGTTTTTTTTTTTTTTGTTGCTGTTTTTTTGTTTGTTTGTTTTGTTTTTTACATAAAGGTATTGATCAGAACTCCATTTCTGGTTCACTTTGAAGTTTTAAGACTAAAAGAACTGTGACAGACTTAAAACAGAGATAGAAGAAGAAGAGAGAATTCCCAGAGTTATCATAAAGAATTAAAAGAAAATGTGTAAAAATATGCATATACATGTGTGTTATTCTGCACAATAAATCAGCACAGTTCACTGTTTACAATACCAAGCTATAATTAAATGCTTAGATTTTCATAGTGTGCTCTGTGGGATACCAGGAGAATTCTGGGTGAATCTCTCACATATGGAAAATATCTTTTGAACATTTCATCTAACATAAGGGCTTCAGTCAATGAAGTCAATATTCTAAGCTCCTCAAGTTTTTGAAGCCTGCAGTTGGATTTTCTTGTTGCACAGCAGTCCCTTCCCAGCCATGGGATGCAACTCAGCTGCTGGTGTCAAGGAGTTAATGATGTCATGGTCCTCAAAAGATATTGCAAATGCAGAAGTTGAAAGAAGGAAAAATGTGTCCGAAAAATTGTCATAACTTAGTAGGGGGTGTAGGAACACAGCTATTCCAAATGGCTGGTGCAGTAACTGAAGAGTCTAAATATGTAATGCATTGGAGCCAACTGTGGTCTCAAAACAAGAGGTGATGCCATTCAGAGTACATTTCGTCTTTAGTGTCAATAATAATATGACATGATGGAGTGCTTTTATGAGACTAACCTTTATTTCTTGACTTCATTCACATGACATGGGTCAGAGTTGCAAAAAGAATCACACATCAGAATCCAATGACAAGGTCAGTATCCATCTTCCCCTATTTTTTCCTTCTTGAAAATCAAATGCAATTTATAAACATTAGATGTAAGTCACCTGCCTTAACAGTTGATTTGTTAGCTGTGCTCCAACCCAGCTGCTGAGAACAGGGTGTCAGCCTCTGAGGGTGCACTCCCTATCGCTCCCTGGCCCCAGCAGCTATGGCCAGGACTGGGGTTTGCTGCATCATCACAGCTCCCACCTGGCCAAACCCACACTGCAGAAAACTTTTAGAGGAGGGAGTCCTTAGGTATTCAAATGTCCAGCTCTGGGTCTGCCAGAACTTCAATGGCTACCTGATGACCCCATCTCTTCTAGTGTTTAAACTCACTGAACCAAACTGTTCATGCTCTCTGTATGTGTGTATATATATCTCCTCAATATATGTTCCATTCTATGCATCCGAAGAAGTGGGATGTAGTCCACAAAAGCTTATGCTCAAATAAATTTGTTAGTCTCTAAGGTGCCACAAGTACTCCTGTTCTTTGAACCAAGCTAGAAGCTCTTATTGAGTTTTGAAATTATTTGATTATCTTCTTCTTTTGTTTGTCTCTGAACTTCCTTGTTCTGGCCATGACAGAGGCTGTGTGGTAGCAAAGGATTTGATGCAACACAGGGCCAAGGAACTCTTGAGCTCTAATTCTGGCTCTGCCAGTGACTTGCTGTGTTCTTATGTTCAGATTGTCACATGTAATTTCTCTGTGCCTCAATTTCCTCATATGTAAAGCAGGGATAATACCTATAGCACATTTTTCTCATGGGAGTTATGAGGACCAATTTGTCAGTGTTTGTATATTGCCTTGAATGTATGGCACTATATAAGTGTAAATGTATTTTTGCATTGCTAGAAGGCACAACAAATTATAGTCCAATATATGTTTCCAGCATTTTAAAAGGTCTCTTATGAGCTAGATAGCTCACCTGTCTATTATACGTGGAACTTTTACTCTCTAGAACAGATGATGAGTAGCTAAAAACCTTTATGATCAGATGGCTGCTGAAGTGAGTTTGTGGTCTCACTCCAGTTACTTATAGCCAAAAATTGATATTTCAAAACCCACCCTCATTTTTTGCCAGTCTTAGATGAAAAAGGTAGGCTTAAATTGGCAGGAGGAGTAACTTCCTTATTTCTTCTGGGGGTGCTGCTTCATGTTAGCAGAACAACGTGGGGAAGGTTATTATTGTTCAGTATAGCAGTAGTGGGATCTGCACCATAGTTAAATTTACAATATGGAGTTCAATTTAACAGGGGATTTAAACCTCTATTTATTAAACACCTCATTGAAAGGGCAAGGATGGAAGCATAGAATATAGAGTTTGAGCAGTGTTTGAATTTTTCATGGTGGATTGATGGAAAATGAATTGATACAGAGAGAAAAGTAGGAGTTTAAAAATCACCCCTTTGGGCAATTTTTGAATTGTCTTACTTATCTATGTTCCCCTCCAGCAAGAAATATAAAACACTCTGATATCTGTCCTTTGTTCACATCATTGCTCTTCATGTGCTGATTCCTTCAATATCAGTTATGCGTAGATAGTGTTTGTCTATAGAGCATTTTATAACAACTTAGCCATAATGAAAAATATGTGAGGCAGGGTAAACAGTGCTGAAGGGCAAACAGCATCACTCATGTAGAGGCAGAGACTTACTAAATCTCCCTGTGGCCTACTGGAACAGTCTCTGGGTTAAAAAGGAGATCAGATGTTCAAATCTCACCTGTGAGCTCTGCTTAAATACCCATGCAATTAACTCAATCATGTACTCCAGCCCACAAGATGGAAGAACTCCCAAACACCTCTGCTTCCAAAATAAGCTCTCAGAGAACTTATGCAAAGTCATTGCAGCCCAAGAACCCAGTTTTCTAACATGACAAAGCCCCAGCTTATCCATTGCACCACAGTGACTTAAAAAATGAAGAAGCCAGTTTGGGTTGTTCTGTATTTAATTACTGTAAGCCACACTTCTCTCCCAAAGACAGAGATAGTATACAGGAGTCCTGATTACTAGAACTGTCTGGAAAGTGAAATTTGTGTTGTGAAAAAATGAGTTTTTTTTTTTTAATATTCCAAATCAAGTAAAATAAATATTTTTTTGCAGGACTTGAAAATCCTGAAATATTTCATTTTGGAAGCATCAGCTCATTCCTGTTGCTCTGGCTGCTGCCAGGCAACAGCCAGACAAGTTGGCCATCCAGGTAGCTGAGGGATAGTCAAAGAGTTAGTCAACAGTAAAGCTGGTAGCCTGGGGAGCTGGGGTGTCTGCCTGCCAAAGAGTGAGCAGTCCTCTGTAAAACAGATTTTTGTACTGTAAAAATTATGACAAAATTAAGGTATGGATCACCAAAATACACATCATTTACATTTTGCTTGTGTAACCCACCAGCCAGTATGAGCTATATAGCCCCCTCTGTACCCGATCCACAGAAGATGGATCTGTGACAGCTTTCACAGCTGTCTGTGACAGCTCTCCCATTGTAAGTGTGGTTCTTTACTAGAAGCTGTAAGTACTTATGCTTTTAGTTTTGGAGATCATCTGTTCAATCTTAGGTGTTGGCTGAGATGGTAGCGATCACAGTTTCAGCTCTCCCATGTTGGGATGTTTGTAGGTTAAGAAGTATGCTTCATACTGTCAAAGATGAGAGACTCATAAGAAAGGGGAGTAAAATAGGCAGGCACTTCTGGCAATTCCCATATGTCCCAGAGAGACTGTTTTGGGATGTAAGTGATGATACAGACTCATTCATAGATGTTCCCTTGAGCTGAATGGTTATATCATCACTTCTAAACATGGAGAGTTGCTCATGATATACTTAATTTTAGTACCTATTAAGCAAGGAAAGATGTAATATATGAAAAAATTACTAATGCACATCTCACTCTTCAGGAAAGTCAACACAGGAGCTACTTGAACTGTGCAGTTTATCCATCTGAATCCCAAGCATGTGCAAGTCCCCTTCTCCCTGATTCTGAGGGTTTCTCTACATGGGAAAATTGACTGGCATAGTTAATCTAGAATAATTTTTCTTCTAAAGCTATTCTGGAATAACTCTATTCTGAAATAAAAAACAACAGAGGGTCCTGTGGCACCTTTAAGACTAACAGAAGTATTGGGAGCATAAGCTTTCGTCGGTAAGAACCTCACTTCTTCAGATTCTTAAGTGACTTCATTCCAGAATAATTACTCCACTTTGGAAGTGGAGTAATCATTCCAGAATAGAATGTACGTGCATATGGGGTATTTTATAGGACTAACTTCTGTTGGGGAGAGAGACAACAGAAGGTCCAATAAAAAATACGACTTCTCCCTCGTTGTCTTTCTAATATCCTGTGACTGGCACATCTACAACAACACTGCAGACATCACAAGGGAGGCAGTTATTCCAGAATAGCTAAATTATATCAGAATAGCTATAGTGGAATAGTTATTCTGGAGTAGCTGTGCTGGTCAATTCCCCTCATCTAAGTATAGCCTGAAGAGCTATTCACTGAGGTACACCAAGCTATATGTAAAAAAACCAGGAATTTATCAAACAAACTAAATTTAGTGTCATGACACACTCTATTCACTCAAAACCTTAAAAGCATGGAAATATCTATTCCAGTCAAAGGCTTGTGAATTCCTTTCCATCTTCATATTGCCTACAATACTGTTGCTAACACACTCCAACACTTTATAAGGCTTTCACTTCCATTTACAACAGATACCAAAAAGCAACACATACCCCAAATTAATCAGAGTTACTCTCTAAACCAAAACCTTGACAGCAACCTCAGCAGTGTTAAGGCAGAATAACTTCCCAAATGTGCATGGGGAATGAGTGACAGTCAGTTGTGCTGATCTGTTGCTATATCTGGTATAAAAGCATCAGAGGTTGTGTTAACATGGCTTGTTTTTTGGGTTATGTGTGGCTGTAGATACCTATACGATCAATGAACAATTTAGTACATTCTTTTAAAAAATACAAAATCAAATACTGAGTAGTAAAATGTTTTAAGTAGATTGATTATGTACATATCTCAGCAACTAAATAGTTTGCATGACTGCACTACAAACTAAAATAACTATTTTTAAACAAAATGTTTTTTAGTATAGACACAATGCTCAATAAGTAAGTTTTACAGAACCATTTATTTTAAAAACCCATTTTGAGAATGCTCCTTTAATTAGGCCACAAAACACGAACAGCACAGTAATGGACTTGAAATACATTTGTGATGGTTACAAAATGAGAGAATTAATGAAATCATGCTGATGTTTAATATCTGCTAGTCACTGATTAGGAAGAGAACAAGAATGATTGTACTCTACAAGGACAAGAAGGTAAGTTTCAGGGATGAAAAACGGGGAAACGTGCATTAAGTTAGCAAGTTTGGGCTTTATTGATGTATTGAGCATGAGGAAATATCCTCTTTCCCCCTGCCTCCTCTGAAAACCAAGAGTCAGATGGTGGGGCTGCAAAGCAATAATGATTTCTATAGACCTTTTCATCAATAGATCTCAAAGCATCTCCCAACAAAGTGGCCAATATTTTTATCCCAGTAAAATCAGAGCCATGACTAAAACCCAGTCCTGGGGTCTAGTCACTTGGACACACCAAACCTATGCATGTAACACACTTCATATGGCTGCTGTTCCAGACCATAGACAATCAGATTGCTCAAACTGAGTGGAGGCTTCATTCACATGAGCTTGTTTTTATACTTTGTTTAACCCCAGGCATAAATGGTGGTGCTGTGTTGCCTCATTCCACCCAATGTGAGAAGCCAAACAACAAAATTCACCAGTGTATATGGCAATGGGTTGCCATCCCTGCCATAAGGCTTAAAGGGTTGTCTTGGCTATTCACATATGGCTGGGGTGGTCAACATAATGGACATGGCTTGAATGAATTCCTCTAATTGTCACAAGCGGGGGCTGGACTGTTACAGGAGTGGAGAAGACCAGGCCAAGGCTTCCCTAGTCAAAACTTAAGATGAGCCCCACACAAGTGTGCTCCTTGGGTAATGATGAAGGGCATATCAAGAACAGGAGCTGATACTGCTTCAGGAACCCCCAAAAGTTGTCCTGGTTTCCATCAAATTTGTCAGGCAGCAGAAGGGCTGCCCAAAGCAGCTGCACCACAATAGTTGTTTAAGAGAATTGTGTGAGTTAAGCAATTTCTCTTGTCTGGATGGAGACTTGTAGAGAGGGTAATCCCTTAGGACATTAACTTAAGTTAAGTATGTGTAAGTAGCAGTTCAGTTCCATAGGTGGCAGGAATAATAATAATACCTACATTCTATATAGCACTTGTAATCAGTAGATCTCAAAGAAGGTATAAGTACCCATTTTACAGATGGGGAAACCAAGACAGAGAGGTTAAGTGACTTGCCCAAGGTCATCCAGTAGCAGAGCCAGGAAGAGAGCCCAGGTCTGCTGAGTTCCAGTCCAATGCTCTATCAACTAAGCCATAGCTGTTGACTGATTTCCACAGATAGCTGCATTTTTCCCACTGTTGTTTAGTGCTCTTTGAAGCAACTCTACATGATGAGGTGGTTTAATGGCCAGTGACATGTATTGTCTTGTCTACACTCCTGTTTCATAGATTCTTAGATTTGTAAAGCCAGAATGGACCACTAGATCATCTAGTCCGACTTCCTGTTTAAAACAGGCTATTTCAGCTTGGAAAAGAGATGACTAAGGGGGGATATGATTGAGGTCTATAAAATAATGACTGGTGTGGAGAAAGTAAACAAGGAAGTGCTATTTACTCCTTCTCATAACACAAAAATTAGGGGTCACCAAATGAAATTAATAGGCAGCAGGTTTAAAACAAACAAAAGGAAGCAGAGTCAACCTGTGGAACTCTTTGCCAGGGGATGTTGTGAAGGCCAAGACTATAACAGGGCTCAAAAAAGAACTAGATAAGTTCATGGAGGATAGGTCCGTCCATGGCTATTAGCCAGGATGGTGTCCCTAGCCTCTGTTTACCAGAAGCTGGGAATGAGCAACAGCGAATGGCTCATCTGATGATTACCTGTTCTTTTCATTCCCTCTGGGGCACCTGGCATTTGCCACTGTCGGAAGACAGGCTACTGGACTAGATGGACCTTTGGTCTGATCCACGTATAGCCGTTCATATGTTCTTGTGAATATCACCAGACAGCTCTGAATTGAAAACAGTGGTAGGAATTGTGAAATAAAAAAGCAAAATAGCCTAAAAAAGACAAGGCCTGTGCAGTTGCATCTGGATTTTTTGCAAGTGGAATTGCCAGTGTGTAGCTTTGTTTTATTTTGTGAATATAAATAGACTAGGACCAACTGCAAAGTCCCCCAAACTGCTACTTCTCAGCAAATGGGCAACAGCATATAACATTGCTCAAAGCAAAGGGAAGCAGAAGTATAGAATAACTTACTAGAAGGAGTCACAGAAAAGATTTTAAGACACATGAAGGGGTCAGACAACTTATGTCAAAAAAAATTTTTTATGAAAAATTATCAAATAATTTTACAATTTTTTTTCCAAAATTAGTTCTATTTTCCAACCATCTTTACTAATTAGTACAGCTAATTGGAACAATAATAATAACCATGGTGATGATAAACTGAATAATTTATTGAAAATATTATGACATTCTTTTACACATTATTCAGTTAAGTATTCAACCAGCTCTATTAATAACTATAAGATACATTATATATTCATTTAAAGTAAAGTGTTAAAAAAAGTTGTATTCAGTAAACACACACACAAAAGCTGTGAGGCAGCAGTACTAAATATATAAAATCTTATTGCAGATATCATGGAAATATATTTATGGAATTAATATACAGTAACTGCTCACTTAATGTTGTAATTATGTTCCTGAAAAATGCGACTTTAAGCGAAACTATGTTAAGCGAATCCAATTTCCCCATAAGAATTAATGTAAATAGGGGTGGGGGGTTAGGTTCCAGGGAATTTTTTTTCACCAGACAAAAAACTATAAATTATATAGATATACACACAGTATATGTTTTAAACAAACAATTTAATACTGTTCACAGCTATGATGATTGTGAAGCTTGGTTGAGGTGGTGAAGTTAGAGGGTGGAAGAGGGAGGGATATTTCCCAGGGAATGCTTTGCTGCTAAATGATGAACTAGCACTCTGCTGAGCCCTCAAGGGTTAACACATTGTTGTTAATGTAGCCTCTCACACAAGGCAGCATGAACAAGAGGGAGGGGAGACAGCATACCAGACAGAGACAGACACACTCTTAAGTGCATTGTCTTTTTAAGTAGATCAGGAAGTTGAGACAGCAGCTGCTGCCCCAAGCTCTCTCTGTCTCTCTCCATCTGTGTCCCCTCCCTGCTCTATATGGAGAAGGGGCAAGTGGGGTGCAGGAGCCGGGGGGGACATTAGCTCTCTCCCTTTCCCCCCTGCACAGCAAGCAGGAGTCTCTGGGAGCAGCTTCAAGGCAGAGGGCAGGAGCAGCACATGGCAGCTGGGGGAGGGACAACTGAACTGCCGGCAATTGATAGCCTGCTGAGTGGCTGCAGCACAGGGAACTTAAGGGAGCAGGAAGCTGATAGGGGGAGCCGATAGGGGGGCTGCCGGTCCACCCTGGTTACAAGCCCCCACCAGCTATCTGCAACGGGCTGCTCTTCCTGCAAGCAGTGGAGAAAGCAGGCAGCTGCCAAAGGACTTTAGAAGGGAGCATTGCACAGCTTTAAACAAGCATGTTCCCTAATTGATCAGCAACATAACAACGGAACAACGTTAACCAGGACGACTTTAAGTGAGGAGTTATTGTATCTTAATATGTGTGTCAGGCAAACCCCCACCTAAATAAAGACAGGGGGTGAGATTCTAAATAGGATTCCTATAATCAACTTTCTACTGAGTCTTCTCTCTCTCTCTCTCTCTCTCTCTCTCTCTCTAGTCCTTCTGCCGTGATTTTTTTTTTTTTTTACCTGATACATTTGCTATAGGTGAATCCTGGATGGCATCTATTCATCTCTTTACTTAGACATTGGTAGGACCAATTATTTCATGTTTTAGAAACTGAGGTCAGAAATAAGAAGCACCTTGTGACAGACCTGGACTGTTACAAGTTGAATTATTTTGTAATAGTGTCTGAAAACTGTTGTGATGTATACGAAAGATGTTCTACCACATTTTTGTAGTAAAAAATCCACTAATATCATTAGGTTGTCCCCAAAGAGCACTATAGGAACAGAAAGCATGTTTTTCTAGTTTCCATGGGGATAGGTGAATGTGGGGCAGTTATAAGGAAGAACTTTGGAAGTATACAACTGGAGTGTATGTACGGATAAAAATAAGAAGAATAAAAATATAAAAAAATTGAGCGAATTGTCACTGGACTGCCAGTTGTTGATGGTAGATAAATTGGGCAAGGAATGCAAAAGTGTAAACTGTTAACTCCAAGAGGGAGCTTGGAATTAAAATCAGTTCATGTATGGAAGGGAAGGACTAGGTGAATGAACCTGTTCATTCTCTAAATTGTCAGATATTAGAGCCACAATGTTTGTACCTTGATTTGACTGCCTGATCCTTCATCTGGAATGAGACTTGGGAGACCTTCCTTCCATCAGGGAACACTGGAATCTCAGATCTTGATCTTACAGTGATTTTACATCCATGTAACTCCATTGACTCTAGTGACATTCCTCCACATTTAGGCTAGTTTGAGAGTAGAATTAGGCCCCGAGATAAAACATTTGAAGTCCCCTATGAAATTGGTGCTAGCTACATGAGAGATCATCTCTGCTTCTGAAATAAGGACTTCTAATTACAGCTATTTTCACTGAAACCTAATAATGCCAATCAACAGAGTGAGGCTCATGAACCTGGGAGATATAACTTGCACAGGAGCTGGCCCTAGACAAGGATAACCATAACCACTGAATTCAGACCCAAATAAAAAACTCATCTCTTTGACTTGGCTTTCCAGGGATTAAAACACACAAACATACATTGAAGTTGGAATACAGTACACTATCTGTAGCACTGTTGATGAAATTCCTACACAGATTAGAAATCAGATAATCATAGAAGTTAGAGAGAGGAAAGAAAAACAATCACTGGAACTTTCACCACTTTCCTCACAAGGCAATTTCACCATTCTGACTGTTGTTGCCTGTAGGGGCCACAATGAGATTGCTCAATCATGGCAAACTGCAAAGAACGTGGCAGACAATCCCCAAAACTGGTGATTATTCTAAGAATTAGATCCACCAAGCCAGCAACAAAACAGCTTCTACAATACCTTAATGGTTACCCAGAAGCCAAAACCACAGTTCCCTTATAACAATCTGGCTGTGGACTCCGACCCAGACAGCAAATTCAAATATTATGAGGATTACTAAAAATCTTGTTAATCATATATGATTTTTTCATATATGATATTATTACACCCAAGTTCCATCTAAACGTTAATATTCCCTTCTGATCTCTGAATTAATAGACTATAGTAACAGACATGAACAGTCTGGTTACATTTTTAACCTCTAATAAGATATAAATAAACACGTATGAATACCTGTTAGTATTTACCTCTAATTCTCTAACAATACAGGTTTGCATTTCAAAGCTCTAGTCTATCTAACATGGCTCTGTTAGCTATTTATAAGAAATGGCCTTAATTACCATTTACATACTTTTCTAATATGTCTTTAAAGATAGAATTTGGGTCATTTAGCCTGCTAGTTGAGTAATCCTTTCTGGCTCAGTATCATAACCTCTATTTGCCAGAAGCTGGGAATGGGCGATAGGGGACAGATCACTTGATGATTACCTCTTTTGTTTATTCCCTCTGGGGCATCTGGCATTGGCCATTATCAAAAGACAGCATACTGGGCTAGATGGACCATTGGTCTGACCCAGTATGGACATTCTTATGTTCTTAACCATTAAGAAATTCTCTCATATTTTTCTTTCCCGTATTTTCATCCCTTTCTAGGTAATAATGCTGTTTTTGAATTACCTTAAACAATTCCCTCCTTTTTGTTCTTGTTTATACCTTCAAATACTTGAAGGCAGTTATTGTGTCCCCCGGTACAATGTCTGATTAAGTTCTCCATCAGCAGATAAATTGTTATAGTAGAACAGAACGATTACTCTGTATTTGAAACAAAGGCAAAATAGCTTCTAAACCATCAATTTTCTTTAATTTATCTTTGCCAGTGCACTCTGTAAGCCTGAGCATGAAGGGTTTGTGTGAAATACATCCCCGTTGATTTCAGTGGGAGTCGTGTGCAGAATGCATTTTAAGATCAGCCCTTTTGGTTGCAGTTTTTGATGACATGGGAGCCAGAGCTAAATTATACATTAGATTTAGAGCTAACTGAAAAAACTTTGAAGGAGCTTCTTTTTGTTGTTGTTGAAAATGCAGTTCCATTGAAATTGAAATACTTCCTGAAAATGTGCCAATTTACCAAAAAATTGTTTAGGACAAAATTTTCATTTTACACACTTTCAGAATCAAACATTTTGATTTTTTTTTACTTTAAAATTACTTTTCATTTAGTTTTTTTTATTTTGCATAATATAATATAATATAATATAATATAATATAAAATCAAAACAAACTATTCTGATTCTGTTGAAATCAAACATTTTGATGATTTTAAATGTTTTTATTTCTGAATTTTCATTTGTGGAGAATTTTTTTTTCTGATTTGAAATGAAGCCAAATTTCAAAATCCTTTGTGAATTAGAATTCCCAACGTCTCCACATCTCTAATTAGGTTATTTATTTCCTGTATGGTCCCATGGAAGGTGTATTTGGAAAACTGATCATCTGGTCCAAGGTATCTCTCTATGGCTCTGTCAAGTTCCTCATCACCCTTTTTTTCTTCACATATGGGAAGCTGTGTGGGGAGAGCTGGGTTGAGAAACTAACAATGTGCTGATGATGCATAGCCCAATGCCCCGTTTACATCAGAGACAGATGTTTAAGTATCTTTGCTTTCCCACTGCTTGGCTGATAGAGTATGGATGAAAGTGAAATGGCTGACAACAAATCCAGATAAGACAAAGGTGATGCTAGTGCAGTGGAGGTGAATTCGGAGTATATGTCAAGGGAGACTTCAGCATTGTTACAGGTGGGGGGTTGATTGACCCTTCATCCAAGGGGCTTGAAATTTGGGAGTGTCCGTGGACTTCTTCTATTTGTTTTAGTTTCATATACCTTGGATGATAAGGGTGATTTTTCCATTTGTATCTATTAGATGTCTGGGATTTCTCCGATTTGATCCAGATCTTTCAACTGTGATCCATGCCTTTGTTACTTGTAGATCAGATTACTGTTATCTATGTGGGGTTGGGGTTATCTATATCACTGGCATTAGCCAAAGGAAACACATTACATCCATCCATTGACAACTGTGCTGGCTTTCTCTGCATTTCCAGCAGTGATTAAAGGTAATGACTGATCATTTTATAGTTCTAGAAGCCTTGAGATGTGGGAGACTGCCTCTTACCCACCCTGTGAGCCAATATGGAAGTTACAGTCAGCTGAGACAACTGAACTAACACGTCTTTCACATAATCAATCTATTGCTGGTGGTTCAATGATAAGAGTTAGGGACCTGGGGAGAAATCCTGGCCCCACTAAAGTTAAAGGGAGTTTTGCCATTGGCTTCAGTGGAGCCATAATTTTACCTCTTGACTCAGGAAGAGTGTAATGACCTTTAAGACTCAGGCTAAGGATTCATCTAGTCTCTCAGGCTTTTTGTTTAGGGCAGCGTGGGTGGTTGGTAGAAGTCTTTTTTTAGTGATTTTTCCTTTTTGTGTAATGTAATATTTTAATAGGTGCAGGCACCCTGAGACACAAAAATGGGAACATTTTATTACCTTGTGTTTGCCTTTATTAAGATAAAATTATTCGGAATGCGCTGTGTTTCTGAGCAGCTAACATGAAGAGTCCCAATGTACTTAGGAGGTCAAGGGCTTTTGAGATAGAAATGTTCCCCTTCATTTTCTATAAAGATATGAAGAATTATTCTATTCTTATGCGACCTACTGCCAATCTGGCCTTGTAATATATTGTGCTTGTTATATATTATTACCCTGAATAGCAGAGTTGGCTTTTATCAGAATAATGGAATGTTTCCATTTCATTAGAGATAATTAAGGTGAAAGTCAGTAGGTGCACGGTTTCATAAATAATGTTTTTGTTTGTAATATCATGTGAATAAAATATGCGGGGCAGATCCTCAGCTGATGTAAATTGCCAGAGCCACCACATCCTCCTCCTTTGGTTTTGTGAATGGTGCCTAATTCCTCTCTGAATCTGGCTTGAAAAAAACTACGTAGCAAATTTGTGTTGAATTGTCAAAGAGTTTTGGGTTGACTCAAAACTGCATTTTTCATCAAAAAAACTATTTGTCTGAAAAAAAATCACCCAGGTTTTCTTCTTATATATATATATTATTTTGGCCATGCCATTTAGCTAGCCTCGACCTGGCCAAAACAGTGCTGACAAAGTGCTCTGTTCTATTAGCCTATGCAAGAGTTGCTGTATACTCTGAGATGCATGTGATATCCAGCCCAGGATTTTGAACCTCTGGCCTTTATATAAATACAGTATTGATGGGTGCAATATAATAACCTAAATAGAAGGGTTTTGTTTTATTATTCGAATGACTCTTTCCTAACTCTCTGCTCCCCTATTTTGTGACTTGGAAGCTGACAAAATTTGAAATGAACGACCATGAGAAGGAATAACCCTGAGAAGATAGGAGGCAGTGCCATTACTCTAAAATTTTCTTACCCTGCCATAACACTAGATAAAGCATAATGACAGGTTTCAGAGTAGCAGCCGTGTTAGTCTGTATCCTCAAAAAGAACAGGAGTACTTGTGGCACCTTAGAGACTAACAAATTTATTAGAGCATAAGCTTTCGTGGACTACAGCCCACTTCTTCGGATGCATCTGAAGAAGTGGGCTGTAGTCCACAAAAGCTTATGCTCTAATAAATTTGTTAGTCTCTAAGGTGCCACAAGTACTCCTGTTCTTTTTACTAGATAAAGCATGTGGCATCCTTCAAAGAAAGACTTAAAAATATGCCTGGTTGAAATATTTAAAATTGAAAAAGGGGGGAAAGCAACTTAAGGGACTTACCGGTAGATAGGGTGGCCGGGGTCCTGAGCATGGTGGGAGTGGCTCTGGGACTCTGGAAGGAGCAGGGCCTCAGGTGGAAGGGGCGGGGCTGGGGTCAGACTCCCCCAGCCAGCTCTTCAGTGCTGCCCGTGCCGCGCTACCCAGAGCTCCAGCGGTGATTTAAAGGGCCCAGGGCTCTGGTTGCAGGCATGATAGCAGCAGCGGCAGTGCTGGCCGGGAGCCCTGGGCCCTTTAAATCACTGCTGGAGCCCCGGAGTAGCAGTGGTGGCAGTCGGGAGACCCGGGGCTCCAGCGGCGATTTAAAGAACCTGGGGGTCCGGCCACTGCTGGGAGCCCCAAGCCCTTTTAAATCGCCGGCCCCAGGGGAAGCTGCCCCTTTTGCCCCCGCCCCGCCATCAGCGGCCCTGCCAGTATGGTCGGCTGTGTACCAGCAGCCAGTTTCTTACCGGTATGCCGGCCCGGACCGGACCAGCTTACTTTCACCTCTGGTTGACCTTGACCTGCTATACTGAGGTAAAAACTACAGTACCTTGGCTCCACAAGATTTTACATAGAGATAGTTATATAAAAACAGATCATTTATTGCCATGACGATATATATGCTTTTCCCCCCACCCAGTCAGCTGGAGCCTCCAGCATGGCCTTTCCAGGAGACTGCTCAGCTGTTTGGCCATATAGACCCAATCAGTCTTGATGGGTTGTAATCACTGGACTCCTGATTGTGTCTCCCTTGTGGATAAGAGTGTTGCAAAGTGTATGAGTATGAGTATGTCCTCTTAATCACTTTTATTACTTTTAGAAATCAAACACATATTACATTATTGGATACAGGCTGAAATATGCAATTAATACAGATTACCAGAGTCTATTCACAGCACAGTGCTGCAGCAGGGAAAAATCCCTACATGGAATGACTAGTGTACTGCACCTGCTATTTCCCCATCTCTGCCATAGCAATCAGGGCCAGGTATGGAATGTTCGGAGAGAGGACTGAATTATTTACAGTGAAACACGGGCTTTAGTTTGGCCATGTTATGACACATGCACAGTGCTACAATATACACACATAGTACATTTAATATATGTGTTTTAGGGTTTTCTCCCTAAACTCATACAGGTTTACTTGCATGTGGCTAATTTATCTGCATAGTGAAAAATGTACTGAAGATGCCTATAACCTTTTGGACCAGTCACTAAGGATCACAGGAGATAGCCCCTATTACGATGCACTTTTTGGAGTTGCACAGTGAGGGGGGAGGGATGTAAAGCTGTTCCTGAGAGGAGGCGTTCACTCTTGCAGTCTTGGTAAGGTGTTTGGAACAGTGTCTCTGTGATAGGTATATAAACCCCACAACAGCATGGAATGGGTTAAGAAGCTGCTTCGGGCTGGGTTGGAGTGACTGTGGACTGTTTTGTTTGTTTCACCTGGGGCCCTGAGTGGAGAAGAAACAGTTAAAAGGCCTCAGCTGGAGGGGTGAACATTGAATCTACTAGACAGACACTCCACTGCAGCACCTGCTGGGGTGGAAGCAATGGGACCTACATGCTTGTGCTCCCCATCTAGCTCCTAAAGGGGGGCGCTCTGCCAAATCAGGAATTGCAAAAGCTAAGATTGTATGCCCAATCTTCATGCTGCTCCCATCTGCATGTGCATTCCAATACAGTTTTTAACTACATGATCACATACTATTTCTAAAATAAAAAAATAATCTGTTTTAGGGATTGAGAGAGTACTACTCACCATGGGATATAGCTACTGGATGTGATGCACAATTTCCTGCATCTTTAAGGCCAACGAGAGATTCTTGCACTATTCTGAATACCCTCAAATTGCTAAGAAGTCTTTGCCAATATTAGCTTAGTATTGCTAGGATTCAGTTTTGCCCAGCTGGTCTCCATCCTGATGCTCATTTCAACAGGGCACTGAAAAGGCCAAAACTGGGTCCAGTTCATATTTGATGTGATGGAGATGTGCTGGATGTTATTTGTGTATGGCTAGCACTTTGTCCCATGTTTCATAGGGCTTCATATAGACAGCATTTCCTGCACATACATTTTGGAAGAGGTTTTGGTGTGAACATGCTAGTGGTTCTTTTTTGCCTGGATATGGGGAGAGTTCTTATTTCTGTCTGATGAAGGAAATATAGGGGGGGCAGTTCGTGCATCTCATGCCCACTTCCTGCCCAAGAAACCAGTCCAGGGAAATGAAGGGTGGTGTATGGGTCTGGAGAATGGGACTGTTTTCTTGCGTAAAAGCTGCAGGATGAGGCCCAACACTTTGTTTAGAAGAATAAGTAACAATTCCCCTTCTTTACAAAAGGAAACTAACAAAATCTTTTCTGAGTGAAGGTTTTCTGGCTGAACATTGATTTCATGTGGACACCTTTGTGCCTAATTAGTGATTGCCATCATTCTTGCAATACATTTGTAGATCACAGTCAAGTATTTGGTCTCTACAGAGTATGGGATTTTTTAATAATTCTTGGTCACTAAACATCAATAGCTATTTCTAAATAGAAGCATCAGCCTAATAAAATTCAGTAAACAGCTACAGAATAAACTAAAATTGCATTAATTGTCTTTGCTTTAGTATGAAATACACGTGTTCTAACATGAAAGATTTTTAAAGGAAGAAAAGAAAATTCTATAAAGGTTAAACATGTGCAATGATTGGAAGACATGTTGTCTCAAATCCTTTAAATCTTTATTTCTTCTCCTAGAGAATACATTATGGATTTTCTAAACAAATCACTTTGTCAGATTATGTAGCTTTGATGGATGCCAGAAAAAGAGGTCAAGATAGTTTTTTACAGTTTGTTCACAGTAAAAAAAATTTGCAGCTGACATTCTGAACAGGCTTCATTGGCTTGTCAAATTTATTTATATCTGACAGTCTTGGTCCCAGACAAACAGCTTTAGTATGCTAGTAATATTATTGTTACAACAATATCTGACAGCTCCAAAGGCCTACTAGTGAATAATAAATTATTTTTGCATATCATGGTTTTTGGGATTCAGTAGATGTCTTTAAGCTATAAAACAAATTTAAGATGTCGTAATGGGACACTTTTTATGGAACTTCTTACAACTGATGACATGCAATAGCTTAATCGTTGAATATAGTGATTATTTTGGAGCAAATAATTAACTAATTTTACATACATTGTTTTCACTTTTGATTTATGAAAAGTTTGAAGGGGAAGATGGTTAGTCTTGCTGCTATAGCACCAGCTGCAGATCAAATAGATACATTTATTTTCTATATGGTGAGAAAATGTATGATCATGCAGTGTAGAATAAAGGTTTTATCAGCATTAGTTTGGAATGGCCACATTACTACAAGTATAAAATCCATGAGTGAGCTATATAGGTCATGCCAAGCAACTGTCAATAAAATCTAGAAAATAAAACCTAGGATGTCAGTTGGCCAAATATGCAATGAAAATTGAACTGTGAGATATTTTATTTATTACCAATGTAAATTAGAAGAGAATTTGGTGCAATATTTTTGTCAGGGGTATCTGATAGTTATCAAAGTAATCTTTCCCCAAACAAATACACATACAACTTAATTTCCTCCAGAATAATGCCTAATGCCCCTCTCTCTTTTCTGATTATTAGGCATAATTCTGCCATGATTTTGATAATGTTGAATATTTATATATGGTTGAAATGACAGCTCTCACCTCTGCTGGAGAACCACTGTTTACTAATACCAAAAAGAAGGTAGGTGTAAAGAACTTCAGTATGCTGGAATGATGCAGTTTTGCTTTTGCTTATTCAAAAATTCTTATTTTTTCCTCTTGGTCGAAACTCATTTCACATTTTTTCTTAATGATACAGATACTGAGTTGATAAATCTTGATAAGTCTGGAATGAATTGTCCATGACAATTTAACATTGACAAACAAAAATCTCTGCTCAGAAACATTTTAGGACACAGCTGCATTTTCAGTAGCTCACAACATACGTTTAAGAGATGCAGAAGGTTTGCATCTATACTATGTCTTAAGTAAGTAGCTTGATTCATGAAGTAATTTGATTTTCTTTATTAACATCAAGCAAAATGATGTTTTTGCAATTTTTTCAGATTATCTTTGACATATCTTACATGTTTCTCTGTATCTCTTGAATCTTTTCCAATTCATAGAATCATAGAAACATAAAAGATTAGTGTTGGAAGAGACCTTAGGAGGTCATCTAGTCCAACCCCCTGCTCAAAGCAAGACCAACCCTAACAAAATCATCCCAGCTAGGCCTTTGTCGAGCCTAGCCTTAAAAACCTCTAAGGATGGAGATTCCACCACCTCCCTACGTAACCCATTCCAGTGCTTCACCACCCTCCTAGTGAAATAGTTTTTCCTAATATCCAACCTAGACTTCCCCCACTTCAACTTGAGACCATTGCTTTTTGTTCTGTCATCTGCCACGACTGAGAACAGCTGAGCTCCATCCTCTTTGGAACCCCCCTTCAGGTAGTTGAAGGCTGCTATCAAATCCCCCCTCACTCTTCTCTTCTGCAGACTGAATAAGCCCAGTTCACTCAGCCTCTCCACGTAAGTCAAGTGCCCCAGCCCCCTAATCATTTTCATTGCACTCCGCTGGACTCTCTCCAATTTGTCCACATCCTTTCTGTAGTGAGGGGCCCAAAACTGGATGCAGTACTCCAGATGTGGCATCACCAGTGCCCAATAGAGGGGAATAATCACTTCCCTTGATCTGCTGGCAATGCTCCTACTAATGCAGCCCAATATGCCATTAGTCTTCTTGGTAACAACGGTGCATTGTTGACTCATATCCAGCTTCTCATCCACTGTAATCCCCAGGTCCTTTTTTGAAGAACTGCCACTTAGCCAGTCATTCCCCAGCCTGTAGCAGTGCATGGGATTCTTCCGTCCTAAGTGCAGGACTCTGCACTTGTCCTTGTGGAACCTCATCAGATTTCTTTTGGTCCAATCCTCCAATTTGTCTAGGTCACTCTGGACCCTATTCCTACCCTCCAGCATATCTACCTCTCCCCACAGCTTAGTGCCATCCACAAACTTTCTGAGGGTGTAATCCATCCCATCATCCAGATCATTAATGAAGACGTTGAAGAAAACTGGAGCCAGGACCGACCCCTGGGGCACTCTGCTTCATACTGGCTGCCAACTAGACATTCAGCCATTGATCACTACCCATTGAGCCTGACAATCTAGCCAACCTTCTATTTACCTTACAGTCCATTCCTCCAAACCATACTTTTTTAACTTGCTGGCAAGAATACTGCGGGAGACCATATCAAAAGCTTTGCTAAAGTCAAGGTATATCACATCCACCGCTTCCCCCATATCCACAGAGCCAGTTTTCTCATCATAGAAGGCAATCAGGTTGGTCAGGCATGACTTGCCCTTGGTGAAGCCATGTTGGCTGTTCCTGATCACATTCCTCTCCTCCAAGTTCTTCAAAATGGATTACTTGAGGACCTGCTCCATGATTTTGCTGGGGACTGAAGTGAGGCTAACTGGTCTGTAGTTCCCAGTGTTCTCTTTCTTCCCTTTTTTTTAAAGATGGGCACTATATTTGCCTTTTTCCAATTGTGTGGGACCTCCCCTGATTGCCACAAGTTTTCAAAGATAATGGCCAATGGCTCTGCAATCACATCAGCCAACTCCCTCAGCACCCTCGGATGCATGAGATCCGGCCCATGGACTTATGCATGTCCAGCTTTTCTAAATAGTCCTTAACCTGTTCTTTCATCACTAAGGGTTGCTCACCTCCTCCCCATACTGTGCTGCCCAGTGCAGCAGTCTGGGAGCTGACCCTTGTCTGTGAAGACCAAGGCAAAAACAGCATTGAGTACTTCAGCTTTTTCCACATCATCTGTCTTTAGGTTGCCTCCCCCATTTAGTAAGGGTCCCACACTTTCCCTGACCACCTTCTTCTTGCTAACATACCTGTAGAAACCCTTCTTGTTATCCTTCTCATCCTTGCTAGCTGAAATTCCAGTTGTGCTTTGGCCTTCCTGATTACACCCCTGTGTGCTCGAGCAATATTTTTATACTCCTCCCTTGTCATCTGTCAAAGTTTCCACTTCCTTTAAGCTTCCTTTTAGTGTTTAAGCTCACTGAAGATTTCTCTGTTAAGTCAAGTTGGTCGCCTGCCATATTTACTATTCTATATGCACATCGGGATGTTTTTTTCCTGCGCTCTCAGTAAAGCCTCTTTAAAATACAGCCAGCTCTCCTGGACTCCTTTCCCCCTCATATTATCCTACCAGGGGATCCTGCCCATCATTTCCTTGAAAGAGTCAAAGAAGTCCAGGGTCCATATTCTGCTGCTCTCCTTTCTTCCTTTTTTCAGGATCCTGAACTCGACCATCTTATTGTCACTGCTGCCCAGGTTGCCACCCACTTCTATTCCCCTACCAATTCTTCCCTGTTTTATGAGCAGCAGGTCAAGAGGAGCATGGCTCCTAGTTGCTTCCTCCAGCACTTGCACCAGGAAGTTATTCCCAACACTCTCCAAAAACGTCCTGGATTGTCTGTGCACTGCTGTATTGCTTTCCCAGCCGATGTCAGGGTGATTGAAGTTCCACATTAGAACCAGGAAACTTCTGTTAGTTGTCCAAAGAAAACCTCATCTACCTCATCCTCCTTGTCTGGTGGTCTATAGCGGATGCCCACCATAACATCGCCTTTGTTGCTCTCACCTCTAAACTTAACCCAAAGACTCTCAACAGGCTATATACCTAACGTATATAGAGAGACTGTAGAAATAGAATTGTAAGGAGAAGAAATAGACAGAGGGAAGTAAATTGAGATATTTATGATTAAGAAAGGTAGATTAAATGATCAATCATTCATTTAGATGTTGTGCTATAATTAGAGAACAATAGTCATTTCAAGAAGCTAGTGGCAAATTATTTAAAGTAATTGAAAGGAAATAATATTTTCACACAGCATGTAATCAGGCTGTGGAGTTCATTACTTCAGGAGATCATAGGGTCAAATATTGAAGCTGGAATATTAGAAGGCCTCAAAATTATGTCCAGTATTATTATTTGTAATGATGCATGCTAAAATGAGGTAATTGGATCTGCTGCTTCAGAGTGGCAGTAAGTACTGATACAGGTAGATAGATGAGAGATTGATGTTATTGGAGAAACATGGTGGTTGACTGACACAACTTCAACACTGAAAAGAGGGTGACAGTTTACTTTAGAGAATAGATGTTTGGGGGAGGGAGTACATGAAAGGGGTTTGTTGGGCATTCCTATTTACTCTTTTCACAATAGAAGAACAAATGGACATCCAGCACAACTGAGAGGTGCCAAATTTAAGACTGATAAAAGGAGATAATTTGGTACATTATTCCTAATAAATCTGAGTAATATTACAGTAGCAGTAGAAGCCATAGCTGAGAGGGGGTACCCTTGTGCTAGGCACTGTACATACACACATGATAAGATACTATTTAAGTAGACAAAACGGGAAAAGGATGGGAGGAGAAAGAGAGGCACGGAGAAGAATCATAGAATCATAGAATATCAGGGTTGGAAGGGACCTCAAGAGGTCATCTAGTCCAACCCCCTGCTCAAAGCAAGACCAATTCCCAACTAAATCATCGCAGCCAGGGCTTTGTCAAGCTGGGCCTTAAAAACCTCCAAGGAAGGAGACTCCACCACCTCCCTAGGTAACGCATTCCAGTGTTTCACCACTCTCCTAGTGAAATAGTTTTTCCTAATATCCAACCTGGACCTCCCCCACTGCAACTTGAGACCATTGCTCCTTGTTCTGTCATCTGCCACAACTGAGAACAGCCGAGCTCCATCCTCTTTGGAACCCCCCTTCAGGTAGTTGAAGGCTGCTATCAAATCCCCCCTCATTCTTCTCTTCTGGAGACTAAACAATCCCAGTTCCCTCAGCCTCTCCTCATAAGTCATGTGCTCCAGACCCCTAATCATTTTTGTTGCCCTCCGTTGGACTCTTTCCAATTTTTCCACATTCTTCTTGTAGTGTGGGGCCCAATACTGGACACAGTATTCCAGATGAGGCCTCACCAATGTCGAATAAAGGGGAACGATCACGTTCCTCGATCTGCTGGCAATGCCCCTACTTATACAGCCCAAAATGCTGTTAGCCTTCTTGGCAACAAGAGCACACTGTTGACTCATATCCAGCTTCTCGTCCACTGTGACCCCTAGGTCCTTTTCTGCAGAACTGCTACCTAGCCATTCGGTCCCTAGTCTGTAGCAGTGCATGGGATTCTTCCGTCCTAAGTGCAGGACTCTGCACTTGTCCTTGTTGAACCTCATCAGTTTTTTTTTGGCCCAATCCTCTAATTTGTCTAGGTCCCTCTGTATCCGATCCCTACCCTCTAGTATATCTACCACGCCTCCTAGTTTAGTGTCATCTGCAAACTTGCTGAGAGTGCAGTCCACACCATCCTCCAGATCATTAATAAAGATATTAAACAAAACCGGCCCCAGGACCGACCCTTGGGGCACTCCGCTTGAAACCGGCTGCCAGCTAGACATGGAGCCATTGATCACTACCCGTTGAGCCCGACGATCTAGCCAGCTTTCTATCCACCTTACAGTCCATTCATCCAGCCCATACTTCTTTAACTTGGCGGCAAGAATACTGTGGGAGACTGTATCAAAAGCTTTGCTAAAGTCAAGGAATAACACATCCACTGCTTTCCCCTCATCCACAGAGCCAGTTATCTCATCATAGAAGAAAAGTGACTTTGCCCATGGTCACACAACAGGTCAGTGGCCAAACCAGAAATAGAACTCAAGTTAGACCAAGAGGTCAGTAAGATTCAGAAAAGGATTAGAAACGTGTATGGGTAATAAAAACATCCACTGTTACTTACAGAGGAGGGATAGAAACCTTCTGAATAGAGATATGGATCCATATAAAAACTTTGAGGTTCACCTCTACTCTTCTTCCCATCCAAAATAAAAAAAAGGTCCTCATTTTGGATGTCTCAGTTATAAGAATCCCCACTGTAAAGTTCTGATTTCCCAAGAGTGGCAAACACCCACAACTCCTTTAACGCCATTTGGAATTGTCTTGTACTTTTGAAGCTAAAGGCTGGAAGTTCAAGTTCCGTGGCTTCTGCCAGAGGAGGTTTGTTTGCAGATGGCAAGTCCATACTAATAGCATTGTGATACCCAAGCTAGATACACTTGAGCTCTTATGACTCTTTGTGCCTTCTATCTTACTGTTGATATTATTGCCGGTTTGGGATTTTTGAAGAAAAGCTGTCATAGACATGGTAGAATGGATAATCTAGCAGAATTTCTCCTTCAACTGTACTGCAAAGAAAACTGATCTTGATGTGGAAACTCCTGAGATGGCACTGGGTTCTCTTGTAGAGCTGACAGGTGTATGGGGAGGGACAGCTCAGTGGTTTGAGCATTGGCCTCCTAAACCCAGGGTTGTGAGTTCAATCCTTGAAGGGGCCACTTAGGGATCTGGGGCAAAATCAGTGCTTGGACCTGCTAGTAAAGGCAGGGGGCTGGACTCAGTGACCTTTTGGGGTCCCTTCCAGCTCTATGAGATAGGTATATCTCCAAATATAATGACCCACATATTGCTATAAAGTTGCCCCAGTCCATAACACCGTGATTTCAACTGCAGACAAAAACATTGGTTTAGCTTGTATTGTATTGATTCAAATAACTTCTGTAACCTGAAGCAAGTAGAAGGAAAAGGGGCTACTTGAGAGAACAGAAACACGCTTGATCACTTGCAACAATTTCATCTATTCAGACTCTTTAACTGCAACATAGGCTGAATATAACAAAATATATGTAGATCAAAGGAAAATGAAATCCGGGAGTGTAATGGAATGCTAAACTGTATAATACTGTTCCACCACTAAGAGGCATGGAGTATAAAATACAATATTGAAATGAACTTTCCCATACCTGCTAGAACATTAAATACATTATAATGAATATACATCAGATGTGTAAGCAAGCTCTGTGACCTTCTGGTACAGGAACATGACATGATGTCAGGAGTAAACTAAGAGCAGAAATAGAAGGAAAATAGCAACAAAGGTTGCAAACAGAAGGAACAAAGCTACAAAGGTTACAGGATCTCAATGTACCACTCTGAAATCTCCTGAGAACTTCACCTTTGAGAAGCATTCAGAATGGAAAGACTGAAAACAATATTTTGCAACATTTCTCATTGCTACAAAGCTGCACAAAGAAACTGGAGATATGCAGGTATCATCTTTAATTTATGATGTGTGGAAGCAAGCAAAGCATACCTTCAATCCTTTGACTTTACTGAAGATAGTCACAAAGATGACTATGAAAGGGTTCTGGCTATGTTTGATGTACACTTTATACCTCATAGAAATGTGGCTTATGCAGGAGTGGGGCCATGGTTTTTGGCGCCCTAGGCCGGGGTTCTTCCGCGCTCCCGGTCGTCGGTGGCAATTCTGCGGCAGGGGGGGTCCTTCCACGCTTCCGGTCTTTGGGGCACTTCGGCGGCGGGTCCCAGAGTGCGGAAGGACCCCCCCCGCCGCCGAATTGCTGCCAACAGCGGCAAAATGCCGCCCCCCCAAATCCTAGTGCCCTAGGCGACTGCCTAGGTCACCTAAATGGAAGCGCCAGCTTATGAAAGAATGTGATTTTGCCAGATAATTCAAGAATCAGGGGGAACGTTGAATGTTTTGTAAGAGCTCAGTACACATTGGCTGAAAAGTTTGATTTGGGGAATGCAAAACATGAAAATATCAGAGACAGGCTAGCTATTGGGTTAACAGATAAAAACCTTTGACAGGAGCTACAATTTGAATAGAGATTTTATCCTACCCACACCTATACAGAGAGTGAAGTCGTCAGAATTAGTCAAACCACAGAACCAAAAGACAGGAGTAACTTGAAAAACCTGAAAATAGTTTAGAAGCTATAAACAGACACTGGAGTGTTAGAAGTCATCATCATAAAACCCCTGAGGCAAGGAGAGAGAGCTCCCAGGCTAAGAGAGGCACATTCTAGCCTACATGCACAAGGTGTGGAAAAAGTCATATTCCAAGATATGATGCATGTCCAGCCCAAGGTACATGGTGTAAAACATACATGAAATATGGATATTTTGCAGCACTTTGCTGCACCAAACCAGTCAAGGAGTTGACACATATTACAAACAATCATGAGGCATTGTTTCTGGGATCTATCACTTCTTACTACATAAAGACATCCTTGAAAGTGAAACTGAATATTCATGGCAAGACTATTGACTTTAAAATTGACTCAGGAGCTGATATCATAGTCATTTCAAAAGGGATTTACAATCACTTTCAACTTCTCAACTTCAGAAGTCATCTGACATAGGTCTAACTAGCCCTGCTGGTATCCTGAACTGTATGGGTCAGTTCACCACAGAAACAACCTACAAAGATAACAGCTATGCATTCAGAGTCCATGTGATCAAAGGATCAAAACCCAACAACCTTCTAAGCTGCAGCATGGTAGCCAGAGTGGGCGAGAAAGTTGGTTGAACTCCACAGAGGATTTGATGATATTGGAAAGGAGATCTACTACAAATCAACTTAAGAGAAGAACAGGAGTACTTGTGGCACCTTAGAGACTAACAAATTTATTAGAGCATAAGCTTTCGTGGACTACAGCCCACTTCTTCGGATGCATATAGAATGGAACATATATTGAGGAGATATATATACACACATACAGAGAGCATAAACAGGTGGGAGTTGTCTTACCAACTCCGAGAGGCCAATTAATTAAGAGAAAAAAAACTTAAGAGATAGTCCTGAACCATACAGAGTACAAACACTTCCAGAGAGACTTTGGAAGAAACTAGCTGCAGATTTATGCAAATTCAGAGGACATCATTACCTCTCATGGATTATTTTTCCAGGTATATAGAAATAATGTACTTGAAAGACATAACATGTCACAGTGTTATAAAAAAATGCACTTTTGCTCGCTTCAGCATTCCAGAACTAGTGATGGACAATGGACCACAACTTACTGCAGCAGAATTTGTCATTCTTAATGAAATATTATTTTGATCATATTACTAGCAGATCACATTACCCACAAGAGAATGGAGAGTCTGAGAGAGCTGTAAAGACTGCTAAGAAAATCCTACAGCAAGAATTTTTGAGTTATAGATCAACACTGACAGTTGCTACTGGATAGAGTCAAGCATAACTCCTGATGGGAAGATAACTCAGAACTACTGTTCTGACTTTGGAAAAGAAGGACCTATTTCCAGAATGGCCAGACATGAAGAGAGTAACTAAACTGGACAAAAAGCCTAAAAGATCCTACAAACAGTTTTACAACAGACATCACTCAGAGAACTGCCAGGCCTAGAATCTGGTGATTGTGTTCATCTCAAATTGGCAGGAGAAAAGGATGGAAAACTCCAGATGTTGTAAAGAAAAATAATTCAGTGCCCAAATAATATGTGATTGACACCAACAGTAGAGTGTTCCACAGAAACCGTCGCCATCTATAGTTTCTTTTCTCAGAAAGAAAAAATCAGAGCAAGCTCTGCAGATGGCAGATGCAGAAAGAAAGAAGACTCAAGGATTCCAAACTGACCCCAGCCAGTCATTGCAAATAATGGACAGGTGGATGACCATGTTGTTACACACTTTTTTAATGTAATAAGAAAACCAATACAATTCAGAGACACTTAACAAACTGATAGATACTGAACATCGAAGACAGTGTATTAGTATAAATATTGTAAATGGTAGGAATGTAGAACTTAAAGGGGGAGATGTAAAGGAATGCTAAACTGTATTATACAGTTCAGCCACTAGGTAGCACTATGTGTAAAAGACCTTATTTAAGCTAAACTCAGCCATACCTGGGAGAGCATTAAAGGATCTTGTGAACACATCTGGTGTGTATAAGTACGTTCTGTAGTCAGTCCATATCTGATACAGGAATATGACATGGATCATTAAGACAACAAAAGGTATCAGCTGTATAACCTGTGACTGATGCAGAAGTAGTCCCAAAGTTGCCAACACAAACTGCCTGAGGAGTCTGCCAAAAAGTCAGATGGTGCTGCTAGAAAGAAGTCTTTCCCAGCTTAGCAGCTGTGTGCTGTGATTTCCATCCAAAGGAACAGAGTAGAAATGTTCAATCTGGTAAGAAAATTGTTTCTTCCACAATGTGCTTTATTTAATTTAAGAAAAAGCAGAAAGATAGTCTGAAAATATTAAAGTTCAAGGAAGAAGAAGTGTGCCAGGCTGAGAGTGTCTGTTGTAGTCTCTTTATAGGGTTGCAGAATAAACATAGGCTCCTCTCAGGTGACACAGACATTTTAATGAAACGCAGAGAGAATCTGAGAGCTAAACAGCATCCTATTACTGCTGGGAATGGATTCTATAAAAAGACACTTCAGAACTGTTATTTCTTTTTGCACACTGTCTCTTTCCACCTTGATTTTAAGGGTAAAGATGGTGATAAGTCCCCTTGCAAATCTTATAAGCCAGGGTGTTTTTATACTGTGACATATGCCATTGTATCATTCCCAGTTCATGACATAATGTGACATGACTGGTAACACTCAACATGACAAGCTGTAGCTCTGTGGCCCAGACTGAAGACAAGGGAGGGAGAAGAAAATATGCTTTTCTCAAAAATCTATGTTAAAAGGAAATACTTTTTTATTTTATTTTCTAGTATCTGGATGATTGGTCCACAGAAATGTGATTTAAAATTAATGTGTATGGTAGACCTTGTGAACAACAAGCAGTGTTTAAGTCCTTGAGTCACCCCATGGAGTGATGTACTACTGAAAGTAGAAAAGAGCATCAAAGTCTGGCCATTAGCAGTTATTTTTGGAGGTATGTTTTTCTACAGAGTTTCATTATCTGAATCCTTCCTGCGTCACCAGATGTCACTTACAACATGAACAAGTTTTCCTATCCTGGTCTATTCTGGACTGCTCCTTGCCTGCCCTCTATGCTAAATCCCATACTTTCCCCCTCTCTAAATACTGTTTGATGGAGGGAACTTGTGGTCGGCCCTTTTGCGGGTTCCTCCAGCTGGTCTATGACAGACCTGCCATGACAGATGGCCTGGCTTTATTCTTAACATGTCCCATGCCCTTCTTTCAAATTTTGAGTCCTCAGAGTTTTATAATAAAGACTCAACATTAATTTCCAAGAACAATATAATACGTAAGGTTTCAGAGTAGCAGCCATGTTAGTCTGTATCCACAAAAAGAACAGGAGTACTTGTGGCACCTTAGAGACTAACACATTTATGAGAGGATAAGCTTTCGTGGACATATATGCATCCGAAGAAGTGGGCTGTAGTCCACGAAAGCTTATGCTCTAATAAATTTGTTAGTCTCTAAGGTGCCACAAGTACTCCTCTGTTCTTTTTATAATAAGTAAGATCATCATGTCATGTAAATTGGCATAGGGAGTCAATGTAGCTACACCGATTTACATCAGATGACTAACTTGCCTACTAATTAAAAATTGAAGTTTGTTTTTGGTGAAAGGAAAAATAAACTAGGACCAAAATGCATTTTGTCTATTGGGTAGCATAGCACCTAATTTAAGACCAAGTCCTTCAAAGTTTTATTCACATGAGGATGATTTGTGTAAGTAAAGCTTTTCAAGATCTTGCTCTTAATGTGACCTCAGCTATTAATTTTAGTTCTGGAAAACTGAGTATATTGGCCGTTATCTGAAAATGAGCTAAGAAAACAGTTCTATCATACTGGAACAGTTAGGATAGATACGCAATTCCTGTATTAGATTTGCATATGGTGGATACAATTGGGCAAAATTGGCAAAACAGGCTTTTTACAAATCCTTTGCATTTTTTTTCACCACTTTGATTCACCTGTTTAGGCAACTTCTAAAATTGTTGTAAATAAAATAAATAGATTTACATTAAAGTTTTAAACATGTAATATACTAAAATGTAAATTATGTGAGGTGAGCTGCATGCAGAAGACAAAGTGAATTGTCCTGGCTTGGCACACGATGCTTTCCCCACTGTGTGGCTGTACAAAGACCACACGCATAGCAGCACCTGCACGTTGGAAAGTGCAAAATCTGCTCAGTCTTGCTGCCTTTTCCACCCCACGAGAAGCAGGCCTGTTCCAGGACTGGAGATACAGGACCAGATTCACTACTGTGAAAAGGATAGTCATATAAAAAAAGCATGGACAAAACCATTCATTTATCACTTACCCAGTTTTTATTCCAGAAGAAAACATTTATTTAATTAATGGAAATATTAGTATGAATTTAGCAATGCTCTGGATATGTCTGGAATCATGTATAAGTAAGAAAGAAGTTAGGGTCTTATGCCTCTGTCTTGTTATAAAGATGTGTACAATATAGATTCATGTGGTTAATAAATAATGAATATTAGCTCCTATTCTAATGATTAAAATAAGAAACTGTATCTTGGTATTTTGTCTGTAGTCATAAACAACCCTCTCCCTCCCTATTATCTTTGGTTCTTTGAAGAAACAGTACAAGTTTGTTGGAAACATGAGAAATGTATGAGTCAGTACTTGAAGAAAGATCAAAGGGAAAGAAAAGGGTGGGGGCTGCAAGTGTCAAAAGTTTATCTGTTCCTTGATAAAATAATCTGATTTAATGGAGCGCAAACTTAACATGAAGGAAAAGTGAAAGCCTTTGATCCTGCAATTGGATAAGGAGCCAGGACATGAACTAAAGGGGTGATAATGTACGCTTCTTGGAAGAGGATTAAAATAGAAATGGTAATCAAATTCAGCTGGAGAGTTAGATTATAGAGAAATGAATAAAAACTGGTAAGGTCACAGAGCAAAATGTAGCTGCCTTGGTTGTCTGGCTATACCGAAAGACGGACAGGAGACACTTGATATGGTTTTAATCAGGCCACAACTTTATTGTTAGATGTCTGGGACTACACAGCAGATAAATGTGTACAGTGCAGATAACCCCATGTTCATTCAATAACTACCTGGGGGGCTTCTGCCAGCCCCCATTTTTTCCCAAACAGATCCCCCAGCCAACCCATTGCTGGAACCTTACCCCCCAACTCCGAACAAGGGTTAAGGTGGGCTGTAAGAAAGGGGGTTTTGCTCCCTGCCATATCAGTCACAGGAGCCCCGAACTGCTCCTCCCCCCCATTCCACTCCTTTAAACAAGACCTTCTTTTTTAGTCCTTTACCAAGCTGTTTATCCGGTCACTGTATCCCTTCCCTATGGAGTAGCTGCACTGGACATCCACCCCACATTCACATAATGAGTTGTGATATATAACATAACTCCCTTCACTCCACAGCCTAAAGAAGCCCTCCCCGAATCCACTGTGGGGAAGGCGAAAAAACCCCTATTCCACCTAGGCCAATCTGGTGATAAGGGAAAAATTCCTTCGCAGCCCCCCCCTAAAAAGGAACAGCTAGTGTGATGCCCACAGCTGGTCCTGGCTAAACCTGGAATTTTATCCCCTCAAGGGGAAGGAGAGTGGTTGTTGCTTCACCTGCTCCTCAGCAAAAATGGATGCTCTAATTTTGAAAATCTGGCCCTAAATAATTACATTAAATCAACAATGGAAGTGCATGGCAGAACAAAGAGTAAAATCCTAGTTTCCAGTTCTGTATCTTAGCCACAAGACCAGCCATCCATTCTCCCTGTGAGAAAGTTGCCA
The DNA here is from genome assembly GCF_011386835.1 of Chrysemys picta bellii. Taxonomy (NCBI): domain Eukaryota; kingdom Metazoa; phylum Chordata; order Testudines; family Emydidae; genus Chrysemys; species Chrysemys picta. The sequence continues at coordinate 260,357,524 of NC_088792.1, forward strand.
CTGCACTATTTCCCTTGCTGGCTGTATGTGGCATTGCTACAACTGTGCCTCAGTTTCCCTGAACATCTTCTTTGTCCTATTTTGGTCATTGGCATGACCCGACCCTCCAGCCAAAGTGAAATGAAAGAGATGAACAAGTTGCAGGGCACTCAAAGTTCTTCTCTTAAAGACAAACAGAAAATAGCAAAACAACTGAGTCTTCAGCTCAGGGTAGCCTACTTTGCATGCTAGCTTCAGCTTCAAACTGTCCAAACAGTGACCCGAGTTCCACTTTAACCCTTTTGTCACCCCATCACACTCACAAAAAAAGAGAGCCAAACTAGGCAGGAATTAAATTTGCAATCATCTAATCCACAGTAAAATCTGTTACCCATTGCAGCTATGGCTCACTTTAACTGAACTCTAAGAATGGTAGCTCAGATTTGAAGTTATTCTTAATCTTTTATAGCTGCTAGATGGTGAGAAAATACGATTGTCCTATCTATACATAAATTGAGCAAGCAATACCTGTTTTGCAATGTGCAGGTATATATGTGTATTAATGTGTTCTATTTAGATTATTGATCAAGAAGACATCAAAAGGTCAGGCTCAACTGGTTTATTCATCTCAGACTAGTTAGCACAAATTGAAAGGTAATGCATAATGATTTGGGTGCCAGGTATATCCTCTTGCAGAGGTTCAAATTGTTACAATGTTCATGAGTTTTTATACATTACTTGTTTACCTTATGTTGTAATTTGTGGTTAGCTGAATAATTTTGCATTGTCCAACTATTATCAAATGTCAACTTGTTATGGAGTTTGTGCCATCATACTGTAAAATTCTAGTTACAAAGAACCATAACAACTTTGACCTATTGAGTAAGAGCTTAGCATGGTTTCAAAACAAGAGTCTCAAACAATCATTTTATTTTGCCCTCTGTGGCTGGATATGTTATGCAATCAGACATTAATGTGACCTTTGTGGTCAACATTTTCTGTGCACCTGTGAGATAAGCTATGTTTCCCCGTATAGACCCAAAAAGTTGGAACTTCATTGCAAGCACAAGGACAACCTTGAATAGCTGTAAAAATAGGTTATGATCTTTAGAAATATGTTTTCACTCTATAAGCAAATAAAATCTACCTGCTAGTAATTCTTTATTGTCTCTTAGCTTTAATTTGCAAAACCTCATGGGAGTCTTGCCTATATGCTAACCGTCTTTTGACATGACAATAAGGGATGCTGAGAACTCAAGGCCTTTATGGCAGTGGTATAGTGCCTGTTTCTAACTACGGGAATTGTTCAAAACTTGCTACATTATAAACAGATCTTGCTAAAAGGTGACAAACTTCACTAAATAATCCACTAAAAAACTCAAACATTTAAGCTCCAAAAGCTTTCTGACCGCATTTCCAAATTAGAACTCACCATTGTACGGCTTTGCATACATGACAATATCCTAACTACCAGGAAAAATATTATTTTATCCATCTTAATAATATATTATATAACAGCTAATAATAACTATTAAATAAAATTTGCAGCAAGACTACTAGTGATTAAAAATCCCAGTATTACATATGTACCAAAACAAACTTTAGCTAGAATCTATTTACTGTGCTCATTAGTTATTCAGTAAGAGCTCCTTTAGTGGTGTCAACCTGTCAAATAGAAAGTTATCATAATCTCAATTAAGTCATCAAGCTGTCTTTACAGCTAAGGTTAGTTGAACAAAAAATGATTTTCATTCATTATCTTCTAGTTTTTCCATCTGACAGCTATTCATTATTTTATAATCTTTCCAGACAGGAATTTATTTCAATAGATTTGTGGAGTTTAAGTAGATGGTGTGTGTATCTTATTCTGGGAAAATATATATTGCTTCTCAGTTTTTCCGTAGTTTAAGGCAGAATGAAAACATGAATATTTTATCCTTCCTGTTTCTCTGTCTATACCTTTGATGTCCTCTGACTTTTTTGAAGGATTTAAACCAGTTTTCTTTCAACAGTGACTTTGATGAGTTATTGTGAATTTTATTTTCAGGTTCCCTGCTTGCAGCATAAGTTACAGAAGATTATAATGATGTTGCAGTATATTGATGTTTCAATATATAAGAACAAAAATTTACTTTTATGGCAGTGGCCGAAAATATGAAGCTCCTTTCCCACATCCCTTCCTTTTTCTCTCCTCCCTCCACCTTCTCTCTCTCACATACCCCAAATCGAAGAAAGAATTACTTTTCTCCTTTATAGGAAGTGTCACAGGGTCTACTCACCATTGGGTTGTCCCCTCATGGCTGTGTCTGGGGATTAGCTCTGCTTGGTCTGATGCCCCCTTCTGTCTCTCACTTGCGTTGCAGCCCCTCTCACACTCCAGGAGTTGCAGTGCATCCTTTTTGGGTGTTAGGACACTCCCTCTTCATTGCCCTTATGCCAGGTTACTGTATAGTTTTCCCCTTCAGGGGTATCATTTCCCCTATCCGGCTATCATTCCTAGCAGTCCTCCAGTTTCAAACTGTCATTTCCCCAATGGCTGGTAGCGGAACCTAGGCCCACTGACTACTCTGGGTTCCAGCCCAGGGAACCTACAATCAGCCACCAAGACCTTGTAACTATTTCCTTGGGCTGCTTCCTACTCTACCTCTATCAGGCTTACTTCTCAACCTCCTCATTTAAAGGCTAAAATACTAAACAAACCTCAATATATGTCCCAATCCAGCAGTGATTGCAGGGAAATATGTAAACTATAAATTTACTACTGCTTGTTCTCAGCCAGGAAACTTGGGTGTGTGAATGACAGAAATAGCATATGAACATTTATTAGTTTCATTGGGTTGTATGTTGTAATTAGAAATGAACCTGAGTCACAGAGATTGGATCTGGGTTCAACTCTGAATCCAAACTCCCTTAAAGTTCAAGAGTTTGGGATTTAGTGTTCCGGTCTGACCCCAATAAAGATGTTCTCAAATTGACAGACTTTTCCAAAGTTTAGGAGCATCTGGATTGAGTGTGGAAGCACATCTCTGATCACACTATATTATATACAATTAGCTGAATTGGGCACCTGATATTGTCTTTATTGTTATATTGCACATCTGACTGCTATGTAAGTAAAACTGAAACAACATATGATTGAAATGACACATAGTCCATCAGCACTACCACATGGGAAGGTGGCAGGCTCTTTAATGCTTATTTCCTACATATTTGTATTGCCTAGTCTATGCCAGGGTTTGATCTTGTTGAAAATGTGAAAGTTACTAGTGACCCCCCTTAACAGCTAGCAGCCTTTATGTCAACCAGTGGCCATTAGGGGGAAACAGATACCTCACTACACAGTAGCCTGAACTTTTGAACGGTCTTCTCTCCTCTGCCTTGAGGCAGAGGGAACTAGCTCCAAGCTGGTTTTCACTGACCAGATAGCAGAAGCACGGGTCTGGCAACCACCAATCAAGTGTTAACACGGCAAGGGCCTTTGTCTGAATGTGTATAAAGGATCTGTAAAATGTGTGTAAGACAGAGTTTTTGTACCAAGGTGCAAAGCTCTCCTTTCTTCTGCAGAATAAAGCAACCTTTTCCTTATCCCTGTCTGGCTGTTATTGGCTCTCAGCTAGGTGGACCCGACATTTTGGTAACAAAAACATAATCCATCCTGACCTTATGTTGCAAAATGTTGGCACCTTTCAACTGAAATAATCCTATGCTGGTGTGGCAGGCCAACAACTCCCCCTCTGATAGATTGCAGACTCGATTAAAGCTAGAATGGAGTGAAACGATAACTTTCTTCCTTTTCCCTTGGTAGACTCCAGTAGCTTTAGAATGATGAGGCTATGTATTGCTTATATACCTGGGTAATGGAATAGGATAACAAAGCAAGCAATAAGGAATTCAGAAATCCTCACACATGCTGATTTCCACCCCTTGATTAAGGATCCTGTGGGAACAAGAGGTGACATTAGGTACTCAGATATTATGGAGATGGTGGCCTTATAAGTACCGGGATAGATTAGACAAATTACATCAGCAAAGGAACTTCTCATATGAGCATGCTTTGATTCCAGAGCAATTAGATACCAAATGATAGTAAATAAATACATACATTTCAGGGACCTGAGAAGAGAAGTTAAGATCGGACTAATACAGGCCATCTTTTCAAGATCTAGTGCCAAGTTCAAGTGGCAAACTTGGAGACCAAATTTCCAAAGTACTGGATGAAAATTTCTTTGGACTACATTAGCTGTGTTTTAGAAAAAGGGGGTACTGACCTCATTCTTGCAAAACTGGCAGATCTTGTTAAGTGGTCTTTAAATTAAGGAAAAAAGTGAAGCAGAAACAGAAATTTGTTCTGAACTAAAGGATGATGATGAACAAGAGGAAAAATAATATTTTAATGTTTAAACACAATTTCAGTGAGGAAGGAAACAAACGAAGAGCAAGAAGATACATTACAAGGTTAAAATAATGGTCTTGCTTGAATAATGGCAGCTTAGTTAGTAGATTCTCATAACTGTATCATCTACATATGTGGATATAATAATCACTATAGAAACTGTAGAAAAGGAAGTAATAGTAAAAAGGTGACACTTTTTATCAAAAGTATTCCTAGTGCCAGAGTTATAATTTGAGAATGGAATGTGATTGAAGAATTTTTGGGTTTAAGATACGAACATCAAGGACAAAATGATTTTGGGAAGCTATTGCAGTGTATCAGGACCAACTCTTTAAGTTGAAGACATTGTACTAGATAGATTATAATTATCCAGATATCTGTTGGGTAACAAAGACAGCCAGTGACAGCAAAAATGTTGCTTAAGTAAAGAAAATAATGATAGATGCTATAGAAAATGCAATGAAAGAACAAGTTTAACACTGAGCAACAAAGAAATGGTAATAAAATAGATTGTTTCCTTATTATTTTAAATCTTTCTTCATTTTATGCTGTGCAATATCTATACAACACTCCAGTCTCATACTATCTCTGTTTTAATTGACTTGTCTTCAGACATTAGGTTAGAAACATTGAGCTGCTTTGCAATTCTGTAGCACTATACCTAAATTGCTCACACAAGGCAACCTATATTTCACAGAGAGGTGTCTGCCTATCAGTAGTTCTGGTGTACCTGTCACTGTAATGACTTGGCATTAATTACAAGGATTAGTAGCAACATCTTTGCTTTTCCAATGGAACCATCCTTTCTGCCCATCTTAATAAGTCCTGTTTTTGAATATTATTAACAAATGATCGCTATTTATAGCTATTTTTTTAAATGGACATTTCCCCCTTAATTTTCACTTTTTGAATTGATGAAAGAGTCCTTTATGTTGACATTTTGTGTTTGTTTCAGTACTCTAAAATGTCACTAAAAGATTAATGGTCTAAACCTTAACTATTGCAGACCGGTGGTCCACTGTAATGGGTGAACCCTGATGTCAATAGCATATTTGGATCTGTGGTTTGTTTGTTTGTTTGTTTTTTGCTGCAGTAGAATCCTTTCAAAGTGCCAGAGTGGAGGAGAATTTGTTCAAGGTTATTTACATTTTATAAAATCTGGCAGGGCTTAAGAATTGCTTATTCAATACCTGTGCTTAGAGAGTGACATTGACTAAACTAGATATGAGCGTGTGTCCTTGCTATGTGGCAGCCTTTCATGCCTTCATGTTATTCTTGTATGTTTTTTACTAATTAATTATCTTCATTTAGCTACAAAAAATGAAAAGAAAATGGGACTGTGAATCAGCTCAGAGCCCACACATGCAGCACTAACTTTATTCAGATCCCTCTCATACCTTTTTGGTAATTCTTATTTGTGACACACATTGGTATCTCATTAGCCTTGAGAGCTAACCATTGTGGCAGATAAGTTATCCTCAGTTTACAAGGACAGCTAGTACAAATATGTAGCAATGATCATTTGCATTGGGGAAAACTGCAGCTTACAAAACTGATTTATATTCCAGCTGAGTGGTATCCTTCCTTAAGGATATTGTATTACTATAAAGCTAAGTAAACTGCTCAAGACCCAGTATGATCACTAATTCAAAATTCTGTTTTATGTAAGCAATGAGTATTGAATTCCTTTGCTCTGCCTATCTAAATGGCTATATTAGGGAGATGATAAAGTATTCAAAAGTAATTTGAATATTCATCAAACTCTGCTGCTCACTCTAGTGAGAACGCATCAGCAACTTAAGTGTAAGAACGTCCCTTCTTTTTGTTGCAATAAATTCAAATTAGGCACTTGAAATCAATGGAAGTTAGGAGCTTAAATAGCTTTGTGGTTCTGGGCCTTGCTGTCTGACTTGATTGAGGGTAAATGATTTGAAAAATATGGGTGCCTTTACTTGAATTAAGCCAGGTGATTTTGTTATACCACTGATGCTGTATTTCACTATTTAATGCACAATCCTGTTGTCATTGAAATCAGTGGAATAGATTCCATTGATTTTAGTGGGAGCAGGTACAAAACTGGAGAACATAGTTGCACATGGAACTGTTAATAGTGTTCATGGAGGATTGCTTTGTGTACTGGGATGGTTGTGCTTAATATTTGTGTGAGGATGACATGGATATGTGCACAACAGGCATTTTCTAGACATTGGCAGAATTGAGCTCTGGAATGTTAGGTCAATCCAAAGCATACCAAGTTGTTAAGTGTTGGGCCAGGCTATTCCTTGGTGTCAGGTCTATATTTCTCCAAAGCAACAGAGGGTCCTGTGGCACCTTTAAGACTAACTTTCTGTTAGTCTTAAAGGTACCACAGGACCCTCTGTTGCTTTTTACAGATTCAGACTAACATGGCTACCCCTCTGATACATTTCTCCAAAGGTACTCCCTGTTTCTAAACAAAGAATTAAATTATTTATATCAAGTGGGAAGCAAGATGTTTTATCAAATCACGTAGTTCCTGATTCAGCGAACCACTTCAGTGGTTAAATACTTATTTTAAGCATATTCTTAAATCCATTCTGATTCATCAAAGGACGTAAGTAAATGTCATAAAGCAAATAACTTCAGCTTACAGGCAGGCATGTGTAAGTGTTTTGCTGAATATTGATGGGGTTATTCATATGCTTAAAGTTAAGCATGTACTTAAGTGTTTTCCCGAATTGGGGCATTAGTACATACCTTTTGGCAAATTTGGAAATGAGTTCAGACTTGGGCTTTGATGGAAAGCTAGTAACAACTTAAACTGTGGAGAGACTGATTGCCAAGGAGACAGTTATTTCACTTCTTATTATATATATGTAAGGGTTTGGACAACCCACAATGCCCATCCACAATGCCCACCCTTTTCTGATGGTAATAAAAATTTGCTAAATTGCTTCTTATATTTGTAAGTGAGGTAATGTCTTTTATTGGACCAACTTCTGGTGATGAGAGATTGAAAGCTTCTCTCTCTCATCAACAGAAGTTGGTCCAAAACAAGATCTTACCTCAGCCACCTTGTCTCTTTTATCCTGGGACCAACATGGCTACAACCACACTGCATAGCTTATAGTTGTGGTTAATTAGACACATATAGACAGTGGACAAAAGTTTTGTTCTGTGAGATAAATTAGGCACAAAGCTCCTATAAACATAAATGAAAATTATACATGCAACTCCATAAGCACCATGCTGAAAAATTCACCCAGTTCAGCAAAGAACACAGCTTGACTCTCATAACTCAGATGGATGTCTTTCCATTGACTGCAATGGGCTTTGGATCTGGCCCTAATATTGCAGTGCTGGAAGAAAAAATATCTCTTTAGTTATAAATTGAGCACATTTGGAAACCCCTGATCAGTTTCACAGTAGAAATGCAGATTAAGGTACAGCTAAATCAGAAGCTGTTTGGTTTTGTATAGTAAAGTTTTACCATTTTTCCTAATCCTGTACTTTAAAACACAGGTAGAATATTCAGTGGTCTTTTATCTGCATGCAGTATATTCAGCCTGCAGGATTAGGGTGTAGATCTAGTGTTAAAAGACATGTAGTGTTCATATGATTTGATCTAATCCTGAAGTTAGTATTCCCAATATCTTGTCAGTCTGGCATTCTTTCTTACCAGTTTTAAGTTATAAAATAAACTGGTGACGGCTTTTACTCAGGAGTTTTGCACAGTATTCTCATGAGCCTTAAGGCTGTTCAAAGCTTACACAGATGCAAGTTGGTTTTACTTCTTTCCTCCCTACCTCCATAAGGATTACTTGCAGGTCCAGTGAGTATTACAATGCTGGTAAACTCTGAGTGATATACACTGAGTTTGGAATAGGGCCAAGTAAACATATGGCTCCTGCTCATCTACCTGCAGGTAGTACATAAACTTCAGGTGATCTGAAATCCCATTTTTAAGGCGTCATTCGTGGTCCATCTGCCTCAGCAGTTTTCATCAGTACTGTAATCTTTCAGCCTTTTGTTCCTGCTCTGTTGCCCCTTCTTTGGCACTACCTTATTGTTCTTCCTTTCCACTTGTGACAAACAAGACTGAAAAGAGAAATTTGACAAGACTTTTACACTGTATCTACATTCAGCAGTGGGAATGAGAATGGATTTTTTTCTTCATACACCTATAAATCGTCAGCATTCAGTATACAGCATTTTCCTACACATTGTAAATGGATTGCTCTGAACCTGTCTTTCAGCAGATAGATTCTTTCGAAGTGTCTCTTTCCTCCATTGTTCAACGGTTTGTTTTTTAAAAGGACAAACTTTTATGTTGTCATTACTACATGGTTGAACTTACTAAGTAAGACCACAACTTAGGCCTGAGTGTAAAGAGCTTCCTTACCTGACTGTACTCTGCAATATAATGTAGTGGCCAAATCCCATTCTGTGATAAACAAGCAGTGGTATTGCTTACACTGTAGGCAGAATTTGACTCTGAAACTGGAAGGTGTTTTTATTCTGACTCTAGTTGATCTGAATGTGTGTCAGAGGAATATATATCTGGGTATGTTCCTTGTCTATCAGAGCTGCAAACACTCTCCTCCTCACTGTGCACCACCACATGTGTATTGGAATCAAGCTATTATGGTGATCATTTTTTTTTTTAGCTCCACAGTGTACTCAGTGCTTTTTAGAGCACAAAGCAACAGCCAGTAACTACCCTGAGGAGTTTACAATCTAGACAAACAGGCTACAGAAGGATTTGTGTTGGTATCCCTTAGCCATTTATTTTTCATGTATAGCATCTTCAACATTCCTTTTACCAACCCTTCTTAACATTCAAACCATGAAGTTCATCTAATAATATATTGTGCAAGGGGCATTGTTTGGCATAATTCTCAAGGCACAGAGTGTTTTGTTTTGTATGCCTAGAAGCAGTTTAGAAATGAAGAACCAGATTGTCAACTGGTGTAAATAGACACAGATCCATTGACTTAATGAACTTACACTGATTTACACTAGCTGAGGATCGGCCCCATAATACCAATCCAATTGAAACTTATTGTTTCTATTAACTTTGAAGCAAATATACCTGTTTTTTTTTAAATGACTAGTTACAGAGGAAATAAAAATTAAGACAAGAACTGCACTTTGCATCAGAAAATGATGCATGACAGGACTAACTATGACTTTCTGTATGACTTGTGATTTTTGGGTTAAGTGCATTTTGAGCACTCAGCTTGAAAAATCTGGACTTTTCTGAAGGTTGGTGCTCAGCACTTTCTAAAAATTGTTTTTTTTCCCCATCAGTCTCTGGCTGGGCACCCAAAATCAATAATCTTGTAAATTTTGGCCAGAAGGCTTCACCTTTAGTTTCATTGTAGTTATCAAAGTGCTGAATGGTGGGGTTTTAATATTATGAGAGAAAATGAGTGGACAGCATTCATGAGATCATGATGTTATAACCAAGCTAATTTTATTTAGAAAATGTACAGATTCCTGCCAATAGACTTTGAGCAGAAAGGATTTAAACAGCAAAAGCAGCACGATGCAAACTGGCTCAAAATAGCTGATAGCTAGTTTTTCTTACTGTGTGCACTCAACAGACAGCACCTGGAGCATTTTGCAGAACTCAGATTCTCGTCCCTTTTAATGTTCATCAGTCAAAAAAGCTCTGCGTGTAACTTCACACCAAACACATTACAAATATGTTCTATTTATCCTGACTATTTGTTTTCAAGAAATATCCAAGTGGACCAGTATTCTTGGAGACTCAGTTTAAAGCAAATTGCCCTCTTTCATTTATTCAGTACTTCTCAACTACCCAATCAATGCAGTGTAACACTTATGTTCTTCCAATGGTGCACTAGAAATGAATTGTATAGACTAAAAATAATAGGTTCCATGGGCTAAAATATTTTCAACAAAAGATAATATACAGTTTGATTTTAAAGCCATATTTAGGCACCTACCTTATTTTCAAAAGAACTGAGCATATTTGCAAAAATCAGGATTGTTTAATGAATGATTCAGTTTACAGACAGGAAAAAGAGTCTAATTTACAATGGATATTTGAAAAAAGTAAAGCAACTAGTTAAGGTAGTTTATTTCAAAAGGCATTTCAATCTGGTATTGTATATTATAAAGCCAGGTCCTGATCTGATGTAGAGCAGTGTGGATCTATTGAAGTCAATGAAGTTATCCCAGTTTCCACCAGCTGAGAATCTGGCCCTATTAACATAGAACTGCCATATAATGAAAGTTTGGATCAGCAGAAATATAGTAGATTAAAATATTAACAATCTGGTCTTCCAGTACTGTAATTGTAGGCAGTAATATAATATGGATAGCTAGAGAATGATTTTTATAATTTACTTTGTATTGAGTTTTTTTCCAGGAAAAGTACAATATTCATCCATTGTAGCTGATCTATTTTCAATTTTATATTTATGGAGTCAAATAATTTATATTAGTGAAACTATTAGTAGATAATATCTGGAAATGTTCCCTTGCAGTATTAGGAAATTGACCCTGAAGTTACAATAAAATTTAAGGAAGACATCATTAATTTTGTGTGTTGGGTAATATATAGTTGCTTTGGGTAGATGTGGGTGTGGGAGGATATTACAACCTAACATGAAGAACTCAAAAGAAACATTAAACAAAGTATTAGGAGGTGACATAGACTAGAACAGAAGTTAGGGCATAACTTTTAGAAAGGACAGGGCAAAATGGCATAAATCAAGAAGGATCATGAGGATGACCTTGTACAGGACTGGAGAACCATCTGAGAAAACAATTTTCATTAGAACATTTCACTGGTCCTTATTAGTTTTATATCCAATAAACCTGCATAGCGTGAGTCATACAAGACATCAGAATGATATATGGCACCTACAGTTTAGTTAGAGGTTGCTAGAATAGGTCATATAAAGGAATTTGCACATGTAATGTCTGAGACCTTCTTGTACTTGGCAATCTTGGATATTGCACAATTAATCAGTAGTAGGAAAAATGGTGATTTCCAGGTGGAGACCTTTAATCCTTTAACTACTGTACAATACTAAGGACAAAAATAAATACAAGTGTAGGCCAAATTCAGTTGCCAAGCATTATTCTTGGATTTTTGTCACTTTATCATTGTGTTTTGGATGCCCAAACTATTATGTAAACTGTTACAAAATAGTCAAATAGAGCTTGTTAATTCGTTCTGGGATCCTAAAGCTATAGGGCCAGTTCCCTAACCTTATTACAGCCCCTTTGTGCTTTTCCGGTAGTGCAAAGAAGCTGTATGCTGGCTTCCTGAGGATTTTCCTGGTGTATGGGGGAATCTTGGAATGAGAGAGCCGGCTTAGCTCTGCCACATGATCTTGGCTTCCAGTATAGGAGGTGATCGCAGGAAACAGTATACATGAACAAAGCATCTCTATCTCTGGTAATCCTTAGCTTCAGGAATGGTCATTGGTGCCATAGGTAGGAGTGCAATTTAAAGGTAACCTTGAGGTAGACTTAAGTTGTTCTTCTTTAGGATTCAAGCTGACTGTTCCCAACAGCAGAATGTCATTAAGGTCACTTAAAACTTCCCTTGCCTACCTCCATTCTGAACTGGAGGATTCAGCCTGTAGTTTGAAGCAGGAAATTTCTCTAGTCCAAGATTCTGTTAAAATAATAATAAAAGGGCAAACTCTATAGTCTACCATACAGCTAAGTTTATAAAGACACAGCTAAGTAGAGCTGTGCAAATAACTGATTTTTCAGTTCTCTGGCAGTTCCAAAATGTTTTAAAAAAATCATTTCAGGTTGAGTCCTAACAAAATATTTTGGAAATTTTCTGTGAAGTGAAAAGTAAAATAAAATTCATGTTAGGTTGAATGAAACATTCTCTATAATTTTTAGGGTTTATTTTTATTTTAAAAAATAAAATAAAGGAAATTTCAAAAAGAAAAATTGGGTTATTTCAAATAGAAAAATCAAAACATTTTTTCCAAACATGTTAAAACAAAACATTTTTTCCCTGGGGTTTTTTTTTTTTTTTTTTTTTTTTGACCAAACATAATTTGATGAAATCAATACAAGTTCACAAAATGTTTCAGGCAACACAAATGTGCAGTTTTCATTTAACAACAACAACAAAGTTATGGATGATAAATTCCACCTTTCCCTAGTCTTTAGCCTTAGTCTACCACATATCCATCAGGAAGGTGAGTCTCAGCATGGATGTAAAATCCTCATACAGGTACAAGATCAAGAATGCGGTGCACTTTATGCTACAGCTTAAATTTAGCTCCTATGACTTTTGGATCTCTCTCTTTTTCCAGTGTTTTGTGAATTATGGTCATTAATTTCAATAGTCCCAATTCTGTCACTTTGCAAATAGTTAGCCCAAATTTAAAATATTTCACATGCATATGTTTTTTATATATATATATATATATATATATATATATATATATATATATATATATATATATATATATAATGCAACGTTGACCATAAAACTATAATATAGATAGAAACTAGGTAAATTATAATATACAGGAAAAATAGAAATGAAAATATAAACAGCCAATTCATTTTTTTGGTCTAGTCAGACATGATTGACAGTTTTTTTTTTTTTATTTACATATTTTTTTCTCATTGTGTCTTACAAAAGGGTTCTTCCTTCAAATTTCATAAGTCAACTTTCCATGTATCAATATGTACTTTTTTTGGGGGGGGGGAATACTGATAGTATAATTGAAAATGAATTCATGATATGAAATTCTCCAGTTGAGTTTTGTAATATTGAATGTTATTAGACTCTTTGCCACCCTTAATGTTTGGTAAATTAGTTTTCAATAATGTTTTTAATGATTAAATCAATTTCTTGTCAGAAGTTTTCACAGGCACTTGTCAAGGACCATTTATCAAGAACTCAATTCATTTTTGAAATAGCCCTAACATTGTACACAAAAAAGGATCTATTTCTGGCAATGAATTCACTTAACACTTCCTAATTCATGTTTTATATTCCCTCTTTTATTCAAAGGGACTATCTCATTATTCTTCTTAATACCAAGAAATTGGTATGTATTAGGCTTTTAACTGAACCTATGTAATTAGTCACAGTGAATTTCACTGAAAAATATCTTGTTCTTTAATAGAAGTATTGACTTATGTGAAGTGAAAAACCCATTTCATGTACTCAAGAGAACTCAGAAATGATCTCCAGGCAGGCATCACCTGTAAGTTAGAGACTGTGTGCTCTACATACAAGATAAATTGACCTATATAGGAGCGGTGCTTTTTATTCTCCACCCACCCTTGCCCCATATTTATAACTTTACTTTGACTTATTCAACTCTTTATGTAGAAGATTTGGTGCTATGAAACATAAAATAAATATGATTAAGCTAAATTATCTGGAAACATTCCCCCATCCTCTCTCCTACCCCTTTCACCATCTCAGCTGTTCCCTTTTCGTCTATTTAAATTTTACAAATTTAGGACTCATAAAGCCAAGTTTATGATACACTTCCTTAGGGTGAGATTTACAAAGGTATTTAGGTCTAAATACTTTTGAAAATCAGGTCATTATTCCATAAGCGACTATTGCCACAATGAGTCACTACATTGTGTGATTTCAATGGGACTTCTTGTTGTGCAAGATAATATGTAACATTAGCAAGGGCATTGCAGTCTGGCCCATAATTATTAGTGATGGGAAAAATCACTGAAGAAGAAAGAGATATTGAACATTGCTAAATTCTTTAAAAATAAACTCTGAACTTGGGTTCATTTCTAGCTATAAAGTTAATTTAAGAAAGACAGTCAAGTCTCCTGTCTGCTTGAGCAAAGAACAAGCTTCAACCATGGGTTCAATGTGTCTGTAAATCTGGCTTATATATATATATATGGCTATTTTCAGCCATTGCTATTCAAAACTTATTGAGGGAACTGTAAAGTAAGTCATTTATATTTACTGATAGGGGAAAGAATATGCAATAAAAAAGAAGTAGCTGCAAGACCACATTTTACTTATCCTACCAGTATATCTTTCATCTAAACTTTTGTAATAATTGTTACTGAGTACATTTAATGTCAAAGAAAAATATCAAGCATTAGATTGAAGTTGTTAAAAGATGATTTTTATTCCAGATAAATTGCCCACCCTAATTTTAATAAATGTAAAGAAATTTAGTCCTGAAAATGTCAGAGACCATCCTTGGTCATTGTCATTGTGTAGAAATGCAAAATAAGGATTGGAAGGTAACAAAACATATGATTTACTGTGAATTAAGAAGAAAAAATACAAGGGAAGGAACTGCCTCACTGGGTTCTAAAAATAAAGAATTTGATTTCTGGGAAAATCTCCCTTCCATCTTTTACTGTAGCTTCTGAGTGATGATTTTCCTTTCCCAAATACTCAGAATTTTTGGGAAGAAAATAACTGATTAAAGGTTTTTTAATTCTGTTTTATCAGTTATCCTCTGGAATGTTGCCATTGGTGATCAAAGAGATTAATTTCTGCATCTTATTACCACTTTCAGCTGAGGAATTTTGGAAAGATCACAAAGGTAGGAAGATTTTTAATATGAAGTCTCAGTCTTTGTAAGATGTTCTGTTTACAAGGACTCAGATTATGCAAGTGGTACAAAGGATTTATAAAGCTTTAGGGAAAAGAAGAGAACTCGGTGGGGGTAATATTTATTACTAAATGGGAAAGAGATTTAGAGGAAACAGCTGGATGTAGATTTATGGAGTCTAACTATAAGCTATCGTAAAGCTTCCAATGCTTCCCTTTGGATTAGTTGAAAACATTTATACATATGTATTTGACACCTGTTTGGATGTCCTACATATTGATAAAATACTTGGATATATGTTAGCGAGGATGTGGGGACAGAGTTTGTCATATCTTGAAGTAGCATGGTTTTGCACAGTACATAGATTTAATGAAGTACTCAATGCTTTTTTTGCCTTGGTCTTCACAGACAAAGGCGGTTCCCACACTGCTGTCCTGGGCAACACAGTATGGGGAGGAGGTGAGCAGTCCTCAGTGTGAAAGAACAGGTTAAGGACTATTTAGAAAAGCTGGACATGCACAAGTCCATGGGTCCAGATCTAATGCATCTGAGGGTACTAAGGGAATTGGCTGATGTAATTGCAGAGCCATTGGCATTATCTCTGAAAACTTGTGGCGACCAGGATAGGTCCCAGATGATTGGAAAAAGGCAAATGTAGTGCCCATCTTTAAAAAAGGGAAAAAGGAGAACTCGGGGAACAACAGATCCGTCAGCCTCACATCAGTCCCTGGAAAAATCATGGAGCAGGTCCTCAAGGAAACCATTTTGAAGCACTTGAAGGAGAGGAAGGGGATCAGGAACAGTCAACATGGATTCACCAAGGGCAAGTCATGCCTGACCAACCTGATTGCCTTCTGTGATGAGATAACTGGCTCTGTGTATATGGGGAAAGCAATGGATGTAATATATCTTGAGTTTAGCAAAGCTTCTGATACGGTCTCCCACAGTGTTCTTGCCAGCAAGTTAAAAAACTATGGATTGGATGAATGGACTATAAGGTGGATAGAAAACTGGCTAGATTGTCGGACTCAACTGGTAGAGATCAACAGCTCGATGTCTAGTTGGCATCCAGTATCAAGCAGAGTGACCCACGGGTCGATCCTGGGGCTGGTTTTGATCAACATCTTTGTTAGTGATCTGGATGATGGGATGGATTGCATCCTCAGCAAGTTTGCAGATGACACTAAGCTGGGGGGAGAAGTCGATATGCTGGAGGGTAGGGATAGGGTACAGAATGACCTAGAGAAATTGGAGGATTGGAGCAAAAGAAATCTGATGAGGTTCAACAAGGACAAGTGCAGAGTCCTGTACTTAGGATGGAAGAATCCAATGCACCACTACAGGTTGGGGACTGACTGCCTAAGCAGCAGTTCTGCAAAAAAGGACCTGGGGATTACAGTGGATGAGAATCTGGATATGAGTCAACAGTGTGCCCTTGTTGCAAGAAGGCTAACGGCATATTGGGCTGCATTAGTAGGAACATTGCCAGCAGATCGAGGGAAGTGGCTATTCCCCTCTATTCGGCAGTGATGAGGCAACATCTGGAGGACTGCGTCCAGTTTTGGGCCTCCCACTACAGAAAGGATGTGGACAAATTGGAGAGAGTCCAGCAGAGGGCAAAGAAAATGATTAGGGGGTTGGGGCACATGACTTATGAGGAGAGGCTAAGGGAACTGGGCTTGTTTAGTTTGCAGAAGAGAAGAGTGAGGGGGGCTTTAATAGCAGCCTTCAACTACCTGAAGGGGGGTTCCAAAGAGGATGGAGCTCGGCTGTTCTCAGTGGTGGCAGATGACAGAACAAGAAGCAATGGTCTCAAGTTGCAGTGGGGGAAGTCTGGGTTGGATATTAGGAAACATTATTTTACTAGGAGGGTGGTGGATCACTGGAATGGGTTACCTAGGGAGGTGGTGGAATCTTCATCCTTAAAGGTTTTTAAGGTCTGGCTTGACCTGGGGTTGATTTAGTTGGTGTTGGTCCTGCTTTGAGCAGGAGGTTGGACTAGAACTCCTGAGGTCTCTTCCAACCATAATCTTCTATGATTCTATGAATGATAAACAGTTTATCCATTTTCCTTTACATTGTGAATATAGCTATTAAGTGGCTAAGATGTGCAGTGACAATAAAACATACTTTGTACCATTCGTCTTTATTAGCTAGAATGGACTAAAAGAAGAACATTGCATTTTACTTGGTACAATGTTAACATTTGCTTTTGGGGAAAAAATGATATTTCTGATCGCTAGAATAGGTTCTACTTCTTGATGTCTAATAACACATGGCCAGACAAAAACATTGGCCTACTTTTAAGGTGTTAGGTGACCTGTAGGTTCTTGCATCCATCTTGGATTGTTATACTAACACTCCTCTAGAAGTAATGCTGAATCTTCTAGACTTGCAATTTGTGAAGAAAAAATTCTTTCCTTGAGAGAACTGTATAGAAAAATGGAAGAGGTGTGTTGTGGGTGTGGAGAAGTTTGTCAGCAAAGGTTTTTTGGCTGATCCTCAGCTGATAGAATTCCCCAGGATTAAGGGGAAAGAATGGTGGCTTAGAGCAGCCTTTCCTTCCATCCCCCCCTGAACTGTGACAAGTTGGACTCATCTCCTGAGAAAGTGTTGGCTTAACAAACTGTATACAACTCCATATGTCTGACTTCTAGCCATCAGAGGGATGGATTAGTGTGTCAAGGTGAAATAGGGTCTGGCACTGAAACAGGGCTAGCTGAGCTGATGAACAATCTACTCAGGGCTCTGAACAAGAGCCAAAAATTCTTCCTAGTAATAACTTTATTATTCCAGCCACCATGTCTATTCCTCAGTGTGACCAAAAGTCCTGGTAACACTTTTTTAATGGGGTTGGTAGAATTTCTGGTTGTGGCCATGTGATCCTGCTATCTGTAAAACTTCAGTACTTTCAGTGTGAAGATGCTATTCTCCACTTAACTGCTTCTTTTGAATAATGTTCACCATCAGCATCTTTTGAAGCTCCTCATTTATGGTTTTGTGTGTATTTTCCCTCATTGTGTACTCTTCAGTGTGTATCTGGAGGTTCAAGGCCCTAGAATATTTTATTTCTAATCAAAGTCAGATTATTTCCACAGTCTACTCTTCAGTTCATCAGAATCAGTCAACATTTTGATATTTTTATACAATGATTCAGCATGGAAAGTCATCATTTTGTGGGAGAGTTTGGTGCTTCAATTCCTTTTAAACTAAATTATTGAATGACTCATGTAAGCATCCTACCCTCTCCATTCTTCAGCCTTTAAAAACTCACTTCTACAAATCTGTCTGTAGTGAATCTTTTTGATTTGTATAGAAAATCACTTTTGTTGTTTCCCTTCCCTGAGCTCTGTCTACTTATCTGTCTGTCCTTTGACTATGATCAGGAACCTAAATGTCTGGAAAGCACCTAGCACATTGTGGGCTCTATCACAAAGTAATAATGGCCACTAATTGATTGCTTCCTGTCTACAGATGTTAGTTACTCCTATTGCATTGATCATATCTTTGAAACCTATGCATCTGGATAATGAACCCTTTTCTCAATGGTTTAAAGACCTTCCTCACAGAGGCTAATCCTTAGTTTTTATATACATTCACCAGTTGATTTGTTTTTTACCTTTAATTTGCTGATTAGAGAATGTAAATGCTGTATCTCAAATTGCATCGTTTGGCACTGGTCTACTTTCTTTTTCAGGAGAGGATGAAGCTCTTGTTACTGTAACCCTTTCTTGGGCTAATGGACAGCCACTTGGTAATTGAGGCACGAGGAAGCACGTTGAGGTGGCTTTTTGTTAGAGACATGTCCTCCATTTGGTCTAAGGGAGAGTACAGAATTCCTAGTTACATTGCTATACTTCTTGAGATACATTACTGCTGTTTTTCTGAGAGGATGGAAGAAAGGCAATTATGGACATAGAACCCTAATTATCTCACTTTTTGTGGTGAATTAAGGGCAGAATTGATAGAAAGAGGGGAAAGTGACAAGCCATCAGAGTTAGATGCACCAAACCCATGCCACAACCAATCCTTATAACTTATACGCCAATAACTGCATATTCCTATAGAATTAATTTGTCCTGTATGTGTATTCCACCAGTTTCTTTTACTGCTGTCTGATTCTCCCTGCCAGAGACATTGTTAGGCTAACCAGCTTTTGAGTCTCTGTGCAGTAATATAAGGGGGGAAATAACAGTCTCATAAAATAGAAACTGCCAAACCTGTTTTAGGATTTGAAACAGTAATTGTCCGTTTAAATAAAAAAAGTTGTTTGCCTTATTATCACTAATATTACAAAGACATCAACCAGTGCAACTACAAGTAAAAACACAATTGTTTAATTTACATAACTTTTCTTTTGTAGTAGCCTATTACATTTGAAATTACAGTGGATTTTTAAGTACAAGAGAAAATATAAATAATGAGACTACTAAACTCTATATTAAATAATCAACACAACGTTATCAAAGCCATTTCACAATCATTATGATTTATTTTTCAGATATGGTCCCAGTTTTCATATTTGAATACCAACGTTTTTGTGCCTATGTAACTCCACATTTAGGTAAATAAGTTCTGTTTTGTGTAGCCATCCCACAAAGGATGATAAACACCACTGTTTAACAGTGGGCAATCTAACTGTCAGTAACAATTACCTCGCTAGAGTCTTATTCTCCCATGAAACTAAACCATATAATAATTATCCAGCAAAATGTTTTTGGCACCATAGAGACTAACACATTTATTTGAGCATAAGCTTTTGTGGGCTACAGCCCACTTCTTCAGATGCATCCGAAGAAGTGGGCTGTAGCCCACGAAAGCTTATGCTCAAATAAATGTGTTAGTCTCTAAGGTGCCACAAGTACTCTTGTTCTTTTTGCAGATACAGACTAACATGGCTGCTACTCTGAAACCTGTCAAAATATTTTTGATCCTCTCAAATTAAGACACCTATTACTTGTTCTGTTTTACAGCTCAAGCTCCAAAAGTATGTTAGTTTGGGAAGAAGTTCAGAATTGTTAACTAAAAATATACTTCACCATGTAATAAGATCGTATTTAAATTACCTGTCATAGATTTAACATATATGCACTTGTACGTGCTTATAATTAGGCTATATTGGTCCTTTGGTTTGATTGGGAAGTGAACATTTTGTTTTGTGTTGCTCTGAACCGACTATTCCACAAAATCTTAATCTTTGCAGTAAAACCATAAAGGCAATATAATACAGTTTAATGTCAAAATGTGTCTCTAGTGGGAAAAAAAAAGATAATGAAAGGAAAAGGAATGAATGGCTAAATACTAGTAAATTGTACATATGACTTTCACAAATATGTTGATAAATGCAGAATATATTTTGCTACTTATGCAATGAGATGTTTGTACTTGGAGTGACATTTCTGCCATTTTTAACACCTATTTAGTATCCACCTACCCTTAAATAAGGACACATACCATAGACAATGTCTTTCTGATTCATGGTCTAGTGCATAGTGAGGTAGATGGAAAGGGAAGAGACTGGAATTGTATTCCCATGTCTACCACTGATCAGTGTGATTCCTAGCACTTTATCTGTCTTGTCTACATTTGTCTATCTTGTTTACACTGTAAGCTCTTCGGGGCAGGAACTGTCTCTTCCTAGGTGTATGTATAGCACCTAACACAATGGAAACTCGATCACATTTGGAGTCTCTGAATGCAAATAATGTTTTTCCCATTTGTTTGGGATCTTTTTAGCTTGTTTGAGATGTGGTCTGTTTCATTGGTATCTTGGTTGTAATAGTACTGGTATTTTAAAGGTTAACTAAAAATGTTTCAGAAATTCTATGGTTTTAACTACACTATTTTCTACTAAAGTTGATGGGAGTTGGGGAAACAAATTATTTGAAAATTCAGGAGAAGAAATGTAATATTCATGAGATTACCCCCACTAAAAGCAATGCCATTTGTTTATTTGTCTTTCCCAACTCCTTGGTTAACAATGCACATAAAACTAACATGTCTTAATTTCAGTGGGATTTGGTTCAGGTCCTTAAATATCAGCATAAGTTACTAGTATATGCAACCTTTTATCCAATTAGTAGATATTTCAATGTTCAGACCTTAAACTGATTCAGTTAATGGCTTCCTCACCTCCTTTATTTCACTGTACAAGCTCAATAAGCAGCTCCTTCTATGTGATCTGAGTGAAATGGACTAATTAATGAAGAGCTTAATTTCTACATTGCCAAAATTTTATGGGTGTAAAGGGAGCTGGGAGGAGGGGACAAGAGAGGAAGAGAGAATAATAATATTGCAGAGGGGGATTAAATTATGCAGGTGATAGAAGAGCACTGTGGAAATGAGAGGGAAATTTGCTGGTTACTTGTTTGCTGTACAGAAGTTTTTTGTTGCTCCAGGCAGACTGTGAACATATTGTGCATTTTCTTATTTTGTTACTTTATTATAAGAATGTCCTTAATTTAACTTTTGTGCTATATGTTGTTTGTTTCAATGTTATTGTTTAGCTTTAATAAGAGAAGGTATGTTAAATTTTGGTCATGGGAATTCTTTTGTTCAGATTAATTGCACTTGTGTGAATTCATCAAAAGGTCATTGTCTCATCTACTACAGAACACAGCTTGGTAATATGAGCTTGAGTTTTAATGCCTACTTTAATTTGTTTCCTTGGTAAATTGCATTTTCTTTTACTATGATATTTTACCATAGAAAATAGGAAGAGTATATTGTTTTCCACATTTATAATAGCTTTCTTTTCAGAGTATAAAAGTCTAGGTGTGGTTTCAGTTTACAGTTGAAAGGAGCTGTTTGAGAAGTATTTCAAGTGGCAAATCTTTGAATCATTGCACTGTATTTTAAAATACTCTTTTATATCCTGCAAGAGAGACAGAATGGCTGAGAGGAATTAGTAATATGATACATACATAGACTTTCACCCCAGGTTACTCATTTAAATCTATATTGAACTAAATTGATATTGGCTGATGGTCATTACTAACTGAAGGCTCTTCAGTTTTCTTTCAGAAATAAATTGTTGATCTTTATCCAATTCCTAGTGAACTAGTATCCAAATCAAAGCTGAAATGTCCTGCCACCCTTGTCAGAACAAAAAGAAAAAAGTCTGAAAGCATGGATGTTTAACCATCTACCTTGCCCGAGAAAGTTCCACAAAGATAAGATTCAGGCACATCAGTGCTGTAGCGAAGGCTACAGTACTATGCCCTGTGTTGTTCTTGTTCTGTAGAGAAAGGAGTTAGTCCCTGATCCTCTAAAGTAGTTAGGCACCTAACACCCATTGAAATCAATGGGAGTTAGGTATCTAGATACTTTTGAGGATCTAGGCCTTAGTCTCCAGGGCTTTCACTGTGATACCTTTCACAATCACTACATTCATTCAGAAAACTAATTAAGGAATAAAAAAAAGATGAAGGAATGTTTTCAACTGGACTTGTGTCTCTTGGTACATTGCCCCATTCACTTTCACTATCCTCTCAGGAGTATAAGTAATTGGATTAATCCACATGAGTCCTCCTTACTTTGTTAAAGATGTTGTCATCCTTTGTTTTTTAATCTATTTAATATTTCCCTATATAACATTCATTACGTATAGTAGGTTTCTGTGGAAAACAAATCAGTCATTCCGATGCTTCCAGCACTTTTACATGCAGGACCTAGCAGAGAGTGATACCTGTAGCTGGCCATTTCCAGCACCAGTCTCAAATATGTTTTCAAAAGTATTTTTACTTCTAGTTACAATCCAGTCAAACTTAGGCTATGTCTACACTAGAGAGCTTGCAGCTGTACTGATGCAACTGATCTCTTGTGTAGACGCTCTATGCTGATGGGAGAGATAGCTCTCCCGTCGACATAATTAAACCACCCCCAATGAGTGGCAGTAGCTATGTCGGTGGGAGAAGCTGTGCACGCTACCACCTATGCCAGTGTAATTTAGGTTTTTCATGCCCCCGAGTGACATAGGTTTTGCCAACAGAAGTGGTAGTAGAGACATGGATTTAGATCCTCACACAGTAATCTCTTCTAACTGATGCAGACACGCTGAAAAGGTGCCAATTTTGCTTGAATCGGCTAATGGATATGGATAAACTTTTCAACTAACCAGACAAATCTCAGTTCTAAGCAAAACTATAGCTGTTCACAAAGTAAATCCTCGCAGATGTCTGCAAACTCCACTTTTGCATCTGGTTCACGATTTCCCACCCTTTCCACTGATCTCATGTGGTTATTTTAGCTAAATATACAAATCGTCCTCTAAGGTTCACACAGATGGGTTTAGAGAGAAATCAATAAGTGAACTCTGCAGTTCATTCTACAGGATTTGTCTACAGGAGTTATTGTGGCATAGCTATTTCTGATTAACCCTGTGTGTGCATGCTCTTATTCTGGAATAACTGTGTCGTATTCCACATTAGCTTAATTCTCTTCTATGAGATATGGATCTGGGCCAAAATGAGCAATATTAATTTGTATTCGAATAGCTTCTGAATCAAATGTGAAAAGAAATTAAAGTACAAAAGAGGATAAATAGACAAAATGTGTAACTGGAGAACTTGCTGTTTGAACTGTTTCAATTATTGCATAATACAAAAACATTTGCAGCTGTATTATATCATTTTTATTTGTTTTTTTCTTGTATATGAGACTCTTGCATTGCAATTCACTGAAATGGTGCAGCACTGATATTCATGTTCACAATGAGTATTACTCTGCTGTTTTGCCCTACTCTTCAGAAATTGGAATAATTAACAAATACAAACAGTGAGAAGATGACTACTCTTCCAACTTTCCCCAAAATAGTTGAAGGGCATAATTCTATTTGCTATGACTTTGATAGGGACGGTGTTGCATATAAAAGGATGGAACAACTCTGCTTTACAGAAATGACCACATAAAATCAATGTTAATTTATTCAGAAATTACTCTATTAAAATATTTTAAATGAGAAAGATTCAATTGTATTGGAAAACACTCATATAAGCTTAAATCCCACATGCTTTGTCTGGGATGTAAGTGTTTTTACTCATTATGCAAATATGTTTGGAGATAATAAAAATGGTTTCACACCAATTAGTTTGATATTATAAGTAAAATGTCCATTATTCCCTAGGTCCATGGATAGATTTTTTTTTAAATTGTGGTGAGGTTTTAAATTAAGTTTTCTAATATGGGAAATACATGTCCACCAAGATTAAAAACAAAAACAAAAGGGGTCGGGGTTGGCCTGAAGTTAGTCTTAAGATGAGTGTCTATCAAGCAGCAGTGGCTTCTGTCCTTGTGAATGGCTCCAAAATGTGAATGGCTTTGGATCACCACAAAGACACAAATGTGCCGCTGGATGCTTTTGACATGAAAAGCAACAATGCATAAAGTCATATGGTGGTTTCATCACATTATGAACAAGGATGTTAGGCATGGGATGAATTAGCCTCCAACGTCTTCCCAAGTGAGTCAGTGCCAGCTCAGGGGACTTGGCCAGGTGCTCTGTATGCCAGAGTCTATAGAACAACCCACCAGCTTTATGTGTTCAGTCCAATAAAAGCAGGATGGAGACAACCTTGTGGATGTCCTCACGCATGCTGGAGTGATGTCATGGCTTCTGATCTCACCAGCCTCAGCCTTAACATAGAGCAGGCTGAAACACTGGCAGGAGACCGGGCTCTTTGGAATGCGTAAACTGATGTGTGCACTCTATGCTTCACAAGCAGGAGAATTCATAAAAATAAATGAATGACATTAGTCTCCTTAATCTATATTAGAATCAATGGGAGTTGCAGGGTAATTTAGGCTTTGGAAAATCTGGCCATTCATGTGGGAATGACTTCCACAGGACATTTTTTGAAAGCAAAGCCAATCTCTGCCTTTTTTTCTTGCCATTCTGGTGCCAAAATCGGACATCTTTCATTGGCTTATTTTGATCCTCATTAATTCTTCACCATTCATTTCAAATTTGCATGAAACGCCATGGCAAAATGACTGCATTAACATAGATTTCTACCTTTCCTTTTGGTGACTCCATGTAATGTTGCTGAAGTTCTACAATGTTCAGAGAGCACGATGCAGTATTTGCTTTATTTTCCAACCAAAGATTCACATTTTAGCTTCAGCATGCACACTTAGAATAAAAATATTCATATTTTAGTTGCTTTATAATATTGTAGCCATTAACTGTTGTATTGGCATAACAGGTATACACGGATCATGTGAATTCCCCATCTGTAGCTAATACAGTAATGTAATGTATGACATTGATGAAAGAGCTCAACCTGCAGTCATTTTGCACACGGAACTCCTATTAAAGTTAATGGGAAATTTTTCATGTGGACATATTGCAGGAGTTATTACTTCATTTGTTTATAGGCAGCTCCATCACAGTCATCCCCATAGTAACTGAGCTAACATAAGCATTTCCCCCCTTCTCTTTATAAAGATCTAAAAAGCTACAAAGTTCTGTGTGGGGAGTTTTTCCCTGGAAAGATTAAAGTTCACAAATGATTATAAGAACACCTGCACCCATTGACGTCATGGGATACTGACCTCAAAAATACAAATTCAGACTCTATGTAGTTAATGACCATTGATGTTGTATAATTCATTCAAAATGAATCTGGAATCATATTGGATCCTATAAGTGGACACTATCTGGTATACTGACTGTAAATTTAGAAGTCTTCTCTTTCACCAGTTATTTTGAATGATCATCAAGAGTAACAGAACGATCCCTTCTTTTTAATTAATAGGACTGTAAACTGTCACTGAACTAGAGTTCACTTTTCCTTTCCATCTATAATTTCCATAATTTATTTAACATCAGCCTGCATAAATATTATCATAGCACATCTAATTTATTTTTCAAGTTAGTGCATTTTGATAATTGTGAAATTATAACATACTAAATTATGTTACCAATTTTAACATACTCTGGTATAGAAAGAAAATAGGGGCCTGATTCTAAAGCTCTTACTCATGAATAATCCTTATTTCAGTGAATCTACTCGTATGAGCAGTAACTGTTCACATATGGGGCCCAATTCATCTCCTATGGAAGTCAATGAAAAGACCCCTATTAACTTTGAGGGGAATTAAATCAGGATCTTACTACTAAGCCATTAATCTATGATCTTCACTCATCCAAGTAATAATACTGAGGAAATACCTCCTGAAAATGTGCCCGCCCCTCAGTGCTGAGTCAGTGTTAGAGTCTCTAGTCTCTGATGTAACAAATATAATATGGAAATCTCTGGCATAGGATTTACAAGACCAAAGAGCATAAATATCCTTTAAAAACAATAAATGTTCCATATCAAGCCCTCACCAGCTACAGAGAGCATGTCACAGATGACTACCCTTCAAATTCAAGCTCCTAAACAGACATATCCTTCAAAAGATTAGCAAACAATATCTAGAGGTAATAAATTAATAATTTCATATTTTTATGTATTGTAGGAAACTTTCTGGGACTGAAAATAGAACCCTGCACCCATGGTGACAGATAGGTTTATCAGCATGGAACTTATACTTAGACAATAAAAGTTGGATGTCTAACAACCTTGGGAGCCTCTGCAAATCTCACTCCATAACATTGAGTTAGTAGGACTCTACAACGAGCATTGTTTTCTGATTTATTAGAAAATAAGGTGTGGGTGAAAAATATCAAGCTTTTGGGTCTCCCAGAAACAACTCCTAATGCCATCTGAGAGGGCTTTTGCTAGGATGGCTGCAGGAATTCTAGATCTACAACCTGACAGCTCTTCTGATACAATTTTAAGAAAAAGGTGGGTAAGCAAGTTTTGTACACTTTTAATTCTCTGTAACTCTCTATGTTGTCTAAAGATTCCATATCATGATGCAAGGTGAAGGCAATCCTAACAAATTCTTTCTAGACCATACATCATTGCTGGAGGCAATGATGAAGGTTTTTGCTGAAGAGGAGTGTCTGGGTCATGATTATTCCCAGTTTTAAGTTCAGAATTATTGTTGGAGATCATGAATATGTTATTACTACTACAAAAAGTGCTGGATAGTTTGTAGTACATCCCACTGGAGCT
Organism: Chrysemys picta bellii; assembly: GCF_011386835.1. NCBI lineage: Eukaryota > Metazoa > Chordata > Testudines > Emydidae > Chrysemys > Chrysemys picta. The sequence continues at coordinate 260,384,502 of NC_088792.1, forward strand.
GTCTGGGTAGAGATAGAGGAGGCAAATTTTACTTTGAAAATTGAACCTGGATTTCAGTGAATTAAATTGTTTGTGTGGATATCTGCTCATGGCAGGCTCTTTCATGTCTTCATCAGCCTGAGATAATTTTTACCCTGTGTTTAGATCTTCATCTCAATATGTGGAATGCTCTCAACTCCTGATGCCTTTGGGAATTAAGGAATGGTAAATTCCCTCAGGAGGCCATTAAAATTGGGCCCTAAATGAATAGCACTGTACATCATAGGATATCTTATAGATAACACATAGTCTTAATTCACTACTTTTATTTAGTCCCATGACGTTTCCAGTAAAATTTTAGAGAACCCTTACCATTTCTACTAGGCAACTGACTTGTACTGGCCCCTTTAGGTGGTAACTGCAGTCAAATTTTATTCCATACAATTTTAGCATGAACCTTGGTTCCCATACTGTGCTGTCTGCTAGTCATAGTGGGAAAATCATAATGCATCTTAGACCAGCTTTAAAAATTGCATATTTGAATGTGCCCTTAGAGTTCTAAGTAAATATTTATCCCAATTATATTTTCTTTGTGGTGCTAAATTCTGACTCTCTATGTTGAGGAATGGATCAAAGTTAGCCATTATACAATTAGAAGATTAAGTTGTCTCTTGCTACAAGTAAATTTTTTTAACCCACCTATAGCACTAATAAACAGAATAGTACATGAAAGCAACTAAACTTGGCAGTGTGTATAAATATTTAGTGGGAGCAGGTAGATCCATGCTGAATGAGTATTTTAAATGACAACTTGTACCTTCAGAAGTGAGGCTATATGGCTAAGATTTGTTCAGAAGAGTCACATATGGATATATTTTTGCATATGTCTATTGGTTTCAAAGTTTTTAAAGGGGCGGGGGAACTACATAAATGTCTCTGAGTTTTCATATGTCATTAATTTCCCTGGGTGTTTCATAAGGTCCATTTGTATTAAAACATTGTCCCCCTCTCCCCCCCAAGAGTACATATGCCTTAATGGAGGTTTATTAAGAGCTGAATTTACAAGAAAGAACCAAGATGCAGATTTAAAAAAAAAGTTATTATAGCTACTCTGTACTCTTTCATATGAAACAAAATAGTAGCTAGAAGGCATCTGAGCATTCCATATCAGAATCCACATGGTCAGAAGTCCCCAAACAAAGCTATTTCGGTAACAATCTTTCCACCATGACAGTATTGCTGATAATATTTTCTTTCCATTTTTGTTACTTGCAGCTCAGCAGGGATAGGAGCCAAGGTATCATTTCCCTTGTCCAGAAATGCTTTCCTAAAAAGAAGGAATGCTTCATTTCTTATTTGGATCCCAGAGCTGAGGCCAGATTCCATTGACCGCCCTAGATAAGATGTTTTAATGGTTAATCAGCCTTATGGTTAAAAATTCACATAGTATTTCTGGTCTTAATATGTTTAGCTTCAGAATCCAGCAATCTGATTTTGTTATGCTTTTTTCCTCAAGACTAAAGAACTGTCTACTATCAAAAATCTTTCCCCTCAAGTAGGTACTTTTATACTATGATCAAGTGACCTCTTGAAAAAATTAAATCAGTTCAGCTTCTTTAGTCTGTCACTGTAAGGCATGTTTATCAGACCTTGAATCCGTATTCTTGTAGCTCTTTTCTGAATGCTTTTTGGTTTTGCAACAACTTGTTGAAGTGTGGCTATTAGAACTAGACACAGTATTCCAGAAATGACCTCACTAACATTGCATACAGAAGTAAAAACACCTCCCTACTCCTACTTGATAGTCTCCCGTTTACCCAAGGATCATATTCACCCACTTAGCTCTAGGATCACTCTGGAAATTCATGTTCAGGTGGTTATTTACCATTACCCTTAAGCCTATCTATGTCACAGCATTCCAGAATACTGTTTCCCATCTTGTAAGTGTGACCTACAGTCTTTATTACAAGATGTGTGCCCTTGCATTTGGCTGTATTAAGCACATTTTTGTTCAAATATGTCCCCCTTAACAAGTATCTCCAGTCAAACTGTATAACTGACCTGTCACCTCCATCATTTACCATTCCACCAATTTTTGTGTCATCTGCAAATTTTACTAGCAGTGATCTTATATTTTCTTCCGGATCACTGGGAAAGATATTGAATAGCATTAGGCTAAGAACAAGTTCCCACGGGACACCACAAGAAACACTCTCATAGAATTTATTCCAACTTCCCTTGAAGAATTATCATAGGGAGGACACTAGACTAGATAGACTATTAATCGTGGTTCCTGTTCTTCCCTGTGGTGCTTGAAAGGCCATGTTAAGATCTGATATAGCAATTTCTGTGTTCTTAAATCATAAATAATAGATTGGCTAGCTGATGTTTAGTAGTTTCTTCAACACTTCCCTGGGTGCCCAGAGGTAGCTGTCATCAAGTAAAGATTATGCTACCCAAGTAGTCCATTAAAGTCAATAGGACTACTTCCTTAGAAAGGCTCTATTCATCAAGTCCTATGAGTGCTTAGAATCATAGAACCATACGGCTAGAAGGGAGTGAAAGGGTTATCTAGTCTAACCTCCTGCCAAGATGTAAGCTTTGTTGTGTCTATACCATCCAAGACAGATGGCTATCCTCCAGTCTCTTTTTGTAAACCTCCAGTGAAGGAAATTCCATAACTTCCCTAGGCAGTTTGTTCCAGTGTCCTACTGTTCTTACAGTTAGGAAGTCTGTCATGACATTTAATCTAAATCTGCTATGCTGTCATTTGTACTCATTGCCTCTTGTCCTGCCCTCTGTGGCAAGAGGGAATATTTTTTCTCCATCTTTTTGTGGCACCCTTTCAAATATTTGAAAACCACTATCATGTCTCCTCTTAATCTCCTTGTGGTAAGGAGATGACACACTGGTGCAGCACCTCCTGCTGGTCATCTCAGGAATTTGCTGTTTCCAGCCCAGAGCACCCTCTGCAGGCCAGTGGCTCACCTGCCACTGGCTCTCGTGCCCCTCCCGGACCCCAGTGCCCCCCTACTTCAGGGTTCTGCCCCCAGCAGTAACTTACTGTCTCTGGGTCCCCCCTCCCAGGGGAACTCCCAACTCTCTATCCCCAACTTGCCTCAGTGGCTACCACCAGTCACCATATAGATCCTGCTCACTGGGGAAGACTGCTGTCTGTAAACCACTCATCGTCGGCAAAGGGGTTCGACCTGCTGCCTTTGCCTATCTCTGGGCTGCCCCTCTGCAGGCCCAGTATCTTTTTGGAGGCCTTTAACTAGGCCTGCAGCCTGGGTATTTGCTAGGCTGGAGCTCCCCAGCTCCCTCTGCCCTTCCCTAGCACTGCTCCACCCTAGGTACCCTTCCCAGATCCCAGGCAGCCAGGTCCTTCTCTCTAAGAAAGCTAGAGAGAGAATGTTCTCCAGTCTCTGGCCCTCACCCTCTTATAGGGTCAGCCATGAACTGATTGGGGTGTGGCCCCACCTGTGGCTGCTTTCCCCAATCAGCCTAGCTTTTCCCCTGCCCAAGCTCTCTCTCAGGGCTGTTTTAAGCCCTTCAGGGCATGAGTGGGGAGGGATAGCTCAGTGGTTTGAGCATTGGTCTGCTAAACCCAGCATTGTGAGTTCACACTTAGGGATCTGGGGCAAAATCAGTACTTGGTCCTGCTAATGAAGGCAGGGGACTGGACTCAATGACCTTTCAAGGTCCCTTCCAGTTCTAGGAGATAGGATATCTCCATTTATTTATTTTACAGTCCTTTTTTCCAAACTAAACATAGCCAGTTCCGTCAGCCTTTGCTCACAATTGCTTACATTCCATTCCTTTGATCATCTTTATCTCTTGCCTCTGGATCTTGTCCAGTTTCTCTACATCCTTTCTATAAAGTGGTGACCAAAATTGGACACAGTATTTGAGGTGAGGCCTAACCAGTGCCAAGTAGAGTGCTACTATCACCTCCTTTGACTTGCATGCTATACCTTTGTTAATGCAACCCAAAATAGCTTATTTTAGATGTCAACAATCCTGATTTATATTTCTCATCCTAAATGCTCTGCAAGGTAATACAGTACATAGGGTCTTCTAACAACATAACAATTTGAAACAGTACATGCTATCAGGAAGAAAAAACATGTTGATCTCCAGAAACTTCTGATGTCCGCATTCAAAAGTGGGGGTGAATAAGATGACAGCTCAGGGAAACATGAGAGGAACCAAAAGCTATGCATGCCACAACCAGTTATTCCATCAAAGAATGTGCATCCTGGAGAACCATGAGTTTCCTACAGTCTGCAAAAACATTTTCTTTCTCATCAAGTGATGTGCCAAATCATTAATGGAATGACATCCTGGCCCCATTGCCAATTATAAATCCATTTTTCTAGTAGCTAACTATAAACCATTGTACAAAGTTTGGAAGAAAGATGCAAGGTGGTTGCCCACATTCTCCTTATCAAAAACATTTTTTGAACTTTAATGGCCAGATCCTTGGCTCTGCTAATAGTTCAATGCAGCCTTACACCCGGCTTTAGGTACTAATTGAGGATTCTCCCAGCATAACGGAATTGTTCAGTGATGAAAGGCTCTGATTTGCCACATCCCAAGCTTCCACGTAGAAGGTGAGGTCAAAGTAAAGATGCTTAGCTAGAACACTACTGAGTATGTTTAAATTCTTGCTGCCATAATGGCCCTTGGTACTAGAACAGGGATAGGCAACCTTTGGCACGTGGCCCATCAGGGAAATCCTCTGGGAGGCCTGGACGGTTTGTTTACCTGCAGTGTCTGCAGGTTCTGCCAATCGCAGCTCCCACTGTCCGTGGTTCACCATTCCAGGCCAATGGGGGCTATGGGAAGCGGTGTGGGCTGAGGGATGCCAGTATTATTTTAAAATCTGAATCAGTTCTGTCTGCAAATAATTATAAAATGTGCGTATGCTGGTTAGGAAACAGTGATACATTAAAAATTTGGGTTTGATAACTGGCAATACAATTAAACTTCAAAAGACTCCATAAACCTGCTCCGAAGAGACAAGTGCTCCCTTCTGGATGGGATATATAATGTTTCCAGTATAACCCCTGTCTTCAGTTCCTCATATCTATATGAAACAATCAACATTTTTGCTGTAGTTTCTAAGGTTAGTTTCTTCATAAAGATGAATTTTGTTGGAAAGTTTGACTCAGAAAGACTGGGACATTTTTTGCTCTGAGTGAGACATTTTTCAAACTACCACCACCACCAACAGCAAAAAACACCTTGATCTTTATTTGAACATCTCCACAGTTATAACCTTTGTGGTTTGTAAATGATGTCCTCAAGGATCTGTGTGGGCACAAGAGGACACTTATATGATCAACTTGGGGGTTTAGAGGGCTTAGTGGTCTACAAGGCGTGGGGCCACTGGTTTCAAATATAGGCATGATAAAATAAGGCCCACTATCTAAAGACTTGTATTCAAATAAAGCAGTGTAGAGAAGTGGCAGTATGGGATGGCCTGAGAAGATAACAAGTGACAACACTAGCTGCTATCACATTAATATGGAAGTATTTAACTCAATTTGTAAGTGTATTTATTTTTCTGATTGGGAGAAGGAAAGAGCACTACCTAGACAACAATAAATAGTGCCTTAGAAGCTGATGTTTAAAAGATTGCTCCCCAGAATAGTAATGAATGGGATGAAGACCAGATGAAGGATCAAAAGTGGATAAAGAATGACATTATATATGATATCAATTGGATCATGCAATGCACCCAACCTGATAATTGAGAGCTAGATTCACTAAGGAACTTAGGCATGTGGCACAGAGCATTAAAACATCTAACTTTTAGGTGCTTAGAAAGTCAATGAGATTCACAAATCCTGAGTTAGGTGCTGAGGCTTCTTATACAATGAATGGAGGAACGTAGATGCCAAAGACTGGATTCACAAAAGCCATCTTGCTAAGCGTCTTCCCGCCTAAGCTACCCAGTGGGACATGCTGAGTAAAGGTATTTGTCCTAAGTCCTGCCCCTCTCAAGGAGTTCTGCATTTAAGTCCAGGCTGGAAAGAGGTGCCTAGCTCTGCTTGATATTCTCAGTATAGGTGAGAATACCAACAGTCTTGGAATTAGGCAACTATGCCTGTTTTTTGCAAGTATCAGGGGGTAGCCATGTTAGTCTGTATCCACAAAAACAATGAGGAGTCCGGTGGCACCTTAAAGACTAACAAACTTATTTGGGCATAAGCTGTTGCATCTGAAGAAGTGGGTTTTTTACCCATGCAAGCTTATGCCCAAACAAATCTGTTAGTCTTTAAGGTGCCACCAGACTCCTTGTTGTTTTTGTCTTTTGCAAGGCTCTTGAAGGTGGCGAAAGGACCACCTCTCCTATAATTTTTAGCCCAGTGGTTGTTTCCCTCCTGAGATGTGGGAGACCCGAAATTCACATCCCACCTCCATCTGAGGGGGAGAAAAGGATGTGAATAGGGATCTGCTGCTTCTCAGGTAAGTGCCCTAACCACTGGGATATGAGATATTTTGCTTGAGGGGGGGACTCCCGCAATTTCTTATCCACATTCGATAAATAATAAGAGACATTGAGCCAGAGAGAGAAAGTAAACAAACATGAGAATGGCTCAGTAGCCTGCTGATTAAAGCATTCACCCTGGATCCAGTCCCCCGCTGCTCCAAAGACTTTTAAAATTGTTTAATCCAAAGTGTAACAGCTTCAACATTCGAGATTTAGGGAGGGCCCCAGGCAGAATATTCCATTGCCCCTTGTTCGGGCAAACCTCTAAGAGGTGGCAGACCCCTGTTCAAATATTTTTATTTTTTCTCTGTCAGAGGGGGGACTGAAGTGAGCATCTCTCATACCCCAGGCGAGGAGTCTAATCACTGCGATAAAAATTATGAGGGAAGTACTCCTCCGCCATTTTGAGTAAACTCAACTACCGATCCCCTATGCAACCTCTGAACCCCACTATCAGATCAGGCTCCCATGTAAGTTGTGTGAAGTAATGCCTCCTCTCCTCTGTTTTGTTCATTGTGTTGGGGCTTAGGTGTCTGGACACCTAGAGTGAGATAGCAGTGCACATGCCCCAGGCAGAAATATGGACATCTAGGGAGCTTAGGCACTGAGTGAGTTTAGGCACTTACAGAGTTCAATGACAGCTGAGCAATGGTTCTGAAAATACCCATGGTGCCTGATTCTGGATTTAGGCACCTAAAGTGACACTTAGGTGCTTCGGTGCCTTTGTGAATCTAGCTCTAAGGGCACATGGATGAGTGTGAACACACTTTGGGCAAATGTGATGAGATAAGAGCTTTACCGATTAAACTAATCTCCTAAAAAAGGGGCTGGAGAGATGTATGTCAGAAAAATGAAAAGATGCAATTAAAGCAGCACAAGACTACACAGAGGAAGAGAGAACTTTGTCTAAAAGCAGGCACAGCAGATGGACAGATTGCCCCTGGACTTTAGTGGAGCCAGGATTTCAGCCTGGATTTTCGGAGTCCCAGGATCATGCCCTAAATCCTTCCTCATTAAGGGGGTTCTGTAATTAAAATTACCTGAGGGCAGTTCTGTTGTTACGCTTACAATGGATGTTCTAGATGAAGAGGGCTTCTGTATGTACAGAGCCTGATCTTGCTTTCATTAAAATCAGGGGGGTTGGATCTGGCCCATTAGGAATTAAATAGACAAGGAAGAAGTATCCTGAATATCCACCTCACTGATTTCTCTTTGCATTAGAACCCAGCCTTTGCTAAGTTCCCAAATTCTACCTACTGATCAACAGATGGGACATCTTGCTTACTTTCCTGCACGTTCCATGCTGTATTGTGGAGAAGCAGACATATGTAAGGGAGGAAGATGCACAGATCAGCATTTTAGAGTACTAGATAAAGTCATGCCACAGAAGTTCAAATGAATACTGAGGAATATGCAACAGAAGGTCCTGTGGCACCTTTAAGACTAACAGAAGTATTGGGAGCATAAGCTTTCGTGGGTAAGAACCTCACTTCTTTAGATGCAAGTAATGGAAATCTCCAGAGGCAGGTATAAATCAGTATGGAGATAATGAGGTTCGTTCAATCAAGGAGGGTGAGGTGCTCTGCTAGCAGTTGAGGTGTGAACACCAAGGGAGGAGAAACTGCTTCTGTTGCTTTTTACAGATTCAGACTAACACGGCTACCCCTCTGATACTGAGGAATATGACATTTTATAGCTAATTAATAGGTATTATAATGCCTGCACTTCTCTTAAGTTCAAGAAATCACTTCCCTCTTTCCTTGTAAGAGTTACTATGCTATATTCTGTCCTCACCATCATCTTTTCATCATTCCAGGTGAGCTAGGCAGAACAGTTCTATTTATTGTTCAGTAACAGCTGAAAGAAATCACAAATTACTGTGAAAAATGAAAAGTCAATTGATGTCTAGTTTCAGAAAAAATAGTTTCCTTTATCCTTTTACCTCCATTTTTGAAGGGGTAAATAAATATATGAGCTTTATATCAATCTTAATTAAAAGTGTACCTCAATGTCCTGTTGTTCTCATGACCTCTATTTATCTCATGCTGAAAAGCAAGTTGCTCCAACTTGTGTTTATACCATTTCCCATCTCCTACCCTGAAAACCTGTACATGATTACAAGCTATCAAAACCTATAACGGAGAAGAAGGAAAATCGGGGCCAGATAGCAATGTGATGACATGAGCCAAACTGTTTATCTGTGTGTGACCAGCTTGAGCATCCACCTGTAAGCTACTGTACTGACTCACAATTTACACACAAATGATGGCACAGCTAGGAATGAAGTTTGTTTCTTTCTGCATTACATCAGACTGCAGTCTTGAGTGTCTGGTGGTGAAATGATTTACCAAGTCACTTTTTTGCAATGGGAAATAAATATACACAGAAATAAAATGCTATTTCATCAGGGATGCCATTTTAAGTGCAAGCAGAGGGGAAGGAGGGGGGGAAGTAGTGCAGTCCAGCAGAGGTCAGGAATCATTTAAACATTCCAGAAGAAGAAGTAATGCTGGAGGAATTCAAAAACATCAAAGTCAAGTATATTTGACACCTCCTAGCTAAGGATAGACACAAAGCCCCAGATCCAAACAGCACAGAACTTTAGTGAAATTCAGTTCCAACTCCATAATCAAACTTTGCAACTTGCCCCTCTCTCTGTGAAGGTCTGGAACCCTCATTCTGATCAACTGTGAGCCTTGGGGAAATTTAGATCTCACCTCTGAATTTTACATCTCATGCCCATTTCTACCCTTCACCAAAATGGTTCCTTAAGGGATTTTTCAGGTTCCTGAGGTTGATAAAGAGAAATGTAGTTTTCAGTTTGAATCCTCACCAGGTTGTCTGAAGTTAGATTCCTAAATCCACATGTAGTCTTATAAATACAAATGGCCTGGTTTTCAGAGGTATAGAGCATCAGCAGCTCCCACCAAACTCAATGTGAGTAACACCTGTGAAATTGGGAGCAGAATAGAATATTTTCTTCACAGAGCTAATTAGAACAGAAGTGATCTCTGGTAATGATTGGCTATGAATGGGCATTTAATCAGTTACTTCCTGATAAAGAACTTACCGCTCATGCACTAATTTTTATTTGGAAAAGGGAACTCATGACAAGCTGGGTATTGCAGTGTATATAGAAACAAGAAGAAGCATACACCAGAGTGTGCTTAAATGCCAAGGCTACAACTCTTACCTAACTGCAGTAGCCACTCCAAACTACCTAGAAGGACTGTTCCAGCGTGGACCTCAACTAGCACCAATGGCCCGATATGAAGGCCATAATCTTTCTACAAGCATCACGCCTGCTCAGGGACCCTGATTGGAAGCCAGACCCCTTCCCTCCCCCTCTCCCCATCCACTCCAGAGATAAGGAGATGATAAAGGGAACTGCCTACTCTATGAGACAGAGAAACATACCTTCACTATGCATTGCTGTGGCCAGGAGCAGTACCCAGGCAGCCCACTGAGCTACAGGGACCGCAACCGGACTTCAGGATGCAGGTGAAAATGGTAGTTTGCCAGTTTTGCTATACAGTGAAAATCTCTCCTTACCCCAAAACTAGCAACCAGCCTATCTCTTAGCATTGAAGGAGATCCAGCAACTGGTTGAAGGTTGAGACTGAAACAGTAAGTACAAAATGGCTACTTGCCCTAGATAGTAAACGGTAGTCACCTACCTCCCCTACCAGCTCATCCATGCAAGACCCAATCACCAGGCGCCATTACCATCCCCACTGTCCAACAGTAGCAACAGTAGACAGGACAGGATTTGGTACCTGGATGTAGCATGTAATACCCCTTCCTCCCTCCCTGCAACGCAAAATGGGGTGTGTGAGGGTGGAGGGAAGGGTGGAGATGAGAAAGCAGAGGGAACTCATGGAGCTTTGCCCTCACTGCTCCTGAATGAAATATTATCTCCTGCTCCCCCCACCTGGGTGGCTCCACTGCTCCCAGCCCTATCAAAGCCACATGCTGGCAAGCAAGGTGCAATCTCTCTGTTTTACCTAGTTTATGCTTTCAGATTTTTTCAGGCCCAGTCACTCCATCAGGCTTAATCTGCTCAGTACTGAGCACAGGCCCCAATCCATCAAAGCATTTAAGCTCACGCTTAACTGTAGGAACATGAATAGTCCTATATAGGTCCTTAATCTTTAAATATCTATGTAAGACTTATTGTTTGCTGTTATTAGTAGTGTAAACTTAAGAGATATTATAGCATGGCATATGCTTTAATATATGGCACTCTCATCTGGGGTTGATATCACTTTCCTTTTAGTAGTTGCGTTTAAAAGAATTGTAAAACATATTCAAATTGAGAGAAATAATAATAATAATAACCAAGATTTGTTGGTTCTGGGTTTATTATCAATTTACTTGTGCATTTAGTACAATAGTAACCAATGAAAAGAACAGTTTTAATTGCAGTAAAAGTCCAATATATTGAGCATTGTGCTTTTCAGAAATAAAGCGTTTGCTCTTAATTTATAAAACAGCTCTGAAATTGTTTCAGATAATGAGATTTTTCTTTTATCTTTTTCCAATTAATCTTTCTTTTTTAAAAGGGAAATTTAGTGTTCTAATAACTTGTAGATCAATAACTCTGGAGACGGAAATCCTATAATTATGAAACAGGGCTCCTTCACACTCCCTACCAGTATGGTGCAACTCTGTAACAGCAGGAAAATTCTAGGAGTGAAAAGGTAATTAATTTCCCAGGCTAGATGTATCCTGGGGTTACTCTGGCTTCTGGCAATATAACCAAATTCACAGCATAACCTGTGGCAGAAAGTCCCCTGGACAGTGGGATTTGGCTCTCCATTGTGATTGGAAAACCTGCTCCACCACTTTGTCTTACTTTGGGTAAATGTTTTTATTCACTTCATACAGTAGCATACAGGTATTTAAGAGAAATAAGAGATCAAAGTACATAGTTCTAGTAACTTTGATAATAAAACAGCTGGTGTATGTTTTCCTAAATCTTTACATACTCTACATCTTTTCTGTCTGTAGAATATATAAATGGAAAAATGTTACTTTAATCCAGTTAGCAGAGATTTATCAACAATGATCTTTGTCGATAGTCAGATTCATTATTCTGCTCTTTAAATACAGTATAGTGCTTTGTACAACAATGGCTTCTTCTCTTACTCAGTTCCTGCTTAGAATACTGTGAAGGTAGTAGGAAGAAGAAGACCTAATGATAATGAGGATTCTTAATTTTTAGCATATTATGAATATATGGGATGTTTCTCGGAGTACGATACTATTCAAGGAGAATACAGCTAGAAGAACCTGGTCCTAAGTAAACCTAGAAGCCTTTTATTATTTGTACTTGATTTTTCACACACTAATAAAATTATAATACCAATTTACCTTGCATACTACCCCATCAAAGTCTTGATTTCTGTGTCCATTCCTAAATGTATTCTCCGTTATTTTTATAAGTACTATTAGAAGTACAGTAAGTATAAATTATTCTACATAGGATAAAGTTGTGGTCTTCTACAATATGACACATTATTGTAACCCAGCTTTCTGGTTCCTAATCTAGGACTATAGACCCTCGTTAACTTTTATGTTTAAAGGTAGCAGGATTCCTTTTCTGATTGCCCAACTCACCTCTGCAGGGACAGGTGAAGAACAGCAATAAATGAAAGTATCCTAGTAAACAAATAATCAGGACATGTACTTAGCTGAATAGTAACTTTTTACTTAACATTAACACTTATATATTAATAAACACAACCATATAACATTCAACCAATACCATAAGTTAGTTCATTTACAGTTGTATGCTCTGTATGGAAAGAACCCATATAAATGACAAAGTTCAACATTTTCTGTGTCCAATAAGTCCAACCACACAGAGTCAGTGTTGGGATAATGTATTATTTATCAAATGACTCTGTGGCAGATCAGTCTGCTCTGAGATAGCTGCCCTGCTGACATCCATGTAGCCCCAGTCCCATGGAGGTAATTGGTAGGACAGACACAGTTTGTATATGTTTCGTCTCTCTCCTCCTGTTCTGGGTCCAGCTGTCAAAACCTTCAAACAAACCATTAGCTTTTACCAGATAGCACAGGGCAGCAGTACATATTCAGGTGATCAGATACATCTAAATTCTACAAAAATGGTTAGTTTCTACTCTCTGTTTAAACAGCAAAATAATCCAGCTCATATAAAATCATTCCTCTAAATACTCTTTAACTCCCTAGCTAAAGAAAGTCATAAGTCATTCTCTCTCTCTCTCTCTCTCTCTCTAATTTCTTTTGGATTTAAGCTCTTCATTTTGGAAATTAATGTCTTTACAGTTCACAGATCCTCTTTATGGAACTCAGTTGAATAATATGACTGCTCCAGGAGACTTCTCCTGTCCCTCTCACAATTCAATGGCATAGGGGCAAGCCACAAAGTTCAAAGAGCCAACATAGGAATACTCTTTAAAGAGTAAAAACTCTTTCCAGGATTACATTAGGCTGTGACAAATTCTCCCCTTTATGCACAATATTACATTGGGTTATTTGTTTACGTTTATTCAGTCTGGGCGCAGTAGTGCTTACTTGAACAATTTTTCCACAAAGCAGAATTTAAAAGCACTTTCCCGTTGAAAAAAATTCACAGTTGATCACACTGATTGACTTTCAAGATGGCTAAAACTGCTTTCAGGTTTCTTTAAATAAAATTCACCATATTGAAAACCTGGTAGTGTTGCTCAAACTATTACTAGAACAAAATATTTGAAACATATACATAATCTTTCTATCTTAAAAGAAAATTGTTTGCTGAAAGTAGAAATGTTGAGCTCGTCCGAGCAAGAAAGTCAAGTAAGGTTCACCAGAAGGATGAACAGCATTTCTCCCAGATGTCAAATCTATGATGTAAGAATTAACACCATATCAGTTTTCCTGGAGCATTTTCAGGCAGTGCATCACATTCTTAGTGCACTGGCAGAAAAAGAATGTTGGGTAGCAGCGAACACATAATTCAATATGTGTTCAGCCGTGGATTCATCTGCCCTTAGAACTGCAGGGGTTTGTGACACAACTAGCTGTCTTTATTCCAGAATGAAAATGCTGACACATGCAGTGCCTGACCCTGGAAATGCTCTCTACTCGGCAAGTATTCAACATGCCTCCATTGATTTCCACATCAATACTTACATTTGCTAATACACTTTATAGGGACCTATGCTCATGAGCATTCATTTGTACCACTATGTCAGTGGTTCAGTGAAGTTATTTAATTCTGCTGTCCTTGTGAGTTTGCAAATATCAGCATATGGAAAAGACTCATACAGTACCACCCAGAGAAAGGTTGGAGGGGAACAAAATGAGCAAGTAAGCCCATTAATGAATACAATCAAAGGGAATTACAGAGTTATTGATCTACTTTTAAAGTAGTTTTTAAGTCAATCACATAAATTGGGGAAGAAGAGAAAATATCTAAAGACAGTAGGAAAATAACTAAGACCTTGTGAATTTCATTGCTGATAAAATGCAGGTAAAGCAGGACCAGAGTGGAACTGGCTAATCTAGGCACCAATCTTGCATATACGTAATTGTTTCCTATGAGTCTACTCATGTTTAAAGTTAAGCAAGAACATACATATTGAAGGATCAGGGCCTGGATTATTACTCAAACATTTTAAAAAATCCTGATTAATTGGGAAAACCTCTGCCAAAAGACTGAAAAACCCTTCCAATGTTGTGCAGAGCTTGAAAAGAAAAAGGTGAAGTGATTCTGGCAATTGCTGTCCAGTTCTTCAAAGCATGGTGCACCCTCAACTCTGATCGAGCTCCACTTAGAGTTGAGAGAGCCCTTTTCCTCATGGAATCAGACCCATTATTTCACTTTAATTAATTGCACAAAATGGAAGAAATAGAGTAAATCTGTAATCACCCAGCACCAGACAAAGAATAAATCCTTCTTAAATAATCAAGCATTTGAACTAACTGGATAAAGAGGATAAACCAGATATAAAATATCTGGATTTTATTAGACCATTTGATATGATGCCTTTGGTAAGCTTTCCAGAAAAAAATAATTCAGATTTGGATTGGGTATGAGCACCATGAATTGGCTTGAAGACAAAATTAAAGTCCATAAACAAAGGGTAATAATACCAGCAAAGAGTCATATTAGCATCTTTCATGGCAGAGGGCAGTGATAGATCTACTCTTATTTAAATTCTACATAATGTGTAACTTTAGCGCCCTCGTGGCCAAGATGGAGTGTGCTTTGCAGGTAGCTCTGGCCAAGAGAAGGCGCGCGCAGGAATGCAGCAGGAGAAATTTCTTTTACCCCAGGGGCACCTCTTTCAACCCCCCCAGAGAGAACACCCACACCCACAGGAAAAGTACAATGGATATAAGAAAGGGAAATATTTATTTACAGAGAGATGAAAGGAGAAATACAACAAGGGGAAATATAGGGGGAGCAGTAGAACAGGGATGCATTCAAACCAAGGTCCCATGGGCGTAGTGGTAGCACAGTCTGAAAGGGCAGACACTGAGCAATGTGTCTGCACACAGAGTTTAGGAGACCTGAGCAAAGTTTTAGTTCAGTGGTGAGTTTTGGGTGCTTCTGGTCGTCTTCGGCGCCAGTGAACTTTTTTCCAACAAACTCTTCCAGTGCCCTCTTCTGCCGCTCTCTGCAAAGCCACACAGAGCGACCACCTCCCCACTTAACTATTTAGCAATCTCCCTCCTTGTTCCCAGTGCAGAGTTACAAGCCCCAGTACTCACAGCCCCATGCAGCTTTGGGCAGCAGTGATACTGGGTCCAGCTCCGGCCTGTTTTTCCTGAGCGATTCCTCCCTGGCACAGTGCTCCTCCTGGCTCCTGTTCTGGGGTGTCTCCAGTCGGCCGCCCTGTCCTTCCCAGGCTTCAGGCAGGTTCTCTGCTGCTTCCTTTGCGAGGGCCTGTAGGCTGCTGCTCTCTCTCCCCCTCAGAGCTCCAGCGCCACCCGCTGGAGTTTCCCTCCTTTTTTCTCACTCTCCTCCTCCCCCCCTAGGAAAAAGATTTAAAGTGGCTCTCTAAACCCCAAAGGGGTTGCACATGGAAGAATAAATTAAAATAATGTTAATGAAGGGCCAAATTATATCTTTTAATGAGATATCCCACCAGAATAGGAGAATGGCTTTGAACCATATGTGTAAGATGTTTTGATTAATAGAATTAAACAGAGTAAGCAAGCCCAACACCAGTATGCTTAGGCTATATGTTTTATACAGAGAGTCTACAATACACATCTTTACATATCAAATCTCTTCTAAACAGCAGAGAAATTTCAGGCTTTCCTTATTCTATAAAGCCAAGAAAGAAGTTTCAGTTCTGAGAGTGAAAATTGTGAATTGGATCTAGTAAGCATCTGAGCCAAAGCCCATTGAAGTCAATTGAAAGACTCCTCTTGATTTTTGTATTTTTTTAGAACAAAACCTAAATGCTTGGAATTCAAACTATGAATCTGAATTCATTAAGTACACCATTTATTGCTTTTCACTAAGACCAGTCCAGGTATGTTGATATGTTGATATAACAGACTAGCTAGATGATTGATGCCAATCAAGTTCAACCCTCTTGCAAAAAAAAAAAATGGACCCTAGAAAGTACAGACAATAGGATAATTAAATATATATAGGTGAGTATGTAATACAGAATCATTCTTCCAGATTTAATCAAGAGAATGGGTAACCAAAAATGACAGTCCAACGGATAGAAAATGGAAAAAGTCAAGATGAGTTTTCAACATGTAAATTTTACTATCAAAGAAGCTACTTAATCTAATCAAAACTGTATTTTATCTATCTAATCTGTTAAATCTATGTCTAGTACAGTATTTATAGAGCACCAGTCAATGCAGTATCTATATTACAAACACAGAAAATTGAAAGTGGATTCTACTCTTGCCATCCTATGGTTTGATGCCTGACATACAGATGTTTTTCCTCTTCTTCCTCATTTTTTCCTTTGTTTTTCTCTTCCACTAATCTTTCTTCATATTTTGCTTTTCCAGGTAGGATTCTCCGAATAGGTAGATTTTCTGTCAAGCTCTGAAAATGTTCACATGAGATCTCATTAGTAAATTCCATTAATTATTTTAAAATGCTTCATTGTCTCATCTCTACAGATGTGGTTGGTAGGATTTATTTATTTTTTTATTGGTTTGTAGCCTTTTGTCTGGAATGTAATCCACTGATGTATAATAGTAAACATGCAACATTCCAAATAAATGCTAAGGTGATAATATGAAATGTAGAAAATATATTTTAAACGGCTGTAATATAAGTGTTTTAAAAATAGTGCTGCAAGGAATTGGTGGTAGCAAGCTATTAATACTCTAAAGTACATCTGATAATTAACCTTTAGAAGCTGTAGCCCACTGAATGTAAATTAAGTTAATTATAGCTATTTAGGCATCTACCTGCGTATTCCCAAATGGGAAAAAAAGTTCAGGCCAACCATTAAGTATCATCTATGTGCATTACCTTGAGATTCAGGTCCTGTAGCTTTAGATATAGTTTTATTGCGCGATTTTCATGATAAAAGTAAATAGCCTGGCAGCTTTCAGAGTATCCACACAAGGATAAGAGATTGCTGTGGTCCATAGAAGGCTGAGACTACCTTTTCTGGTAGTCTCTGGAAGATAAAATAAAATAAATAAAATAAATAAATGGAGATATCCTATCTCCTAGAACTGGAAGGGACCTTGAAAGGTCATCGAGTCCAGCCCCCTGCCTTCACTAGCAGGACCAATATTAACGTCTTGGTAATATTCTAGTTAATCTTAAATTAATTTATATTTTCTTTTAAAAAGTAAAGTTTTGCTTTTAACAGGTATTTAATTTCAATCTAATTATTTGTATACATATTTGACTAAAGGGGAAAGTATCAAAATATTCACTAAGGGCTTGAGCCAAAAACCACTGAATTCAATGAGAGTCTCTCCATGATCTTATGGTCATTGAAATCATTGGCAAGACTCTCATTGACTTCATTGCATATTGGATTGGGCTTTTAGAACCAGAGTCTTCCACCCATAATCACACGGGACGAAATTCTGGCCCTAAGAAAGTCAACTGAACTTTCATCATTGATTCAGTAAGGCCATGATTTCGCGCAGAGTAATATGTTCTTCATGTCCCCCACTAATGTCTACGGGAATCTTACATGGTAAAGGCACTTCTCGGCTCAATAAGAAAGATCGACTCTTTTCCTGCTGAGTAATCACCAGCTGAATGATGCTTCATTGGCTAGAGGTTTGAGATTTTAGACAGGATTCATCAACACATGAATGGTTAGTAGCATTTGTTTTAATTTAAAGATTTTTGTCATATTAAAATATTATATCTGATCACTGAGTATCTATATTCCTTATAAAAAATGGCCTATTCAGAATACAGCTTAGATATCTGAATAACACAATTTGTTAGTTATAATTTGGGAATTAAAATGTGTTGGTCAGATCTTAAGTTCCAAAATGTTTAAGCACAAATCTCATCATTTCTTAAAAAATAATGAACAGGGAAATAATGTATTACCTTTGGATTATGGATCACTTTTAGCAAAATAGTGACTTGTAAATTGTGGTATACCAATCACTTCTGACTACAATTGTGCTCTTTAGAATCTAGGGGCACTAATTTTACTTCAAGATCAAAGCAGTGTAAATCTAACAGAGTATATTTGGTTTCTGGTGTTTCAGATGTCTTTTCCCTACTTTCAGGAAAAAATGTCATGAAATGAATCTGTGTTAATATTTTGAAGTTTCAAGATCAAGGTGAAGCCTTAAACATCCTTCAATAACAATAAGATTTCTTTATGTATTGCTACATCAGTGAGTGCTAGGAGATGTAATTTAACATTTTCAAGATCCATCCTTGCTGGAACCCAACACAAAGACATTGTTGCTAAGGTGTTATTCCCTGGGGTATCAAAGTGTCAGTTCTAAGAAGATCTCATTCAAGTCTCTCCCAAACACCCATTTATTTCAGGAACAAAACAAAACAAAAAAGAAACAAGAATATTTTTTATAGGGTGAGTTAGTATAGTGACCAGTATATTTAGGTTGCCTAACACTTTTCATGATAAAAGATTATCTATGTATTTATTTGGAGAAACTCTTGGCGCCTCCATTATTTACAGCAGACTTCTGAAATTCAGCAGAAAGAAACTCCTCGAGCTAGAGAGACTTTTGCTTTATCCCATGAAATTCTATTTAAAAAATAACCATTTATCTTCTCTCCCTGGCACTTCCCAGAATAATTTTGGGAGTATCACTGAGCATGAAGGTTCTAAGAAGCTGGGCTCACACTGCCGCCAAAGCAGTAGCAGCAGCATATGCTGCACTGGGAATGCTGTCAGAGCACCCACAGAAAGAAGGGGATGGAAGACAGACAAGTGAGGCCCAATCTCCCCCTGTGGGGACACCATATGGGGCAGTAGTTCCAGTCTCAAGGGGAGGGAGAAAACCAACTATACAAGGCTTCCTCTGACCACCCCTTGACCCAGAACATGGTACCAATAGCTCCTTCACCACTTTGAGATCAGCAAGTTTCTCATGTACTGCCTTATGTAGCCAAGTAGCAGTAAGGTATGCAGTAGTGCTGATAATTTAGGGTTCAAAACCTGATGATGATCTGCAATTGGAGGTCATTGCAGATACACATAATAATATAACTTGTTATTGTTTTCCTTTAAACAAGTTTCAAGAATATTATTTATGTTTCAAAGACAAGCACTTGAGAGTTGGAAATGCCAGATTTAGGGTTGTCTGTTCAATTTCTTCCCTTTGTGCCCATTTCTTCCCTATGTGCCCATAACAACTCTTTCCCCACAGGACCTTGCTTTATTCAGTGCACAAGATGGACACATATTGGTGCAGAGTTAAGGCTGCTTGGGCAACCATAAACCTGGCACCTCCTAAGTTTGAGTACTTGACATTCCAACCAAAATGACATTCTTTTAACTGAACTTTTTGTATGCAATATATAAAATGACCAGACAAAGCACCTGATCTCATTGCTGTAATCCTTGTCCTCCCTAGGGCCATTTCCTATCTATTTTGTTACTACCACTTGTTGTAGTAAGATGAGGCCCTGAAACATAAACTCTTGTGTCAGAGGCCCAGTCTGAGGCCTGAAGCCTGAACCAAGATCTTCCAGGCATTACTAAGCAAAAGCTGGGCTGTGAGCCAGAGGCAGGCCTCACTCGCAGGAGTTGGCGAGAAGAGGGTTGTTAGAAGCAGGTGCATTCACATATAAGTGCTAATAAGAGGAACTTGTGCCAAGATGGCACCTGGACATCCCAATACAAGGACACTCCACAAACATAACAAGGAACAGGCAGGTGCATCTTAAAGACAGCGTCAAAAGGACAGCATGATGGATAGATCTGATTGTTTGAAACAACATGATCAAAGGGGGAGACAGCACCCTAATGAGCCAAGGGGCTGCACCTCAATACATCAGTAGGGATGAGTAATCTGTCCTGTAACTGTATAAAAGTAGGTCCCGGAGAGCGCATCTTCGTCTGGCCTAGGGGGCAGTGGAAAGTCCCGCCACTGACTGAGCTGGTTCATTGCCAGGGGGCACAAATTCGTAGCATGTCTTGTAGACTCTACAGGAAACTATTACTGTGCTTCGTTTGACAATAAACCTGGCTCAGGTTCCTTCGTACCTTACTAGAGTCTGTGGTCTTTGGGGGGTCTCTCGGGGTTTGCTGTGTCAGCTATCTGCACAGCACTGGGGCAGCACACAGAGGGAAAATGCATGCAGCAGACTGTTATCATCATCGAACAAGAGCAGAGCACGACACTACTGACAATACTTCTTTTGTTGTATCAAAAATTGGAAATTAAGCTCTTCACTGTAGCAACTGATTCTATCTGTGATGTAATATCTACAACTTTTGGATGCAATACTGCTATTAATAATAAAGGGCTAGATCCTGGAACTCTGCCAATTTACACATGCTGAGGATCACTACCGATAATTGTATTTGACCAACAGACTGCCATGTATATCTATAACTTAATCTGTAGAAAATCTAAATGTAAACATTATATTAAAAATGAATTACAAAACAGAAGAATAGCTACCGCTATGTGTATAGATGCTAATATCACAAGTTTCTTCTGTTTCCTCATCCATGTAAATTAAAGGGTCATGCTACCTCTTCTTCTTCAGCTATTCCTCGATACGAGGATTATGTCTGCCAAGGGGGTTCATTGGTGAGTTTTTAAGTGGCTGAGGAGCATAATTCTTGTCTTGCCACAGAAGTGACAGGTGTAATCTTGGAGGAGACGTAATAGTTGTTGACTGGAGTGTTGTGCCCTTTTTTCCTCCTTTGTCACTTCTCTGTCTCATGAGCACAACTGTTCTCCTCAAAGTGAGCTGTGACTTGGTGTATGGTGTGGTGCCACTGTGTTCTGTTCCGCGCCAAGTCCTCCCAGTTTGTTGGGTTGATGCCTCCCTTTTTAAGATGTACTTTCAGTATGTCTTTGAAACACTCCAAAAGCCCTTCTTCCCTGACTTAATTAAGAGAAGAGTAGTTGCTTAGGGAGGTGAGTTTCAGGCATATGTACAGTGGCCAGCCCAGCAGAATTGGTGTTTCATGACCTGCGCTTCTATACTGCTGATGTTGGCTGCAGAGAGAATGCGGAGATTAGTGTGTCAGTCTTCCCAGCTGATCCTGAGAATCCTCCTGACGCAGCGCTGCTGGAACCACTTTAGCCACTTTAGATGACATCTGTAGGTTACCCAGGTCTCACATCCATAGAGAAGGGTGGGGATGACAACTGCCTTGTAAATCAGGATCTTGGCACCTGTTTGTAGATCCCTATCATTGAAGACTTGTTTGAGTAGTCTTCCAAAAGATGTGCTGGCACAACAGATCCTGTATTCAATTTCTGTGTCAATGCTGGCTGTTTGGCAAAGGTGGCTGCCAAGGTACGGAAAATGGTCCATATTTTCCAGGGGTTCTCTGCTGATGGTGATTTGTGGAGTACGAAGAGTAGTTTGTGCAGGTGAGGGCTGATAGGGTACCTTGGTTTTCCCGAAGTTAGAGATAGAGACCCAGGCTATGATAGTCATCTGAAAAAGAGTTAGGGTACTTTGCAGATCGGACTCTGTGTGTGCAAGCATGACACAGTCGTCTTCATACTGAAGGTCACTGATGCCAATTCTTGTTATCTTAGATTTTGTTTGGAGGCATCGGAGATTGAAGACTTGGCCATCCATACGATACTCAATCCCAATTCTGTCAGGAAGGCAGTCGCGGATGAGAATCAGGATCACGGCAAGGTAAATGGAGAAGAGTGTTGGAGCAATAACACAACCCTGCTTGACACCAGTGTGAATAGTGAATGGTTCGGTCTCTGAGCCATTGCACAAAATGGTGACAGTCATCCCATCATGGAGTAGTCTGATGCTGGAAATGAATTTCTGTGGACAGCCAAACCTACACAGCACCTTCCATAGGGCATCACAATTGATAGAGTCGAAGGCCTTGGTTGGGTTGATGAATGCAATGAACAGTTCCTGGTGTGGCTCTCTGCACTTCTCCTGAATCTGTCGTGCAACAAAGATCATGTCAGTTATGCCTCGAGATGGCTTGAAGTCATGATGTGATTCGGGAAAGAGTTCCTCAGCAAGGGGGAGGAGATAGTTTAGTAGGATCCAGGAAAAAATCTTTCCTGCGATGGAGAGGAGACCAATACCTCTATAGTTCCCGCACAAAGATTTGTCCCCGTTCTTGAATATTGTAACAATGTTAGCGTTCTTAAAGTCAGGTGGAATTTCTTTGCAGGTCCATATTTTGTTGAGGAGTTGGCAACGTTTGTGCTGGAGCATTGTTCTACCAGCTTTAAAAACCTGGGCTGGGATGCCATCTGGGCCTGGTGCCTTGTGATTTTTTGTCTGAGTGATAGCATACCAGACTTCCTCAAAAGATGGGGAAGGTGTTCCATTGCTGAGCATTGTGGAATAAACTCAATGGTATCTTCAGAGACCATGGATTCATGGTTTAGCAGGCGCTCAAAGTGCTCCTTCCAGAGTTGTTTAATGGGCTACATTGTCCATTGTGGGGAGGGATAGCTCAGTGGTTTGAGCATTAGCCTACTAAACCCAGGGTTGTGAGTTCAATCCTTGAGGGACCCACTTAGGGATCTTAGTGAAGGCAGGGGGCTGGACTTGATGACCTCTCAAGGTCCCTTCCAGTTCTAGGCAATAGGATATCTCCATTAATTTAAAATATATATATATATATATATATTGTCCTTGAGGAAGGTGGAGCCATCCTGAAAATGTAAGGGGGTTGGGTCTTTGGAGCTTGGCCCATATATACATTTTGTTGCTTGAAAGAAGCTTCTCATGTCATCCTGGACTACCAAACCCTCAGATGCTTTCTCTTGCCACCACTTGTTTTTGATGTCACATAGCCTCCTTTGGACTTTGGCTTTAAGCAGGTGCTAAGCCTCATGTTTTCGTTTGTTAGAGGAATCATTTTGCCAGTTACAAAATGCATTTCTTTTCTATTGAATTAATAGTAGGATTTTCTTGTTGTTTTCGTCAAACCAGACTTGGTGCCAATGAGTGGAATATCATATGGTTTCAGCACAAGCATTGTGAATGATGTTTTTAAGTTGATCCCAGTGCTCTTGAATGTCAATGATGTTGTCAGGCAGGTTAGAGAGATTCTCAGACAGATGTTGCTGGAACGTCTTGCAGCTGGCTTGGTCTTGAAGTGCTTTGACATTGTACTGCTTTCGCTTAGTCTTTGGGTGTTTGCGGTGTGTTAGAGCAAGCTGCAGGTACATGACTGATCTTACTAATCAATGGTCTGTCCAACAGTGATCAGTATCTCTTATAGCTTGTGTTATATGGATGTAAGTATAGTCTCGGGCTCTGACTATAACATAGTCAAGAAGGTGCCAGTTTTGGACTGAGGATGTTTTCAGGTGGTCTTAAACATGTTACTCTGTCTAAAGATGGTATTTGTGATGAACAGATCATGCTCCACACATTTGCTGAGGAGGAGAATAACATCGGGGTTTACATTTCCCACCCCTTCTTTGACTATTGTGCCTCTTCAGAGTTGAGAATCTCATCCGACTCTGGCATCGAAATCTCCCAGGAGGATGAATTTGTCTGCCTTAGGTGTGTTTGATAGGACTGCATCAAGAGTTCTATAACACTGCTCCTTATTGTCTTCCTCATCATTAAGTGTTGGGGCATATGCGCTGATGATGTGGCATATTGGTTGTTGCTAAGCTTGAGCTGAAGAGTCATGAGAGGCTCATTGATCCCCAAGGGAAGCTCCAAAAGCTGACTGACAGTCTTATTTTTGATGGCAAAGTCAATCCTGTGAATGCGTCTCTCTTCAGGTGGCTTTCCTTTCCAAAAGAAGGTGTAGCCACCTCCATCCTCTTTTAATTGGCCATCATCAGCCCAGTGGGTCGCACTAAGAGCTGTGATGTCAATGTTGAGTCTTGCCAGTTCTCTGGCAATTATGGCAGTTCTTCTTTCTGGGTATTCACTGTGCTGAGAGTCCATAAGGGTGCGGACATTCCAGGTGGAGAAATTCATTATCTTATATCTCTTGTTTCGTCCGCGGAGTTGAGTGATCCCACTGGATATGGCCATCTAGTTGGAAGAGTATGAGACAGACTGAGTTTGGGGCACCTTTTCTAGACCCCTCCCCATCTGGGGCGAGCGGAGGGAATCATGAAAAGGCCTGCTCAGTCACAGCCACTACTGTCAAAATGCACGTCTGTCTCAACCAAGCACAAAATGACCATCGCACGGCTGCCGCCTGCATGCAGACTTGTGACTAAAGATTCCCAGAGATCACTGCTCCTGTCTTCCCCACCACTCATCCATCGCAGCAGGACTTTGTGTGGGTGTGAACCCTTTGGCAGAGGCCTGCACATGAAATCTTTTAACATGGAGAAACCAGTGCACAGGCGGTAAGCATGTGAAACTTGACAGGAGGAAAACCCTGATCCAAGACAATCAGGGGCATCCCTCCTACTGCAGCCCTTATTTGCCTTCACAATCGCAGAGTACGAGAAGGTCCTCTAGAGCTGCCCAATCCACCACTGGAGTCTTTTGAAGTTTGGATCATGATTAGTCAGGAGCCTCATCTCAGATCTGCTCGCCAAGGGAGACCCTACCAGGAGTATAAAATCTCTGGATGATATAGCTCTAACGGTCTGTAGCACACGCAAGCCTTTCCACCATGACAGGTTTTTGGTCCATCAGAGAAGGGTCCTGCTCCGTAATCATCACTGGGGCAAGTCACCTTCTTCACTTCACCATGCTCAGCATTTCCCCCTCTGGTGGGGGCAGGGCCGGCTCCAGCATTTCTGCTGCCCCAAGCAAAAAAAAAAAAAAAAAGCCGCGATCGGCGGCAGCCGTTCAGCGGCAGGTCCTTCGCTCCTAGAGGGAGTGAGGGACCTGCCGCCCCTGAATTGCCACAGGTGCCGCCCCTCTCCCTTAGCCGCCCCAAGCACCTGCTTGTTAAGCTGGTGCCTGGAGCCAGCCCTGGGTGGGGCGTGGGGGTCCTGGAATAAATCATTCACACTCCAGAGAGCTTTTTCCCCTTTCACTTGGGTTTTATTTTTCACTATTTACAAGGTGGGCCTCAGGTTTGTCCAGGCAATATTCTCCAGGCAAACAAAAAGAAACAAGTTCAAAACACAAAAAGGAAATAGCTCTTCCTGCCCCCTCTCTGGGGGGTTACCTTATTATGCTAGCTAGAATGGAGAGGGATAACTAGTGGTGTTCCCCAAGAGTCAGTCCTAGGACCAATCCTATTTAACTTATTCATAAATGATCTGGAGAAAGGGGTAAACAGTGAGGTGGCAAAGTTTGCAGATGTTACTAAACTGCTCAAGATAGTTAAGACCAAAGCAGACTGTGAAGAACTTCAAAAAGATCTCACAAAACTAAGTGAATGGGCAACAAAATGGCAAATGAAATTTAAAGTGGATAAATGTAAATGTAAAGTAATGCACATTGGAAAAAATAACCCCAACTATACATACAATATGATGGGGACTAATTTAGCTACAACTAATCTGGAAAGAGATCTTGGAGTCATCATGGGTATTTCTCTGAAGACGTCCACGCAGTGTGCAGCAGCAGTCAAAAAAGCAAACAGGATGTTAGGAATCATTACAAAAGGGATACAGAATAAGATGGAGAATATCTTATTGCCCTTATATAAATCCACGGTACTCCCATATCTTGAATACTGCATACAGATGTGGTGTCCTCATCTCAAAAAATATATACTGGCATTAGAAAAGGTTCAGAGAAGGGCAACTAAAATTATTAGGGGTTTGGAACAGGTCCCATATGAGGAGAGATTAAAGAGGCTAGGACTTTTCAGCTTGGAAAAGAGGAGACTAAGGAGGATATGATAGAGGTATATAAAATCATGAGTGGTGTGGAGAAAGTGAATAAGGAAAAGTTATTTACTTGTTCCCATAATATAAGAAGTAAGGGCCACCAAATGAAATTAATTGGCAGCAGGTTTAAAACAAATAAAAGGAAGTTCTTCTTCACAGAGTGCACAATCAATCTGTGGAACTCCTTGCCTGAGGAGGTTGTGAAAGCTAGGACTATAACAGGGTTTAAAAGGGAACTGGATAAATTCATGGAGGTTAAGTCCATTAATGGCTATTAGCCAGGATGGGTAAGGAATGGTGTCCTTAGCCTCTGTTTGTCAGAGGATGGAGATGGATGGCAGGAGAGAGATCACTTGATCATTGCCTGGCGGGTTCACTCCCTCTGGGGTACCTGGCATTGGTCACTTTCAGTAGACAGGATACTGGGCTAGATGGACCTTTGGTCTGACCCAATATGGCCTTTCTTATGTTCTTATGACTTCATGACCTGTAACTAAATCTTTCTATTCTGGAATACTAGCACCTCCAGCATATTTGAAGCAGCAGATCTATAGGTAGCCTGCTTTTTTCATATAGTGTATTGGCTCTTATTTTGTTTATTAAAGATCAACCCCATTTTTGTCAATGGGTTTACTCTTAGAATCATAGATTATTAGGGTTGGAAGGGACATCACGAGGTCATTTAGTTCAACCCCCTGCTCAAAGCCGGACCAATCCCCAAATCCCTAAATGGCCCCCTCAAGGATTGAACTCACAACCCTGGTTTTAGCAGGCTATCCCTCCCCCCTCTTATGAGTCAGGTGATCAGAATTTGGCCCTGAAAGTTAACAGAACAGAGGGGAAAGAGAGGAAGAGGGGAGAAAACTTGACTTTGAAGTATCTTGTCTTTGTTTATATTACTGAAGCCAATAAGAGTTGAGGCATTCAGGACCTTGCAGGAAGAACTCAGCATCTCTCTGGGTCAGGCCTTTGGTTAGATATAAAACTGACTATTACTTCTCTGGGGCTAATCCAATCTTCCTTGGTCTAGATCAACTTTTAAAGCTTTCCCATAAGGTACAGTGCCACTCAAATTCACTTCAGGTGAAACAAAATTTGCCAGTTCTATTTTAAAAACACACCAGCTGTGATAGTTCTGTTGTGAACATCAGCAGTATGCTGACACTGCATTACTAAAATGAATGAGACCTGACACATGGAGAAGTCCCAGGTTGCTGCTTCACATAAAATTGGCTCTTATTCAGGTTTCTTTTTTTTCTTTGGGAAAATAAGTGCCACTATTAATAGCAACATTGTAATCTGCCCTGGCATTTTAAAACCTGCTTAAACCCCTCTGATTTTGTCAGAAATTAATGGAAGACATCTTGCTGAGCAACAACTCTTAGCATTGTGCTGGTAAGGGTCCTATTCCTTTTTTACTTTAGTGATGTTAGTGGTTTTAATACAAAATAACCTATAGCATCAGCGTGGGGTCAATTGTCTTATTATAAGAAATTGTTCATGTTCTACCATATGTGTGAAGGACACAGTCTGTGTAATTGCAATCTCTTTAGTGGAGAATTTTCATCAGTTGATCTATAAGTTACCATTAGAATGTTGAATGAATTAGAGCGGAATGAACTTCTGTCTTTCACAGCATGATAACCTGTTTCAGGACAAAAGAAAAAAGAACTGAGAAAATATCTTTGCATTTAGTGACATCTCACCAATTGATAGAACATTTGCGATTTTACGTGTTCTTCCAAAATTGTTGC
This sequence comes from Chrysemys picta bellii, assembly GCF_011386835.1. Lineage (NCBI taxonomy): Eukaryota > Metazoa > Chordata > Testudines > Emydidae > Chrysemys > Chrysemys picta. The sequence continues at coordinate 260,412,144 of NC_088792.1, forward strand.
ATGGCTAATGGATTCTTAAAGAGTTTGCTCTTTTCAGAAACTGTGTCCTTTCTTCTTGCTTAGTAATGCCAGCGGGAGAAGAGTGTGCTCAGCAATTTGGGAAGTCAAGCCAAACTTATTTAGGAGCCTAAATCTAGATTGAATGGCCTATTTTTAGGCATTCGTTTTTGCACATTAACCATGAAATACTGCATGAAATCAGTATTAGAGTCCATCACAGCAGTCCCCTGTGTTTTCTGAAAAAGAACCCTACCTGGGCATTACAGATCATTTTAGACAGTATCTACTCTTTTAAACTAAAAAAAATAAATCCCCTTGCCACATGCCTTTTTATGGGGCAATACATTCTTGTTCTGCCCAATGAGTTTCCTAAGAAGCAATTTGTGACTCAGTCATAATCTGCCTCCTAGTTTCTCTCCCTGCTCTGGAGGGTGGACAGGAAATATATACTGAGCCAACCCTATAGGTGATGCAGCATGCAGCCCCAGACACAGATGTGCTGTGAGATGTGTTGGGGAAGAGGGAGGAGACAAGACTCCAACCATTTCCTGCTCCCATCTTCCCACCTACCCAGCAGTTGGGGTGGTGGCTCTGCTAAGGCTGCTTCCTTTTCCCCATCTGCCGCATTGCTACTGGCAATGTAGTTAGTCAGGAGAGAGGATTATGGGATTGTCTTACATCTCTTTACTCTTCTGTGTGGGCCATATTGGTGCCCTAATCACCTGCAAATTCAAAATATCTCATCTCCTTTGTGTATTTACTTGACGACTTTTATGGTATTTGATTTTTTTATATTGTCAATAGAAGCTTGATTCAATTTCTGACACATTGGGTTGACTGAGGTGAAAATAACTAAGGTCCATATTTGTTTTTATTTTTCTAATAATATCGGACATCATAGACCTCATGATTGCAACTTTGCCTCATTTTTAAATGCTTTACTATTTCTTTTCCTAAACACCTCTGGGCTACCGTATATGTTTTGTCTTGATACGTTACTGGTTTTTAGAGGTATCCTAATATATTTACATAACAATGCAGAAACAACAACAACAAAAAGCTATTAAAACACATTTTTGCATCTTCCTGAGATATCACCATTCCCTGTTCAGTGCTTGCAATTGTTACCAGGCTTAAAAGTTTTGTTATATATAGCATATCAAAATGTTAAGCAAATTGCCAAGTAACTGAAAAGTGACACTGAAATCTAGTGGCCAATAGAACACATGACTCTTATGGAAAGAATATATTTACAACAAATATAATTTTGTTTGAGTGATAAAATGTGCTAAATGGGTAGATCTCTAAGCACATGTAAAATATTACTATTTACATTAATCTCAGGGAAATGTCCTACAACATTCAATGGAAAATGATACATTTTGTAATTTTTTTAACAATTCTATAAAATATAATAGAACATTTTATCTCTGTAGTAGAATTCTATAGGGTGATTATAAAAATCTTATAAAACATATAGTTCTCTCTATTAAATGTTATCAGATCTAAGTGTAATTTCCATAGAATGTCTTGGTTTAATATATATTCACTTTCATAGAGTTAATTCAAAGCCCCCAAAAGGATCCTAATTCCTCTCTGCTCCCCTCTGAAGTAAAGGGATCTTAAAACCCTTCCCAAACATCCCCTTCAGTTAGAAGCCTGTTGAAGTAAAGAGTCCTTGTAATGTTCTTAGAATGGCAGTAAACTAGTGCCAAGGGACGTATGTTCCAGAACTAAGGGCCCTTTACTAAAACCATCCTGTCACCAGGCCTCTGGGACTGCTAGTTTGAGCACCACTGAGAAGTCCCATGGTGTAACATGAGGAGAGAGGCAGTCTCCAAGAGGACCTAAAATGTATAGATGTTTAATATCAATGGGACATCTCGGATTGCATCCACATGTTAATTATAAGCCAATTAAAGATTATAACACAGTTGTCATATGTTCCCAGGTGAGAAGCACCACTAGGTAGCAGGCAGCCACATCTGGCAGCCCTGATTGGGAGCCCTGTTTGTCATCTGTTGCCCCACTGTGCTACTATCCTACTTCCACACCCAGGGTAGAAGTCATTTCAGAGTGAAAGTTAACCCTTCTGTCTGCATTTACTTCCTCTGTAGGCAGTTTCCTGTCACAAGGTGATCATGCTGCATAGAATGAGTGCTCCCTGGCCCTGTGCACCTCCAGCCATACCATGCATCTATTCCTCACCCACCAGCACTGAAGCCCTGCTCACATGGCATAGCCACAGAGTGGCTTCATAGACTGTAGGGTTCCTCTCCTCTGATGTCCTTTCGACCCACTATATCCTGATTTGGTATCCTCTGGCCCTAGACAAATAGAGCTAATTAGGGGATACTAAAGTTCAGTTTGCCAAATTGTATGTATGGGTCTGTTGAAAAGAAAATCAAGCAGCGTGGTCAGGCTGAGAAGTGAAAGAAAAAATGCTGACAGACCAATCAGGCACCAGTCAAGTAGTGGGATCTGGGAATGGCTTTGTGTGACAATGAATGACAGAGCTAACATTGAGGCAGTGAAAGCACAGTACCAGCAGGGAATTGGAGAGGCAAAGAGAGAGAAATAAGAGTTGACAGGGCAAAGTGTTATCAGCTGCTGTCTGTTGAAATTCTGACCCAAATGTGATATTCCTAGTTCACCCAGGGTACTTGAAATCTAAGAAATATCAACTGTTAATAGGGCAACAAGACTCAGCTGCTCTCCACATCAACATAGGCTGTGTGTCTTGTGCCTGAGAAATGTATCTGAAAAATAACTGTTTAAGATAAAAGTTTTTGTTTCATCAGTATTCAGCCCCATTGCCAAAGTACAGCGCAAAAAGAACACACTGAGAAAAGACAATGTTTGGAATAGAAGATAAAAGGAGGCAATGAAAAGAAAAAAACATAAAAAGAAGAACAGGAGGACTTGTGGCACCTTAGAGACTAACAAATTTATTAGAGCATAAGCTTTCGTGGACTACAGCCCACTTCTTCGGATGCATATAGAATGGAACATATATTGAGGAGATATATATACACACAGACAGAGAGCATAAACAGGTGGGTACCCATAGCAGTGCCGCTGACTTGAAGGTATATATTGTCCCCAAATGTGAAATAGTTGTGGGTGAGGTGTGTCCTCACCCACAACTATTTCACATTTGGGGACATATTGTGGGGCCATGCGGGTACCCATAGCAGTGCCGCTGACTTGAAGGTATATATTGTCCCCAAATGTGAAATAGTTGTGGGTGAGGACACACCTCACCCACAACTATTTCACATTTGGGGACAATATATACCTTCAAGTCAGCGGCACTGCTATGGGTACCCGCATGGCCCCACAATATGCCAACATTTTTATGGCTGACTTAGAACAACGCTTCCTTAGCTCTCGTCCCCTAACGCCCCTACTCTACTTGCGCTACATTGATGACATCTTCATCATCTGGACCCATGGAAAAGAAGCCCTTGAGGAATTTCACCATGATTTCAATAATTTCCATCCCACCATCAACCTCAGCCTAGATCAATCCACACAAGCGGTCCATTTCCTGGACACTACTGTGCTAATAAGCGATGGTCACATAAATACCACCCTATATCGGAAACCTACTGACCGCTACACTTACCTACATGCCTCCAGCTTCCATCCAGGACACACCACACGATCCATTGTCTACAGCCAAGCCCTAAGATATAACCGCATTTGCTCCAATCCCTCGGATAGAGACAAGCACCTACAAGATCTCTATCAAGCATTCTTAAAACTACAATACCCACCTGCTGAAGTGAAAAAACAGATTGACAGAGCCAGACGAGTACCCAGAAGTCACCTCCTACAAGACAGGCCCAACAAAGAAAATAACAGAACACCACTAGCTGTCACCTTCAGCCCCCAACTAAAACCTCTCCAGCGCATCATCAGAGATCTACAACCTATCCTGAAAGATGATCCTTTACTCTCACAGATCTTGGGAGACAGACCTGTCCTCGCTTACAGACAACCCCCGAACCTAAAGCAAATACTCACCAGCAACCACACATCACTGAACAAAACCACTAACCCAGGAACCTATCCTTGTAACAAACCCCGATGCCAACTCTGTCCACATATCTATTCCAGTGACATCATCATAGGACCTAATCACATCAGCCATACCATCAGGGGCTCGTTCACCTGCACATCTACCAATGTGATATATGCCATCATGTGCCAGCAATGCCCCTCTGCCATGTACATTGGCCAAACCGGACAGTCTCTACGCAAAAGAATTAATGGACACAAATCTGACATCAGGAATCAAAATACTCAAAAACCAGTGGGAGAACACTTTAACCTGTCTGGTCATTCAGTGACAGACCTGCGGATGGCTATATTACAACAGAAAAACTTCAAAAACAGACTCCAACGAGAAACTGCTGAGCTAGAATTGATATGCAAACTAGACACAATCAACTCCGGTTTGAATAAAGACTGGGAATGGCTGAGCCATTACAAACATTGAATCTATCTCCCCTTGTAAGTATTCTCACACTTGTTATCTAACTGTCTGTACTGAGCTAGCTTGATTATCACTTCAAAAGTTTGTTTTCTCTTAATTAATTGGCCTCTCAGAGGTGGTAAGACAACTCCCACCTGTTTATGCTCTCTGTCTGTGTGTATATATATCTCCTCAATATATGTTCCATTCTATATGCATCCGAAGAAGTGGGCTGTAGTCCACGAAAGCTTATGCTCTAATAAATTTGTTAGTCTCTAAGGTGCCACAAGTCCTCCTGTTCTTCTTTTTGCGGATACAGACTAACACGGCTGCTACTCTGAAAAAAACATAATACTTAATGGACCTGGGGAAAGATGGAGGGCAATGATATAACCTGCAGCTCCATGTTCATAGGATCATCCTTGCATGGCTGTGTCTGCTATAGCTGTAAATAGCAGGATATTCACTGTAGAGATCAATTCTTTATGGTAGTAGATAAGAATATATAACCTAAGAGGTCTTTTTTCTCACTCTGATATCCAAGGTGTCTGAGCAGTATGCTATACTGTACAAAGCAGGTGATGAACTAGTAGGTTTCATAACAGTAAAAGTGCATGTTTGTTCATTTTTAAAAATGTTTGTCTTAACAATTATTATTAATTGATCACTCAGAAGAGTGGTAGGCACTTCATGTAACATATAAAAGACCATAAACCAGATCGTCAGCTGCTGTAAATCAGTATAGCCCCATTGACTTCTCTTGTGAGATTTCTTATTTTTTGTGCTTTTGATTAGGCTGGAAATATTATGAACTTGTCATCTTGTGTAACTATTTCTACGTGGTAAATGTGAGTGAAAAGTTGGGGTAAACGTAATTCTGATTTATCAGCATTTTATATCCACTTTCCATGCACTCTGCACAAGTGTGAATGACTATGCAAGGGGTGACATCCCGGTCCCATTAAAGTCAAACTCCCATTGACTTCAACAGGAATAGGATTTCCTCTCAAGGTTAAGAGCATTGGAGAATCAGACCCTTTGAGCTGAAGGGATTATGGTGCCTAGCTGCCACTTTAGATGCCTAAATCCAAATGTAGCTCCTCAAAACCCCTACTCAGCTTCCACCTAGCGCTGTCAGTGCCTAAATTCTCTAGACACCTAAGTTTCTGTTGGTAAAATCTCCATAGCACTTCGATTTCTGCCAGTGGGGATACACACAGTTGCCTGAGTTCTGATGCCCAGCTCACACCTGAGCCTTGGCAGGATCCTCAAACTAGACATTCCTTCACCTATCTTGCTTGCAGGGCCTAATCTGGGATGGATGCCTACCAGATTGGACCCTGCACAGAACAGCAGAGCTGGTAATGCAGGTCCTTGTTTACCCTACAGCCCACTGGTGAGCGCAGGATGTGGGAGACCTAGGTTAAATCTCCATTCAGCCTGATATGGAGCAGAGACTTGAATCTGTTCTATTGTTTTCCATGTAAGTGCCCTGAGCACTGGGCCATATGGTATTTTGGGGTGGATCTCTCTGTCTCTTTTCCTGAAGCTGTTCCACTTTTGGAACAGAGACTGGAGCTTGTGTCTCCAGCATCACAGGTGAGCGCTGTAAACATTGGGCTAACAGGTAAAGGGGGGGGGGGCACCAACACCACAGCTCCTTTCTTGTTTTTTTGCAAGAAAGGACTGGTCTGGTTTATATGCCCAAACCTAGGATTAGGTTTATGGCTCTAAATCCAGAGTGGAAATAACTCCAGGACAGAGGGCGGCACCTAAGTGCCAAATACTCTTTGAGGGGGCAGAACTTCGGCCAGATCCCTCTCCTTATCATTTCCTATTGGCTGGCCTAGGCAGCTTCCCACGCAGGGTTCTGGGTTTTGTGGGTCCTATTGTTAGGCTTCTAACTCTCCCCATGCCTTGTATTGGGAGTCGCGGTGCCTCACTCAGGGCTATGGTTTAATGTTAGACATTGCAGTGCTGAGTCCAAATCTCCTTTATGGATCTAGCCCTGTGAGATCAGTCTTTTGTGTGGAATTTCTAGCACTTCCACTTCCAGCCCCAGATATATATATATATATTTTTTTTTAAAGTGCAACTGAATATTTTTAAATGTCTGATTTGGTTTGCCTTTATTTCATGTTCTGAGAGAGGGTTTAGATCAGTTATAATATTTATCCAGAATGGTTTTCTATCCTTAATTGTGACATTGCATTTGGTGTTTTATTGTGAAGAATTGTAATAATAATAGAGCAAAAGTCTTACATATTGGCGCTGGTACTGTAATATACAGCTTTAAACATCACAATAGGGAGGAATAATAATTCACAAATTGCCATATTGAAACAGAACAGTATTCCATCTAGTTCAGTATCCTATTACCAAAAATGGCTTGAGCCAGATATTTCAAAGGAATGAATAGATAACTGTGCAATAGACAGTTATGGGATAATCCAGAGAAAATATTCCCCCAACTCTCCATAGTTAGAGGTTGACTTACGCAGTACGAGAGTTTATCCACTCAGGTTAAGGCTCTGCTATGTTATCTGCAGTATAAAACAACTGAAATCATTTGTGTGTGTTCAGTGTATCATTAACACTTCAGATAAACTTGTGGCCACATCTGGGGATTAGCTTAACTCAGATCTGATGCCCCCTTCTGCTGCTCACTGCATGCCTTGACACTGCTCTCTGTCTGTTTATCTCTACAACTCAGGATGCTCCTTCTTTGTGACTTGGCCCACTGCCCAGGTCACTACATGTTTCCCCTATCCAGAGTATGTAAATCCTTCCTTATCAATGGAATCTGGCACTCTTCTCATGCACTGTTCTGATGGTACCACTTCCCCAGTTGCTGGTAAGGGAACTTGGGCCCACCCACCATTCTGGGTTCAAGTCCAGGGACCTAACATGTGGCAACTGTGGTGTGCTTTCCCTCGAGTCCTTCCTACAGCTTATGATTCCTGCCCTTTCTGGGTGTGCCAGCTCTAACTCCCTCCTCCCCATGGAGTAACTGCAGACTACTGAACTTGGCAGCCTCAAACACCCCTCCCTACTCCCAGGAAGTGACGGTGTAACCCATGTGCCTAATAGGGAAATATCTCGTTAAGACACCCATTGTGGGGGTATCAGTGAGTGGTGTCTGGGGCAGCAGTTCTCAAACTGTTGGTTGGGACCCCAAAGTGGGTTGCGACCCCATTTTAATGGGGTCACCAGGGCTGGCTTAGACTTGCTGGGGCCCAGGGATAGATCTGAAGCCCGAGCCGCACTACCCGGGGCCGAAACACTTGGGCTTTGGCTTTGGCCTCCCCATCTGGGGTAGTGGGGCTTGGGCTTTGGTTTTGCCCCCCCGGACTGGCAAGCTTCTGGAATTGAGAGTGGTAGTTTTGGTTATGCTCCAATAGGTTCCCCGTGGCTGAGGTCAGACTCCATGAGGGCAAACAGTCAGGACAGCTGCTTTACAAAGGGCCATGTGCCCTGGTGTGAGTTGGGAGAAGCTGAGCCCAGCAGCAGGAAGCAGGCTATTTTCCCTAACTCTGAAGCATTTTGCAGCAGGTTCGTGATATTGTTAACCCTCTAATAAGGAAGCAAAGACAATGTTAATTATAGAAAGGGAAAATTGGGAGGGAAAAATAATTTCTTCTATTTTAATTGCATACTTTAAATGTTGATTTAATTTTAGCCAAACTGTTTCAGATAAATTGTCTCAACTAGTATGATTCACCAACTTTTCTTTAAATGTAGTAATGGGGAAAGAGTCATTTATATTTTGCTATTCTCAGTTGTGTATTTTCTTGTAATAGGGCTTTTTAGAAATCTATACACTTAACTGAGTGGTTGGTTAATCAGTTAGCTGACTGGCTAACGGTGATTTCAACAGAAGAGGAAGAGTCTGCCTGGATTCCAATTGGAGAGTCCTACAAGCAACTGGAGGGAAGATGTTGTTTTTGACTCAGCAGACTGCATAGATTTGGTGATCAAAGACTCTAACTGAGATTCAAGTGAACTCAACCTAAGCTTTTGGGAACTCTGTTTCTTCTCATTGTGTTTCTGTGGGGAGTGAACTGTTCAGATTTTAATGTGTTTCCTTTATTTATGTGTAACTGAAGATAATGTGTGTGGATTATAAAATAGGCATGTTATGTTGTAAAAAATAAATTATTTGTTTCTTTATCATAAGATTTTTATAAAGGTATTTAATTAAATTAATTCTTTAGTTCCTTTTGGGACTTGAATGTGAGGAAACTGACCCTGTGCAATCCTTGATGAAAATCCTTAGAAACTGAATTCTGGATCTCCAGCTACTTTTCTATGGGAGTTGGGTTTTTTTAGGCACTGGAAAGGGGCAATGAAGTGAATTCTAGCCCACCTGAAGATTACAACTGCTGCTACTTCCCTCTCTGTTGCCAGCTTCCTGTCTTTATAAATCTGGCCCTGCTCCTCCTCCAGCTATACTTCTTCAGCAAGTTAGGACCTTAGCACTCCCTGGTTTACCTCCAGGTGCAGCCTATAGGTTACTTAGACTAATTCACCCCAGGCCTTGTGTGGGGTAAATCACACTTACATAAATAAATTATGTTCAAAGAATGTTATTTAGGTTGAAAAGTCAAGCACTTGAAAATTAGGACATGCCAGATTCATGGTTGTCTGTGAAAACTTAATTTGGCACCCTTCTGCATCCCACCTGTGCACTGACTGAGGCAGGGATCCTGTGGAAAATATACTGTGTGATCACATAATTAATGATGGTATCATAATGCATACACACAGGGGACTGAATTAAGGTCACACTAACAATGTTAATTCTGGCATTTCCTAACTTTTGAGTACTTGACTTTTTAACCTTAAGGTTCTTTTAACATAGTTTCCAAGGTTTAAAATAAAAGTAAATTGGGGGAGGAGGGAACATATTCTATAGTATGACATCATATTGACACCCCCACGGTTCATCATCAGGGTTAGAAGCTCTCGAACCACTGCTCAGACCTCTGCCAATTGATCTAATGAAATAAGTGATAGCAATTCTACATGAAATAGCTCTAGAGGAGAAAGGGTCACATCCTTTGCCAGTGGGTTTCACAGCTATTTACTAACAGCAGAGGGATGGTGTCACCGTGTCTCAGTGAGGTACAGATGAGAATACCAGATTCAGGACAAACTGCTGAGAAATAGGGCAAACTCACCCCAAACTGGTAGTTAATATCTCAATAGATTATGCCAAGCCAGTAACAAAAGTAAATTTCTGTCTCACCACACTGGTTAAAAAGAAGTAAAAAATGCAGTCTTCTTAGGCATTCCAGCCCTTGTCTCACCACCACTGGACTCTATGATGAGTGGTTACTGAAAACCAATGTAATCAAAAATAGCATATTTCTAATCCCACTTAGCCAGGTCAATATATAACTCAGATCTTACCCAATAAGCATGCTGATGCCAATCCTTCAGAAACTCAAAACTAAGAGTTTAATAATAAAAGAAAGAATAAGAGATTATAATGGTTATACATACAAATAATTGCGAAGTTCTTATATCAGGTTTGTAGCAGTGATGGAATAGACTTCTAGTTTGTAAAGTCTCTCTGATAAATTCCAAAAAGCAGTCCAGAGGCAAAATAGAGATATGTCAGGGGTCTTTTATATCCTCTGCCATGTACTTGGAAATTTACTGTCCCAAAACAAAACTTTCCAGTTTGTGGAAAGTTACTGGCTCAGGATGGAATCCAGGTTGACATGAACATATCACATGTGCTTACTTGGCTTGATTACTCACAGTGGGTAGCCATTGTTCATATTCTTACTGAGGTGTCCAGAAGAAGAGCTAATTGGGGTTATTGTTTATTTTCTATAGCCCATTCTGAGACCTAAGTGTCTTTGATGGGCCATCAATACATAGCTGTGTGGCCTCAATATACATTTTATCTGGTGGGTGTTACCCAGGAATACAGCATATATGTATGATGCCAGTACATGGCCAATATTTATAACTTCAGATAAAAAATGATACATACATATAAACAGGATAATCATACTTAGCAAATCATAACTTTTCCCATTGACACCTTACACTTTCTACAACATCTGTTGCAATTGTAAAACAGTGGCAATATCAATGATATAAATGTCATATTCAATCATAGAGCATCACAGATGGTGAGACATGGGAATATTGGGTTCCATTCCAGGCTCTGGAGGGGAGTGTTCTCTAGTGCACACAGACTCCTCTGCCTATTTTCCTCCAAACTTGACACCTCCTGTCCCCCCCCTCCAGTTTGTGTCTGTTCTTACCCCGATCCTGCCTCTTCCACACCCCTTGCTCCTTGTCCGAGTCCCATTCTCCTTGTCAACCTAGTCTCAATTACGGTTGCCAATCTTCCCGGTTTCGCCGGGAGTCTCTGGAATTAGGCCCTATCTCCCAGAGGCTACTGATGCCAAACTGGAAGATTTTAGGTGCTAAAAGTCCTGAGGCTCCCTGCTTACCCTGGTCTCTCGCCGCTCCCGGAAGCAGCCGACATGTCCCTGTGGCCCTTGAGGGAAGCAGGGGGTTTCCATGTGCTGCCCTGCCTCGAGTGCCGACTCCACAGCGAAGGAAGTAGACCTGGGAAAAGAGAAACAGGAAGAGTCAATGGTCCAACTCTTCATTGTATAGGAATTAAGAATGGAGTGCCCCTGCAGCTCTGACTATGGCTCTGGAGGTGGCTATTAGACTCTGAAGGAGGAAGAAGAGTTGGAAGATTCATTCAGCCCACAACCCAGATAAAGATCAATTAGGTAAGAATAGCTAGTTGGACTTCTGTTTATTGTGACTTTAGTTTGGACTTTTATTTACTTGGACTTGGACCTGAAGTTTGTAGTTCAGCTAGAGAGCTAAACCCACTTACACATGGGATTCTATTTAGGGTTAGGGTTTTTTTGGTGGTGTTATACATGTTTTTTTTCATTTTCTCTACAGCACTCTGTAAAGATAAGTCTATTGAGAATAAAACACTCTTTTTTGAGAAGAGGAGGGATACAAGAAATCAAGAAATAGTGTTATTATGTTACACCTCACCAAACACCTCACCAAAACTATTTTATTTATTTATTTAACTTGCACAATGTTTTTCTGGAGAAAAAAAATGAGGTATATTTCTCTGACTATGTGTCAGTGTCGATCCTACTGTAGGTCTTCATTCACCTTATGCACGAGATCAGATTTTTTTTTTAATAGCAGTTTCTGCCAAGATCACACATGCGCCCTATTCTTCTTCATGCTTTCATGCAAGGTCATAAAATATGGAGTGGTTGCAATCGTCTCTCAGTTCCCTTCATTCCCCCGGGGCTGCAAGAGAGAATCCAGCAAGTGTCTGGCCTGCTAGTCCTACTAAGCTTCAAACTCATCCTTTTCTTGGATTGCTTGGTGAAGATAATCTATCTTCATCCTTCTTACCCTCTATTTTCCTTAATTTGGACCCAAAAAGAAAGAAGTTTTGTACACTGTGCTGAGGAGCCTCAGGCTAACTGTCATTTTGGCCTCTAAACCCTCAGGGTCTAAACCCTGTGTAAGGCTCTGGCTTGCCCCCAGCTTATGAAGGACCAACCAAGTCTTTCTCTAGGCACAATTTTATTTCCCAAATGTAGTCAAACAAACACAAAAACAGTTCTTCATCCCACCCTGGGTGCCCTCAGCTCACCCTGGACCACAGCTTTTCAGCTTTGTCTCTGCCTTTCTCAGTCCCTCCTGCTTCAGGGCTATTGCAGAACTACTTTGTGCTCTTTTCACTAAGCACTGCCTCTCATGGCTTTCTCCCTGGAGCCATTTTCCCCAGCAACTTCCCACTGCCTCCCCTCCCAGGAGATTCTGGCAGCCTCTCCCAGGGAACTTCCTGTTCCTGCTTCCTTATTGATAGTCTGGCTCTTACAGCCCCAAGTGCTGTCCCACCTTCTTAATTGGTCAAACAGGAAACTCCTGTTCCAGCACAGGAGACTTGGACATGCTTCATTTAAAGGGACCAGCTGCCCTGTAATACCCTGCTCAATCTGCAATAGACTAATCCCCCTGTCAATGGGCATACTCACTGCCTGTTTTTGTGTAGAAAAGAAGCACATCCCTCCTAAGTGTTTGGTGCGCAAATTGTTCTCTTCAAGGACTTGCAAGGTGAGTAATGTGTGGCTGAAGCTACATGCACTCAAGTAACTGATGTGCATCAGCTCAGACCCAGAGGAGATGACCACTTCCAAATAACTGAAAGGATTATTATCAGCTTGTGCTTTCTTGAGGAGGCCCCAGGGTTCAGTAGTGACAGGAAGGCAGGGAAGAGAGCACTGTTGAAATTAGTACAAGCCACGTCAACAACGACTACCTCAGCACTGGGGCTTTCAGCATCAGTCACTGTTACATTGACACCAGTGCCAGCAAACACATTACCAGCTGCAGTATCAACAGATTTGGCATCAGTGCCTCCAGCACCAACAATATCATCATCGGAGCCAAAACCAGTGCCTCAATACAAGGGCAAGACTGAAAGTCACATCTGAGAGGAGCTCAAACATGGCTCCATACATTGAGAGACACTGTCCTATAAGGAGGAGAAGAAGCACCATTACTCCATGGTCAGGGCATCTAAGTTCTCTGCTAAGACAGGAATGACACATGAGAAGCCAGCTAGACTTCACCTGCCACCCATTCATCTCTGGCTTAGTCAGTCTATTGCTCAATGAGACACTAGATAGACAGGAAGGTCTCAGTGCCATATCATGTCATTGCAGAATTTGCTTGTAGGTTGTACTCCACAAACACACACAGAAAGGGGTACCCTTTTCAGTCCCATTCACAAAACAGACACTGATTATGGATGCATCAGGGACAGGATGGGGGAAGCATTTGGAGCACTTACAAATTCAAGAAACTTGGTTCCCAGACAACCTGGGATTATTTATAAATGTCCGAGAGCCAGAGACACCAGGCTGGCCTGGATGTCCTCCAAAATGTGGTTGTGCAAATCTTCACAGACAATGCAGCAGATATACACAACACAAACAAAGGAGATCTACTTTTGCCCCTCTGCCTGTAGGTCATCAAATTCTGGACCACTACCATCAGAATGGGGTAATCCCATATCCCTCCATCTCCCAGGAACCAGCAACAGGCTCAGATTTCTTGAACAGACGATCCAGCACCAATCACAAATGGTCTTTCATAGATACATGATAGAAATAATATTCAGAATTGGTAGTCTCCCATAATAGACTTTTTTGCCACCAAGGAAAACACCAAGTGTCAGAATGTTTGTCCCAGAAGTGATATGAACCTAGGATCTAGACTCTAGAATAGTTTCTGGATGCCTTCCTTCTGCTGTGGAAGAGGCCTGATCTACACTTTCCCCCTAATTCCCCTGATTCCTGGGGTAATTTCCAAGGTCAAAAGAAACAAAGCCATGCTCATTCTTGTAGCTCCTTACTGGCTAAAGCAGATTTTGCTGATAGAGCAATTACAGATATCCATCAGCCTCTGATCCAGCTCACAGATTACCTGGACCTGATTTACCACACCATGGCCAAATCCTGCATCCAGACTCAGTCACTGCATCTGATGGCATAGCTGTTGGCTGACTGAGGATATGTCTATACTGCAATTAAAAACCCATGTCTGGGCCATGCCAGCTGACTCTGGATAATGGTCTTAGGCTAAGGGGCTGTTTATTTGCAGTGTAGATGTTCAGGCTCAGGTTGGAGCCCGGGCTCTAGATCTTTGCAAGGTAGGAGGGTCCCAGAACTCAGGCTGCAACATCTACACTGCATTTAAAGAGCCCCTTAGCTAGAGACCTGTGAGGCCAAGTCAGCTGGCACGGACCAGCGGGGGGTGTCTAATTACAGTATAGATCAGGGGTTCTCAGGACAAATTATTTGGTGGCCTCCGAATGCGGTCACCAAGTCTTGCTGGTGGTTGCTCTCACACTTTTTCCTAAAATACTTAATTAGCTTTAGGAAAAACAAGTAAATATGCACATACAGTATACATGGCCAAATCATTGTAATTTATTTATTGCAAACTAGGAAGTCTGCTGTGAAAAGTGGTATTAACAAACATACAAGTTCCACTTTTCACAGCAGACTGACTCAGCACTGGGAACTCTAGGGACAAATTAAGCCCTGGATGGGTGATTGGGGAAGGCAGCAGGGGCCGGGGGCAATGGGCAGGGGGGGAGCCCAAAGCCTTACGACCAGAGCCTGCCTCCCCACCACCACCGGGCTGAAGCCCAAATCCTAAGCCCCACTGCCTCTGGAAAGATGTGGAACTCACTGGCTACCCAACCTTTGTTGGAAGCCCGAGCAACCAACACCCAGGCTGTGCATCCAGGAGCACCAGGGCGGGGGAGGGGCCACTTCTCCCCCCACCCAATCACACCCCAGGAGACCATGGCTGCAAAAAAAGCCCCTGGTGGCTGCATGAGGCTATGGTGATTGCATTTGAGAAATGCTGGTGTAGATATACATTGAATCCTATGGACAGAGACTGCTCCCTTAAAGTCCAGGAAATCCTGGAACAGAGCATGGAAACCTCTTCTAAATCAAAGAGGTTCTTGATACAGACTGCCCAACACCGTCTGGACCCCATGCTGGCCTTGATACCAAAGATCCTTGGCTCCTTTTCGCACTTAAAGCAGACGGGCCATTTGCTCAGTTTGATTATCTTTAGAATATAACATTGATGGGATATGGCTGCAACCAAACAATTCATTTTGTGTTTTAATTAGCCTGGCTATATACGTATTTTAATTGTGTCTCAACTTCACAGAATCATAGTTGGCATTCATTTGCCCACAGCACAAGTTGCAAATGGCTTGCAAATTTACAATTTAATCTAATCACAATAAACTAAAAGTCCCTCAGTAGATGAGATAAGGTAAAGTGAATGATGACATTCTTATCCAGCATAAATATATGCTGGATCCTTGTTTAAGTAATCTACCAGACTGACAGAATAGTGCCAAAATATCAGCCAGGCTAATGAAATATAACTTCCAAACTCAAGAGGGGGAAAATGGCTCTGCTTCACTGTTCTTGTGATTGAATTTCTGGTTTGAAATGTCAAGAGACTAAACCATTTCCCTTATTTAGAATGTACATCACTTAATTACATTTGTTCTACATTGTAGGATCAGAACCAATTGCTGTTCCATAGCTAGAAATTGTATTTGGGATATGAGTGAGATTGAAAAGAAAATATTGCAACTGTCTGACAAGTTTATAAGACCTAATGTCTTTCTGGTTTAATGAACTGTCTCCTTGAAAGCTTCAGTCTCACTTTTCACTGAGAAATAGCAAACACAGTGTTATAAAGAAACTGCTGGCAAAGAATATGCATAGACCCATGAGACACCTAAGTTCTGTCGTTGTTAAATATTTTGAAAAAGATAACCAATGGATTTCACAGGAAGGGAGTTCAAAATTATGATACAAATTGTCAATTCAGTAACTTGAATCCATTTAACAACCAAAAGCAATATGAGTTGATACTATAGCTTGCATCTTATTGAAAGCATAATGTACAATAAATATGTCATGCTATATGAATCTAATTTGAGTTGTTATTCAATACCCAGGGAAACATCAACATCGGCTCCTGATTTATTTGACAGTGATATTTTATTTCAGTTATGATACTGTCACCTATGACATCATATATGCAGCATTTTGTCATGTAATTTATAATAAAATCATAGACCAATGTGATAAAATGTAATAGTTCATGATGCACAATAAATAACAATTGTTTGTATGCAATCAATATGACACAGTATGTCATGTCAAAACATCTTGGGGAAGATGATATATTTACAACACGCACATATTTATTGCTTTTTGTATGATAGATTATTTTTAAATAATGGGCAATAGCGATGCTTATGTTTTGAATTAAATATTGAAATAATTATGTTTCCAGTATATTTGTTTTGAAATTAGCAGTGTCTAGTGTTGGTGTCTAGCTTTTTGAGCAGCACATGCTGTTAATACTAAGTCTTTTTGAGCTCAGATACCTATAATGACAATCCTTCATTCATTGCACACCTAAAACTCCTATAGATTGCTGTTTGGATCCTGAGACAGAATCTTTCCATTACAATAAAATAGTGAGACGTGTTCTTTTATACTGATTAGTTTTAGTGCTTTTACAAAGGGCCATATTTCTCCAAGAAATAAATACATAATTCCTTCTGCAATATTCCTCCAGATAAAGGGCTTGATTTTCTTCCTACTTACACTTGTGAAACTTGGGAATAATTCCATTTGAATCTATGCAGTTACACCAGTTTTGCACCAGGGTAAGAGGAGAACCCTACTCAAATACCTTCATCGTGATTAAAAATGGTGTTGGCAACTTCTTTTTCATATACTTTCTCCCTCATCTTGCTGTGCTAAATGATCTGAAAACAACTAAGTATTACAAAAACACTCAGTTTGGATTAACATGTGACTGACTTTTTTAATTAAATATTAATTTGCCGTAAATCACTAACTTGAATCTACTAAATTCATAAGAGAGCGTACTCTAAATGTGAAAATATTTATTTAAAAGTGCATGAGCCATATGTTTGTAACTGACCTCTTATATGCTATATTTATAAATAATGTTTTAATCAGCAGCCAGCATTTAGAGTGATTTAGATTGTATATATTCAGGGCTGGACGTGCAGTCCCTAGTCAAACTGATGAATTTACTCACACTACTAGTTCCATTGAGTCCAACTGAATAAACTGGGCCCACTATAATTCCTTATACTGAACTAAGAAATATAATTCTTGAAATATCTTGAGGCATTTCCTTCAGACAGCAGTACACAAATGCAGTGCAAAAAATTATTCTTCTGGAATTAGATGAAGAAAAATAAACTGAAGATACAGTCTTCAATTTTGAGAAATCATTTCAGTATAACTGAATTGCTGCAAGACTCAGAAAGTACTAGCAAGAAAGTAGTGCAGAATTTGATATTTTGCTTGTTGAATATAGAGAGATTAGACAGAATTTGTTTCTACTTGCGTAATAGAGTTGACTTGCGTGAGTAACTAGACTGAATGAATCACAGTAGATAAAAAACAGTGATTTTAAAACTGTTTTAAAATTTTAATTATTTTTTTTTCTTGTAAAAAATAAAACTGCTTAAATTAAATTTGAATGTAAAGGTCTAAACTTGCTATAATCTATTACATTCTTTTAAATATCTAAGAGATCAATAAACTCTCTTCATAAACTTCAGCTAATTTAAAGGATGCATTTTTATGTATAGAATGAGGGCAAAACACATCTTTATCTTTTGAGCTTGAGCTTTATAAATCTTACACAATACCTCATGTAGTCATTAAGTATATCTACATCATGTTCCAGTTTTATAATGGAGTCAATGTTATTTACTTTTCTCCCAAAGTCATTATTTTCTATTTCTGCCATGCACAAAAGCTTTTGCCTCAATTACTTTTGTTTTCAGTTTTGCAGAAATACTTTTTCTCTCACTTTTGCAGTCTAATCATCAGAGTCATCTAGCATTCTTAAGAGTAGGACTTCTAGTGTAGATTTCAACAATTAGAAAGTGATTGAAAAAACCTGAGTATTTTTTGTTCAGCTAACAGAAAGCAATTTAAAATTCTGTGGTGTGCATTTCTATTGACTTCCAATTTCCATTTAAATGCAGTTTGACATAACGTATTAGTAGAAAGTTAATTACCTAATCAATACATAATTCACTATTTTTAATATAATGACAAAATGTAGAAATTAAGATTCTGTATATTTTTATTATGATATAGAATTCCTTAAATAAATGTGTATTGGTCTACCTTATTCTATATCAGTTCTTATACCATGCTCATCAGTATAGTATCTGAACACCTTCCAGTAGGGCAACAGACAAAATGACTAACATCTGTCACGTTTGTTCCCTCAATCTTTTCCAAGGAGGAAGCGTGTTTAGTGGAGTGTTGATAGATAGTGTGACAGACCCAGACCAGTGGGGTACAGGAGTCTGGTAGAGGGCAAATATACTGGCCACTGGATGAGTAGTTTTCTGTTCCCTGAGTGACCAGAGCAGGGGCTGCACTAGAGTAATCAGGAACCTGCTAGAACCAGTTAAGGCAGGCAGGCTAATTAGGACACCTGGAGCCAATTAAGAAGAAGCTGCTAGAATCAATTAAGGCAGGATAATCAGGGCACCTGGGCTTTAAAAGGAGCTCACTTCAGTTTGTGGTGTGGGCTGCTGGAGGACTGAGAAGCACAAGTGTTAACAGACACCAGGAGGAAGGCCCTGTGGTGAGAATAAGGAAGGTGTTTGGAGGAGGCCGTGGGGAAGTAGCCCAGTGAGTTGTAGCTGTCATGCAGCTGTTACAGGAGGCACTGTAGACAGCTGCAGTTCACAGGGCCCTAGGCTGGAACCCGGAGTAGAGGGCGGGCCTGGGTTCCCCCCAAACCTCTCAATTAACCTGGACTGTGGGTTCTTCCAGAGGGGAAGGTCTCTGGGCTGTTCCCCAAACCACATGGTGAATCTCTGAGGCAAGAAAATCTGCTAATAAGTGCAGGACCCACCAAGATAGAGGAGGAACTTTGTCACAGTATGTATACACACATCTATCTATATACACACACACAGAGCACATGAAAAGATGGGGGTTACCATACCAACCCCATCTTTTCATATTATATATATTCCTACTGTATTTTCCTCTCCATGCATCTGATGAAGTAGGTTTTAGCCCACAAAAGCTTATGCCCAAATAAATTTCTTAATCTTTAAGGTGCTACAAGTACCTTTGTTCTTTTTGCTGATACAGACTAACACGGCTACCACTCTGAAACCTGTCAATATGGGTAGGACGCTCCTCTTGGATAGAGGAGACCTGATTCAGAACAGGGTCTTGAATATGGGTCTCTGCTATCCCAGCTGAGTGCACTAACCATTAGATTATTAGCTGTAATAGGTTTCAGGGGGTTTTCTGGTGAAAAATTTCAAAAGACCTTGGTATTCTTCTACTTCAGAATGGATGCAACTGTTAAACTCAAAATTTTTCACACACTGAAATTCTTGTTTTCTAGCCAGCCATAATTATAACGGCATATATAGAATAAAACTTTCCCAAACCACCTCACTCCCCTGCACACACAATTCTCACCCTGAGGAAAGGATAAAAGAGAACTAACTTGACAGATGGTAGTGGCATTGCTTAATGCACTACTGGAATGAACTCAGGTACAGTGGAATTGAGTATTGTCTATGTACCTACATAAACTAGAACTGTGTGGGTGTTTTGAGATATAGTACTGAATCTCCACTGGGAAATGCTGTGTATAAAATTTGACACCAATGTCCCTGATCTGTATGGATGCATGTCCCTTCTCCCTTCTATTGAGAAAGAGCTTATGGGAATCTGCCTAGATACCTGACACAGAGCACCACAGAACCTGGGTCAGCCTTGCAGCTTTCCTTTGCTGGGGGAGTGTGTGTGTGTGCCTTTGAGATACCACCCCACTCAGAAAAATGAGAAAATACAATCAATGTGAAAAACAGTTACATTTAGGATGAATGTATGTACCATTCACAACTACTAGTTACACACATTAGTTCTTCCAGCTAGGTGGTCCATATATGGTGGCCCAGACTTTCTGGATAGAGTATATTTAAATGAAGGGTATTGAAATAGTAGCAGCTGAGGGACAATTTAGAAAGTGTTAGTTTGTGGCTGCTAGTCTTCAATAAGCATACAGGCAACTAAGGAAAGCTGTAGTGTCCTACACAGAAAATTGAACTAGAATGTCCACTGGTTATTTTAGTTCTGTCATTTAAATGGAATGTCAAAGATAAGAGGGAAAGTAAAACCACAAACAATGTGTTTGGCTGCTGAAACCACATTCTGTATTTATATTTCATACACAGAATAGGAAACAAAAAGACTCCACTTACTCTTTCCAAGTGTCTCTGAAATATGATTACCATGGTTGCTTATTCTCCTTGACCAATCCCTATTAAAAAGGCACTTTCTAGTTCTTGAAAGAACTTAAACAAATTTAAATGATTTATGAACATCTCCAAGCACTTAAAGAAGTAATAGTACCATTTTCAGTGACATCTTAATCAATGGGCAGTGATAGCTATGTAATCTAGTCTAATAATAGATAGTGCATATAAATGTGGTTTCAAGCATAATTCATCCTACTGCTTCTCTGGGGGCCTTTCTAACCAATAATTTCAAGATTTGATATGTGCTGGGTACACTAATAAAAGAATATTTAGCTAGAAGGAACATTGTTTCATGGCTCTACTCATTAATTCACGTGAATCATCAATTACCATTGCTGAAAACTGAAAACTTAGTTATCGTTTCAACTAGTTTTCAAATAAAAATATTTGGATGGAATGTATGTACAGAAGTTTAGCAATGTGATTTCTGAAGGTTTATATTCTCTTTTGTGATGGCTTCAATTATTCAGGATGGTGGAAAGCTGTAGGCTCCGATAGTCAAGTAGCCCCGAGCCTATGAAATCTAGGTGCCTAATTCCCCTAGGGTCCTTTTAAAATCCCAGTCCTACTCTTTTATCATTATCAGGTTTCAAGCCTGATGTGGTATCAATAGCAAAGCTAGGGCTAGCCTGACTTTTAGATCACCACTGTCGTATCTGTCTTGTCTGCTTAGATAGTAAACTCTTCAAGGCAAGGACTGCATTTAACTATGCATCTGTACAACATATTGATTTGGGTCTCTAGATGATACATCAGTAAAATGATTAAGAATTATAATAAGTTTAAATAATTCTTCAGACGTGGGTCTGATGACCTCCCTTGAGAGTTTATACATCACAGTTTAATGAGATCATTAGCAGGAAAAATTTCCTGAAACAATATTCAGCCTACATATTCCTGGCTGAATCGCTGCACTGAACGACCGCTAAATGATCATAAACCTACAGTGCTTTGGTGGTGGCCATGAAGGTAAAGTAAGAAGTTACTTAGCTGGATCTTGTATTACTTGTTAAACCAAAACTCTGTTTGCTTGAAGGGAATTTTGTGTGTGCTAGGAATGAAGGATCAGGTCCAAAATACTGGTTGAGAAAATACCCTACTAAGGATTGTAACACTATCATATCCTACTTTGGACTATGATCTTATCATATCACCTAAGCTAAGTAGTATTAGGTCTGATAGGTACTTAGGAAACTTCAAATGATCATTCAAGTGCTTCTGGATGGTTGAAAAGATCATACTTTTCCCTGTTGATTAGTGCTGAACTAGTGCCCAAGCATGGTGTAAGGACAGACTGTTGCTGCAGGAAGTACCATCTGTCAGATGAGACATAAAACCAATATCCCCTTAACTACATCTGTTCATTTGTAACCCTTCTGCCAGGTAGAGCCAACAGCAACCAGGGCCGGGTTCAATATCTAGGGGTTCCTTTCCATTGATACAACACAGAACCACCTCGAGCCTGGGAAACTTACACACCACCTCTGAGAGGCAATACTTTCCACTCGCAAGCACAGAGTCTGAGTGTAGAAAAGAAACTTTTAATTAAAGGAGGGAAGTAACTCCGTGTTAACTTGGGAAAACACTTCAAACAGGGTTCATAAATATAAACCATGAATAAAAGACCCACCCTCAAGTAGGTTAGGCAGTGTCCTTTTCCCCTCAGGTTCTTATGTCCAGCAACCCAAAAGTCCCTTTCACATGCACCCCACTCACAGTTGCTGTCCTTGGTCAGTGCAGACCCAGAATTCAGAGGTTCATCTGCAGAGTTCACCCCCCCCCTGGGTGGGGTAAAGAGGTACCTTACTCAATCCGCTGCTTGGGCAGTCGCTCACTGCCCCTCTCTGCTGGCCACTCCTGCTGGCCACTCACTGGCCACTCCTGCCAGCCACCTGCTCCCTGCTCTTGCCACGCCTCTCCACCAACTGCCCTGCTGGCTGCTCATTGTGCCTCTCCGCCGCACCAGCCACTTGTTCACCAGCTATCAGTTACCTTCTGCTGTGACCTCTGAACATCAATCAATTAGTAATTGTCAGCTCTTTAGCAGGATGTGCAGAAACACAGCCCATCTCAAGTGATTTCAGCTCTCAGTGATTTTCAGCTCTTAGCAGGCAGGGCAGAAATACAGTACTACCACAACTGACTTCAGCTCTGATTGGGCTTTTAACATGACAAAGAGGCTCCTAATAAAGCTTATCTAGCTATAGTCTTTGAACACTGGGGAGAAACAGATTAAACCAATCTAGGGAAGACCCTTGAGGATGTGCAGCCTCCTGGATGGGGATGCCCATCCCGACACCTCTTACTTTCACAGGTCTCTGACATTCGAGCCGTGCTTAATGAGGTTCTTTCAACTGAGGGTGGCCCCCCTCATTTGGGACAGGTTAAGCACAGTCCTGGTTTCCTGTATTCCTACAATAATTACAACACTGGTAACCATATTTCACTACCCCTGCATTCAGTACTATGGTCATTTGTAACCAACAGCAGCCAGAGTTGATCCTTTGACACAGCTGTATCTGATGAATATGTAAACAGAGCTGGAGCAAACTGTATTTACATAAACACACCCATAGTCTTTTCTCCTGCCTACTAGCTGTCAGGGAAGCATTCATTCAGACCCAGTTTATGCATTTAAATGTTTTAATCTTGTTTTGTTTGGTTTGTTTTGGTGCTAGCGGGATGAATTTGTGCCCTTGACAAATTTAAGCCAAGGTTATTTCCCCACTGTAGGTTGCATTATCTGTGATACTCTTCTTCACTAAATTTTCCTAAATTGTTGGGTAGCGTTGATGTGCACTGTCAAACAGTTGCTATAATTCATCATGGTGGTGATGCAAAATTATATTTCAGTGGTGGGCAAAATGACTGTATATGCATTGTGGTCCAGTCCTGGTCATTTTTTAATCAATGGGAGTTTGATTTCCTACTTTTTTTGTTTTCATAAAGATTCAGGAATGGTTACAAAACTGGACCCTCAAAGCATGAACAATCAAGTTTAATATAAAAAAATTTAACCAATAAGCTAAATCTTTCAATATTTATGCAAGAAAATTACTTTTGGTGTTAGTAAAGACTAAGGCCTGGTCCAGATTGGGGGAGGGGGATCAATCTAAGTTACGCAACTTCAGCTATGTGAATAACGTAGCTGAAATCAACGTACTTAGATCTACTCACTGCGGTGTCTTCACTGTGGTAAGTCGACTGCTGACACTCCCCCGTCGACTCCGTCTGCGCCTCTTGCTCCGGTGGAGTACAAGAGTCGATGGGAGAGGGCTCGGCGGTCGATTTATCGCATCTAAACTAGATGCGATAAATCCTCCCCCACCGGATCGATCGCTGCCCATCGATCCTGCGGGTAATGTAGACAAGCCCTAAGTAATGATCACACAGCTGTGCCCAATACCAAT
The DNA here is from genome assembly GCF_011386835.1 of Chrysemys picta bellii. Classification (NCBI taxonomy): domain Eukaryota; kingdom Metazoa; phylum Chordata; order Testudines; family Emydidae; genus Chrysemys; species Chrysemys picta. Next base: position 260,436,013 of record NC_088792.1, read on the forward strand.
ACACAGGTGTCCAGATGTTATGATGATAAGAATTGTGCATTAAAACTTTGTGTATGTTCTCTTTGGAGTTGACTGGGAACTATTAACACCCACTTGTCAGGGTTTTACATATAATAATCCTGAGGTTTATCTCTGTGTAATGCTTCCTGGAAGTCCTAAAAAGACAGAATTTTGTCCTGTGTTTCAGTAAAAAGTTAAGTTGTGATGCAAGAAGAGGAGTGTGGGAGAGTTATACATAATATTGCCTCTGCATCTGCCTAATTTGCTTCTGATAAGTAATGTGAGCCGAGTTGTCTCAAAGGGGAACAGGTAGGGAGAAGGGAAAGAGGCATTCCAGCTTTTTCTGTGGAAACATGAAATAATCAGAGTGAAATAAGAGCAAATTTCCATACCACATGCATTTCCCTCCAGTTGTAGAACTTGACTCCTGAATGAGTGGACCAAAATTCATTAAACTGATTTGGTAATTAATGAAGTGTTATGTTTTCTTATAACACAACTACTTTTAGTCAGAATGAGCTTTATTTTATTAGAGAAAAAACAGGAAGAACAAAAATAAGGTCTCCCTCAGAGCACAACGTGTGTGCCCCCTCAGTAGCTAGTGGAAGACAAAATGGCATCTGATGACAAAATGACAGCTGCTGCTGCAGCAGGGAGGGACACTTCCCGCCATTTGAAGATGCAATACATAGAAAGCAAGCCAGAACAGATGCAAGTTACATACATCAGATATCAACCTTGAAACATTCAGGGGCCAAGAGCTACAAGAAAAACCTTTAAGGATTTGGACATTCAGTTTGGATAAGCCTCCAAAGAATTGAATGTATTCTATTATGTATGTAAGTGCTGGGCCATGTGACTGTGGTTACATGAATGGGTCATTCCCTGGTTGACAGGCATAACACTTGATGTATGTTCAAGTAGGAAATAAAATAAAAGGAAAGATCATTGCTTGATTGCAGTGGAATAATGTGCATAGCACAGAACGGAACATATCTAATAAACCTCTGTGATCAAAAAAATTGCACTAGAAATCTTGGATCTTTCTTGAGATTGTATTAATACTCCTAGTTTCAGTTGCATCAGAAGTGATAAAAAAGAATATTTTAATACTGTAATTTAGTATTTCTGCTCCTGTGAGAATGTGTGGTTTTGATGGAAAAGTGGTTTTAAACAATTCAAAATCAGAATAGATTGTTTTGTTTAAACCTTTTAGTGTCATTTTTTTCACTGTTTTGATTGTTTCATTTTGACTTTCTTGTTTCATTTTGATTATTTATTGTATAATAGGATATAATGTATTAAAAATTTCATTTTAGGAAGGTTGTTTTGATGTTTCCAAATCAACATATTTCAGAATATTTAATTCATCAAAATATTTAAAGATTTTGAATTTTTATCACAATTTGTGACGAAAACAAATATTGAAATGTCAGAATTTCCCATGGGATGGAAAATCAGTTTCTCAGAGCAGCGCTGTTTTGTCAAAGAAATTGATGCGTTTATGGCAAAGGCATAACAGAAAATAGCCTGTGTTGCTATTATCTAATAATAAGTATGGTGTCACTTGCAAGATAAGCCACTTCTTTGGAAAAATCACGATTGTAATTATTGTTGTTCCTAATAAATATTTAGTTAATCAAATGTTCTCAGGCTTTAATTTTGAGTTTAGAGGATGCTAAAGGATGTCCAAAATATTTTAAAACTTTACATTATAAAGTATTTTAATATTGAATTTCTGGTTGTAAGTTGCATTCATTCTGAATATGGGTGCCCTGCCTATTTGTTCAGGGATGAGTTTGTCATAACAGATGGAAGAGAAGTGGTTGCTGTGGCTAGGGCCAGAAATACATTTTACAGAAAAAAATTAGTAATTAGAAAAATAACAAAATAAAACAAAAACACAAACATGAGATGAATAAAGTAAACCCACAACAGAGATTTGTATTTTTAGGGATAAACTACAAATACAAATGTGAGCAAACTGACTATGCATATGACCTCTGTTTACCTTTGTCCTCTCATTTCTATTTCCACTCCTTTGATACATTATCTATTGTGTCATCTCTACAAAGATCCTGACAAAAAAATAATGCAAGTACTTACCCTTACTTATTTGAATAGTCTCATTGAGGTAAGCAGCTATGTGTTTGCATGATGAGGTTCTTAAAGTTGTGACTGGGACTCTCTTCATGTGTATTTGTACATCACCTAGCACAATGGGGCTCAGATCATGATTGGGAACGGGGGGAAGGATAGCTCAGTGGTTTGAGCATTGGCCTGCTTAACCCTTGAGCAGGCCATTTAGGGATCTGGGGCAAAAATCAGTACTTGGTCCTGCTAGTGAAGGCAGGGGGCTGAATTCAATGACCTTTCAGGGTCCCTTCCAGTTCTAGGAGATAGGTATATCTCCATATATTATTATAATTTTGAACTCTACTAGTAAGGCTTTGGTTTTATCAGTAGCACTAGCAACTAAGTTGTGTTTAAAATTGCTTCATAGTAATAAAGCTGAAAATAAATTTAAACAAGAAAAACCTTGGGGCCACTACAAGAAATTACAATAAGACTTATAATACACTGAAAATGACAAAGAAATTACTTCACTAAAATTACATGACAAAGTTCTTCAGACAATCAACAACAAAAAATTCTCTGGGAGTTAGAAGGAAAAAGATGGAGGGGGAAAGAAAGAAAAATGAGAAAAGGTCTTCAGTCTGTAACCCAGAAATAAAGATCAAAAGAGAGGTTTCAGAGTAGCAGCTGTGTTAGTCTGTATCCGCAAAAAGAACAGGAGTACTTGTGGCACCTTAGAGACTAACAAATTTATTAGAGCATAAGCTTTCGTGGACTACAGCCCACTTCTTCGGATGCATATAGAGTGATATAGTGTTTCAATATATGTTTCACTCTATATGCATCCGAAGAAGTGGGCTGTAGTCCACGAAAGCTTATGCTCTAATAAATTTGTTAGTCTCTATGGTGCCACAAGTACTCCTGATCAAAAGAGAGATGCTTAAAAAGCATAAATTCCTAATAAAAACAACCTGCTTTATGAAAATGTTATTCCAGAGTTACCTACTGTTACATTTAAGTCTATCAAAGTAAAAAGGAAACAAAGTACAGTCGTAGACAGGAATAACATACATACTGTTAATTGACATCTTTGTTTTGTTTTTGTTCTTTGGTTTTTTTTAATTAAGATTATCATAATTTGACAGAAACACTAATGTTAATACTAAAGAAGAAAATGCTGTAAATGCATAGTTTGTTGTTACATCTTGATCCTGTTACCAAACTATACTTAGTAAAATAAAGTCTGGAAAATCTAACATCAAACAGTGTAATATGTAAGGAAGCTTTCTAATAAAGCTAAAATATTTTCTCATTTGTGCCATTATGATAGCTTCAAATAGGAGTCAAGAGAGATGTGGAATATGAATGGAACCAATACTGTATTATTTCTTTGACTAATGGACTTCTCTTAACAGACAGCTTGTGATAAATATGCCAATCAAATAGCGATATATTTTCAGAAATGTGATGCCTGTTCATGGCATACATGCTTTTACCTCTTCTCAAAATACGAAAGACGTGCCTATATTCATTTTCTGTAATTACAGGGCCAAAACCTAGGCCCAGTTCACATTGCCATAAGGGATTTATATCGCTTCCTTGAACAAAGTTACCATTGATTTATGCCTCCTTAACCAAGAAAAATTTACCCTGTATATTTGTATGGACTTTGTTATCCTGCAACTTCATTTGCTCTTTCCTTAAGAGCTGCTAACCTTGACTCTCTTCTTTGCTCACATTACTGCATCTTACATAATCTCCATAGTCTCAAACTGCCTTATATATAGTAATGATTCTTCACTGATGATACCCCTTGATGGAATTGATATCCCAGCTTTACAGATGGTGGAATGAAACAAGGAAAGGTCATGTGTTTTTCTCAGTACCCCACTGCTTTCCCAAGTCTATGACAGAACTGGCTATTAAACCCAGATCTTCTGAGTCCAGTTTAGTGCCTTTACCTCAAAACTATCCTTTTTCCTCTGCTGTTATGACAATATCCTGCAATACTCTGGAGAAATACTGAATTAAGTTATTGAATTACCTTTAAGTATTTTAGGGGTTAATTGTATTAAAAGGGCCAGTACGTATGTACTATTAGGCTTTGTATCTATTTCCATGGGGGGGACGGACCATAGCCCTCCAGCAACTAAGAACAGGGTGGGGGGGAGAGAAGTGGGGAGGCAAATTCACTCAGGTTGCAACACCTCCAGACAGCTGCCACCACCTTGCATATACTGGTTCAAACTGCATTCTCCAGGGACCAACAACAAAGATGGATTTTGGTTAGATAGCCTGAATTAAAACTGACATGGGGCCTTCTTTCTGATCCAGCACATGAACAGGAGTTTTCATCCAAAGGAGGACCCAAACTTTAGGGAAGGGTTGGAAGGTCTTTGGCCCACTTAGTATCCATAAGACTTGGGTGATGGTTCTGAGCTAAAGTTGTGATGAACTAGTGACACCAGGAAAAGCTCTTGTGTATGGTTTCAAGGACTAATCACCAAACAGTATCCATATTGGAGTGAGAGGGTGATGTCTAGTGATTTTATTATCATGCATGTAGGTTCTTTTATTATTTTTAATACCTTTTTTTTGTAATGCTTTTACCTTAGAAATATACATGCTTGCTTATAAATAGGGCTCCGTGTTTGTCATGGAGGTCGCGGAAGTCACACATTCTGTGACTTTCTGTGACCTCCGTGACTTCTGAAGTGGCTGGTATGGTTGACCCCAGGGCCACCCCAGCAACTGGCTCTGGGGCCAGCTGCTCATGTGGCCCTGGGACAGCCGCACTGGACACTGCTGGAGCAGCCCTGGGGACCACCTGAGCAACAGTCTCTGGGGCAGCTGGAGCAGTCGCTCTTGGCAGCCCCCGGCAGCTGGTGCTGCTGGCCCTGCACCCCCCCCCCCAGCAGCAGCCCCATCGGGAATCCCCTGCAGCAGCGGCTCTCACTTCCCTCTAGAAGCAGCCCCTTGGGGTGCCCCCCCCAGCAGTGGCCTCCCAAGATTTAGTCAGAGGTATTTATAGTATAAGTCATGGAGAGGTCCCAGGCTGTGAATTTTTGTTTATTGCCCGTGACCTGTCCATGACTTTTACTAAAAATACCCATGACTAAATCGTAGCCTTACTTATAAAAAGCTTATAAACTGTAGCAATTTCACTGTGTATCATTGCTGAGGAAAGAAACAAAACAGACATACTTAAGCAGACTGTCTTTTGCTGTGAAGATCACAGTATAGTCATGAAACTATTCAGCATGGAAATAACCTGTTGGAAGGGCAAGAGTTGCATGGAGGGAGCCAGAAGTCTAGAGTGGGTGTCCTTGTTGGACCATAAAGGGAGAATACAAATGCAGTTTCTGTGAACTGTAACACCTCCCTTTTTTGAATGAAATAGGGCTACATATAAGAACTTTTGAACTTCCCAAACACAGTGTGAAAGTAAAATGAATTATACTAAAGAAATAGAAGGAATTAAAGAATGCTGTATGTACCTTTAAGTAGAAATTAGAAATGCTGCAAGCCAGGTGTTCAGGAAAGCAGACATTAACTGCTTAACTTGCCACTTAAGGGCAATTGGTGAAGCATTAGTCTTAGATCGATAAGAGTTAACAAGGAAGCAGGATATGCATATTGTGCTCCATGCATATTTTACAATTTTGCTCTCTCTGTCCTTTTGTTTAGTTTGCACCCTTTTATCTGTATGAATAAGACTGTTTGAATCTTGCATGGTGGCTCACATTATCTGATTGTATTAGCAGAGTGCTGTGCTAATAAACAGAGTGGTCTTGACAAAATTGTGAGTCCTGATTCTAACTTTGACAATTTGGAGGTTCCACCGAGATGGCAACCGTCTTCACTGGGGCTGTGTGATTTCTGACCGTTTTTGTAGGACGACCGTGGTAGCCGGCACCTGGGCATTTGGCCCGAGCGGTCCTCCTCCTGAACGGAAGGGCACACAACCACAGTGAGGTCTACGCCATTGAACCTGTTGGTTCCCACTCTGTTCTGGTAGGGATCCCAGGATCTGGCATCAGGAATCTGGTCAGGTAATTATTTCTGTGTTTTGTCCGGACTGAGGACTGTCCTGTCTCTGTGTCTATCTGTCCTCCTGTGGAGTGTTTGAGTCTGGGTGCCATCTCCGTCCGGGGATCGGCCGACCAAGGGGTTCCTGTCCCCACGGTCTGAGTGAGTGAAATCTGCACAATCGCAGCCGCACCACACCTTGGGTAAAACCCTTGGTGTGAAAGCAAGGGCGATTGAGGCAGTAGCCTGTGGGCTCCTTTTGTGTGTTGCACCGGGCATCGCTCTGACGAACCCGAATTTCCTTCTTGTGTGATTGGTGTGTGTGTAAAGTCCTCCTGTATGGGTAACCAGACGTCTAAGTCGGGACAGTTCCCTAAAGGAACGCCGGCTCATTTTATGTATTTTAGGAAGGGTCCGGACTCCTGTAAATTTCTGGAAAAATGGTCTAGGCTAACTCAGGGAGATCCCAAAACTCAGTGGCCACTGTTAGGATCTTGGGACAAGGACCGAGTAGACGTCTTAAAAGACAAACTCGGCCAATCTAAAACTAAATTGGCCAGAGGAGAGGTTGATTGTTTCATGCAGTGGTGGGAAGAGGCAAATCGTAGGTGGACAGAATCGAAACTCGCCTCTCTCAAAGATTCAAATGATAAGTTAAAAGCTTTATTGAAAACCTCCTCTCCCACCACCAGACCGAGCGCTCCCCTTTTTCCCGTTCTCCGAGCAGATCCCCCTTCATACTCCTGTCTCTCTGTGAAAAAAGATGAAGAAAACTCCTTGTTAGATTCTGGGGATGATGATGAGGAAGACGCATTAATTGGCTTGGCAGCCTTGCGTCGGATCAATAGACCGTCACCAGATTCCCCAGCTCAGGAACAATTTCCAGAGATCTCCAGTTCAGACCCATCTGGATCGTCCGATACCACCCAGGCCCATTCCTCTGATACCGCTCTGCCCCGTAAAAGCTTACGCTTGGGCCTTAAAAATATCCAGGCTCCCCTCTGAATCCTGCATACTGGGGGCCAAGACGGGGGTCCCACTTGGAGCTATAAACCCTGGACTCGTACAGAACTCCTTTCAGTTGTAAAAGGCTTTCCAAAGCCCCGGGAAAATCCTACCAAATTCGCAGAGGAAGTTTTGTTAGTATGTGACACCTATGAACCCTCTGAGGCAGACCTCCTGCAGCTGTGCAAGCTACTTACCCCTAGTGAGCATGAAAAATGGCTCACAGCAGCAAATTGGCTCGCAGCTGACCGCCACTCTACTTTACCAGACACTGGTCCTAATGCTGAATACCAGAAAAGGTGTAAGGAGTGAGCTAAAAATCTATTTGAAGCCATCCCTCGGGTATGGACTCCTAAAACTAACTGAAAGGTTTCAGAGTAGCAGCCGTGTTAGTCTGTATCCGCAAAAAGAAGAACAGGAGGACTTGTGGCACCTTAGAGACTAACAAATTTATTAGAGCATAAGCTTTCGTGGACTATAGCCCACTTCTTCGGATGCATACTGGACGGCCATAAACGGCTGTAAGCAACGACAGGGAGAAAACCCGGGTGACTATCGCTCCCGGTTAACTGACATTTTTCTGCAACATTCTGGTATACAGCAACCGGATAAAAATGGACAGGGCGCCCTGGCCTCCTACCTGCTGTTGGTAATATGCTAAAACGAATAAGTGTTGGGTGGGAGACCGAAACCATGGACAAATTGCAAACAGTGGCAGAGCACTGCCAACGTACTTTAAAAGGAAAGGAGGAACAATCAGCTCAACAGTTAATGGCCCTGCAAATACAGCATTATTCAGGACAGGGCAAACAGTACCGGGGACGGGGAAAATACCAGGGACGGGGACGTGGTCGAGGGAGGGGCCGAGGAACTGGATTTTCGGGTTATGGGGATGTTTGTAATTACTGTAAGCAGCCCGGACATTGGAAGAACGAATGTCCGAGCAGGCCTAATAACTCTGTAAATAACCAGCTAGACCCCCTGCCGGCACAGCCAGTCAGTCCCCAGCCTTACTTTGTCCCACAGCAATGACGGGATGCCAGGGAACCTCAGGAAATTTTAGCTCCTTTACTACCTCTCACTCCCACGGGTGAGTGTGTGTTAACTATCAATGATTTGTCTCTCCCTTTCCTTGTTGATACGGGAGCTTCGCTCTCTGCAGTTCGTACTACTGACCTGCCTGCGGTTCCCTGCTCCAGAAAAACTGTGTCTGCTGTGGGCATTTCGGGAATCCCAACCCCTTATCCCCTTTCAAAACCTCTACCGGTCCAGGTTGGTCCCCTATCTGCAGATCATGCCTTTCTTCTCTCTGACTCCACTCCAGTAAACCTTTTGGGTCGGGATCTGTTATGTAAACTTGGCTGCACCATATACTGTTCCCCGGATGGTGTCTATTTGCAAATTCCCCAGTCCTCTCTGAGTGATTCTGTGGCCACCCTGCTGTCTGAGACCCCCCTTTCCACCCCAGTCCCTTGTTGCACACTGGTCCCGTCCCTTGAACACCTAATTTCGCAGGTCCCATCCTCTCTGTGGCCAACCCATCCCTCTGAGGTGGGCCACCTAAATACTGACCCCGTCTGCATTACTGTTGACTCCTCCAAACCTCTGCCTCGCCTGTCTCAATACCCTTTAAACCCCGAAGCCGAGGCTGGCATTGCTCCGGCCATGACCGCCCTGCGGGAGCAAGGCATTATTGTTCCCTGCTCCAGTCCCTGTAACATCCCTATCCTCCCGGTTCGAAAAGCTGATGGCAAATCATGGCGATTTGTTCAGGACCTTCGAGCCATTAATCGTATTGTCATACCTGCCTTTCCTGTTGTCCCTAACCCAGCAACGATTCTGGCTTCTATCCCACCAGAGGCAACTCATTTTACTGTTGTTGATTTGTGTTCTGCTTTCTTTTCTGTTGCGGTTCACCCTGACTCCCAGTACCTCTTTGCCTTTTCTTACAAGGGACAGCAATATACATGGACTACGCTTCCCCAGGGGTATACTGAAAGCCCATCTTACTTTTCCCAGGCACTAGCCCGAGACCTAGCTGACCTTGTTTTCCCATCCGGGTCCACTCTAGTCCAATATGTAGATGATCTACTCCTCTGTTCCCCCTCATTATCTGCCTCAAAAACTGATTCTTTAGTGCTCCTTACTGCCCTAGCAAAAAAAGGTCACAAGGCTTCTCGCTCAAAACTACAGCTCTGTCAAGCCTCTGTCACATACCTTGGTTTTCTCCTCTCCCAGGGTTCCCGTACACTTTCTCCCGCCCGCGTCCAGGCTATCCTTAGCTTTCCCCGACCCCGCTCCCCACGCCAGGTCCGAAAGTTTTTGGGCATGGCTGGATTTTGCAGGCAATGGATTCCCCAGTATGCCTCCCTTGCAAAGCCTCTCCAGGAACTCACTCGACTCTCTGTGCCTGACCCCATGCCATGGCCCCCTGAAGCAGACTCTGCCTTTGTTTCCCTCAAACAGGGTTTGGCTTCTGCCCCTGCTTTAGGGCTGCCTGACTACTCTAAGCCCTTTACCCTTTTCTGCCATGAACAATCTGGGTGTGCACTTGGAGTTCTCACTCAGGTGCACGGAGGCAAGAACCGCCCAGTGGCTTACTTCTCTGCCACTTTGGACCCTGTGGCCCAAGGCTTACCCCCCTGTCTACGTGCTGTGGCTGCTGCAGCGCGCCTAGTTGAAATGTCCGAATCCCTTGTCCTTCGCTCTCCCCTTACCCTCATGGTCCCTCACTCTGTGGAAACCCTGCTGTTACAACGTAACACAGGCCACCTCTCCTCCGCTCGCCTTACTAGGTATGAACTTTTACTGCTGTCAGCTTCGTATATTACTGTGAAGCGTTGTTCTCAGTTAAACCCTGCCACTCTCCTTCCTTTGTCTGATGACGGTGATCCCCACGACTGCCTTGCAACTGTTTCTGCTGTCACCGTCCCGCGCCCTGACCTCTCCGATGCACCTCTCCCTAACTCTGACCTTGTTTTGTTTACTGATGGTTCCTGTTTTCGAGACAACCAAGGTCGTCTCCTTGCAGGGTACGCTGTAGTGTCACTCGCTGAGACCCTAGAAGCTGCGCCTTTACCTTCTGTAACCTCAGCACAAGTTGCCGAATTGGTTGCCCTCACCCGTGCCTGCTTTTTGGCAGAGGGATGCTCCGCCACTATTTACACTGACTCCCGCTATGCTTTTGGGGTTGTACATGACTTTGGCACCCTCTGGCAAGCTAGGGGTTTCCTTACTTCTGCCGGTACCCCTATTAAGAATGGCCCCTACATCGCTGCCCTCTTGTATGCAGTTTTACTTCCGTCTGCCCTAGCTATTGTTAAGTGCCCTGGCCACTCGATGGCAGATACTGATGTTGCTAAGGGTAACGCATTTGCTGACGCCTCTGCTAAACATGCTGCTGCCATAGAACCTTCCCCAGATGCATTTCTAGGTTCCCTTTCTGTTTCTATACCACCGCCGTCCCTCACTAACCTCACCCTGCTCCAAGACTCTGCCCCAGAAGTCGAAAAAGACTCCTGGATTGCCCAGGGTTGCTCTCTATATCCTGATTCCCTTTGGCGTTCGCCTATGGTGCCTTTGTGGCCCCCTTTTCACTCTATCCGTCGCTGGCCGACCTGCTACACGGTGTTTCGCATGTCGGAAAGGAGGGGATGGTCTCTGCTGTAACTAAGGCAGGATGGTGGGCCCCGCATTTCAGCTCCTTTGCAGCCCGCCACTGTGCTGCCTGTACCACTTGCCAAAGCCACAATATTGGTAAACCTGTAAAAGTGGCTCAGGGGTTCCGGGGCCTGCCCCAGGCACCATTCTTGCATTGGCAACTTGATTTTGTACAAATGCCTAAGTGTCAACGATATGAATTTATTTTGGTTATGGTATGTTTATTTTCTGGTTGGATTGAAGCCTTTCCTTGTCGCAAGGCTGATTCACTGTCTGTTGCTAAATGTTTGTTAAATCATATTATGCCTGCCAAGGGAATTCCTGCCACTCTGTCCAGTGACCGGGGTACACATTTTACCGGACAAATTGTTCAACACCTGGATCGTATATTACATATCACACACCTGCTGCACTGTCCCTACCATCCACAAAGTGCAGGTGCTGTGGAAAGGCGAAATGGTGTACTTAAGAATAAGCTTGCTAAGATTTGTGACTCCACAGGGTTAGGCTGGACAGCAGCTTTACCACTAGCCCTTATGGAAATGCGATCCACTCCATCCCAAAGGCATAAATTAAGTCCCTTTGAAATTGTTATGGGACGGCCCATGCGAGCTATGGCTACCATTACTCCAGTCCCAGACTTGAACTTGACTCACAGTACGCTCCTTCAATATTGCAAGGGATTAATGCAAGCTGTAAGTCACTTCCATTCACAGGTTCGAGCCGCCTGGCCAACAGAACCCACCTCTGATGCTTGCCACAACCTCGAGCCAGGTGACTGGGTCTACGTACGGCACCATCATCGAAAACACGCCTTGGAACCCCGGTGGAAGGGTCCTCATCAGGTACTGCTTACTACCCAGACAGCTGTTAAACTATCTGGCATTGCAGCGTGGATACATGCTTTGCAGTGTAAGAAGACACCCTCCCCGGCGAACCAATCATCACCTCAGGACTGCGCAGAGTCAATTTTGACTCCGGAAGAAGACGTAGAGGAACAGCCTGCAATACCTTACAATCTACGCTCTCGTAAGGGTTGCCAGAAGCAGACGACGACCTAAAGCAAGGCCCGAGAAGGAGCAGTAGTGAGCCTAGCGCCTGCTGCCTGGTGGACGTAAAACCGTAACTACGGTTCCCTCAGTTGAGGTTGTCAGAACCAGAAGGGCCTTGCCTCCAACAATGCACCTATGGTGGCGCCTGTTCCTTGGCTGCTGGTGTCTTAAGGCCTGGGGAGCCCACAATGACAATTCTTTTATCCAGCAGCAAGTGTGGATAGCTCAGACTCTTAATATTTCTAATTGCTGGGTCTGCAGCCACATCCCAGCTCACTCTCAAGCTGGTGTTCCTGTCCTGGCAATCCCACTCAATTCCCCAGAGCTCACTGGGGGACTTCGTCCGTTTAACAAAATATGGAACAGCAATGACACTTGGGAAGCAGTGGGAATAAACGTATCTAAATGGATAAGTGTGGTGGAGGGAAAAGGTCATTGGTGTTGGGTGTGTAATGGGACAGGGCTGGATCTGGGAAAAAGTCGTTGCCTTCAGCATATTGTGGCAAATGGTGTATGGGATTATTCGAACAAAACTAAAGAGTGGCGGGCTGGGTATGGGGATATGAATTTTTTCTCAACCTGGGATCAAACAGAAAAATCAATTTCATGTTCCCCCTACAGTAATCTTAGTGGAAACAATACAATCTTCCAATGCCATGCAAATAACACCACTCCTCGTAAGGAGAATTACCCTGTGCCCTTCAGAGGATATTACTCCTCCTTTGTAGGCACCTATGTGACAAATGGGTGCAACCGACCCTTCCCAGCCTTAATAGGCCATCATTGGGTTTGTGGGACCAAAGCTTATACTGTGTTACCAGCTAACTGGTCAGGTATCTGTTATCCCGCTCGACTCTTCCCACAATTCCGAGTGCTGGGGTCCTTCCCACGAGAACGCCTGCGTAATTTCAGTCGAAGAAGAAGGGACTTATCAGATGCCCAATGGTATGTAAATAACATAAGCCCCTTGACCTGGGAAGAGGCCATTGGCAGTTCCCTTATCCCACTTGGGGGAGTAATACACCATGCAAAAAGGCTCCTAAGGTTACAAGCAGTAGTTGAAATAATGGCAAATGAAACCGGAGAGAGTTTAAAAACCCTGGCCAAAGAAACAGGGGCGATCCGACAGATGGCCCTCCAAAACCGTCAGGCACTGGACATAGTGCTGGCGGCCAAAGGAGGGACCTGTGCTCTCATTGGAAAAGAATGTTGTGTGTTCATACCTGATGACACCAATGAGGTAATAGATCGCGCTAGTCACTTAGAACAAATTGCATCTCTTCCCCATGAAGAGCCAAGTTCTTTATGGAAGTGGCTAAGTAACCTATTCAATTTCTCTGGCATAGGAAACTGGTTGTTTCAGGGAGCCCTCACTATCCTGTGTGGAATCCTAATGATTTTTGTATGTTTTCAGTTAATCTCCTGTTGTATCCAGAATTGTGTAAGGTATGCCACTCAGGTGACTACCCCAAACCAGAGTGCTAATATGATGATGTTAAATATCGCTGATGAACGTAGAGATAAAAAACTATTAATATGTGGAACCCAGTAATTGTTGGTCTTTGCGTAAGCTTGACCAAAAGGAGGGATTGTGAAAGTGAAATGAATTATACTAAAGAAATAGAAGGAATTAAAGAATGCTGTATGTACCTTTAAGTAGAAATTAGAAATGCTGCAAGCCAGGTGTGCAGGAAAGCAGACATTAACTGCTTAACTTGCCACTTAAGGGCAATTGGTGAAGCATTAGTCTTAGATCGATAAGAGTTAACAAGGAAGCAGGATATGCATATTGTGCTCCATGCATATTTTACAATTTTGCTCTCTCTGTCCTTTTGTTTAGTTTGCACCCTTTTATCTGTATAAATAAGACTGTTTGAATCTTGCATGGTGGCTCACATTATCTGATTGTATTAGCAGAGCGCTGTGCTAATAAACAGAGTGGTCTTGACAAAATTGTGAGTCCTGATTCTAACTTTGACAACAGCATTTTCATGAAGCTTCACCAATCAACTGTGACATAAATACACCACAAATATCCATTGTAAAAATTCCCTGCTTTGAATTCTCTATCTTTGACATGGTTGACTCTGCTGGAACTAATAAAATCTTTCAAATTGATAGAACTTGTAAGGCTTCCCAGAGTTCGCTATGGGCGCAGACCTACTTCTTCTAAACCTTATTGGAGTCTTTCCATTGAATTTAATGGGAGTAGGATGGAAGAATCAGTGAACAAACCAACTTCAATTAAAGTGACCCTGATGACCAGAAAAGTCTCAGGCTGTGCTGTCAGTGCCTCCTGGAAGTGGTTGAATGTCAGTGGGACAGAAGTGACCCTACCCACATCCACCCACAACCCGCAACGAAGGACTATCTGCTGATGGAAAGAAAAAAAAACAACACTGATATGGGACTTTGGGATTGCAAATTGGTGAAAATTGTAGTTAAAATTGTAGTTCTTTTCCCACCTGTAAACCCCTTTGTGTTCATTTATGAATTGACATCCTCAACTGGACAACATCCGGGGAAGAGACAATTCATTTTAGGCTGAAACACTCCCTTTTATACCCAAACATTGAGCAGGAAAGTTTGGGGGAGGCAAGACTACAGATAAGGACACCAGGAGGGAATGGGAGAGTCTTTTGCCTTGCACTTGGGAGGCCCCAGGTAATTGAGAAATTTGTAACAGGGATAAAGGATGTTTGAATAATAGGATGGTTACATGGTGTTTTGGTAAAATGATTAAAAGGTATAGAAGTGTGAATTTTGGAATCATGTGTAATTGATTTGATTGAAGCATATGTGTTTAAAACTGATGGAAAGAAGCAAGTAGAGATGAAAGCAAAGAGTACGTTGAATTATGGTTAGTGTGTGGATGTACAGTAAAGACAATGAAATGAGGAGGTGGTGAATAACATGAATGCAATGGTCAACATCTAAAGGATTTAGCAATGCCCCAAGTGTATTTTTAGATCAGCTAAGCTGCATACAGGATGGGTGGCACAGGTTTTAGAGAAATGGGCGCGATCCCAAGAAAAGTACCACCTCCGCCTCTTGCAGGCTGTTGGGACCCTACAGAATACTGTTTTCTTGGCTCTGGCATGCATGCAAATGCAGATGTGGATTATTTATGTGGTAAAGAATACAATTTGAGATGGTATGAGTGGGATACTCCCATTGGAAATGAGGAGCTTACTTAGAAGAATTTGGGATAAATTCTCCATAAATACCTTGCAGTCACAATATGTATGTTTAGAAGTAAGACAGAGAATATGCCTGTATTTACTGAAATACATTTAGATTGTGGTAAAAATGTTATTTAAGCATTCCTATTTGAGGAATTATTTGTAAGTTGCTAGGCAGGAGATGTGCAGAGTCATGGTTGCCATCCACCACACTTTTAATTAAATTAATAAATGATTGAGAGGGTTAGCAGAGATTTGGAACAAAATTGGTGGAAGACGTTATTGAGATGGTCCCCCACAGCACTGGAGATTTAATCTTGCCTAACATTTAATTGTGGTGAGTCTAATGCTTCAGGTGGCATTGGTTGTTGTGCTTCTAGTACTGATATGCTGGATTTGAAGGAAGATCAATTGGTTGCAAAGTCAGTGACTTTATAAACCATAGGTACTCCCCAAAGATAAGTACATGAAGTCTGGTCCTTAATGAGGCAAAGTCAGGGGTGAAACCAGAGAGTGCCAGCAAGAAGATTCTTGCTTGGTGTTGATTGAGAGCTTTGAGCCTAATGCTGGGCCTTCAAAAGTAACTCACTGAACTCATATATATGTAAAGGCCTTAATTTTAAAAATACATGACCTTTAAGGAGGGGAATTTTGCCCTAGATTTCAGGGGTGTGTATACCCCAGAATGTGATCAAGTTAATTGCAATCATAGTATGTGCATTCAGCCGCCCTGAATTAATGAACTAGAACAGCACATAATTAAGTTTTAGAAGCAAGGTCATATCTAGCTGGCAGTTTCTGCTAATCAGAATGGGAGGAGGGGATAAACATGTAAACAACTGAGACTAAAAACCTTGGTGGTAGGGAAATCTTGACTCAAGATGCCTCTGATATGAAAAGTTAGGAAAAGTGATGCTATAGTAGGGGCCATTATGACATGTATTTTGTAGAAGTTAGTTATAAAAGATTAGCTTATAGAGTATACTTTGGAGCAGTCCTCTGAAGTCATCTTGAAAGACGTTTGTCCTAACACCCTTTCTCCCCGGTGGGTGAGCAACTGGCCCCTGTGAACCTGCTGTTAATTACTCAGTACCGTTCCAGATGTTAGGTAAATATCTGGGATATACTAAACCTATTGCTAATGTTTGTGTGTGCTTAAATCTAATAAACTGCAATTTTACATAGAGCATGGTTACTTGCATGAATCTTATTAGATGGAAGTGCTGTGTTACTGTTGATTTATTTCTTACACTGCCTGGAGTGAAATTGTTAAGTTACCCCAGCTGGGGGGTTCTGAAAACCCCGGGTAACAGCATCTATTTCTGACCCATAGCAAAAGCTAGATTGGGCCTTACATTTTTCAACAAATCAAGGCACAACATCCATAATCAATTTGCTGCTGTTTTTATTTGCAATAAAAAATGAACTTGCATATAAGAATCCAATCAAGATTTACTTAGGTATTTAAAAAATCAGATACCAGCTGAGCAAAATGAGTGGCTCATTTATTGTTTTTAATTTGTGTTTACTATTAGATATTTTAAAGTCATATTAATTTTTAAATTTCATAATAGATACTAAAGAACTAAACAGGAAATGATGACAAATACTTTATTCAATTTTTAGAAACCTTTTAAACTTACTATTTAAAGGTTGCAAAGCAGGTGATTCAAGGCTAAATGGGGTGGGGGGAGGGGAAACCTGTGTTAAAATGGAATTAAGGTTCAGAATATGTATCAGTAATTGAAGGGCAAAGGAAAACAAATTACATGGATGTTGCTCTCTATTTTTCATAATATTTTAAAGAAAAATAGCTTTGCAGTCCAGATTTAAATGTCCCAAGAAATTGAATCATCTCTTTAGGAAGACTGTTCAATAACCTATGGTTTTTGAGAGGTGTTAAATGCAGTTTACAGTTTCCCAAACTTGATCGTTAAAAGACAATAATGTTTTTGGAAATTATAGTTTATCTATCTAAATTCTTGCACTGATTTGACCTTATGAGTCACACAAGTATCTATCTATCTAAGTTCCAATATAATCTATATTTTGTAATGATCAAGATTAGGAAACTCCAAATTTCATTTGGCATAGTTTGATCCTATTACTCATTCTTCCAGCATGTGTTCCCATTATTTTTTCTTTCTATTGTAAGAAAATATTAAAGAAAGTGACTCATACAGGGAGCATGGAAGGGGCAGCTGTTCAATGGAAGCTATCCCCTGGTGGCTTGGGGAGTTGAGAAACATACTAGCTTTTGAAAGACCTGCAATCTTCTAGTGCCTTCAATCCAGGAACCTACTCTCTCTATGTGGGAAGAATCCGGAATAAGAAATTGCTAATCTCAGAGCAGTTGCTCTGAATCATGCTGTTGTCTCAATGCAGGGATTGTCATTCTAGTGCTGCTCTCAGCATGCAGAAACACAGAGTAGACTGTATTAAATATCAGCTTGGAAAAAACAAAACCTTCTGCACGTCAAGATTTTCATGTATATCATGTACCAATAGGTGACACCGTTGCACTGTGACAATCATACATAGTCAGAAAGAATAAACAAGATGGTCTGTTTTCCTTTATACAGTTTCCAAAACAAAGAACTTTTTTTTTTCTTGGCAAAGGCAATTTTCATGTAATTTGGCTGTTGTTGTTTTTCTTTAAAAAAAATCATTTTAACTACAGTGTTGCAACCTTGAAATTTCTTTGTAATTATTTGAAGCCTTTGATCACAAGTATCTGAATCAATTAAGCTTTAGTAAATGTGCCTTTGTGTTGCTTCACTGCTGAGCAAACAGTGACACAGAAAACTTCATCTGATCAATTTCTTATTCCATAGGTGACCTAAATATTGCTGTTCTCATGCTTCTTTATTGAATTTTTATATTCAAAAGTCAAACTGGATATACAGTTTCAAAGTACAAGGTATTTTCATAGGTTGGCAACTCTCATTGGTGGTTTAGGCTCCAGTAGTCCCATATTCCCTACCTAATGAATGGAAGCCCATATTGTATAAAATAGGGATAATGAACTGACCTCCTTTGTAAAGCATTTTCATTCTACTGATGAAAAGGGCTATAGAAGAGCTAAACATTAATACTATTACTATTTCTAGCTCTGCTACCAAATCTGTGACCTTGGGCAAGTGTCACAGCCTCTCCATGCAGCTGTTTACCCATGCTTAAAATAGGGATAATTGTATCTACCTCTTGGATGTGTCCTAAGGCTTATCTAATTCATCATTTTAGATCACGCTGAACAGTGCTGTGTAAATCTAAAGCATAATTACACGTGGTTTCCCTTTTGTGTGTGAATGTGGTGTGTTTGGAAAATAGTAGACAAAGGGGGTTGGACACTTTGTGTATCCCCAGAGCAGATACACGCAACACCAAGGAAAGCTTCCGCACCTGTCCAGCCAGTTTGCCTTAGCCCTGATTAGTGAGAGACCTTTCAGAACGAAAAGATAGCACAGTATACCCAGTCTAGACCTTCTCTTGTCTACTCAGACATCAGAAAGGATTGGTAATTAGTGCCACTTTGTGTCTATTTTGATGTGGACACCAGGAAGTGAGACGAGCAAATTTATTTGATAGAAACCACCAAACAGTAAGCAGTGGTAACAACTTTCACTTTCTGCCAGCATGATTGGATTAGAGCTGGCAAGCACAGAATTGAAAGGCTTTATTAATTGTCACTAGTCCCCTGAGTTATCCAGGTCCCTCTATACTGGGATTATATTTGATTCACTTAGGTTTTGGGCAACACTGTATACAATATGCAAAGATAAAGTGGGTGTAAATGGCAACTGTATCAAAATCATCCCCTCACTTACACCCACATTGCTGAGGAGTATAAGGGGTTGATTCTGCTCCACTGAAGTCAATAGGAGTTTCACCACTGACTGACCTTAGTGGGAATAGGGCCAAATTTTAAATGACTGCACAAGGTGCAAAGCAGTGGAGATCGGGCACATTATGTTTGGAAGGGCTCCTATAAAGACAGAGATGCTAATAGAGGCATCATTACCTCTTTGTATCTCAAATGCTAGGGATCAATGTGCTAAAGCAGTTTCCAAAACCGGAAAGCTGAGCCATCCTTCTGGAAAATTAATCCAGTTATGCTCCTCCCTGTAGCCCCATGCTGTGTTGTGAAAAGTCTACCTCTTTTAATGTCATCAGCTTCTGTGTCCCACCAGCTAGTGCTTCAGGCTCTTCCGCCCAACACATATATCATAGAAGATTAGTGTTGGAAGAGACCTCAGGAGGTCATCTAGTCGAACCCCCTTGCCCAAAGCAGGACCAACCCCAACAAAATCATCCCAGCCAGGGCTTTGTCAAACTGGGCTTACAAGCCTCAAAGGAAGGAGATTCCACCACCTCCCTAGGTAACCCATTCCAGTGCTTCACCAACCTCCTAGTGAAATAGTGTTTCCTAATATCCAACCTAGACCTCCCCCACTGCAACTTGAGACCATTGTTCCTTGTTCTGTCATCTGCCACCACTGAGAATAGCTGAGCTCCATCCTCTTTGGAACCCCCCTTCAGGTAGTTGAAGGCTGCTATCAAATCCCCCCTCACTCTGTGCCCCAGCCCCCTAGTCATTTTGATTGCCCTCCGCTGGACTCTCTCTCACATCCTTTCTGTAGTGGGGGGCCCAAAACTAGGTGCAATACTCCAGATGTGGCCTCACCAGTGCCGAATAGAGGGGAATAATCACTTCCCTCGATCAGCTGGCAATGCTCCTACTAATGCAGCCCAATATACTGTTAGCCTTCTTTTCAACAAGGGCACACTGCTGACTCATATCCAGTTTCTCATCCACTGTAATCCCCAGGTCCTTTTCTGCAGAACTGTTGCTTAGCCAGTTGGTCCCCAGCCTGTACCGGTGCATGGGATTCTTCCGTCCTAAGTGTAGGACCTGCATTTGTCCTTGTTGAACCTCATCAGATTTCTTTTGGCCCAATCCTCCAATTTGTGTAGATCACTCTGGACTCTGTCCCTACCCTCCAGCATATCAACCTCTCTCCCCAGCTTAGTGTCGTCCACAAACTTGCTGAGGGTCCAATCCATCCCATCATCCAGATCATTAATAAAGATTTTGAACAAAACCAGCCCCAGGACCGACCCCTGTGGCACTCCGCTTGATACCAGCTGCCAACTAGACATGGAGCTGTTGATCACTACCCATTGAGCCCGACAGCTTTCTATCCACCTTATATCCTTTCAGAAATACAGGTATAGGTCTTCATAATATGATATTTCATTTTATTTTCTATCTCCTTTGACCAATGTTGTCTTTTAAAGAATTATCATTGGCACCTAAGGTAGCACCTATTAAAGTGAATGGGGTAACTATTGCTGCACACTTTTTATCTGTCTTATGGATCCCATCACCTTATCTGAGCACCCCACCATCTTTAATGAATGTACCATACCAATGTAAGGTAGGGAAATATTATCTCCATTTTATTGATGGATAACTGAGGCACAATGAGACTAAGTAACTTTCTGAACATCACACATGAAGGCTGTTGTAGAATAGGGACCTGAACTCCATTTCTGAAGTCCCAGGTTATCACCCAGCCACTGGACAAGGCTTCCTACAACCTCAGGAACACTTATCTGCATCAGTTATGCTTGCATTTAATTTAGGAGGGTTTTTTTTTAAATAAAATCGTAACAGCTAGAGACTTACTTTATAAAATGAAGGCTGGTGCTCTGGAGAACAATTCAGAGGTCTTTCTGTGTCCCCCCAGGTTCGCACTTTCCAAGGTGGAACACCCCACACTTTGGGAAACACTGCACTAAAATATTTCATGTTCCTGTTATTTTCAGGCAGGTAAGCTTTTGCTTATTTTGCAAACCAGCAACCCTGGGAAAATGTTGACGTCAACCAGACTATCGTGCTTTAAGAGCCTAATTTAGAATTTACAAAACCTGCACTTTGTTTCTCTAGTGTCCTCAAATTATTGACATGGGAAACTATATAGGAGTTGTTCTGCAGTGTCTCAGTGTAAATGATTAATGCTTGGATTTGCTGAACTATTGTCCTGCAAGGGTACTGGATACCTCTCTTTTATCATTAATGTTGATTTCTAAAAAGACATTGGAGTCAGATTTTATAAAGGATCTATCACAGCAGATCACCCAAAAACAGAGATATACATTTAAAAAGAAAAGAAATGTTGTAAACTATTGAAAAATAAATTGCATAGATTGTTGCTGCTCCTGGGCAGCTGTTTTACACAAATATTTCATCTGCTATTGAATAAAATTATGTTTTTACTAAACCAGCTGTCACATCAAATGATAATCAGGCTATGGTACTTCTGAGATATATGTTTTTTCTTCTGTGAAATTGTGATTGCCAAAAACTTGGTTGCTCTCCATTTTTCATAATATTTTAAAGAAAAATAGCTACAATATATTATCACATTTGCCCAAGAATTACTATAACATGTTACAGTGCCAGGAGTGTTTTGTCTTGAGAAGTTGAATCCTCTAATGCCTGGAATAAATGCTTATATATGCTTGTATTAACAGTATAGTTTTATTTCTTGTTTGGCTATGTGTTTTTCATCTCAAGTCAGGAGAATATTTAATGATCCACTGAATCAATAGGACTTGAGTATATGCCTAAAATGTAGCACATTTGGTGTAGCTATGAATGAGGGGAATTATTTCAAAATGCTTTACAAAGATGTGTACATACAATGTGGCCAATTTTACAGAAGTGGTAATAGAGGCACAAGTTAACAAAGTTAATTGGTAACCCAAGGAAACAAGCAACATAGCAAACAAGTGTCAGGTCCAGGATCAGAATTCAGGGGTGAAATCTTGAAGAGGTCTGGTGAGAAATTTTCTTTCAAAACTTGCTTTCAATGGAAAATCGGGTTTTGGATGAATGAAAGCTCTTTGAGGAAATGTCTGATTTCCTTTAAAGGAAATAGTAATAATAATAATTATTAATAATAATAAATAAATAAATAGGAAAGGTGTAAAAACACCCATATTTTGACCAAATCGGAAAAAGTTCTGGTTTTCATCTGAAAAAAAAAATGATTTTTGGACAAAAAAAATCTGATTCTTGAGATACAGTTGACCTTTTCTGTGGAAAAGTAATATTGTCATCTATCTCTAATCTGGATGCCATTGAAATCAGTGGGAAAACATCCTTTAACTTCAGTGGGACAAGGATTTCCCCCCTACTGTCTTGTTTGCTTGTTAGCAGCAAGAAAAGGAGGAAGCCTTTCCTGGGATTCCCAAAACTCTGGTTTGGTATGAAAATGGGACCTTGCTTAGCTTGGCTTTGGCTAGCTTGGAGCACTTCAGTCAATGCTGGGCTACAGAGGAATTCATATGCAATAGATCATTCTTCAGGTGTACATTAACAAGCATATTGGAAAAATAAAATTACCTTTCAACCTTCAAATCTCAAAGTGCAAATCAATATTCTCCAAAATACACTACTTCTCAAGGAGGCTAGTTGCTGTACCGAATGTCACCTTTCAAACCTCAGTCAATTTTTTTAATGTAGCCTTGTTCAAAACAATGTTGATTTTTTTTTCTATAATGACAATTTTCCCCCTCATTACATTACAAAAAACAAACCAAAAACCCACCAAAACCAGAATGCTTTTTGGTCACACTTAAGAAAGAAGAAAAAAAATCATCTTCAGGCATAGAATGATCCTGTAACCTTTCAAAAGGCTTCACAGAAACTTGTTTTGCTACCTTAACTACAGTGAATCTTACATCCTCTACTATTGTATATTCTCTCATTCTCACAGACAGAGAAAATAATTCCATAACCTTGGTTGCAATGAACTTCATGGAACCTAGAGGTTTTTATTATTATAAGGGCAATGATTAATCCATCAGTCTGTTCAGTTTGCCAAGGTTTAATTTGTGACAAAGTAGAGCATTACTGTTGCTAAATAAGAATTATTTTAGTGCTGAGTGAGAGACTCATGCCTTTATTGAATCTCAGTATACTACTGAAGCCTTAGAGCTGTGAAACAGGTTCACATAAAAAATTTGCTACTCAAGTTTTTAAAAGCAAGGAGTTCTTCAAGTAGAGATTCTCCATCTAACCTCCAAATGAATTAAATAACTAAGGCCAACAGCATATTTCTTCATTTGTAGAGAAATGTTTATTTTTGTCCCTTTTTTTTTTTCTTTCTTTCTTAAAGACAGCTGTGGCTTCACATTGTTTCTTCTGCTTGGAAGCTACAGCAAGCAGCTGTTCTGCAGCTGACAGCAAGTTTATACTTTGACAAAGAGTTCAAGAGAAAGAAACAGACAAATTCTTTTACTCCTGATTGTTGGAAACAGCACAAGAAACTCCAGCCTGCATAACTTCTGCTCAGAAAGACCACTTGCACAGCAGGTATTGCCTTCCTTAGTTCTAGTCTAGTGACTGGGGACTGAGAATGTACAATGTGAGGACAGCTGCATCACTCCCTGCCTGTCATATACCGTGTAGATCAATTCTAAATAACCTGAATGCACAGGGATGTGTTCAGATGAGAGAAACGATTTCCTTGACACACTTTGGTAAGGTAGTGAAGAAATATAATTTCATATGCACCCTTCCCCCTATCCAACCTCCTCATCTGTTCAATTCACCTGGGAAGAAAAGTTACAATTTCTTTTACAACCAGCTTTTTCAGAATAACTGAAAAGTTCCTTGGAATACTGACGCTAGAATAAAAATGAGAGGACCATGGGCACAGATCTGGGCAAATAACTGATTTTTCAGCATGCTGGAATTCATGAAAACACAAACAAAATTGGTTTGGCCAGAACCAAATCCAAAGGTTACAAAAATTCTGCCCTTCTGCAATGGAGAAAGGATTTGAGCTTGTGTTTCCCCATATAACAAGAGAGCACTTTGGCCACTGGGGTTATCTAGTGTGCAAATCTCTCCTATTGAAGCTGTTACACTATGTCTAAATAATTAAACAGCCATTAGCTTAAGGACATGAGTTTGAGGTACCTCATAGGTTGAGGTAGCTTTGCCACTGGGCTACAGAGTCATTTTCATGCTTACTGTTTGGCCCATGACTATTCACATATTTTATATACAGTAAGGGAGCTTGAAAGCCCCCACTACTCTGTACCCCAAGGTACAAGGCAGTCTTCTGGCCTGGGGAGAAATTAAGTTCAAATCCTTTCTTCACCTAAGCCAGAGAGAGGAACCTAACACACATTTCTAGTATTATAACTAAGTGCTAAACCCCTGACCTAAACATTATTAGAGCTACAGTTGCTACTTTGTGAATGGTGAATAAGTTCTGAAATATATATATTTACTGAAAATATTTACTGAATTTGTTTCAAATTTGCACATAATTTTGGGTCAGCCAAAACTGCATTTTTTGGTGAATAAACTAATAATCCAAAACATTTTCCCTAGGTCTTTTAGAACAAAGCAAATAATTTATTCTAAAAATTTAAACTCTTATTCTCTCTAGACCACAATTCCCTTACATTTACTCATTATTTGAATTTGCATTTCCCTCCTCACAGCTGATCATGAACAGTTCACTATGAGCATTCAATAGTTGAATTTAGACGTGATTTGTGTTGGCCCAACTGGTATTGATCACCTAAAGCATGATATTATGACTGTTTGCCAATTTGGTTTGTGTAACTCCTAGATTCAGGAGGGAGATTTGAAGAAGTCACAGGAGCTTTCACTATCTGGGAGAGACTTCTTAGTTTAGGGAAAGGTCACAGATAAACAAGATTAGGGAATCTTAATATATTTTAAATCTTCTTCTTAGGCCACACAAAATTTTGCCTAAAGCATCATTCCCAGAAAAATTAGGCTATTGCAAGGTGTATGACTGTAGACTGGAGTTTATCTTTTGTCTTATATTCACACAAAATAATTGCAGGTGCATATACAGTGTTATCTATGAAGGATGCAGTCAGGTTAGCTTCCTGTCTGGCTCATTTAATTGACTCAGTTGAAGGGTTTTGGGAGCCCTGTCCCTCTTCTGTGTTAAGCAAAGTCCCATTTCATATAAATATACCATGTACATTATTGTATTACTGGCCTGTAATTGTCTTCCATCCTCACATTAACACAAATTAAGTGGGCATGTGTGGTGTTAGTTGTAAGGGCTGGTCAGATTCTTGCCTGGCTTATTTCACTGCTTCTCTGTCAGGGCTCTGCTGAGGGATTTGAAGAACCTTATTCTTGTGATGTATAAAGCGTACCACTTTTGTTGAAAATAGTTGTGTCTATGAGCTTAAAATTAACTTTTCATGTGAATAGATGTGGCTGATTTAATGTTTGCACAAAACAAATGTAGCCCACTAGCCGTTGTGTTATATGTGCCTCTCTGTACCCAAGTCACAGACTATGTGAGTTTATTACAGTCTGCAAGAAGTGAGGTTCTTACCCATGAAAGCTCCCAATACTTCTGTTAGTCTTAAAGGTGCCACAGGACCCTCTGTTGCTTTTTACAGATTCAGACTAACACGGCTACCCCTCTGATACTATTACAGTCTGTACCTTCAGAATGGGGCGCTTTAGCTGGAGCTATCACAACCTAGGCTTCCACTTGGGAGGTCTGTCGTTCAGTCCCTGCTGGTGGCTGTCACATGAGTAGAGGCTCACCCAGCATTAAATTCCTGTAATCTTCAGATGTTTGGGATCTATTTCTTCTGTCCAGCAGACGCATGTAACCTCCTGGTCAGTAGGTGGCATGAGTACTTGTCTGTGAATCTGCCATAGAGGATTTGAATCTGTTACAGTTCTTAGCTAGAGAGGCTGGTTCCTTAGCTCAATTAAAAAAAAAACACCTGCTTTCAATTCTAGAGTCTAGTTCAATTTGCTAAGATGGGGACCTCACCCACATGAAAGAATACAAGCACAGATGCAGTGAATTCATATTAAAAATCTAGCAAATATGTTTGGAAAATTTTGGTCCTCATGGCTCTGCTTAAATGTGACAGTTGCCATCTTGGCCCACAGATTGAGGATTGTACTGTTTGTTTCCAGAGGTAAAAGCATGAGCTATTTCAGCTTGAGATAAAGAGCCAAGGTTCCATAGCTGTTGGTTGTAATAAATCAAATCCTCCGCAGATCAGCCCAGAGGGGAATTTGTAATACACACTCCTCAGTGGGATCACTTACTATCACTACACTGACTATGGGATCAGTCATCATGAGTCTTGCTGAGTGTCTGAGTAGTGTGTGTGGCTAAGGGTTTCTCTTAACCTCTGGTTCAGGCTTCCCATATCACCAGAGTCTGGACATGTTGTTACTTCACAGGTAGGTGGGGTGTAGTAGGTGGAGCTTTGGCTTCACCCTTCATCTTCTTCCAGGCACCACTAGTGTAGCGGAGCCAGTACAGAGAGGACAGTAAGTTGTCCCAGCAAAAGGTTAAAGTAACTCTTTGCTGAGTGGGGCCTTTACTCTCTCTTTCTCTGACTGTCTCTCTCTTTCTGTGCCCTTCCTGTATTATCCTTCTGCTGTGGACTTGCTGGTTCATTGTGGGAGGAGCAGCATACATTAAAGCTGACAAGTTATCCTGACCTAACCCCTTCTCAGAATATTCATTGATAGGTGAGATTACATTACAATGCTCTTTTCTCTGGCCATACTGGTTTCTTTGCAGCACCCATTTTCTCAGTGCAGCCTATGCTGCATTGCACAGAGGGGTATCATGACAGCACTTTTGTTTCCATATAAGATCCTACCATGCAACGTGGTATGCACCTTTTCATTCCCTTGTGCAGATGATCGGACTCTGACAGATCTACAGATGTGTGTGTGCACATTAAATGTCCAGATGCTCAGCTTGTTGATTGGTTCATTGTACTCCACCATTTTATAGCAACAGAGGATCTATCCCATTTCATTTATGTGTAGGAGTCTATATCTCCTATCTAAACTTACATAGTTTGTAAAAGTTTTTAAAGAGGTGCAGACACAGGAAAATGTTTAAAATCTATAAACTCCCCACAAGTAACTGAGGCAATTTGGTCCTTAACTTGTATACTATTTTAAACTGAAACATTTAAAATAATCTTGTATTTAAAATTTCCTTTTAGGCATAATTGTTTGAGCTCATCTGTGGGGAAGTTACTTTGCCTTCCCCCCCCATCATAATGTTCCTTTTTATAACTAATGTAAGCACGTATATTCATGACCTGTTGCTAGAGAAATTTTTTAGTTTAATCCTTTAAAAACGATGTCTGAACATTTCAAACCACATTGCTATAGCCTGATACAGAACTTATTTTTTTACTTCTCAGGCTCCAACAATGAAAAATTGTGAGCGTCCCTGTTACACTAAAAACCTGGGGAAAGCTAAAAATATAAGTCAAAAGCAATGAGAATGGCTAGAATTTTACCTTCCAAATTACAAAGGAGGCTGTACATCACACAAGCTAAATTAAAATAAAATAAAATAAAACCCAGCTTGGTTTAGCAGGTGTTGTAAATGCCTGGTTGGATTATACACTGCTCTACAGCCAAAATGTTTCTGAAATAAATGTAGTCAAACTTTACTAATTCTGGGTCACTGAGAACAAAAATGATGCTTAAAATTGTTGATTGCCTCTAGTTTTCAAGATATGCTATTGGGTCAGTATATACGACCCTTGACTTGGGAATGGCAGAGGATAAGTGAGTTATAAAGGGAAGGGATCTCAATTTAAACCAGAAATGACTAAAATACATCTTTGACTGGATCTATGAATAAATCTATGACTGGGTTTGGACAGTACTTGCTTTTTAGGCAAAACAATGAATGATGCAATCTGAAGCTGGTATTGCATCATACATGATATGAATTGCATCATGTTATTCCTAAAAGTCATGAATGATGCAATCATAACGAAGCTTACATCACTCTGCTGAACAAATTGCCCTATATCAGCTCTAGAAATCATACAGTGGCATGTTCTCTTATTTGTCAGTGTTTCATTTTGCAAAGGGACACATTTCTGTTTAGCCAAAATGAGCAGAGATGCCTCGTACTTGTGTGAACAGTGCAGATAACTTCTGCTATGTTTGTGGCGAAGTGACTTTTGCATCACAAAAGCGCAGTATAACCACTATGGTTAAGAAAACCTATCACCTTTATTTTGGCTGCAAAATTGGAGATCAGGACAAGAGGTGGGCCCCACACATATGCTGCAACACTTGTGCAACAAATCTTCGCCAGTGGTTGAACAGGAAAAGGAAATCTATGCCTTTTGCAGGTCCAATGACTTGGAGAGAGCCAACAGATCATACCAGCAATTGTTACTTCTGCATGGTGCCTCCAGTTGGGAAAGGTGTGTCAAAGAAGAAAAAGTGGACTGTGCATTATCCAAACATTCCTTCAGCTATACGCCCAGTACCCCACGGAGAAGGACTGCCGGTTCCTGATGCACCAGAATCATTCTCACTTGACTCAGACGAGGAAGAGGAAGAGGATGAAACTTCTGGTCCTGAACCATCAATGTCACAGGACCCACATTTTCTTCCATCCTCCTCCTCTGAACCACACCTCATAACACAAGGTGAACTGAATGACCTTGTCAGGGATTTGGAACTACCCAAGAGTAAGGCAGAGCTGTTGGGCTCCAGACTACAGCAGTGGAATCTCCTGGCAGGTGATGTTAGGGTTTCCATGTTCCGTGACCGTCAAAAGGATCTTGTCCCATTGTTCTTCATGGAAGGTGATCTTGTAGCCTTCAACAACATCGATGGTGTGATGGCAGCCCTCAACATCGTTCACGATCCAGATGAGTGGACACTGTTCATTGATTCATCGAAGACGAGTCTTAAAGCTGTTTTACTGCATATTGGCAATGTTTTGCCATCAATTCCAGTTGATCATGCAGTCCATATGAAGGAAACCTATGACAACATGAAACAACTTTTGATGTGCATAAACTATGACCAACATCAGTGGCAGCTTTGTGGTGATTTGAAGGTTCTTGCTCTCTTGCTTGGTCTGCAGACTGGATACACAAACTACTGCTGTTTTCTCTGCGAATGGGACAGTCGTGCAAGAGATTCCCACTACATCAAGAAAGATTGGCCACTCCGACAGTCATTGGAGCCCGGGAGGAAAAGTGTTCAGCATCCACCACTTGTTGAATCAAGGAAGATTTTGTTACCATCCTTACACATCAAGCTGGGTCTGATGAAGAACTTTGTCAAGGCCATTGACAAAACACAAGCAGCTTTCAAGTACCTCCGTGGAAAATTTCCAAGGTTAAGTGAAGCTAAGATAAAGGAAGGTGTCTTTGTTGGTCCTCAGATTCGTGAACTTCTTCAAGATGATGCATTTGACCGTGCACTGCGTGGCAAGGAAAAGATGGCATGGAAAGCCTTCCAGTTAGTGGCAATAAATTTTCTCGGAAACAACAAGGCAGACAACTACAGGTTGTTGGTGGAAAACCTCCTCAAGGCATTCAAAAGCCTTGGTTGCAACATGTCACTAAAGATATATTTTTTGCACTCTCATCTAGATTTTTTTCCACCGAACTGCAGAGCAGTGAGCGATGAGCACGGCGAGCGATTTCACCAGAACATTGCAACAATGGAGAAATGTTATCAGGGCAAATGGAGCCCATCAATGCGTGCAGACTATTGCTGGACAGTGACAAGAGATGCTCCATTTAATGAATACAAGAGACAAGCCAAGAAGCGCCGAGTAGACACTGAATAGGACTAAACTATGTACAGAATAGTTTTTTGCCTTTTGTTTCATAATAAATTTTATTTATATAACCCTTTTGCTGATTTTTAAAGTGTTACATAAACAGGACAGGTGAAATATTATCATGTAAAGCAACCATAAACACATGAAAAGACCTAGGTTTACAATTTATGATTAAAACTCTACTATCTACACAATATACATAGACATAAAATGTAAAAACTTAACTATCTTAGAAACAGTAGCCAATCAGTTGTTTTAATTGTCATATTTGAATTCAGCACATCAAAATACATAATAAATAGCACATTTTATCTCTGAAGCAGACGACTTCTCAAAAATTGTAGACCAGTGTTATTTGTAACCACTTCCCTTACTTGCTCCTTAGTCAGGACTAAATAAATAAAAGAAAGGTGTTTCAGCTCTCTAAAGCCACCTTCATGTATCTTCTTAGCTTCTGGCTAAAGCATTTGGATTACAGTAAATCAAAGTTAGTTCAAAGTCTTTCCTTATCCTTTAGTTAGAGTACTAGAGAACCTCTGCTGTGATTGAGCTTTATTTTTAGCAATGAAGTTACAAAAATCAGGCTTTATTGAATCTGAAAACATTGCATTTCACAAGAAAATTGTAAGTGCAATCTGTGAGGCTGGCTAGTTCACTAAAGAGCATTGTGGAAGTAGCAATTTTTGATTCACTAGTATTTGTGCATTTTATAATTCACCACCAAATTCAATCATTCCTGGTAGCCAATATGAAAGTTCATAGCCAAAATGATGAAAATCTTCCTCCCTGCTTCTAGGTTCTGAAAAAATCCCTATACTCTAACAGGCTTCAGAAGAAGATCACGCGACTAAATGCTTAACCAATTAAACCATTTAGAAGCTTCCTCTTTTAGAACAAACTCTTACTGACTGAGCATACTCTGAGGACATGGCAATATGTATATGTAATTCTGAAAGCTGCCTTTTTCAAATTAACCTTTTAATGAGAATTACTTAATCTATAATAAAGAAGATTTATAAGATAAAAAAGTCTAATCTTAAAACATTGTCACCTGTAAAAATTTGGGGTGAGTTTCTGTCCTATACCTGTAAGAGTTGTTAGCTCCTTTTTCATGCTCTCAATCCTGGGCGCCGTGGAAGGCAGATTTATGGGCTGTGTTCGTCAGTGCCTACACCGGGGGAATCCTGCCCCAGGCGGAACCGGGGCTTTTGGAACCCCTTTAGGTAGCTCCATCCCTTTTACCCAGCTTGAAGCAAACACAGTGGGAGAGGAGTTCTCACTCTTGGTCTTATCAGTGATTTTGATTGCTATTTAACTAGGATGCTCAATTTTTCTTTTCAGCCAGTCTTCCTGTTTCTATCTTCTACTGACTATTTGTCACAGTGTCTTGTTTGTTCTCCTTCTCCTACTGCTTTCCTCCAGCCACACCCCCAACCTTCCTGCTCCAATCCATGTGTATGTGGAGCAGCCAAGCAACATTAACAAGACCTCTAAAACCTTTTCTGTTTTAATTGCACTTTGTGATTTAACTCATAGAAGGGTTTGGGGAGCAGAGCCTTGGAAAAGTGTAGGTATCCCATATCAGTCCACTTAAACACCTTGCTATTCATTTGCCTGTGCTAGATACATAGATACCCACAATGTTCTTACATCTATCATCAACGGTTTTTACTAGAGTTATCCCCATGCTTCAGAAGCTCACAGTTATTTTATGGCAGAGCTAGTGTCTTGGCTCTGGAAACACTGTGAGAGGTGAACACTGTACACCTAGATGTAGATTCTTTTCTAAAACATACTTTGGAAATGTGAATTGTGCAGGGTTTCTCTATATATTTTTCATTATGTCTTATTCCGGTATGTCTTATATTGCATGTGACAGCTTGTCTTTATTTCAAAATTTTCTTAAACTGAGATGTGTTGACATCTATTGGCCTGTTCTAAGCTTATGTCCATAACAATGATGAATATTCAAGACTATGTAAGCAGGTTAAGCATTTGCTGTTGCTGACCATTCAAACAGAAACAATCCAATGCTAAATTCACAGGGGATGTTATAATAATACCTCATTGCAAAATAGTGTTTTCTCATTGTCCTTTGAAATCTCAATCCATCAACAACTATTAAGAGATCAGTCAACTGTTGGAAGACAGTTATGAAAGCATTTTTCAGATGGCATTTCTTATTGTATTTGACATCACATGTAATTCGGGGTGAAGTAATTACATATTAAATGTTATTGACTCTGGTTAGTAATATGTCTTTCTAATTTGCTTAAGAAGATTTTACTTATAACAAAATGGCAGTGTTTTCATAATAAAACAGATTTCTTTTCTTATCCTAGTTATTTGCATTTTCAGAGAGTACTCATTTTTTGGTACTTATAGATAAAACCAAGGCTGATCACTCTTAAGTAAGTTTTACATTGCCTTTATGTTACTCTGTGCTATTTAAATGCCAGTTCATTAGGAACATCTTATTGCAAACACACCATTATCCAATAAATACAATTTGTTTAACTGTTATACATACTCAGTTATTATTACTGCACTTCTATCAAGGGAATCATGTGTAAAGATATGTTAGCAACAGGAAGAAGGTCAGAGAAAGTGTGGGACCCTTACTGAATGGCAACATAGTGACAAATGAAAAAGCTGAAGTACTCAATGCTTTTTTTGCCTTGGTCTTCACAGACAAGGTCAGCTCCCACACTGGACAACACAGTATGGGGAGGAGGTGACTAAACCTCAGTGGTGAAAGAACAGATTAAGGACTATTTAGAAAAGCTGGATGTGCACAAGTCCATGGGTCCAGATCTAATGCATCCAAGGGGCTGAGGGAGTTGGCTGATATGATTGCAGAGCCATCGGCCATTATCTTTGAAAATTCATGGCGATCGGGGGAGGTCCCAGACAACTGGAAAAAGGCAAATATAGTGCCCATATTTTAAAAAGGGAAGAAAGAGAACCCGGGGAACTACAAACCGGTCAGCCTCACTTCAATCCCTGGAAAAATCATGGAGCAGGTCCTCCAGAAATCCATTTTGAAGCACTTGGAGGAGAGGAAGGTGACCAGGAACAGTCAACATGGATTCACCAAGGGCAAGTCATGCCTGACCAACCTGATTGCCTTCTACGATGAGATAACTGGCCCTGTGGATATGGGGAAAGTGGTTGATGTGATATATCTTGACTTTAGCAAAGCTTTTGATACGGTCTCCCACAGAATTCTTGACAGCAAGTTAAAAAAGTAAGGATTGGGTGACTGGACTATAAGGTGGATAGAAAACTGGCTAGATTGTCTGGCTCAATGGGTAGTGATCAATGGCTTGATGTCTAGTCGGCAGCTGGTATCAAGCAGAGTGCCACAGGGATTGGTCCTGGGGCTGGTTTTGTTCAATATCTTTATCCATGATCTGGGTGATGGGATTAATTGTACCCTCAGCAAGTTTGCAGATGACACTAAGCTGTGGGGAGAGGTAGATATGCTGGAGGGTAGGGACAGGGTCCAGAGTGACCTAGACAAATTGAAGGATTGGACCAAAAGAAATCTGATGAGGTTCAACAAGGACAAGTGCAGAGTCCTCCACTTAGGAAGGAAGAATCCCATGCGCCGCTACAGGCGGGGGAATGACTGTGTAAGCGGCAGTTCTGCAGAAAAGGACCTGGGGATTACAGTAGATGAGAAGCTGGATATGAGTCAGCAATGTGCCCTCATTGCCAAGAAGGCCAATGGCATATTGTGCAGTATTAGTAGGAACATTGCCAGGAGATCGAGGGAAGCGATCATTCCCCTCTATTTGGCACTGGTGAGGCGACACCTGGAGTATTGCGTCGGATTTTGGTCCCTCCACTACAGAAGGGATGTGGACAAATTTGAGAGAGTCCAGTGGAGGGCAACGAAAATGATTATGGGGTAGGGCACATGATTTATGAGGAGAGGCTGAGGGTTATTTAGTCTGCAGAAGAGAAGAGTGAGGGAAGATTTGATAGCAGCCTTCAACTACCTGAAGGGGGATTCCAAAGAGGATGGAGCTCGGCTATTCTCAGTGGTGGCAGATGACAGAACAAGAAGCAATGATCTCAAGTTGCAGTGGGGGAGGTCTAGGTTGGATATTAGGAAACACTATTTCACTAGGAGGTTGGTGAAACACTGGAATGGGTTACCTAGGGAGGTGGTGGAATCTCCATCCTTAGAGGTTTTTAAGGCCTGGCTTGACAAAGCCTTGGCTGGGATGATTTAGTTGGTGTTTGTCCTGCTTTGTGCAGGGGATTGGACTAGATGACTTCCTGAGGGCTCTTCCAACCCTAATATTCTATGATTATTAAGCAGCAATAGAGGGGAGGGATAGCTCAGTGGTTTGAGCATTGGCCTGCTTAAACCCAGCATTGTGAGTTTAATCCCTGAGGGGGCTGCTTAGGGATCTGGGGCAAAATCAGTACTTGGTCCTGCTAGTGAAGGCAGGGGGCTGGACTCAATGACCTTCAAGATTCATTCTAGGAGATAGGATATCTCCATTAATTTGTTTTATATTTTATTTTTATAGATAGGAGGCTCCTACCTCCAAGAGAGCGGTGAAACTTAGCACACACCCCTGCCCTCAGCAGTGCCTTTGGTTAGTTTAGGCAGCTTAGCATGTTGGCTTTTATGAGTCATATTCTTAGATACCTATCTCTCTCCTTTCATCATAGAAGGAATATAGGCACCAAATTGGCTTTGTGGATCTCATTGTTGTTCCTGTGATTTTCTAGTTGCCATAATGCTTAGTGTTGTAAGTGCCACCTACATCCCTTCACAGATCCCATACAGAGACTTATCCAGTGTCACATAGAAAATCTGTGGAAGGGTTCAGAACTGAATTCCCGTCTCTGGAGCCCCAGTTTAGCACACTAACCATCAGATCATCCTTCCTCTCTCCGGGGGTGGGGGTTCTCATACAAATGGGGTGGAGTCATAACAGACCTAGGTAGGAGGGAGCTTCCAGAACTAGGGATGGCACATGGATCTGATCTTTGAGTGACCAAAATTTTCATATTTTTTAGACTATCTTTTGCCCATTAACATATAGTGTGATGCTCTAGTCTTTGTTCCCAATCTTTGTTTTCTTGTTCTTAAGGAATAACTGAAATAATTATTAATCAGTCTCATTTCTCCCTCTCCTCTCCAATTCTGTTCACATCATGTGGATGAATTTTCTCCTTTACTTTCTGCTGCCAAAAACATGTTGTAAGAACCCCTTCCCCCCCTCCCCCCATTTTTTTTTGGTGATTGAAATACTGCAGTTTTCTGTTAATAGTTTTTGCTTCTCTAATTATCCTACATAACATGCTACAGCTTATTTATATAGATCTCTCAATTTTCCTTTCTACTAGACTTAACAAAGTAATTACAAAGCAAAGTAGAACCATATAACTGGATAATATAAGAAAATTAGAAACAATTGGTATTTCAGTACTACCTGTACAGTAAATGTTCAAGGTAAATAACTTGAACATGAATATGGCAATAATATGATGAAGTGTCTCTCTTAATTTTCTTGGAAAGGAAGTCAGTCACACATAATAAACACAATTTACTATTGTACAGATTTAGAGATTAAAACTTCATAAAATCACAACTACTTATTTCAAAAGTTAATAGTGGGTATGAATTTTCCTAGAGAGGATTTTTGAAGCGATTCCCTTTTCAATTAGAAACATGCAGATAATGAAAGTGTCCACTATAGCACAGTCTCTTCATAATAATAATAATAATAATAAAAAATAGTTTCAATTCACTAAAGATATATTATGGCAAATTCTGATCTAGTTGTCTGCAGTCCATATAAATTACACTTATGCTATTACACTTATACACTATTACACTTAACTTTCTATTA
Organism: Chrysemys picta bellii; assembly: GCF_011386835.1. Classification (NCBI taxonomy): domain Eukaryota; kingdom Metazoa; phylum Chordata; order Testudines; family Emydidae; genus Chrysemys; species Chrysemys picta. Next base: position 260,471,565 of record NC_088792.1, read on the forward strand.
GTGTTTAAATTCTAATAGTTTATTTATAGGTGTTCATTACTTGGCTATAACATTTTTCTGGCCTGAAACTTAGAATACAAGGTCCTACTGTGGCAGGGATTTTTTTTTTAGAACTTAAGTGTCAGATCCAACTCCCATTGAAATCAAAGGAAAGATTCCTAAGTCTTTGGGAATTGGATCAGGCTTTAATAATAAGCTGGGCTGTGCTTTTAGATAGGGAGGGACAAAAGATGTATGTTCACATGCTTTTTTCACAGTAATTAGCATTTTATTTGTTTAGAATTTAATGTTGTTGATCATATTAAAAAACGAGCTGGATCATTCACTGGTATAAAATCAGTGTATTTCCAGTGACTTCAGTGGTGCTATAGCAATTTACACCAGCTAAGGATCTGGCACACGTATCATATAGTTTCCTTTACTCATATGAGCAGGGGGAACAAACATCCAGCAGATCCAAAATTTGGGGTCCATCGGGAAGAACTGCATTCGCCACTACACGTTTCCCAGCTTCCCTGACTCCTTGGGGTTCAGGATCTGTGCTAAGGAACATAACTGGATTTGGAGTGCTAAACCCATGCTTGACAAATGTCATTCATGTGATATGACAGTCACACAATCTCTCCTGCTGGGAAATCTCTCTCACTCGTGCTTTTTGTCATGCTGCTCATGAACAGGGCTGTAGGCAGTGAGCAAGATTTTCCTTTCAACTTCTGCTCTTTGCTAAGGGAGGCTACTCTCAGCACTTCTGAACAGGTAGTCGAGAATTCCTTCTCCCCCCCCCCCTTTCTTCCGTTCTCTCTGCTGATTCCCTCACCCCCAGCACAGTGGGGCTGGAAGTGGGAAAGAGGAGAAGGAGGAAGAGGTGGTCAGCATTGCTACTTCCTGACTCTGAGTAGTCATGAATTCAATCTCCAGAAGGCAGCCATGGTGTGAGGGAAACAGGAGAAGAGGCATACAAATAAATTCAGGAAGAGCAGAGGCTGGAGCATTGTGAGGAAAGGGCCAGTGAAAAGGGAGAAAGGGCTGGGTAGTAGGTAAAGGAAAAAAAGACAGAAGGATTAACATCAGAAAAGAAATGAGAAGAAGGATGGCCTTGAGGCGAATATACAGGACTGAGAATCAGATCTCCTGGTTTGTGTTTCCAGCCCTGCTTCTATTTGTTGTATAACTTTGGAAAAGCCACTGTGGCTCAGTTTACCAATCTGTAAAATGGGAATAATAGTATTGCTCTACATCATAGGACTTTAAGATCCTAGAAAGGCTGTGTCATTAACTTATTATTACTATACAGTGGTAGATAGGCTGAATCAGAAAAAAACTCAGGCACTCTCATCCACAGAAATGTCACTTGAGGAGCTCCCTAGAATGTAACAAGTAGTAAACCATCTGATGCTTCCATGGGAGTGGGGCAGGGACCACCGACCTGCACATTCAGCGCAGCATGTAAAACCTCTAAAAATTTGACAGTAAAGTTACTAGCATGCAATATTTGAAATTTTTTCCAAACTCTTAAAAAAAAAAATCTGTGTACAGTATTAGCAACAGTTGCAAGGCCCATCTTGCTGTGATAAATGTCCTTATCCTTGAAGGATCCATTTAAATGTTAGAAAAGACTGAAACAGCCTAAAGCTGTCAATCTTCAGGACACACTGCTAGGTCCATCTCTTTTCCCAAGGGATTTTCTGTGGGGTGAGATTTTGAGAATTGGGGGTTGGGAGTTGTGGCTGGAATAGATTTTGTTTACTGGAGACATAGCGGGGGGGTGGGAGGGAGAGGAGGATATGAGGCATTTATTTTTATTGTGCTAGCTAGCTTGTAATTCTAATATATGACAAGCCCTCTTAGAGCTGATCCAGCCCCATTAAAGTCAATTTAAAGACCACCACTGCCTTCAATGGACTTTGGATCAGGCCTGTAGAGCCCTAGATAGGCACTTTATTATGTAAATAAACTTTTTAGGAGTGACTCCTTACAGCAGACACACATGGTTGACCCAATTCTGCTGTCATTAATGTCAGTATAAGGTATGTCTTTGATATAGGTGGTAACAGGATTAGACCAATGTATTGTAATGGCCACAAAATATCCATTACACTGTACTCTGTGTGTGCATGTGTCTAAAGTCCACTCTCTTTTGGATTGATCTGTTTTATTATGCCATAGGCAGCAGAGCAGTGTGGTAAGTTTTGTGGAGGTGTGTTTATTATCATTCCGCTGCCTTTAACATCTTCAGAGCAACACCACTTAGGCTGAAAAATAGCTTTTATTTCACATTTTTAATCCTCTTTCAGGAAAGGGAATTTTACAGGGTGTTTTTCCCCTTATGTTTAAACACTGTCCTGCTTTTGAAAAATATAATAGAATATAAAAACATTATGATTAATTAATAATCATTCTTTGCACTTCCGTAACAGCTTTCAGCTGAGGACCTCAGTGCAGTGTATGAACCTTAATTAATTATACAAAGTGCTCACCATTAAAAACGCAAAATGTACCAACAGTGGTATATGAGAAACAGCAAGTTTTTCCTGCAATTTAGATCAGATATTTCAAATTCCATTGTGTGTTGACTATTGGTGGTTGGAAATATTTTAATTAAATATTTTCACAACTGAAACTTTTTACAGGAAAGAGACTTTTTTATGAATTTCCTGTTTCAAAATTTTTTTTGAGAAAAAAATCGGAAATAGTCAAAATGCACTGTTTCAACATATTTAAATGAAAATTTAAGTTTCTTTGGTTCAAAATGATTTTTCATTTTGAAATTTGTTAATTATTTTTTAAAAAAATCAAAATTGAAATGAAATTTTCAGTTGCTTCAACAACATATTTTTCAGATTTTTGGTTTGCAAAAATTGTTGCGATTTCAATAGTTCATCCTTGTTTGGGGCTGGAATTTGTTTTCAAAATAGTTTCCCACCCAGCTATAGTGTTAACTGATAGAAATTAAGAGTTTTATCACCAGCCTGGATATTATTATACAAGTTTATAAAACTTGGCAAAATGAAGTACAGAGAGCTACTAACCAATAGTTGCAAGATAAACCTATGGCAGATCTAGCTTTAGAAACTGTGACATGTCACTCCCCATCACCTGCTCTAACCAATACAATTACACCCCGCCCCCCACCCCCCCCAAACAAGAAATCAAGGGCCAGATCCTCAGATGGTTCCTTTAATGGAGCTACACAGATTTATACCAGCTGAGGGTCTGGCCCAAAACAAGGAGATACTTTAGTCCTTTTAAATTTCAGCCATGCAATGGCTGAATTCATATCCATGTTAGATTTATGAATATATGTGTTTGCAGAGCTTTGAAGATTGAAAGCCCTGTATAAGAGCTAGTTATTACAAGGTTTTTGAAATGTTTTTTTTCATAGAGGCTATAGACAATTTTATTTTTCTTCTAGTTCTAGCTTCATTATTTAAATATAATGTCCACGGTAGAACTGCAGAACTCCTGCGTTTTGCCTAATTGAAATTGTACAACTCTGAAGACATTCCTACATTTATCCAATTTTGATCTTCTGTGGATTTCAGCTGATTGAATGACAAAGCTACCCGAACATACAGAATATTTTCAGATGGTGATGCTCGCTGGACATAATGAAATAGTTCATGCTCCAGCTATAGGGTGAGTTATCTCAAACATTCCATCAAGCGAGGGATCTGTCATTTTCAGAAAGCCTCTGAGACTATCTTGTGATAGTTCACCATTCTCAGCTTTTCGCCAAGAATAGATAACAAACCATCTGGTTTAGGCAAAGAGGAAGGAAAGTTTATTATATGACTGTGCTCTTACTGTACCATAGGCAAGGACAATTCAAACGTTAACTTGAAAATGCATTCAGATGAAAATATATAGGAAGGCGTTTCTGTATTTATTTTGCAGGAGACACTATTCTCTTTACTAGAGATGCTCTCTGAGGGCCTTATCCTGCACCTATACAATTCAATGGCAAACCTCATTGATTTCCATATTGAAAGATTGAACCCTAGAGACTGAGATCCTGATTCACCGCTTACTTATTCTGGTTTTACAGTGACATAATTTCATTATCTTCAATGGGTTTTCTCCTGCTTTTCACCAGTGAAAATGAGATTATAATTAGTCTCCCAGAATTCCATTATTAGGCAATAAAGGGAGCCACAGACCTCTCCTCATTGTCCAAAACTACTGTATTTAATAAACGTGCATAGCCATGGCTTATAAAACTCTTAGTTGAGCACTGTAGATGGGGATTAAAAGATCTGCCAAAATCTTTGCCATTGAACCATCCACCAGCAACTTCCAGCACAGCTGCCAGAGACATATGCACTATAATTTCTTTCAACTAGGGCTTTTGTGTTGTTAATTTAGTGAGTCAGTCCTAAAGCCTCAGAGACAGCAGGCCAAACCCGGGTCTTGTTGAAATAAATGGGAGTTTCCCCACTGGTTTCAATTGGTCTAGCATTTGGCCCAAAGAGGACAACGTATAGAATCTTTACAAATTCTTATTCACATACAAATCTCCATCTACTCCCCTCCCCTCCCCTCCCTCACAAAAAAAAAAAAAAAAAAAAAAAAGAGAGAGAGTAACTTCACCTGGCTGACACATTGACTCAGCAGTAGTACTATGGATGGACGACTTTGTAAGTGATCTTGTTTGTTTCCAAATTAAGAGCTAGCTTGTAGTTTTAAGACCCAGCACTTCATTAGTGGGTTGTGGAGATGCACAGCCCAGTGGAAAATCCAGAGGCATTATGTCTGAAGTGGGTACAACTCTGGGGTCTGTCAGGGAGTGACTGTCAGAGCAGCCATTGGGATGAATCATGTGATACATCTCATCCTAGAAAGACCAGCTCTGCTATGTCCTTGTTGATCACCTCCCTATAGGTTTTAGGGAGGCCAAGCATTAGCCTGGTGCAGTCCTTGAGCTTCCACATTAAATATAATCCTAAATACTATACTAATACAATACTAAAAGGCTAACTCTGCTCTCAATTTACTCTCTTAGTATGCAGGTGAGATTGGAATGGGAGTTTGGTGTACAGATTAGGAGGAGGATCAGAAGGAATATAGCTGTTCTTAGTATAAAAGAGTAATGTTAACATGTCCTCAAGCTATTTTACCACTAATCTGTATGGTAATTTAAATGCTAGTGTCAAGAATATCTAGTATCTAGAAGCAAAGGTATAGCCTCGTAGAGTCTGGGGATTTGGGTTGTATTCTTGCTTCTACCACACACTCCCTGTGTGATATTTTGATAAGTCACTTAACCCTTTTGTGTCTCAGTTTCCCTTCAATAGAGAAGACTTGTTAAGCTTGATTAGCTAACGTTATTGAACCACTTTTGGAAGTATTTTGCAATTATTTTAGAGAAGAGGCTATCAAACTATCAAAGTACAATTTTACTATGGTCACCATTAAAGTCTTTACAATTTTCACTAAGAATAAGGAATGCCATGAGTACTGGAGATGTTAATTAAACTGAAGATACAATGCGTGGCATTTTAAAACAGGTAATGCAATTATAATTAATAATAACAATGCATGCTGAAACTAAGGTGGAAAAGGAAAAGAGAATATGTGTTTGAAAGTTGGAGAGCAGTGCAGAATTCAACTTTGAGTATGTGTAGAAGCCTCTCCTATCACCAAGCTCTGTTGCTGTGCATGCGGATGTATTCCCTTCCAAAATCAGAATGTTCAGAACCCATTTCCTATACCTGTCCTTTATTTGGGAGCCTTGTCACATTAACAACCAGCTAAAATATATGCTCTGCAGAAACCCTGGGGCTTAGCTTCCAGCAAGCCTTTATTGTTAGCATATTAGTCATTGTTAACTAGAGATGAACTTGGAAAAATACCCAAAATATCTCCCAAATATCAGCCGGATGCCTTGCTGCCACAGGTGCCACTTATGGGAATAATGTCACTGTGCCAGTTAATCAAAATTTCTATTTCAGCTGTATCTCTCCTGACAAGACTGCTTTTGAGGACAGTATTTCAGGTAATGATATGAAAAAACACAATATCATCCAACTGTAGGTATGTAGGTTGTTTCATGTTACAATAACATATCCTCAACCATCCAAACACACACTTTACAGCTTTCACATTCCAAACCAAAATTTCAGGTTTCCAACTTTTTTCAAACTTGCTTGACTCATCTATAAGTTCAACTAATTTTGACAGCTTTTTTAAATATGTATTATCAACATTACATTGTGTTCACATCAGAAAGAAAAAGCATAAAAATAAATCCCACTAATCTGTGTCAGTAAAATGTTTTAATTGTCATTAGGTTTGACAGGGCTAAATTTGCCACAGGTAACAGGGGCATTTACAAATTATATCTGATCACCACATGACATCATGTTGCACTGAATTACATCTTGTCACATATTGTTAGTGTCGCCTCACATTTGACAAGATGTAGCTTCTGTTAAGAAAAGAATCTCATAAAAACTTTTTGACAAACATTGGTTTTCTTCATATTTTGAATCCATTTTCATAGCTTTAAATGTTGACGCTAGTGTTTTGTTAAATGAATATCCCCTATGGGAGGTTCTGACACCAACAAACACTCCATTTATAGCCCTAAAAAATTAAAATCTTGGAAGTGATATTTTGCAAGGGCTTTTTGATAGGTAGGTTCCCCTCCCCCCCAAACTTTTGCTATCTGTATAGAATTTTGAAAAATGCAGTGTTCACTACTGACTTAATCCTGCCCTACTGAATTCAGTGCAATTTTTGTCATTGGCTTCAATGGGAACAGGCAGCTTTTTGTTTCTTTTCAATAAATGCACTAAAGCTGCATTGTAGTTTGTACAGGATTTTTCTTGCAGACTGTATCTCACAATGCTTCACAGATGGACATAATACAATTTCAGAGCTAAATTGTAAGTATAATGAAAGGGAAATAGAAGTTTAAAAGGATAGGCAAGGTGGAAAGGTGTGTTTTAAGTGGATGTTTGAAATGAGATGCAGAGTGGGTGAGTTGCTGGCTGCTTCTCTAACAAAGTATGGGATAAAAATCCTGTGTAAAAATAAAATTACATTTTCATAAATATGTAAGGAAGCTATGCTTTCTCTATAGTTCTCTGTAAACCTTATAATGTCCTAATTACTTTAATCCTTTCAGCTAGCTTTAGATATATTTTTACCAATAGATTGTTTTCAAATATCTTTTATCTACAGTAATGTTTTAACTATTTATTCTCCCAGAGTTCAAATGTTTCTCAGTTATGCATATCTCTCTTTCCATAGAGGAACCTGTATTTCTAGAGTGCATGAAATACAAGTTTTTCAAGGTATGGTCCAAATCCAGAACTCGAATTCCAAACCTCTTTTAATATTTTTTGTAGTGGTAGGTAGGATTTAAATAATTGCACTTCTATCACTTTGGGTTAGATTCAAATTTGAAAATGGCCTATTTTACTAGTACCAGCTCAGATGTGTCCAACATCTCATAAGTAACAGCTCTTCTCTTTTACCATCACCATTAACTCCATCTCCAACTGAGGTTTCAGTTAGTCTGTTAACATCTCTGATGCTTTCTCTCTCTCCTTTCATCTCCTGCCTCACACACCTCCACTGAGTCCACGGTCTTCATACTTTCATTCACATTCTACTCCTATGCCCCAATCTCTGACCGCCAGGTTTGCCCCCTGATTTACTCCCCACTTCTGCTTTCTGTCTAATGTAATCTATAGTTCCCATTATCATAGTGTCTGGGAGACTCTTTTCTCATCTTATTCTCTGAACAACTCTGAGGATATTCCAGAAAAATGTAAACTTCCTCCACTACAAATTCATCCTCTCTTCATCCTTAACAAAGTGCTTTCCCTTTTCTCCTTTAGAGTCTCACTCTTACAATCCTCACTCATCCCTTTTCCACATTTGACTTAGCTCTTTACTAACTCTTGGCTCTGGTCTTCTGTTACTTCCCACAACACTCTCTTCCCTCACTTCAAACTACTTATCTGCATGAGTCCTCTGACTCATTTTCCCACAATCAGTTTCATATCTTCCCTGTGCCTGGGACTCCATTGCTTACCATGTGTACCCATTTCTACCATCCCTTCCTTTAAAGCTTGGTCTATATACAGAATTTGCACTAATTCAATTAAATATGTTTTCTAAAAAGATTTAATTATATCAGTGCCTCTTGTGTGCACGCTCTTAAATTGGTTGCACTGGTTTAATTAAATCCTTTTCAAACCTGATTAATTTGATGCAAATTCTTGGGCTAAATAAAGTTCTCTCTTAAACTCATTTATGAACAATAGTCATGCATGCACACACAAAGAAACCACTCCAAAACCAAAACCAAACACAACTATATATTTCTCAAGGTATATGCATTATCATTCCATATTATCCTATCTTTATACTGTCTTCACCATCCATACTGTCCTATCCATCAAAGCCCATCTCCAAACCCTTGTCATATTCTCCTATAGTTCCTGTCTTATCTTTCATTGTAGCTCTTTCTTTATTTGTTTTGTAGAGTGCTATGCTCATTTGTGGTTCTATATAAATCCTAACTATAACAAAGTCACAATTGTATTAATTAGTAGTTTGTGAAATTGCGATGGTTACAAATCCTGGTTCTCATTCAAGTCCCAGACCTTAACCCAATTCCTCACTGGTTCCCAGTCCAAATGCCACCATGTCAACTCATGTCCATCACATATGTAATGCAATTTGTGAAATGTTATGGGATTCATCTTTATGGAAAGCACTATGTAATCACTATCATGAATATGAAGGGAGAGGAATTGTGTAATGATTTACGTACAGAACAGGAAACTGGATGCTCACAAGTTCTGACATGAAATCCCACAGTGGCCTTGGACAATTATTATTATTTGCTATTTCTCATGCCTAGAAGTCACAACTGAGATCACAGAGCCACTCTTACGCTTTGTACACCTGCACAGTAAGAGGCAGTCCCTGGCCCTAGGAGTTTGCAATTTAAATAGATGAGGCAGACAGAGGAAGGATTCTTATCTCTATTTTACAGATGTGGAACAGAGGCATAGAGAAATTCAGGTCCCAGTTCAACAAAGCACATTGAACATGCTTACCTTTCAGCATGTGCTTACATCCATCCCTATACAGCAAAGCACTTGAGCATTGGCTTAAGTCCCATTGACATTAATATGATTTAATTTATGCTTAAAATTAATTGCATCCCTAACTTTTAAGCATGCAAGCACCTTGCTGAATCAGGACTCAAGTGATTTGCCCCAAGGTAACACCAGAAATTTGTCGAAGAACATAGAGTTGAATGCTACTCTCTTGAGGCCCAGTTTTATGCCTCAGCCACAAGACCATTCTCTTTCTCCACAAAGTAACCTTTGCCTCGGGATGGGGGTGTGTGTGTAATAATATTATTCTTACAAAGTTGTGAGGAATAACTGCATAATGTCTCAATACTGCTTTGATCATGAAAAGCCTTCGTCATGTCATTATTATTTAATTTATTGCACAATCCATTCCCTTCCCATAGGCTGTGCATTACCATTGCATTTTAGGGGGCGGGTAACTTCCCATTATAAATCATTGCTTACTTTCTAGCCAAGTTTCTCAGTATATCTTTAAATCGATTAATTTTGTCACGATTATTCAAAATACATTAATAGAAAATTCTGGTAGCCTAAACATAGCCAAGGATCCCCAAATAGTGGTTTTGGGGCTTTACATGGGTTCCTAGAGTAAATGTTTCCCTGATACTGAGCCAGAACTGCCTACCTCCTTTATATTGTTGTCAAAGATTAGTTTTGCTCTTCATTACACAATTTTGCTGCTGATCTAAAAAAACTGAACAGAAGCCTTGAAACCCCTTTACTCACTTGTGGAGGTTAAATTCTGAAAGAATTTAAAAAGAAGAATCTTTTTAAAAGATAGTGTTTCCAAAAGCCTTTGTATTTCCCTGCGGATATTGGAGAGAAATGTAAAGTATTTTTAAAAACAAAATGAGAGTAAACAAAATATACAACACAGAGAATCCAGTGTATGAAGTTCCTTTAACCACTTCCTTTCTTCTTCTCACATCCTAATTACAGAAATTTTATTGACAGAGAAACACTCTGTAAAGTGCACTATTCAGAATGTGAAAATGTCTGCAAATTAACTACAGTTGAAAGATGAGGAAATATCTGTGCACTCTGTATTAAAAGAAATCGGGAAAACAAACGTATAAGCAAACCCTGAATTTCTGCAAAGGGAATTGAGAGATCTTTATGATGTGTTTTTTTTTTTTCCTGAAAACAATGTCGATCTTTAAATTACCACTTCCAATAATTTTTTTCCTGGGTTTTCTTAAGAAGGCACACTAAGGACACAAAGATATAAACTTGGTAACAGTTTTTAAAGTATTCTGGAGCTGTTTTCTTTGTTGAACAATGAAAAAGCAGAACATTTATATTCAAAAAGTGTCCTGTCTCACAGAGCAAGAATTGCAGTAGATATTTAAAAATGATGGAGATGGTATTTTTCAATATTCTTATTGGTGCTTTGTGATGCTGTTAGTTTTAGCTAGGAAGAAATACCATTTTGATTCAGCCATATGCATTGTTACTGTATACTCTCTAGTAATAAGAACACAAATATTTGCTAGTGCCATAACAATTTGAGTCTTATGTTTATTGGGTTTCTGCACAGGATAAATATTGTTGAATACAATTTAATAATAGTTAGTAGTCATTAAAATGGAATCAAGTAAATTGTCTTTATTGCCTTTACTGCTGTGGATATCATCTTAAAAGATAGTGTAGTTATATTGTGAAAGTCATACAGAGCACAAAGTACTTAAAATTGCGGAGGCATGCTAGGAATGCAGCATTGAAAGTTCCTGGGGATTTGGATTCATATTCTAAAAGTTAGAAGAACACAAGTGGAAAACAGCATTTTGAACATGTCCCACTCCCATCAGACCAGTAAAGTTACAGAAGGTTGGGGATTTTTTTTTTTTTTTTTTTTTGCTTTGGAGAAGAAAAGTGTTCAAAACCATTTCCCATGTTAGTTTTGCTCACAGCTACAAGAACAGTCTGATGGAACTGGTAGGAATAAAGACCACTTGTCTGGCTCTGTCTTGCAGACTTTTGTCAGATTTGAGCACAGGTTTCTCATTACCTTAATTTATTTTAGTTTCTGTTTGTTTGTTTGTCTTCTGTTAATAATTCACACTTCCAAAAATAAGATAGAAGATATGTGAGAGCAACTGGCTAGGGGCTCTAAGTAGGGTATGTCAGATACATGAGTTTTGGGTGTTGCAAACCAAATAATTATTAAATTCCAGTTTAGAAGAATAAAAGCTACACTGATACAAATTACTTAGGACCAAACTCTCTGCTGGTGTAAAACTCCTTTACATTAGCAGATAATTTAGCTTTAAATATTTGTCTCTTTCAAGATTTAGGGAATATTTTGTTCCAACAGCAACTAACTAAATACAAAAGAAAAGAATCTGGTAGTGCTGCCGATTATTAAGTGTGTCTTCACTTCCATTAACGAGACTTGGTTACAAGTTTAAATTAACTTAGTCATTTTTTAACAATTTGAGCTGAAATTTTCCATGCTGGGTGTGACTTATTTTTGGGGGAGGGGGAGGAAGGTTAATCAAAAATGGTTATGCCATTTTGAGGCTTTAATTAGGGGGAAGGTATATTGTTTGCCCATACTAAAGTGCTTACAACCATTCTGTTGAAAAAGCTTTAGTTTTTCCATTTTGTGGAAGAGGAACTTAAAATTTGTCAGGAAGGTCAAAAGCAAATAATGGACTATGCCTGTGTTGCATCTGAAAGGTAGGCACATCTGGGCTGCTTGTCCCCACCCAGGGCAGCCAGTTACAACTAGGAGGTGAAGACGCTGCTGTGGCCAGCCCGAGGCAGCCTGAGTCAGCAAAGCAGGAGCAGCACTGGGGTCTGTGCTGTTTTCCCCCATCCGTCCCCCCAACCAGAAAGGGGACACGCTGTTTTCACACACACCCCTCCCGTCTGGGAGGGGGACAAGTTTGCAAACTCAGTCCGACCCTGGGAAAGAAGCTGCATGCCAGGAAAGTGCCACTGCTTAGGAGGGAGCTGCTGCTGGAGTGGCAGCTGCTGGAGCTGGAGCCCAAACTGCATTTTTTCAGAGTTACAAACATTTCAGAATGATGGACAACATCCATTCCCGAGGTGTCTGTAACTCTGAGGATCTACCATATTTGTGTGGTATTAGGTGGAATCACCTTTTCAATACTTAGCAACTATAGAGCATCATCCATTTGAGGATCTCAAAAGTCAATGAATTAAGCCTCTCAATACTCCTGTGTGGTGGGTCAGGTGATCCTAAATTCAAAGTTAGGCGTGTAAAAAAAAAAAAAAAGTCCTGATCTTCAGAAATGCTGAGCAGCCAAAATCCCCAAGGACATCAATGGGAACTGTAGGTGCTCAGAACCTGTGAAAATCAAGCAATTTATTTAGATGACTAACTGTAGCCTTCTAGATTTGAAAATCTTGTTTTAAATGGCCCAACCGTGCCACACCAGTAGACCGATTTTCTATTATTCTTTATCTTGTGACATCATATACATTTATGGGAAACTGGGTGTAAATGCCACTGTTCTGATTTGGTAGTGTTTTATACACATTTTAAGTAGGTGAACATTTCTATTGGATAATGTTCCAATAGAGGTCTGAAGGTAACTTCTGAAGCTGAATTACTCCAAATCATGCATGACAAAAGTAAAAAAGCTTAGAGATTGGCCTGTGCAGTATCTAATAGTTAGTTATTGTGCCCAGTATATGGAGATATACTTATCTCAGAGAGCTGGAAGGGACCCTGAAAGGTCATTGAGTCCAGCCCCTGCCTTCACTAGCAGGATCAAGTACTGTACTGATTTTGCCCCAGATCCCTAAGTGGCCCCCCTCAAGGATTGAACTCACAATCCTGGGTTGAGCAGGCCAATGATCAAACCACTGAGCTATCCCTCCCCCTAAAAAAAAAGTATGGAGATATACCTATCCCATAGAAGATACACCTATCTCAGTTTAGTCTCGTACTGTTTAGTCTGTTATGGAAATAGTTTGACACATTATGTCTGTGAGTATGTTTTTATGTCTCTTTGTGTGTCTTATAGTCCATTGCAGAACATTTCTTAAAGGCAGCACAATTGAAACTTTATTGCTTAAGTAGAGATGTTTAAAGACCAAAATCTACAATATGCATTTTTTATTAAATGAGGCAACAGAATTTTCTTCTTTCATCCTGCCTAGACTGCGTGGCGAACAACTAATAATATGGATCAATTGGTCAGAATAGGTTGACACCTATATTCTTGCCCAAGGCCTGCAGGAAAAGCCAAGAAAAATCATAATTGTGCTTTTAAATAAGGTATTTTATCCCGAGAGGCTAACACCTTTCTTTGGTTCCTGCTGATTTTGAAAAGACTCCATTGCTGGTAGGTAAACAGCATGCTCTCTGCTTCCTTGGTTTAATTTTTCAGCCTGCTGAGTTCACCTTATAATTTGTCCCTAATTTGAGGGAGCTGCCAAGTTGATTAAGCAGAGCTACACAATGAGTTAAACTGAACCACTTTATTAAAAGATTAGTGATTTGCAGTTGGGGGGAGTGTTCCCTAGACTAAGAAAAGTATGTCATCTTGGATAAAAGATTGCACAGGATGAGATTGCATTGCAGGAAGCTGATCAGAAAGTCACTACCTGAGCTTTCCTTACAGCAAGGAGTATAATTATTTGAAGGACAATATACATTATCCTGAGCTATGTTCTGACTAAAATGATTCCACTGTACATGGCAGTTCTGCTCAGAAGAGCTACAGCTTCATTATTGACACTAACTGGTGAAATTCCCTTGAATGCCTCTACAGTTTCCCCAGGAAGAGACTGTAGAACATTGGGTTTTGATTACTTAGAAATGTACAATATTTTTATTTATTTTATCTTGGCATTTGTCATCTTATCTGAAGTACGGTGGTCTATTGGTTATTGTAGGATTATTGAGTTATATTCATGCCATACTTCCATTCCCAAGAATACAAAAATCATGAGTCAGGCCCCCAGAAGTCATATTTAAAAAATACCTTTTGGGGGGGGCCTTCTGGCCTTTGAACTTTTCATTTATACTGGAGTCACATTTTCCAGCGTTTTTCTATAACCATGAGTGCTAGAAACTTACCTAATATATTCACAACTATGCCTAAACTTTTATTTTACAACTAAAATTTGAATGAGCCATAGAAATACCTCATGGCAATTCTAACATCTTGATTAATCTGCCAGGGGGAGGTGCTCTTAAATTTCTTCTAGGACTAGGTATAAAGAACTCAGCCTCTATATAGTCCATATACATTCAAAGATTATATATAGTTTATCACTCACATAGCAGGAGAAGCAAACTAATCTGCTTCTTATTTGTTAGCAAGAGTGAAATCAACCTCAGTGGACATTTTGAGCCTTTATTTCTCAAACAGAAATTCTCAACAAGGCAAAACTCTTTTAGGTTACTCCATTGCAAGTGGTTTTATAGTCATGTCAAGGCCTTGATTCTCTGAAGTTAATTTCCCCACTGTGAATCAATCTGTCCATTCAGGGATATAAACACTAATGCATTCCTTCACTCTGCTTGAGCAACTTTGCTTTAGTTATTATAGATTTGCAACAGTTTGTGGTCTAATAGATCACTGAACCAATTATCCATGCCTCTCATAAATTTTATGATCGCTTGAAAAAGTGAAGGGGCCCTGGGTGTGCTTATGTTTGGTGATGTCTGTAAAATTTTATACCAGGTCTATACCCACAACTAGCAAGTCTGGAGATTAATACACACATTTACAGGATTGTTGTGAGGTTTTTTAGACAGTGTAAACATTTATATATTTCTACCTGTATATTTCATTTCCTACAGCTACACTTTCTTATGCTTTTTAACCCACACACTTATCCAAACTAGTTTTTTTTTTTAACTTAAGAAAATAGAAACAAAATATGTATTAACTAAACAAGCTAGGGACATGCTGGAACCATATGACTCACATATGTAGGAAGGTATTGTGTTATGGAATTCTGATCTGGATTGACAGGCCCAAAACCTTGGTTCCTGGAACTCTTAAACGTTGTGGGGCATGGAGCTTGTGTATAGCTACAAAATAGTAAGGTTGTTCTCTCTATACTGATATTTAAGATTAAAGTCTTTTTCACCCTCAGCCCTAGCCTAGATGCAGAAGTACTCCTCATAGGCTAGTTTATGATCGCTGCTGTGGGTTTCACACATGTGTTCATTGAGATACTCTCTTTCTTCATTCTTCCTTTATTTCCTTTTGTCTAAAATAAATCATCCAGACTGCAAGTAAGTTTGTTCTTGGTCTATGAAGAAGCTTAACAGGGTCATCAAAATCCAAATTGTGTGACAGGTCCACCTGTAAAGGAACAGAGGACAGAATATAAAGAAGTCAATAGATATGTTATGGCTATTTTTAACTTTATATCTACTTTTAAGACGCAATAAATAGCAAAACTGAACATCTTTAACAGAACAAGCTATATAAGGTGATAGGACCATAAGCTACAGTTACAATACCTGCAATCTAGTTCACATAAATATGGCTAGAACCTCAGCTGATCCTCACTGAAGTCACTAGATCTATGTTAACGTACATCTTGCATAGAGATGGACTGATCACATATTCAGTGCAGTCATCATGATGGTCACTCATAACAAAGATTTTTTTCCTCTTAAGTTTTTTACTTTAGTTGTAATTGTTTTTTCCATAAACAGAATAAGGAACATATTGAGTGGTACCATGAAATCAACTCAACTGTTTTCAGAGTAAGGTATTACACAGTGTGAGTAAGTGGCACAGCCCTGTGGCAGTCATTACTTGTGGGCAGAAGAAAAAAGAGCAGAAAGCTCATTAAAATACAGAAAATGGTTGTTTAAAAAGTTTAATTAATAAAGTTTCATATGTGAACTTAAATTACAAAAGTTCCACTAGTATTGTCCTAAGAAATCAATACCCCTTCAACTATCTCCTCATGAAGGATGGGAATGCTTCTAACTACACCTCTCAGCAGGAATCTACCAGCTTTCAGGACTAGAATAAACACCTTAAACCACAAGCTCCAAAGCTACATTGAGCTCCTCAGGACTGGAAGAGACTTCAGACTCAGCTGCCTCATTGTACTCTGCCGGAGCCCCGGGGAAGCAGCAGCAGGGCTCCCGTGGGGATTTAAATCGCCAGCCTGGGGAAGCCGGTCGGGTCCAGCACTGTGTACTGGCTCTTGCCGGTAAGCAGTACCAGCCCATACCGGCTTACTTTCACCTCTGCTCCTAACTCTGAGAATTCAATAAAAGTAAAAAAGAAAATAGATAATTTTCTATTTTGGGGAGTAAAAGCAACTAAAAGGAGGAAAGGAAAAAATAATTCTGTAGCTGTTTTCTCTTTTCTTGTTGCTCCTTAGAATTCATGAAGACTTTTAGTGCAAATAACATATTACCTATTTAACCACTGCACAAACCACCCCCCTGGGCATTCTTGCTCTACTCTATCACAGTCCAAATTTATGGCCTAAAAGCACAGGTCTATTTAAACTGAGACTCCAGCTGAACAGACAATAATCTTAAATACTCAGAGAGCCTTATTCATGACTTAAAAGTGCATCTTATATATCTGACAAAGGAATAATAGCCAAGCAATACTTCCCAGGTAGTACATGGACAATTGTCTCCAGCTTGCTTAGTATAATAATTGCATTTTCCTTAGCTGAAATAAGAGCATAAATGTTTTTTGTCAACTTAAATCCCATATTCCTAGTCAAATTTTTGCAGCCTTGCATACTCAGCATTTTAGATACTTCTGTCTAGCATAAGTGCTGGAACTTGGGGTGCCTGAGGGTGCCACAGCACCCCCTGGCTTGAAATGGTTTCCATCATAGACAGGGTTTACAGTTTGGTTCAATGGCTCTCAGCACCCCCATTATACAAATTGTTCCAGCACCACTGCTGTCTGGTTAATTCTGTATGGGTGGAAAGACAAGAAAAAGTTTAAACCAAAAGAGTTTTGTTATTAGACCTTCACTTAGGTCCTGGGAATCTCTGTAAAGGCTGTAGAGCAGGGGTCGGCAACGTTCGGCACGCGGCTCGCCAGGGTAAGCACCCTAGCGGGCCGGGACAGTTTATTTAGTTCGCCATCCCGGGCCAATGGGGGCGTCGGGAAGCAGCGCGGGCCGAGGGATGTGCTGGCTGCAGCTTCCCGTCGCCCCCATTGGCCCAGGACGGCGAACCGCGGCCAGTGGGGCCCGCGATCGGCTGAACCTGCCGCGTCAGCAGGTAAATAAACTGGCCCGGCCCGCTAGGGTGCTTACCCTGGCGAGCTGCGTGCTGAACGTTGCCGACCCCTGCTGTAGAGTGAAGGGATCTTTCCACCTAACTAGGCTACAGATCAGCATTGGAAGCATTCTGTGGACATTGTTGCAATCTCAGTATTCAGTAGCATCAATAGCTAGTGTTCTTCCCATTCTGTGCTGATAAAGAGGTGGATTCATGCAGTCACAAATCTACCACCTATGCTCTTCCTCTGTCCTCTAATCTCCTGTGCGGTACATGGACCCCCCCAGCATATAGCTATGTATGCACAAGGAGAATTTGTTTTGTATTGAATACATTTAACTCTACTAGAAGTGTAGCTATAAAGAGACTCAGAAAGTCTGTATATGTGCACTATCTCAGGTAACTCAAGCAGAAAATGAATTAAACTGAACAGGTTCACATTTGAGACAGGCTAACTTAACTGTATCCTGGGACACTAACTGGGGATACACAACCCACTAAAAGTTAAAAGATTAATAACTTTAACGTGTTCCAGTAATTGTTGGAAGTATACCCAGATTAACTTCATGACTCCAAGGAAGCAAATGTCTCTTTACTTTGAGTCTACTTTGTTAACTGTGTTGCAGGCAGGTAGAAGTGGTCAGGGCATTGAAAAACCAAGTTTTTCAGACAGAAACTTGGGAATCAGGGAACTGGACAATCTGCCCTCAAGATGAGCAGGCCAAGGATCCAGCCTGCTAGGCAGCTCAGTATCCCGGGGAGCTGGGCACACATCTGCCTGCCAGGTGGGCAGCCCAAAGAGCCAGCTGCTCAAGACGCCGGGGAGCCAGGAAGCCAAAGGAGCTGCCCAGGAGACAGGTGGCCAGGTTGGGAGTCTGGAAGCCAATCAAGAAACCCAATAGCTGTCCAGAAAGCAGGGAGACAAGCAGCCTGACAGCCCACACTGCAAGCTATCGGGGAGGTGAGATATTAGGTAGCCTGGCAGCCAATCAGGTGGGCTTCAGGGAAACCAGAGATCCTGGGGAGCAGGGTGGGTGGTCTGGTTTGCATTTAAAGTTTTTGTGGCATCAACGCATTCCCACGGAACATATTTATTCTATTGAATCAGCATTTTCCAACAAATAATATTCCATTGGAAACTTGTTGACCAACTCTCAGCTAGACTTTATTACAAAAGGCCCAACGTCTTTGGTACCTCCTCATTTTAAATTAGCAAAGAATGGTCTTTATTTAACACAGTGATGCATTTGTAATGTGCACATCCAGCTTAAATAACCAGCATAAAAACCAAACTGTATCCAGTGCTATTTAAATATATAGATTGTAAAGGTAGCTGAGAAATGAGATTCAGCTGTTAGATGAACAGCATCTACTCCTTTGATAACTTACTCCTGTACCCAGATCTCTTGATTGAGCCCTAGAAATCTGTGACACGTGTGTCGGGGGAGGGAGTTGGAGGAATTTCTTCTGCAAACTTCAAAGAATCACTCTAATGTTGGGGCTAAACTGAAAATCTAAGTGTTTGATTTAACATTTAAAAATGACATTGGTTCTTGTACTTTTATTGACTATGGTATTTGCAGTTCTCTTGGGGGCTTGTATAATAGCTGCTTTAGCAATGTAACCTCAATTGATTTTCATTCACTGATGTCAAAAGAAAACACAAACATCCCAAACTACTTATTAATTCAAAAGTTATAACTCATCCTCATGCTTTAACCATGCTGTAGGATTCTTGTCTTCTTGTTCTTTTCAGGAAGATCAGTGAAAAATCTAAATGTGTTAATTAAAGCTGATATATATGGTATATCAAACCCCTTGAATGGTTCCAAATTATTTGTTTGGGGGTTTATTTTTGAGGAAATTTTCAATGATGTGGACACAACAGCAAAATGAGGATGGATAACTGCATGGAACTAAGTGGCAGGTCACAACTTGTATTAAACCTTAATATAGGAGAGGGACGCTACCTGCCCATCAACCATACTTTCCTATACTAGGCATTTAATTGGTTCCAGTGCAAGGGTTATAGTGCTCCCTACCATATAACCTGTAACTCGGGGTAGGCTCTCTTCAGGCTACCTACGAAGACTCAGCTCTCCGAGTTCTAGGGCTCTCCTCCAGACAAAGGAGAGAGAGAGGGTGCAGAAGTGTGAAGACCTCAGCCCACAAGGGCCATAAGGTCTCATCCAATACCATGAACTCAAGGCCCATCACCACAATCCCAGGTCTTTTACCTCTGGAAACCATTCATTTTATTCTCTTGACCACTCTGGAAACCGGCCACAAGTTGTGATGCATTAACAACTCAACCCCAGTACTTTAGTTTGGTATGAAGAGCATTCCTACGTAACATACTGTGGCTAGAAGGAGCTGCAAGGAAGGCAGAAAACTCCCTGGTCCTCTGCCAGTTCACCCATGGGAGAAAAAAATCCTTTCTGACCCCCAAACTGGTAAATAGTTAGATCCGCAGCATCTGTCAGGACAGATTCTCATTCCTAGTTTGGATGGCAGGTTGGGGCTGCTGGAACAAAACCAGAGGCGCCACATGACCACCACTCCTGGTTAAATCCTAGGAGCTAGGAAATGCTGGAACTCCTCCCCCATGAGCTGTCCCAATGGTTGCCAGAGAGTTCTGTGGGGAGGCACTATCTAGTGTCCCTTAGCGAGTGTCTCCTTCCCTTGATGCTGGGACTGTCCCTCTTCACAGCTGGCTCCATCGAGTTCCCCCACTTGTGGAGGCAGATTGGTGGCATTTCTGTGGGAAACTTCTAAATTCTGAACAAAACAAACGTAGAAATGTGGTAATTTCCTGCAGTATGGAAATTCAGTTTTCCAGCCGGCTCCACTGTTATGTCATAAATAAGCATAAAAGCAGCAAATGAACATTACAAAGAAATGTCACTGTTTTTTTTTTGTTTTGCTTTGCTTTACTGAGCCATGATGATCTTGGATTTCAAAACAAATACAAATAGGAGAACCAGTTTTATCCATTTTTCTAGAGCTGCATTAGGAATGCATGGGAATGGAAATACATTCTTGTTTTATACTCTAGTTATTTTAGCACAGACCATTAAACAGGACTCCTACAGTCCTTTAGCTGACACGCAGTATGTAAGGACAAAAGGTTGAAAAATGTTCAGAACATGCTGTATTGTCTCCATATATCCTAGAAACTGAATGAGTGAGAGCATTTCTGTGGCTATTAATCAAAAACAAGTATAATGTTCCTTCCTTGATTTGTGTAGGGATGTTATAGGCTTTTAAGTCCCCTTTCTTTAGAAATGCAATGTTAAATATTGTTCCCACAGTCTTTTTTAGAACTTTTGGAAAGACATTGATTTTGCCAAGTTACCCAATCGTAAGTGTTTATGATTGGGTGTACTTGGCCTTTGCAGCTGTCTACAGGAGGCCCTGCAGTCCTATTACACCCCACCCAGGAGAGGAGCAGAGAAGGTGAGTGCCTAAAGAGACCTCATGAAACAGCCAGTCAGAGCCCAGTGAGATCAGGTAAAAGGAGCTGCAGAGCCTTAGGCCTGGTCTACACTGCTGCTTAAGTCGATGTAAGTTACGTTGCTCAGGGGTGTGAAAAAATCACCCCCCTGAGTGACATAGCTTACATCAACCTAACATGATGTCTACACCATGCTATGTCCACAGGAGATGTTCTCCTACCAACTTCCCTTCTGCCTCTCAGGCAGGTGGAGTACTGAAATCGATGGGAGAGCACTCTGCCATAGACTTATTGTGTCTTCACCAGACCCGCTAAATCGACACCGCTGTATCAATCACAGCAGTGTTGATTTTGTGTGCCTGTGTGGACAAGCCCTTAGTGGTTTGGGTCCTGACTGGGACCAGAGGGGTGAAGAAGGAAGCCCTTCTATGACCAAAGGAGCTGAATCAGTAGCTAGAGTTTATGGCTGGCTGAACTTATATTGAGATTGGACAGGGAGAAGGACCTGCGTATGCAGACCCTTAGATAGGGCTGAAAATAAAGTGTGCTGGTAGGATGAGTCCCAGGAAAATACCAGCAGAGGATTGAAGTAAGAATAACATGCTTGATTGAAGTATTAATTGACTGAAGTAATCAGTGGCTGCTGTTGACAGGGTTCCTGGGTTGCAATCCAGTGTAGTGGGTGGGTCTGGGTTCCACTACTGCCACAGGTAGAGTGGCATAAACCCAAAATGACATCTGGGCTTATTTGGAAGCCCAAACAAAGGGCTGAATTTAAAAGGCCCGGAGTGGGGCTGAAGAACCTAGCAAGGGCAAAGAGACTGTTTTATTTGCTGGACTCGTTAATAGCCTGGAAGAGGTTCATTTGGACTTTGTGACTTGGCTGGAGAGCCAAGCCACTGAAGATCCACTAAGGTCATCTGGAAGTTTGTAGAGGGCACCAGGGGCAAGAAAAGGACTGTGGTACTCCACCCAGGCTCCCAACATCACTCAAGAGGTGAGTGCCCCTTTACAGGTTTCCTTAATGCACTGAAGTTCCACCTTGTTTCATGGAGATCCACACCTTCAGACATTTACTGTCTCTTGTATTTAAGTGATTTTCATGTTCAGTGCAATACTTTATCCAGTGTTCTGGCCTGAACTGTTTC
Source organism: Chrysemys picta bellii (assembly GCF_011386835.1). Lineage (NCBI taxonomy): Eukaryota > Metazoa > Chordata > Testudines > Emydidae > Chrysemys > Chrysemys picta. The sequence goes on from NC_088792.1 coordinate 260,493,486, forward strand.
CCTATCCCTAAAATGAGGAGTGGTGATAGAACTAGTAATATCTCTCAAATAGAAACTTTGTATATGACCCGTGTGTTTTAGTATGGAATGATTTACCACCATGTTATTCCAGTTCAACAGCAGTGGAAAGAAGAGAGTTTCAGTAGGGGAGCTGATAGGGAATTGAATGACTTTGGTGCTTATTTCTTTACTTTTGGAGGACTTTTGTTGATAAAATATGGAGTCTAGTATCTTTAATTCTAAGTTAAATGTTTTGTTATGTGGAAATAAACAACTTCAAGTTTATGCACACTGAAATCTGGCCTCACTTCTAAAAATTCCTTCTTAAAAATTGTTTAGGTTCTTTTAGATTTTACCTAATTGAAATCATACTCTATTTGTAGATTCAGTATGCCTTCACTTAAAAACAATGTCTTCTTAACTCGGGTAAAAATAGTCATGAAGACAAGGCAATTCAGCTTTTAACTAGGGTTAGCATGTTAAATTAAAACCTTTAGAGGAGACTGTGGTTGAACTTGAGCCACTAACCTGAGGTAAACCTAAGTTGCTATATAGTCACTGCTATTTTAAACCCAGTTAGCTGATCTGAATTAAAAACACACTCTTTTAAAAAGTGAAGAGATACCTGTGACGGGTTTGGTCACAGAGACCCACATGGGACAGTCACCTGGTGTGCTAAGACTACCACCGAGCCTGTTTTCCCTGCCAGATTGGGACTCCAGAACCCTGTCTTGTTGAGCCAGACATGCTACTCCACTCCAACACCGACCCAGGGTCTGAACCATGTCCCCAAAGCTGCAGGCTTTAACTGAAAACTACTCAGCAGGTACTCCTATCTCCAGCACCCAGACACCCAGCTCCCAATGGAATCCAAACCCCAAATAAATCCGTTTTACTCTATATAAAGCTTATACAGGGTAAACTCATAAATTGTCCGCCCTCTATAACACTGATAAAGAGATATGCACAGCTGTTTGCTCCCCCAGGTATTAATCACTTATTCTGGGTTTACTAATAAATACAATCAATTTTATTAAGTATAAAAAGTAGTATTTAAGTGGTTTCAAGTAATAACAGACAGAACAAAGTAAGTCACCAAGTTAATTAAAGCAAAACCACACAAGTCTAAGCCAAATACATTAAGAAACTGAATACAGGTAAATATCATCCTCAGAGATGTTCCAATAAGCTTCTTTTACAGACTAGACTCCTTCTTAGTCTGGGCCCAATCCTTTCCCCTGGTACAGTTCTTGTTAGTTCCAGCTCAGGTGGTAACTAGGGGATTTCTCATGACTGCTGCCCCCTTTGTTCTGTTCCCTTTAATAGCTTGGCACAAGGCGGGAATCCTTTGTCTCTCTATGAGTTCCCACCCCTCCTTCTAAATGGAAAAGCACCAGGTTAAAGATGGATTCCAGTTCAGGTGACATGATCACATGTCCTGTGAGATTTCATTACCCACTTGCTGGCACACAGGTATACAGGATGTCTTACAAATAAACAGAGCCATTTACAATCAATTGTTCTGGTTAATGGGAGCCATCAAGATTGCAAATCACCATTAATGGTCCATACTTTGCATAATTAAGTAGGACCTCAGAGTTATATTTCATATTCCTAGTTTTAGATACAAGAATGACCCATAGATACAATTAGGATGAACACATTCAGTAGATTATAAGTTTTGTAATGATACCTTACAAGAGACCTTTTGCATAAAGTGTATTCCAGTTACATCATTTCTACACTTATAAACATATGTTGTATAAAAATATGGAGTGCAATGTCACAATACCCTTATCCAGCTGCACAATAGAACAACTGTCATAGTTTTATGGCAATGGTATGGTTATGATTTCGTATCTAAAAGAAACTTCCATGGACTATCAATTCCCACTTATGTAAGAAATACAGCCATTAAATCAACTTACATGTATAAGTCTACTTGCTAAACTGAAGATGACAATATTTAATCAGCGTTTTTCTTTCTGTCCAAAAGAAAGGCCCACACATGTTATGTTTCTATATTGTACTGTGCAGTAGCCACCATGAGGTGATACTATAGAGATTTCATGGGGGAAGACCAGATTTCAAGTTTCTCAAATTGGGGGTCCTGACCGAAAAGGGAGTTGCAGGGGGGGGTCACAATGTTATTTTAGGGGAATCGCGGTATTGCCAACCTTACTTCTGTGCTGCCTTCAGAGCTGGATGGCTGGAGAGTGGCGGCTGTTGACCGGGCACCCAGCTCTGAAGACAATGCCCTGCCAGCAGCAGCACAGAAGTAAGGGCGGCAATACCATACCATGCCACCCTTACTTCTGTGCTGCTGCCTTCAGAGCTGGGCAGCCAGAGAGCGGCGGCTGCTGACTGTGGGCCCAGCTCTGCAGGCAGCAGTGCAGAAGTAAGGGTGGCAATACCATACCAGGCCATCCTTATTTCTGTGCTGCTGCTGGCAGAGGCTCTGCCTTCAGATCTGGTCTCCTGGCCAGCAGACAACATTCTCCAGCTGCCCAGCTCTGAAGGCAGTACCGCCACCCGGAGCAGCACAGATGTAAGGGTAGCAGTATTGCAACCGCCCCAACTCCTTTTTGTGTCAGGAGGACTCCTACAATTGCAACACCATGAAATTTCAGATGTAAATAGCTGAAATCATTAAATTTACAGTTTTTAAAATTCTATGACCGTGAAATTGACCAGAATGGACCATGAATTTGGTAGGGCCTTACTAATAAGACACTCGTTTTTATGTCTAGCCCCAGTCACACGAGAGGGCTCAGGTTTAGTATATGTTATATGCCTGTCACATGTCACAGATCAGTATCCACTGATTCCAATGGCTACCCTTACACAGTCTGTTTTTTGTTTTTTTTTTAAATAAAACCTATTATCCAAACTCAACCACTAAAGGCTGATACAGCCAACTACTAAAACCAATAGAGCTAGCTGAATTTTTTTGTTCAGCTATTCTTTTTTGTTTGTTCATGAAAAATAGTTTCCCACACAACCTGCAAACTACTTGGCAAAAAGCTTCTATTTCTTTTAAATTGTCAATTTGTTTTGCATCAAAACTGGAAATTTTGCATTTTTATTCTCTTACTATTTCCCTCTTTTTACTGCTGAATGCAACAGAATGAAACTGTATATTTTTCTACCTCTTGATATTCTCCCTTTTTATTTATTTTTCATGTTGCCATGCCGTAACTTCTCAGGATGTCCTCTACTTTTGAATAGTTAAATGGCAAAAGAAAAAAAATGGAAAAAAGGAAAGAAACATGGGGAAAAAATCAAAACGTAGACCTCTTTCACTCTGTTGCAGAAGTAAAATATGGGAGAAAAAACACAACTGAAATTGAAATATATTAAAATGTTTATAGAAATAAGTTTTCAGGGGGAAAAAACTAAAAACATTGTTCCATTTTGTAGTAGAAATTACTTTAAGTTTTTATTTTTTATGAAACTGTTTCCTTATTTCAATCAGCTCTAAAAAACACTTAAATACATAAGGCTGATATGGAGGTCAGCATAAACATTCTTAACTCCCTTAAAATTAAATTATTCTGCTTCGTATTGGACATTTGTCAACAGCTTACTATCTCTGAACCTCAGTTGCTTTCTAGCCACATGGCCATCTGTTCAACAGTTTAGTTTTAAAAAGACTAGTAAATAGTTTATTAATGAGAGGTAATCTTTTCCATTTAACTTAAATATATCTGCACCAACATTGATCCAAGGGCAACAGGAATCTCAAGCAGATTCTGATATGATTGTCTTGTGTTCTTTTTGCTGTGTTTATTGCAAATTTCACATTTTGATATCTTATCTTCGATGGTTGAATTCATGTCTGGTCAAATTAGGACAATTCAGGCTCTTTTCTAACATTCCCCTGGATTCATACAGCTACTCAGTTAAGGCCACCATGACCACATCCCCATTTCTCCAGTCAGACCCTCTACTTAAGCAACAAGTGTTAGAGGTGGCTTTAGGGCCTCTATACCACAATAGGCTTCCTCGTTCACAGAAATGATTTGCTCAGGCCAAATATATTGGCTGTACAGCCGAGTTCTGTTGGGGGTGCAATGCAAACAGATTGCACCACACCAGAGTATCTGGCCAAATGCATTTCAATCACATATCCTAATTGACAGGTATTACATAATTCATTATGTATTTTCTCCATCCATCAAATTAATGTAATCATATAGATCAATAGGCAATTCTACTACTCCGTGTGTGTGTGTATATTAGACTTGGAGAGTCTTGAGCTAGTCTATTCAAAATCTTCTCAGTGTTCGGATAAGCAGCAAACGTCATCTTCTGTAGTCAGTACATGATGTCTTTGTTTTTCACATAAGCTATACAGCAATAGATTGTATCTCTAGCTTTGACATGTGGCACACTAGTAATACATTTCAAAGAATACCTTAATATCATCCTCATTCTTAGTTGCCTTAACCCAACATTCCAGATCTGCTTCTTTTGAATCTTATTCAACATTTATTTTGATAACCCTGATCTCCTTCACTTTTCTTGATTGGTCCAATAACTATCCAAGCAATTTTATATAACAATTTTTTTCCATGAAGTCCCACTTTTGTTTACATCAGAATCAGTAAAATCTTTCCTACAAAATACACAATCATTTCAAAAATTGTAAATTGATTCTTATATGTTCACTGTTATTTGAAATAGCTTACATAACAGCGTAGAGACTGACCTTTATTTTCCATGTTTCACCATTTAGATTTTACTTTAAAAATAAATAACATATGGAAATTTGCTGGATGTGCTGACTGGGACTTTATAATGCTACTAAAAAGGCACTGAGTTGAAGAAATAGAGAGTCATTGAAATGCTATGGAGCCTCTGAGGATCTTTCACTTTTACACTACCTACTTTTTTCTGTTTGTCTTTGTTTTTCTTTTAAATGATGGATTTTTCATACTGTGAATTGAATGCCTATGAAAGTTGTTACAGCCTTGCAGACTGAAGTCCGCAGCACTGATAGCAGGGTGTGCAAGATTCACCACGCTACCACCAAAGGGGAAGTCCTTTGCCTCTCTAAGTCTGTCAACAAGAGTGCCAACTGTGTTGGTTTTAGTAACGTGGCTTCTTTTCTACTGGGAACTGCTGTGTGACCAATCTTTACATGTAATGCACCATACACCACAGACTTGAGCTGTATTTTAACAGATGGCCATATCGGCTCCAAAACCCCCAGCCCATACAGTTCTCCCTTATTTACTCTTCTGAATATGGTTTCAACTAATGAATACGAATCAATACAATGGAGTGAGGAAAACATTGCTGAATGTTCATTTAACCCCTTTAGTGTTCTGTTTCTATTAAAATGCAAGTTGAACTTTATTAGCATGAATACTTGCATCAGTTAAATTTTAAGTATGAAGCTTCACTTAAAGCATATTCTGTGATATTTGAAATTCTTTCAGATAGTTGTCTCAGATACATAATTAATCTAATTCAGTGGTTCTCAACCCGCAGCCCATGGGCCACTTGTGGCCCAATCAGCACACAGCTGCGGTCCATGTGACATCCTGAGGGCCATACTGGTAGTATATATATTGTGCAGATGCAGCCCACATAACATGTAGAGAGCTGCATCTGCACCCGCAGTGATAAATAGGTTGATTTAATCCACTGATTTAATCCACTTTCTCTGGCAGTTCCAGGGTTATATTTGTGGTTCCCTTTTCTCCCTCTACATCTGATCTCTGGGTAATCTCATCCACAAACACAAATTCAGCTACCACCTTGCTCACTCTCAGATCTAGCTCTCTACTCAAGACCTGCCTCCTTTGATCCAAACTAAAATTTCAGCAGTCTTCCTGACATCTCTTCATGGATATCTAGCCATCAGCACAAGTGAAACAATGCTCCCAATTTTCTCACCCTCCCCACTACCTCTTTTCTTAATCATTGTGAAATGCACCACCATCCTGCCTGTCACTCATGCCCATATTCTGGGTGTCATCTTTGACTCATACCGCTGTGTAGGTCCTTACACCTAGGCTATATCAAAATCTTGATTCTTTCTGCATATCATCTATAATATAATGCCTTTCCTATCTCTTGTCCAAGCTCTCATCATCTTGTGTTTTAATTACTGCAACATCCTTCTCCCTGGTCTTGACAGATGTAGTCTTACCCTGCTCAAATCCATTCAAAATGTTGCAGGAAAGATCATTTTCCCAGCCCATCGCATTGACGCTGACACCCCTCTCTTTGCATCCCTCCACTGATTTCCCCTTCTCTGTTGTATCAAACATAAGCTGCTTATACTCACTTTCAAAGCCCTTCATGGGTAGAGAGGGATTAACTATCATTTCTTATTTGCTATCAAGCTGTTGATGTTCTCTCCATTCAGCCCACGATGCCAGCCTCCATAGCCAGCTTATTAAATTTTCAAACAAACACCTCTTCTCCCAATCTGTCCCATACGTTTGAGGTGCTCCTTGTAAACATCTGCAAAGCTACTTCATTATCCATCTTCAAAAATCTCTTCAGAAAGCTCTTTTGTTGTGATGCCTACAAGAAACTTGACAACAGTTAAGCTGCTGTGTGCAGATGCCACTGCTTATCATCTCATTGTACACTTGTATTCCCCTGTCTGTCTCTATCCATCTGTCTCTTTTCTTTTATACTTAGCTTGTAGCTTCCTTGGGGCAGGATCCTTATTTTTGTTCTGTTCATACAGCATCTAGCACAATGGGGTCCTGATCCATGACTTAGGAGTCCTAGGTCTGACAGAAATTAAAATAAATAGAAATAACAGTCTGTGACTTGAAACTAATCAGCACAGTACATATTTGAAGTTCAAATATCAAATATTTTGCAATAAGATTAGCTAGCCACCTAGGGTGAAACCCACTCCAGCTGCATAAATCCAGAGACATCGGCTTTAGCAGGTGGAATGCAAAGTAAACTGTTCTGTAGGAGCCACAAACAAGAGTCTGTTATCAGGGCTGCTGCACAGCCTACGAGCTGGAGCAGGAGATACAGGCCATCTGCAGTAGTGTGTAGGGTATTGGTGCTGCTGAATTTGCATACACGCAGATCCAATGACCCTTCTTGTAACTTTCTACTGTGGGTTATGCAGGGCCATTATAGAGACATTTTTCACAACATGGGGTGTGCAGGCTCAGCAGGTGCTCCCCTTTGGTTCTTCCATGCAGCTTCTAAACAGACGGACTTGCACTGCACCATGAATGAATTTCACCCATAGTAGGGAAATCATCATGATGAGGTGGTGAGAGATGGTGACAGCAAATCACCAGCATTATGAGATGGTTCTTTAAACATGGGCCCAACAACTGTTTCTTTGCAGCATATCTATGACCTGCATAGAGCGTTGGAGGAACTAATGATCTACAAACAGCTTCTGTTTGTAAATCTGAGCTAGATTTTACAAGTTTTTTAAGAGAACAGGTTTAACTAACAGATAGTGACACCAGACAAACTCTATTTTGAAGACCCCAGACTCCATTTTTTATCCTTGGCTTCCATTTTGAATAAGCAAGAGTCATCCCACCATTAGATGGAAGCTGCAGGTCACATAGTGCTAAATACAGGATTGGTGGTGAAAAGGTGCTAAACAATGATTCAGCAGATCTTAACACTGTGAGGTAAATAACAGTTGCAAGTCAAAAATAGAACTGGCAGTTAGCAAAAGAAGGTAAACAAGCAGGATGATGTTGTGTCTAAAATAGAGTTGAAAATGGTATAAAGGTCAGTGTGTCAGTTGACAGCAGACAGAGTTAGGCAGACAGCTGACAGCTAAGAAGACAGCTAAGAAGAAAGAGAGAGAGAGAAATTAAGATTCAGAGAGAGTGCACAGAAGAGACAGTGCAGCATAAACACCAGGGTAAGTCTGTCAGACAAAGTTATAGTTATAGATATAATCACAGTTATAGTATAGATTAGAGTTAATGTGTATATGTGTGTGTGGGGGGGGGGGGTTAATAAAGATGAATGTTTGTGTTGTATTGATTGTAAGAGGAATTTATGTATGTAAGATCTAAAGAACATCTAAGAACTGCTGACAGCAACCTGTGGAAGACTGGCCATCTGAAGTGGGGCACATCACTTAGAATCACTTCAAACTATAAGGCAATATGGTTCGGAGTGCTCTTTAACTTGTTATAAGGGATTTGTGTCAAGATTGATGGAACAATTTTGATAGTGGGGATGCTGAGAGCCACTGAACCAAACTGTAAACCCCGTATATAATGGAAATCACTTCATGCTGGGGGTGCAGCAGCACTCCTGGCTCCCCTAGTTCCAACACCTATGGTTTGTGTTTTAGATTATTATTGTGCCAGGGATTGTTGTTCACATCAATAAAAGAGTGCCTTATTTTGGAAAAGAACACTGCTTGTGTCAATCATTTATCGGAAGGCTGTGTTCATGTCCTCTGGGGGTAACAGGTCCGAGCTCTTCTGGGGACTTACTGAAGTAGTAAATCCCTGGGAAGTCCAAGATATTCCTTGATCATCCTGCAGACCCATATCTGATGAGAACAGATATGTAAAATGGGCTGTTTAAGAGAACCCTTGGTAACCTGAGAGGAGACAATAAGTGGGCTATTCTGGGGGTACCCAATTCTGCTTTGGGGGTAACAGTAGAAGTTGAAAGCTCCACCAGCACTCTAGAACAATATTAAGAAAAATTGGTCAATACTCAACCACAGTCAAAATGACATCCATTCTTTCCAGACATATGTCTGTACCTGCGAAAAAGATCAGCCCATCTGAATCAGAGCAATCCCTCAAATACTTGAATCATTAAGCAAGAGCTTACTTTGTTTCCAGGCAATGAAAAACAACACAGTTATCTTTGTAATGAAGTTGATGTTCATATTAGTAACACATCAGTGGACATTAGCTCGTGTGTGTGAGTGCATGTGTTGGTTTTTTTCTCAATCTTACTGCAAGTTGCTCTGAGATACCAATACATTGAAAGTATGAGCTACTGGCAATTGGTAAAAACAGCAAAGAAGACCAGAAATCTGAATGCAATTAAATAGCCATTTCTGAATTCTCTCCTTTCCAATTGTCCATCTTCTGATCTTCAGAACTTGTGGCATATTAAGGAAACAAAGTGACTTGACTCTTGCAAGACTAAATTCATTTTGCTTAGGCTAACATTGTTGGACTGCAAGTAGCTAGCAATAAGTCTGTAAACATGAACAAAAAACAGACCTTTTTTTTTTCCTTGTGCCTGACTGCATAAAGGCTGCATGGAGTGCAGAGCCCTGTCAAATACTGCATATGCCAATGTTTCTTAGTATATAGTGTAGCATTTCAGATGTTTGAACTGCCATTACTAAAACCCTTTTATTTCTTTCCCTCTTCCTTTTTTTAAAATCTAACTCTTCAAGTCAGCCTCACAGCGTGACTCATCAGTGAGAGAAAGACTGTTGATAACCATTAAAGCCACATTTGTTAAAATCTTTACTTTCACCTGTAGACGAGTTGCAAAGAAAGCCCTGTGTATGAGACCAGGTGAATAGTTTGTGGTTTCTTTCTAATTTTGTTATGATTTCTTTATTTTCTCAGGTGTTTTGGTGGAGATTTTAAAACCTACACTTCCATTCAAGTGTTGTTTAATAGTAGTTCGCAATAGTTATTACTATAGTTAAGGTAACAGAACAGTAGGAGATTTTGAAAGTCAATGGGAGTTGGGTGCTGAAATGCCCTTTGCCAAAGGCACAATCTCCCACACAATTTGCATTATATCTCTTTGTTTATACTTCCCAATAAACTTTGTTTTTAGTGACTTTCCCCCCTTTCTTGGCTGAAATTCTCTATGCTTTTTCTAGATAATTTTAGATAATTAGAAGGCTTAAGGCTAGCACTTCTGTGTCTGTGCCTAAACTAGGAAATATATCCTTTGCTGACAACAGGCATTGGCAGTGGATATGGCTGAATCAATGCTAAAAACAACTTTGACTGAAAATTTATACAGGACCAAATCACAATCAGTATTTTTAAAGAAACTAGTTCTACCATGCTCCAGCCAGGGATCAACAAAATCCCTTTCGTAACAAGTCGTTCTGTCTCTTTTCAGTGTCATCGTACCTTGTGCTATTCAGCATCAGTTTACATCTTTTGTCACTGTCTCCTCAACAAGTAAGCACCTTTTAGGGAAAACTATGCTCTAACTGTGTAATAGTTTCAGTAAGCAAATCAGTGTTAATTCCATATCTTTCTTTAATAGGGCATAGAGAACAGGACATGTCAGAGGGAAATAACTTAAGCATAACTTTGTCTTAATGATTTATTTTTAATAGGTATCATAAGATACAATCACTTATTTGATAACATCAGCACAAAATTCATATTGACTTCCTCTTTGTGTGCAATTTTGTTGCATTTTACCAAACTTTATTATAGTTGATTTTCTTGATTGGGGAATATAGTTCTTTGCATGCCATGTATGTATATAGATGTATTTACTGTACACAGATATACATGTGATGCATAGGATCTATATTTTAATGTATAGGATCTCTATTTTATATTTAGTTATAGGATCTATATTTTAATCTTGCCAAAATGATACGTTTTCACAAGCCAGCTGTTTCTAGTTCTTTTGTGCTACACTGCACCTTAAGTTATTTATACCTGCAATATAACTTTCCCCTTTTCCTTTAAAATTCTGTGAGGTCAAGTTAGACTGTGTAGCCATATCATTGGGACATGCATTCCTGCATCAGTTCCCCTGAATCTTGTAGACTGAATGCTTGCCAGGTTTCACAGAAGCAAAGTATACTTGGGTTAGCAGAGTAGTCTTAGATTTGTATTTATATTATAGTGTCTGCTGCCATGTGTAAGAATGCCTAGGAGCAAGGATAAGGTACAGTAGCTATTTAGAAATTTGAGTCATTTAATGTAAAACCTCTGCAAGGTTGAATTTAAGCATCTGGAAGCATTCTTTTTGTCTTTCCTGCCACTCTGCCTATACAGTCAGATCAAAAGCAGTCAATGTAACAAAGTTGGTTAAAACTTTGGAAAATTTCTCTCACTTTAGTATCTGTAAGGACACAATGAGAACTCCATGGGAAAAATACTTTCTCTGTTGAATGTGAAAAAATTGAGGTCTTCCCAGTACATTAATAAGAAGGATGCTAAAACTAGTAGAGTGAGGAGACAAAGCAAAAGAGAAGAGCCATTATAAATGCAATTGGAACTATCTTATTAAAAGCCACTCTTATCTAATTAGGCTTATCTACAAAGTTTGGGACTTGTATGAATCTTTACCAAGATGGAAACAAGCTAATATCTATGGCTCTTCAGTGCTTTGGGTTCAGCAGGAGAAAAAGGATAACAACAAAATTATGCATCATCATAGTTTTCAATGCAGTTTCTTTCACATTTGTGGATTATGCACCACATATTTTGAGGTCCCCTTTTCCCCCAAGCTTATACACCCAAACTCCCTCCACCCTCTATCCCCATCCACCAGCCATGGTCAAAATCAGTCTAGAATGCTTGTGAAGAATGCACACAATTTAATTCCTAGCCCTCTTATCTGCAAATGAAAAAGTGATTAATTAATTTTCCAAAGAAGTAAAAAGATCTTCAGTTTAGTTAAGTGACAACATTCCCTCAGCATGTTGATGATAAGGAGTGGTTACAACATGAGGTCATAATGATATATATTAATACCAGGTATGAAAAGGAGAGTCAAGTCATTATAACTTCAGACTTCCAGTAAAAGGCAAGGTGAATGGGCCTGAAAAGTTTAAGAGGACCGAGAACAAAACCAGAGCATTTTGTCCCCTCTGACAGGCTCTCACACATATTATAGATGAGGCACACAGATTTTATGGTTAGAAGCCATCCAGCGGGTTATAACAATGTGTTTTATAATGTTTCTTAAGCTTATCTCCAAGTTGCATAAAGCAGACCAAAGGGCCTACAGGATCACCTGGGTTTAGGTACTTGTACTTGTCTGATGGGACCTTGGCCAACAAAGATAAAACCTGTGCCATAAGTATGAGCACTGAATTAACATGGTGGTGAGAAGGTTGGGAGAGAATTGTGACAACCTAAAACCATACTAAGTATGGTGTTACTATCCACTTACAGCGGCAAGTAAAAGGCTTTCAAATACTTAAAATCAAGAGGAAAATTCTAATCTAATTCTCATGAGGCAGCTGTCAGAATATTCAGGACAGCAGTCTGATGTTATGATAACTTCTGCCATAATGCCATCTCCAGTTTCTTTTTCAAACAAAGCTGCTATTTAGTACAGAACTAGCAATTTCATCAAGCATAGTACCATATTTTTAGTGTTTATTTATCAATAAAGTTTTTTTTTCACTTCAGTAGGATCTGTATGCCCATTCTGAGTGGCTGGACCAACATATGGAAAGAAAATTAGCGTGTTGTCAAGTTTTTGCTTGATTTGTTTACTACTGTTTTTACTATGGCTAAACTATAATTACAATAAAAACATAGGGAGCCTGGTTCTAATCTCGCACTGTTGAAATCAGGAGCAACTCACTGAAATCAATATAGAGGTACAATCATAAACCTGACTCAAATGAGTTTATAATAGAGCTATAACCTTAACAATGAGATACAGAAATAGTCACAAAAACTGGACATCTTTTTAAAGTACACTCAAAGCATAAATCAATTAATAGATTTTAACACATCAGGGCAGCCCTTTGAATCAAGCGGAAAATAACCCACTCACACCCTCAACCGTTGTTATATTTGTTTTATTCTTTTCCCAGAGCATTTTAAAAACTGAGTGGCATCCTAGGATTTCCTTTTCTTAGCACTATTATACATTCATCTTACTGTGATCTTCAAATAGTTTCCAAATACTATAATGTACCTTACATTCAAAAATACAACTTTTGTAGAGCTCACTGCAGTATTTGCAATGTAAGTAGTAAATGATTTCACAGTTGGACTATTCTTATCCTTCCCATAGCTAACTCTTTTAACTGTCAACAGGCATAATTCTGAGGGTTTTTCTATTAGATCTGCTAAGATACAGATTTGCTAGACCTGTTTCAGTTTGTAAGAGAGGTGAGAGGTTATACTTGGAGCATTTGTGAAATATTTGCAGCAAAATAGTCATGTTGTTTGTCATGCACAAAAGCTTCAGCACTTCCTTAAACCTGGTTTGCTCACATAAATCAGTGTCTAAGAAAGTCTCCTGAAGAATATCTCTGAGGAAATTCAATATTCAAAATAAAAGGTCAAATTTTATACTAGAAGAATTGCATGGAAAAATATTTTCTGAAGTTTTCAGATCTCTCAAGATAGGGAAGCTCCAGAGCAGAACAGTTCTACGTGAGAATAAGCTTTGTCAATAGTTGACCATTTCAGTCCCATTTCTAGTGTTGCCAACAATGAGAATTTCATTACAAGTCTCACAATATTTGGTGGGTTTTTTTCTTTAAATACCTACCTGAAATCTTACATGAAAATCTCAGATTTCCTTTTTCTTTTTTTTTTAAAGCAAATTTCTAATCCTCATAGTTTCAGAGAAAAACTTGAAAATGTGACTCAAGTGCACTCTAATTGTTAAAAAAACAAGATTCAAATCAAATGAGCTTTGAAATCTCAAGATTTTTTGTGAGTCTGACTCATGATTTTTTGAAAGTCTAGGGTTGGGGAAAAAAGCATTTGTCCTGCTTTCTGTATAGTAACAGAAATGCTCTGACACATCATGCCAGGGTATGAAACCTGGCAGTAGTTAGAACCTGAATAGACCTCTAAAGTACTTCTGATCAGTCTCATTTCTCTCCTCCTCCATGGTGGACCTCCACAAACAAATGAATCACAACTTCTACAATTCCTAAACTTTTTCTATAACCTCCCTCCAACTCATCAGACAGGGCTCTTTGTCTTCTTGGTGGAAAGCACGGTGGGCCCCAATTCCTACCAGAAGCCAGCACACCCAGAAGTCCTTGGTTGTTTGGGAATAGAAGAGTTGTAACACAACCCATCCTCACACCTACAATTATTCTCCTGCTTCCAACTACACGGGAGCAAAGCTTTGCCAGCTTTTTTCCCTACCCTAATGCTCAGGCGTGTCAAGAACAATTGCTTTAGGTAGGGCATCTGGCACACACCCAGATCACCACAAACATCTAAAAATCAATGATGGTCTTCCCCAGTCCAAGTCTTGTCTCAAAGAAACCCAAGTAGTTTATTCCCACCCTCTGTCAAAATGAGATTGATGCATGATATTAGAGAACATCAACAGTTCTGACATCACTGGAAATGACAACATAATTGATATGATGTTGGGATCTTAACCGGTGTTTGAGATATCAGAACCATGCTATGAGAGCAGCACAATTGTGGTAGCTGATATTGAACATGATCACAAGGACAGTGCAAAGGAGGAGCATGAGGCCAGCCCTTGGATCCAGCCTTTGTTTGAAACTCTGGAAGCCAATTAGGAGCCCTCAAAGATTGAATTCACAACCAATTCCCATAGGAAGTTCAAACCAGCACTCAGCAAGCCAATCATATGCAATCCTAGAACAGCCCCTGTGTACAAACTTATGACAAAGACAACAAAACAACAGGATGACCAGCTGTTACTAATCAATGCAAAATCAACACCCAGGAAACCCTTTAATATCCACTGCCTCATCACAAATGAAGGCACCAAATTTACCTGCTCACAGTAACCTACTGAGTGATACAGTGGGCCAGACTACTCATCATTACGCCACAGACCTAGATCCAGTTTTCACTTCACCAGCTAGGGATGGCTATCACATGCATGGAAAGGAAGAGGTTATTGAGAGGAGATTTCTTTTAGTAGAATAGGGGGAAGATCTGCATTCTCATGCTCCCTCATATTTTAAATACAAGATTTTAACCTCAAATTGAGGGTGTGTGAGTGCATGCACTGTCTTTTCTACAAATGGTATCTTGACTTTTTCTCTTGTAAATCTGAATGTCTTTGACTAGCAAACACTGGAGGAGCCATAAGCATATTCAGACTGAAGAGGTTATGCTTAGTTGTTTTGGTACTGGGAGATGTTTGTTTATAAATTCTGTTTCAGGAGAGTTTTAATTATGTATCTAGAGCTTATTTGTCCCTGCCAAAGGCCTAGAGAATTATGTTGGTGAACATAAGGTAAAAGTGGTGAGGAGGACAGGGAATGCAGGGGAAATCCAACTATTTATGGACTTCTGTTATATTATTCTAAGTATAATAGCCATATAATATAATATAGTAGCTCAGCATGTTAGTCTAATCCTGCACTAAAAAAAGATGATGAATCTATCGAGGTATTGCGGCCTATTACCAAGATAAGGATAAATATAGAAGCACTGAGATCTTTGTTTGCTTGTTGAGACTAGCACTTAGGACCTAGTCTGCCCAGAGACCTATTCTCTACCCACAACTGCCCTTTTTAACACTTCTAGAAAGTAGGAGAGTAATGACTTCCCCTAAGTGGAGTGTCTACACATAGGATGAATTCCTGACCTCATTTTATTCAATAAAATCTTGCCTTGACTTCAGTGGGGCCAGGATTTAACTCCTAGTACTTAACCTTAATTGTGACCAAACGTAGCCTGTAATTATATTGGAGTGTAATATTCTTGTGTTTGTGATGCACACCGCTCAAGGACTTTTACAATCAAGCAAAATGAATGGTGATAACTCACCCCTCTTTTGATTAGAATTCTATTCTTGGGTATCCTTGCCAGATGCATATTCAAGTCTTCCACTCAAACTGGAGAATAACAAATCTATTATTTCACAGTTACAAAATCAGAAGTGAATATAACCTTGCACATAGTGTGTATACATAAAAACCAGGCCTAACTACAGAAATACATGTTTGTAATTCTCACAATCAAATATGCATTCAAACCAACAATATGGGTGTGTATATGTGTGTGTATATATATGTTTGTGTGTGTGTATGTGTAAATGTTTTTTTACTTAGTAAGTTGTTAGGGATTTTGTCTGAAAATTTCAGCTACTATATTTAGTCATCTATTATTTTCTCTGACTACACAAATCTCTCTGTATTTGTATCCTTCTCCGAGCAGGACATAAAACTGCTTTTACTGCTGGATGTGGTGTTAAATTTCTCTGGAGTAGAGGTTTTCTGTTACAGAATGTTAATACATAGCCCACAAAGGTATATTGCTAGGCAAGGGGTACTAAGATATCTGGATATTTGGTTTACCTGTAGTTTGAATAGATGTATAGTGTTGTGCTTGCCACTGCTTCCTCCATTTCATACATGTAATTATACTGGGAATATGCTTCTGTAATCTACAAATAGTATAAATTTCTGGAGAACAGATTTTTATTTTATCCTAGAGATGATTTGGGTTATATTAATGCTTGTCTTTTTAGGGAAAATTTTAATCTGCCATCCAAACATTGTCTAGCTATAAGAGGTACGCTCAGGGGCAGAGGGCGGCTTCTTCTTTTTTAAAATCAATGAGACATCTTGAATTGCAATTAATTCTCTGATAAAGTTTTGTATTGTTTGTGGATGTAACAATGATAGTAAGAGCCTTGCTCTTTTCTTCTTATATTCTAATCACAGAATATGATTTCTTTAATTCATATGGTGCTATTTTTAGTGCTAATGTATCTTGAGTTCTCATGTCTTATTTTTTCCCCACTCTCTAGAGGGAACTTATTCCATTTTGGCTTCATTGTTGGGATTTTTATTCCCCAGAGTGTATTTTTCCTCACTTTGAAAGTTGCTCGTTATTTTGTAGCTATGCTATTTTATTCTAAGATTTTTCTTCCATCATTCTATGTCTTCCAGGGCACAAATAACAGAGTAATTTATTTTGCCTGATGCATTTCTTGTTGTGCATATGAGGCAGGGTTCTTTTTCCTTATTCAAATTTGTGTTTATCTCTGGCAATTTGATGTGCAACATCTTTTTCTGACCTGTGGGTAAAACATATTTTCCTGCTTATTTGCCAGCTGAGCTTTTGCTAATGCATCTCATGCATCAGCCTGCCCTTATAGGCAATCCCTCTCACTTTTTTATTCATGGATGAATGCTTTAATCTCCTAGTTTATTGTTTAACCATATTATACTTCTGGAGCACAGATCTAATAATTAATATACAAGAATAAAAGACAAGAACAGTGTCTCCCCAATTCCAAAACTCTGTGAGCTTAGAGTATTATTTTTACAGGTTAAGACAACATGATTCTAATGCATGATTGCCATTGAATGCTCCAGGTGAAAACAACCTGACTTTAGATTTGTGATCCATTTTTGAGCTAGAAGCATCATAGTTAAGTGTCCAAAATTAGAACTTACTTCTTTATACTGGTGAGTCATGTAAAGAAAACCTTTCAATATCAAATGTTTACTGGAAAACAATTACCTCTGTTTTCCAAAAAAAAAAAAAAAAAGTCATTCTGTTTATATGAGGAAATAAAGATCTATTATTTTCTCATATATAGTCTCACCTTGCTTTTTAAATGATGTCAGGGAAGCAAAGATAAGTTTCATACTCAAAAGAATGTAGTTGAAGTCTCCTAAAATGAGTTCTTATTTTCCTTTCTTCACTAGTATTTAAATTAGGCACCACGAAAGACTAAGACACCTGGAATATAGCAATTTTTTGATATTTCCTCTGATTAATATTAACTCAATGAACTCAATTCTGCTTCCCATAAAAGCATATAAAATAAAAGTACATAGTATATCCACCCTCAGTTCTGTGTATATTTAAATATAGAGGCAACAATAGTTTGCGCAAAACTGCATTCCCCCCTCTCCTCCCCACACACACTACACTTGAGATCTAGACTAGACAAAAATAAAATAATATAGTCTAAAATGTCCCTAAGCCTGGGATGTGTCACAACTAATATGTTGAGAGAGGAGAGTCTCTTTGATGGAGAAAATTCCCAAAGAATAAATCTGGAGGGTTAAAACTCACAATAAAGTTTTATCGTGTGTGTGTGTGTGTGTATTTGTGTCTGTGTGTGATATTACTTTTCCTACAAAGGAGGAAGAGAGGAAAAAGTGAAAGTGTACCTTTGCCTAGACAAGCAAGAGGGTTAGTAAGTATTCATGAGCAGGGGCGGCTCCAGGCACCAGCTCAGCAAGCAGGTGCTTGGGGTGGCCAAGGGGAAGAGGCGGCATGTCGGGCTGTTCGTCGGCAATTCGTAGGCGGGGCCCTCTCGGAGGGAAGCACCTGCCATCAATTACCTCCGAAGAAGAAAGCGGTGCAGTGGAGCAGCCGCCAGCGTGCCGCCGATCACAATTGTGATCGCGGCATTTTTTTATTTCTTTTTTTTCCCGCCGTGTGGGGCGGCAAAAACCCTGGAGCCAGTCCTGTTCATGAGAGTGTGAGAATTAACTCTGCATGAAATCAGTTAAATGTTTCTATTTGTTCATGTGCTTTTTTTAAGGATAATTTCAAAGCTAGCATGATGTAGAGCAATGAAACTCTTTGCTGTGTTTTATGTTAGTGTTGCTCTAAACTGTAGGCGAAGGACACTACTGAGCTTAAGAGGCTTTAAGGAGAGCTTGGTTCAGGAAGCATCATTATAAATAGGTCCAAATTAAGGCCAACCAAGGAAATTCTATGCAATAATGTAGCATTAATGCAATGTTATGGATGATAAATCAATGACTCCTTCAGAATATTACAAACATTGATACTTAATGTTGTACCTTAACTCTGCTCCTTGTAGAGAGGCCTTAAAAAGGGGTATTTCTTTTTATCTTCATATATGATTATATAATACAAAATATAACACAAATTGCAGTGTCTTACATACGATAATACATACAGCCCACATATAGTGGAGCCCTGTACAATATCTATTGAGGTAAATTGAACAGCTTCCATTGAATTCAGTGGGTCTTGAATTTGGCTTATACTGACAAATACTGCTGTACTTCTGCATAATACACATTCTACATTTATAATGAAAACATAACAAGTTTGGTTTTGGTTAGACATTCTGAAATATAATACAGTTTTTTTCTGAAAACTCTGTTTATCACATATATAATGGGATAGTTTGCAATCATTTTCAGTACTGTGAGATCTTACATTTGTTTGGAGTTTTGAAATAATTCAGAAAGACAGCTGATCTGTTCTCCCAGAGCAGTAAAAAATATATATATTAATATGCCCCAGGAAGCATATGTATGAGGTATAAAGGTGTTTAAAATGAAAAAGCACCGATGGCTGTAAATTTTTAGAAAACTTTAGGCCACTTCAACTGGTGTAAATTGGAGTAATTCCACTGCAATGATTTGGGAATGAATATTTGAGTACTACTCGGGGGGAATGAAACTACAAAAACTTTTCAAGGGTAGCAGACCAAAAAATCATTGGGACAGATCCACAATAATTTTCCATTGCACTCAGTGGAGCTTCACAGATTTAAACCATCTGAGGCTCTAATGACTGTTTTCTTGCACTGTTCTCTTTTTTTAATATAATTCAAAAGTCAATACTGTATGTTTATTATTTTGAAAGTATTTTTATGTACAATAATTACATTTGCATGTCTCACTTGTAGCTCTAGGTCTATAACCCCTACACACATTATGCTTCCTAGCCTTTACTTGTGTGAAATGAAGAGAATACTTTGATATCTGAGTCTATTTCTTGTGTAGTTCTCATAGGTCTAAGTGGAACTGGCTTTTCATATAATTCCACTTGATCTGGCACCTTAAGATGTTTACATAGTTTCATTTTTAAACAGTGTCTCATATCAATTCCCAAATGTCTCAGGATCAAAGAATTTCCATACTTTGCTGCCTTGTGGAGATTGTGTCATTAAAGATAAGTGCTCTAGAAAGTTGTGAATAAGTTTCAAATTCTACATAATTGTATTCTAAATGTCTTATTTTGTGCTGAACACAGTAGCCTTTGAAATCTTCACTACAATATTCATATTAGTTATGCATGTTTGGAGATAGTTCTGTGGGATATTTATTTTTTGTGTTTTGTTTTAGTTTTTTACATTTAGGCAGAATTATTTCCAATTTTAAACATGTAGGGATTAAACGGGTACAAATCTGGCACCTTGTAGACTTCCCTCCATAGATACACGGTAGGGCCATTGTAAGGGGAAGATAGTACCATTGAGGCAATTGATCACCAGCCCATTAGGACTATGGAGATCCAACTCATGGGCTCCAAGACAATATCTTGGTCTCAGATTTTTCTCAGCCCTCCAATTGATAGTATTGCCAACTATTCAAAAATCACGAGATTAATTTAAAAACATCATACGATTTTAAGAAATAATAATTTGGGATTCATTGATTTCTGTTTTTTTTTTTTTAGAATTTATAGTTCACATTTTCTCCACAGGTATGAGGACTAGAGATGTTTTATTATTATTATTTTAAATGAAAGCTGGGATTATCAAATAATAACATGACTCCAGGACCTCAGGCTTTAGGATAAACATCAAATATTACAAGACTCAAAATTAAAACCTGCAAGAGTTGTTTACACTATACTGGTGTCAATGTGAGTTTCTGATCAAGGGCCTCAGAATCTGGTCCATATAAAATGACAAAATATTTACATATAGCACATCTCATCCTGAATATACTAGAATGCTGTTCAAAATTTAGAGAACACTAAATATACTGTATAATATGAACCAGTTAAATCACAAGATGAACTAACCTCTGGAGTAGCATGTGACAGATTTAACAGTGCCCAGACACTCTGCAGGTGATTTAGGAGAGAAAGTAAATAAGAAAATGATTTATACAGTGAAACTACAGGGTGAATGTAGTAGAAAAATAATGTAAACTTTGAAACTGGAATCTTTCTTAGGTTCTGTGGCTATTCATCCTACCCTTGTGAAAAGTATCAGTGTAACTTTAATAACCAAAACTAGTTATGACCTCAATTTTATGTCCTAATTCTCCAGCACCAGGCACAAACTGCGAAATTGTTCCTGGGAAACAGTGCGAAATTGTGAATTTGAGTAAAAAGAAACCACAAACACTTATCAAACTATGATTTTAAAATTATTTAGTACTCCTTGGTCTGTTCCAGTATGCAGTGCTGCCAACCCCAAATGCTGAAAAATCATGAGTTGGGTCTCAATGAATCCTGAGTTTTAAATGTACATAAATTATGGGGTCTTTTCCTTCACCTTCTTGCTTACATTTTAGGACATATTTTCAAGCACTTCTCCCCAACCATGAGGGCTAGCTACTTACTTTTTGTTTTAAATGAAAGCAAAAATTCTCACATAATCATATGAATCCAGGAGCTGGGGGTTTAGGAACAACATCAAATATTACAAGACTTGCAATAAAATTAGGTGAGCTACACTACATTGTATTAAGTCAGGGATCAACAACCTTTGGAACACAGCCCATCAGGGAAATCCACTGGCGGACCGGAACGGTTTGTTTACCTGCAGCATCCACAGGTTCAGACGATCGCAGCTCCCACTGGCCACGGCTCACTGTTCCAGGCCAATGGGGGCTGCGGAAGCGGTGCGGGCTGAGGGATGTGCTGTCCGCCACTTCCCGCAGCCTCCATTGGCCTGGAATCGCGAACCGCTGCCAGTGGGACCTGTGATCGGCTGAACCTGCAGACACTACAGGTAAACAAACTGTCCCAGCCTATCAGCGGATTTCCCTGATGGGCCGAGTGCCAAAGATTGCCGATACCTGCACTAAGTGTTCTGTTACTTTAGGAAGGTCCTATGATAGGACTTGAACAGTGCACAGGCTTCATGCTGCCCCTCTTCACTGGGGCAAATGTTATCTTAGGTGCACATAGCTAATAGTTCAGTCAATTGCTCTTGCTGCTGTTTCCATTTTCCTTTCCATGATCTACTTCTCCCTCTGAGAGAAAATGGGGAGACAGCCTCTCCTTTGCTTCCAACTGTGAGACGATAGTCTGCACCAGAAAGATTCCTTGTAAACACTGTCAGCTCTTCACGGTCTTTTACAAACCATCTCTTACCACAAAGAAAGCAAGCTTTGGAGGGGTAGGACAGCAGAGCCCACACTGGTAGTGAGAACATTGTGCAGGGAGATCCCTACTGGGATGAAAATCCCAAAGCCCTCTCTACCCTCCTCACACACAAGTGGGAGCTGTGGATTGGGCGAAAGGACTGGGGAGTAGGGACAGTTTCAATTTAAAACTAATTTTTGAAGTTATGGTGGATAGGAATAGTTTTCTGGGGAGGTGTAACCCTAATTATATCATGTATCTAATGCTTCCTTCTCATTGTGCTGGCAATTGTACAAACACCAGGTGAGAGACAGTGATGCTTTCTTTTTTTTTTTTTTTTGATCATGCCCCTCACTTATATAAATCTGAATTTCAGTTATTTGCTCTTCAGTGCAGGATCTGTGTCTTATTTGTTTTATGTGACACCCAGCACATTTTAGGACATTCAAAAATAATAACTACACAGACCTTATGATACTTAAATTTGGGGAGATCACCACTTGGGGTGTTAGGATAGGCTACATTTATGCTTCTGTGGATAGAGTATCCTCCTCCAAATTGTCACGTATTCATTTATTAGATAACAGGGTAGGTTAAAGGCAGGTCTCATGTGTCTGCTTTATGTGACTTACAGCCACATAATGTAATGGATCAACAGGACTAACAATAAATATTTTGTATATGTTTTATGTCAAAAGTGAATAGCTACAAGACTCATACAGTTCTTCAAGCAGCAGCCACAGTTCAAAAAAAATCAATGCAGCCATTTTGCAGACTGATATAATGTGCTCGCTCTTTCTTTCTTTTCTTCATTCTTTTAAGAAGCAATCAGCTACAAATTAAACCAATATGTCAGCAGATAGAGACTAGAATTCAAAGCTATCTGATAGGAAACAATTTAGCCTTTGCTCTGAGGCTTTTGTTCATTAGAAAACAAGAAGTACTAAATAATAATATAGTCACTAGAGCTAGTAGAAAATGTTCTGCCCAAATAACTACTGGTTCTATGAAGTGCTTTTTTGATCAACTTGTTTTGTTAAAATTTCAATGTAGTCAGGATATTTTATTTTTGATGAAAAAAATGAGCCAACATTTGTAAATTGAGTATTAACCAGTATTTGCATACAGATTTTGGATAGATATCCAAGTACCTTCATGTATTCATAGATTTTTAAGGCCACATGGGAACATTAGATTACACTGCTCTACAGCCAAAATGCTTCTGAAATAAATGTAGTCAAACTTTACTAATTCTGGGTCACTGAGAACGAAAATGATGCTTAAAATTGTTGATTGGCTCTAGTTTTCAAGATATGCTATTGGGTCAGTATATACGACCCTTGACTTGAGAATGGCGAAGGATAAGTGAGTTATAAAGGGAAGGGATCTCAATTTAAACCAGAAATGACTAAAATACATCTTTGACTGGATCTATGAATAAATCTATGACTGGGTTTGGACAGTACTCGCTTTTTAGGCAAAACAATGAATGATGCAATCTGAAGCTGGTATTGTGTCATACATTATATGAATTGCATCATGTTATTCCTAGAAGTCATGGATGATGCAATCATAACTAAGCTTACATCACTCTGCTGAACAAATTGCCCTATGTCAGCTCTAGAAATCATACAGTGGTGTCCTCTCTTATTTGTCAGTGTTTGATTTTGCAAAGGGACACATTTCTGTTTAGCCAAAGTCAGCAGAGATGCCTCGTACTTGTGTGAACAGTGCAAATAACTTCTGCTGTGTTTGTGGTGAAGTGACTTTTGCATCACAAAAGCGATGTATAACCACTATAGTTAAGAAAGCCTATCACCTTTATTTTGGCTGCAAAATTGGAGATCAGGACAAGAGGTGGGCCCCACACATATGCTGCAACACTTGTGCAACAAATCTTCGCCAGTGGTTGAACAGGAAAAGGAAATCTATGCCTTTTGCAGTGCCAATGATTTGGAGAGCGCCAACAGATCATACCAGCAATTGTTACTTCTGCATGGTGCCTCCAGTTGGGAAAGGTGTGTCAAAGAAGAAAAAGTGGACTGTGCATTATCCAAACATTCCATCAGCTATACGCCCAGTACCCCATGGAGACAGGGCCGGCTCTAGGATTTTTGCCACCCAAAGCAAAAACAATTTTGGCCGCCCTCCCCTTCTTTAATTACCCCACCCCCAGCCCCGCCTCAACTCCACCCCTTCCCCAAATCCCCAGCCCTGCCTCCTCCCCCCAGGCTCTCAAGTCTGGGAGGGAGGGGGAGCAGCGGCGCACGAAACAGCCGTTTCGCACGCCGCGGCCGCTTGGGATATCCCCCTCCCTCCCAGGTTTGAGAGCCTGGGAGGGAGGGGGAGACTCCGAGTGGCCGCGGCGCAGGCACCGCTTCTTCCCCTCCCTCCCAGGCTCCCAAGCGTGGGACGGAGGGGGAGCAGCGGCGTGCAAAACGGCCGCTCGGGATTTCCCCCTCCCTCTCAAGTTTGAGAGCCTGGGAGGGAGGGTGAGTAGCAGCGTGTGAATCAGCTGTTTCGCGCGCCGTGGCAGCAGCAGCAGAGGTGAGCTACGGCGGCCGGGGCACATTTTTAGGGGCGGCATTCTGGCGCCAGCCATGCCGCCCCTAAAAATGTGCCACCCCAAACACCAGCTTGTTTTGCTGGTGCCTAGAGCCGGCCCTGCACGGAGAAGGACTGCCGGTTCCTTATGCACCAGAATCATTCTCACTTGAGTCAGACGAGGAAGAGGGAGAGGATGAAACTTCTGGTCCTGAACCATCAATGTCACAGGACCCACATTTTCTCCCATCCTCCTCCTCTGAACCACACCTCATAACACAAGGTGAACTGAATGATCTTGTCAGGGATTTGGAACTACCCAAGAGTAAGGCAGAGCTGTTGGGCTCCAGACTACAGCAGTGGAATCTCCTGGCAGGTGAAGTTAGGGTTTCCATGTTCCGTGACCATCAAAAGGATCTTATCCCATTGTTCTTCATGGAAGGTGATCTTGTAGCCTGCAACAATATCGATGGTGTGATGGCAGCCCTCAACATCGTTCACGATCCAGATGAGTGGAGACTGTTCATTGATTCATCGAAGACGAGTCTTAAAGCTGTTTTACTGCATAATGGCAATGTTTTTCCATCAATTCCAGTTGGTCATGCAGTCCATATGAAGGAAACCTATGACAACATGAAACAACTTTTGAGGTGCATAAACTATGACCAACATCAGTGGCAGCTTTGTGGCGATTTGAAGGTTGTTGCTCTCTTGCTTGGTCTGCAGACTGGATACACAAAGCACAATGCTGTTTTCTCTGCGAATGGGATAGTCATGCAAGAGATTCCCACTACATCAAGAAAGATTGGCCACTCCGACAGTCATTGGAGCCTGGAGGAAAAGTGTTCAGCATCCACCACTTGTTGAATCAAGCAAGATTTTGTTACCACTCTTACACATCAAGCTAGGTCTGATGAAGAACTTTGTCAAGGCCATTGACAAAACACAAGCAGCTTTCAAGTATCTCAGTGGAAAATTTCCAAGGTTAAGTGAAGCTAAGATAAAGGAAGGTGTCTTTGTTGGTCCTCAGATTCGTGAACTTCTTCGAGATGATGAATTTGACCATGCACTGCGTGGCAAGGAAAAGACGGCATGGAAAGCCTTCCAGTTAGTGGCAATAAATTTTCTCGGAAACAACAAGGCAGACAACTACAGGTTGTTGGTGGAAAAGCCTTGGTTGCAACATGTCACTAAAGGTATATTTTTTGCACTCTCATCTAGATTTTTTTCCACCGAACTGTGGAGCAGTGAGCGACGAGCACAGCGAGCGATTTCACCAGGACATTGCAACAATGGAGAAACGCTATCAGGGCAAATGGAGCCCATCAATGCTTGCAGACTATTGCTGGACAGTGACAAGAGATACTCCATTTAATGAATACAAGAGACAAGCCAAGAAGCGCCGAGTAGACACTGAATAGGACTAAACTATGTACAGAATAGTTTTTTGCCTTTTGTTTCATAATAAATTTTATTTATATAATCCTTTTGCTGATTTTAAAGTGTTACATAAACAGAACAGGTGAAATATTATCATGTAAAGCAACCATAAACACATGAAAAGACCTAGGTTTACAATTTATGATTAAAACTCTACTACCTACACAATATACATAGACATATAATGTAAAAACTTAAATATCTTAAAAACAGTAGCCAATCAGTTGTTTTAATTGTCATATTTGAATTCACCACATCAAAATACATAATAAATAGCACATTTTATCTCTGAAGCAGACAACTTCTCAAAAATTGTAGACCAGTGTTATCAGGTTTGACCTCCTGTATATCACTGTATAACAGTCCATAGAATTTCAGTCATCCCTTTATTATTCCAAATACATTGAGCTAATAGCACATACAAAGACTGGCACACACAATTGTTTGTGTATACAATCTGTAAACGTAGGCTCATGGATTTATGAGCTTATTCTGAGAAGTGCTGAAAATGTTTTCTCCCATTATAGTCAATGCGTTGCAGGTACTTGGAACTCCTCAAGATGGGGCCCTTAGGGAGCAGGTTGATGCGACTGTAACTGTGCTTGCTCAGGGTAGCACTCTGTCCTCCTCTAGTGGTGGCTGGGCCAGCTAGAGATTGATGGGCTTGCTACAACATTGGCTAAGATGTATGTTGTTTAGCTCAAGGACTAGACTCATACATTAAGCTCAAGAGGTCCCAGGTTTGATCCCCACTGCCAAGGTCCCTGTGTGGGGCAGTGTTATACTACTTTGAAAGTATGTCCCACTGTGTCAAGCACAAGGGCAATTTCAATGTAAATTTCACACTTTCTTGTGGAAAACGTCAAATGCATTCCTTTGTGAAGAGTAGTATCCTATAATTCACTTATTTTTTTCTCTGCTCCTATAAATCATATTATCTCAGACCATATATCAAAAAATGTGAGATTTTTGAGGGGGAATGGGATGAACTTATCTTAGGGGTATACATAAGACATATTCACATAAAACAAATATTTTTTATGAAGCTGTGAATGTTACAGCTAGTCAGAACAGGAGACTGCTCCAGCTAACCTCATAAGCACAAACAACCTTCTTCTTTCCACAGAGTCCCATTCAAGATTAAATTATATCAAACCTGATTAATTTAGTACTTATATTTCCACATTCAGGAAGATACTTATTTGATCTACAGCCTTTGATTTGGTGTGTTAAAGAAATTTTCTTCTTTTAATTACTCATCATCAGTGGGAAAGTAAGGATTGCAGGCTAAATTGTACTTTTAGTGGCAGTTCTTAGCAAGGAGTAACGTGTAAACTGCATCACTTCAGGAGTATTCCCAGGATGCATGGTCATTCAGACATTTCTCCTGAGACCCAATTCCCTTCCTGCTTTCCAGGGGTGGAGAGAATAATTTGCTCTGGCTGACACCAGTATTAATAGCTGTTAGTAAATATTAACCCTTTTAGTCCTTTTCTTTTTTGTACTAGATTCATATATCAACTATTCTTTAAAATCTTTATGGTATTAACAAAGACTATGTTGAATTGTTTCCTCTGTGGATCCAGGGACAGAATAGGCCCACTGCTCCTTCTGCATGTCATAAGAGGTGACTAAAAGGGGGCCACCTGGAGAGGGATGGGCTCTCCCAGGTTAGAAATTTGCCCAAGACACCATATGATGAAAAAGTCAACGATGTCCATACTGGATTGACTGCAGCCTGGGTTAATAATGACCTCACCATCCATCTCCCACCAGGACAGATGCAACAAGTATACTACTGGTGTAACCCCAACAAAGAGGATCCGTGGAAGAGATAACATCACCATAGTCACATGGAATGTAAGGACACTGAGACAAATAGGGAGCTTGAAAGAACTCACGTACAAAATGGAACAATACACCTGGCACCTCCCAAGAATCTCTGAGGTCAGATGGAAGAACTTTGGAGAAGTACTAATGGAAGAAGGCCATGTACTCTATTACAGTGGAGAAGATAAACATGTCAAGGGTGTAGGATTTCTTGTGCATAAAGATGTCAAGAATTCAGTATTAGGATGCTGTCCAATGTCCAGCAGGCTTATTTCCATCCATCTAAAGGCAGTACCATTTAATATCACAGTGGTACAAATCTACACCCGTACAACAGACTATGACAATGAGCAAATTGAAGATTTTTACAATCAGTTCCCAGACATCATCAATAAGGTACACAAGAAAGATATCCTGATTGTATAAGGAGATTGGAATGCTAAAGTGGGTACTGACGCACAGGCAGATTGGCGAGATTATCATGGCCCTTTCTGTAATGTGGTGACCAATGAGAAAGGATTGAGACTTTTGGAGCTTGCCAGCTATAATAATCTGGTTCTTGCAAACACATTAGGATCACATAAAGCTCCTAGCACATCCAGATGATCAACATGACATGCACCTAATGGTCTACATCACAGCCAGATCGACTACATCATGGTGAAATAACGATTTTGTTCTTGGATTAACAGAGCTAAAACAGGGAGCTCCCCTGGTGCTTATATTGGGAGTGATCACGACCTTGTGATGCTAAATTTTTGGCTGAGGCTAAGGAAAATCATCAGGCCAAAGTTCACCAGAGCCAAGTTTAACTTAGCAAGACTCAGAGACCGAAACATTGCAGAGTGATTCTAAGCAATGATCGGTGGAAAATTTGCTCCGCTGCTTGCTGTAGAGGAAAATGTAGAAACAATGACCAACAATTTCAACGCTGTAATGAATGAGATAGCAATGGACATCCTTGGGAAACATCATAAGAAGACAAAACCATGAGTCATAAATGAAATACTACAAATGTGTGACATTAGAAGAGAATTTAAGAGAGACAAGAACAGCCCTGAGGGAGCTGATAAATGCCGAGCGATTGGCAGAGAGATCAAGAAAGGAATGAAGGTGGTCAAGGAGATATGGATTAAGAAACAATGCTCTAAAACTGAAGAGTGTATCAATCATAAAAATAGCAAACAGGCCATCTAGGTTGTAAAAGATCTGACAATGGACCAAACCTAATGCAATTCATGACAAAGAAGGGAACAGTTTTACGGTAGAAAGGGACATAATCAATAGGTGGACAAACTACTACTCTGATCTATACAACCACCAGACAAATGGAAATCCTAGTGTCTTAGACATCCCAGATTCAACAGAGGAGGATGACTTTCCAATACTACATGAAGAAGTGGAGACAGCTGTGAAATCACTCAAGAACGGAAAGGCTACATGTGTTGACAACATCCCAGCCATACTGATGAAATTTGGAGGAGAAATAGTAATAGATGTATTCACCAAGATCTATAACAAGGTCTGGCAGACCGGTGAGTGGCCATCCACGTGGACACAGTCATTAATCATCACTCTGCCAAAGAAAGGCAACCTGCAATTGTTTCAAAATTACCGGACAATAAGCTTAATTAGCCATCCCAGCAAAATGATGTTGAAAGTCATATTGAACAGATTGAAGTCGCAAGCGGAGAATATCCTCACTGAATAACAGGCTTTTGTGCTGGAAGAAGTACCACAGAACAGATTTTCAACCTTTGTGTTCTATGTGAGAAGTACTTACGGGACATCTACCACGTCTTTGTCAAAGAAGGCGTTTGACAGAGTATGGCACAAAGCTCTCTGGGCAAATATGAAGAAGTACAATGTTGGTTGTAAGCTTATTCTTACCATTAAACAACTATGTGCCAAGGGCAGCTGTGCAGTTCTCATCAATGGCACAATAGGAGAGTGGTTTTGCACTACTGTTGGAGTCCGGCAAGGCTGCCTTCTTTCATCTATACTGTTCAACATCTACTTGGAGTGCATAATGACTGATGCCCTAGAAGATCACATATGCACAGTCAGCATTCGGAGGCAAATAATCTCAAATATTCAGTTCGCTGATGACATTGATGGCCTGGCAGGCAGTGAAGATGAACTTGCCAACCTTGTGAAATGGTTGGATGAAACCTCCACAAAATATGGCATAGAAATCAGTGCAGAGAAAATTAAGCTGATGATAAATGTGATGGGATCAGCTCACATATCACTGTCAATGAACAAGAGCTGGAGACAGTGAAACAGTTCAAGTATTTGGGGGCAATCATCACTGATGAAGGATCCAAGGCAGAAATTCGGGCAAGAACTGCACAAACAACAGCAGCAGTGGCAAAGCTAAAGCCAATTTGGAGGAATAAGAACATCTCCCTATAATCCAAACTGAAACTGCTGCACGCATTGGTCATCTCCATTTTTCTGTATGCGTGTGAGACATGGACCCTTAGGGCAGAACAGAAAATACAGATAGTAGAGATGAGATACTTCCATAAAATCCTGGGCATCTCCTACTTTGACCATGTCACTAATGAAGAGGTCTGCAACATCATCACCCAATGCTCTGGGTCATATGAAGACCTCCTGATGACCATGAAGAAGTGCAAGCTGAAGTGGTATGGCCATGTAACAAGATCATCTGACCTATCCAAGATCATCCTCCAAGGGACAGTACAGTGGAAGAGAAGAAGAGGTAGACAGAAGAAGAGATGGATTGACAACATAAAAGAGTGGACAGGAATGGACTGCAGAGACTCAAGCACTGACACACAATCGTCAGGGGTGGAGACAATTGGTTGATTGCTCATCAGTAATGTGCCCCAATGACCAATGCGGTTATGGGACTGATGATCATGATGATCATGATGTTAAATTGTAAGGCCCAGAGCACTGGTCTTTGACTGATAAGTAACAGTATTGAGGGAATTCTCTGTGTTAGACTGTACCTAATAATACCTGTTGTCTCCAAGTCTATGGAGCGCTAGACAGTCTTGGAAACCATCATGCTTTGGTTTATATATATATATATATATATAAGGTTATATATGGTTTATCTATGATATATATATATATATATATATATCATAGATAAACCTTGTAAACTGATAAGGGATGATTGTTAAAGCAGATATTTCCTATTTGGGGGAATCAACAGGAAAGAATGATTATGTGGGAAGAAAGACCCACTGAAAGATATTATCTTGAAGAATTGTTACTTGTTTCAACTATAAATAATCACACATAAATTAGGTAAACTGAGAATATAGAGAAATGACATCAGAACATATGTTTCCTTTGGCAAAGAGGTTTCTTTGATTAAAAACCATATATAATGACACTGGGCATTAGAACTTAGCTGGGGAATGAAACTGCTGCATGCCAGCAGTTAAAGTGAAGAAGAGACACAGAACTAGATATATCTATTCTTTCTGTATTCTGTATAGTGCTGTACTAATCCCTGATTAATAATCCTTGATTGATTAATTCCAATTGAGCCTGTTATTTGACAATCTCGAACCAGCATTGACTCAGACACACAACACAAGGGTTAAATAATGGCAACCCCCATGCTAATTCAGCTGTGTTGTTGGGTATGTTGTGGGGGCTGAAGCCGAGGCTCCACCTATTTCCTATTCACCTGCCACAAAGTTAGGAGCAGTGAGCATGCTGCATCTACTTACTTCTGCACGCTTGGACATAATTTACTCCCAAGTATCCCATATAGAGGAATGGGGAGGAAGGGTTCTCACTAAGCCTTACTTCTCTGCACAGGTGTAGTCCAAGTCACAATTTGGGTTTAAAAATTAAAATAACATTTCAAGCCAGATCCTCAGGTGAACTAAATTGATGCAGCTCCAGTTTACACCATCTGAAGATCTGGCTCCTTATATTTTTGTGTGTGTGTGTGATAAAGGCCATTAGTCCATTGGGCACATTTATTTATTGTCATATTAACGACAAAGATCACTCAGTAACACTTAAATTTATACTTTTTAATTGATGAAATTTAGACAAGACTTTATGATCCTGTGCACAGGATATTTTGTAATTTATATAAATAAACCTGCAAGTTAAATAATTCATAGCAAAACAAAACACTTATCAAGACTAATCATGTCAATGAAAAAGAAAGTTAGATAAAATGGTCTCATGTGGAAGCTGCCTAGGTGATCATTCTCTATATACTGGTAATGTCTGATGTTTTGAAGTGAAACACTCTTGTTTTGTATATATATATATATACAAAATGTCAGTGTCATTATATATGGTTTTTTAATCATATATATATATATGCCTTATACCTCCATATGTACTATAATTCCAACTATATCATTCTCCCTACAGAATCAAACAGAGCTGTCACTTATTTTCCTAGACTCCTAGATAGCATTTCTGTGCATTGTGAAACCCCAGCCCCCACCCCAGATACTGATCCTTAGGAAATGCCCTTTGCCAAGATTGCCAAGATTTGAACTGAGCTTTCAGTTTCCATGGATACAAAGCCTATTCTGGAGCAGCCTTCTCTAAGGGCAAGTCTACTCTTGCAGATGTAGAGCGCTTTGAGTTAAACCAGCTTTTGTAGAGCACAGTAGGGAAAGTACTGCAATCTGTCCACACTGACAGCTGCAAGCGCACTGGTGTGGCCACATTAGTAGCTCTTGCAACGGCCACAGTCAGCAGTGCATTGTGGTAGCTATCCCAGCATGCAAGTGGCTGCAACGTGCTTTTCAAATGAGGGGGGTGGGGTGGAGTGTGACAGGGAGTGTGTTGTGTGTATGTGGGGGAATGAGAGTGGGTTTTTGGGGGGATGAGAGCATGTCAGCATGCTGTCTTGTAAGTTCAGCCAACAAGAGACCCTCCCTTCCCCCTCACCTCTCTCTCTCACACACAGCATTCCACAGTAATGGTTGCTTTGTCTCAGAACAGATAAGCATGCCAGCTGTCAGAAATGGAGCTTTCAAAGGGCATATCGGCATGCCTGCAGTGATTCCAAAACAATGACAAGATTGGCCACTTGATTTAAAGGGATTATAGGATGTTTCCAGAGGCTAATCAGAGCGCAGTAATGCAACACCTCGTTCACACTGACTCCCGGGCATTTCAGCCAATGCACACCAAGTGTTAATCTTCTCGCCAAGGTGGAGTACCAGGAGCGCTCTAGCCCTGGAGTCAGAGCGCTCTACTTGCCTTGCCAGTGTGGACAGGTAGTGAGCTAGGGCCCCCAGGGCTGCTTTAATGTGCTCTAACTCGCAAGTGTAGCCAAGCCCTAAACTTTAGACGGTATCAGAGACTTAGGGAGCTTTGTGTTACCACCTGCAAAATTGACCCATAACTCCCGTTGCTGATAAAATCCAGTAGTGAGCGGGAGTACCCAACACTGGTGGAGATTATCAGTGCCTCCCATCAGAAGGGAAGCATGCCAGCAGGTTGAAGATTACATTATTTTATTGAGGACATGTCAGATAACTTGGCTCAATTAGTATATTAAATACAGATTAATCATCACACACAATCTCTGGGGAACAGTCTTGCAGCAGCTCAGTCTGTCCCAAAATGATTACCCTACTTATTTACTGCAGATGGAAAATTCCTCAAATTCCACTATCATTAGCACCAGGCTTTCTTCATTCTTTTTCTTATCTAGTTTCATACCTGTTTTTCAGGATACACAGACCATCTTCACCAATTCCTAGAACATACAACTTGTCTCCAACAGTTCCTATACGTAATAGTAGGTAAACTGTTTATGACTCCTGTTCTTTGAACATTTCAACTACAAGTTTAGCATGAATGCAAAGCATGCTGGGAGTACAGTTCATAGTGTTACAATTTATAGTAAGCATAAAGTCTTCTAGAAATATGATATTGGCTAGCAAGCATCACATTGGAAACTGAATTTAAAATGTAATACTTCCACCAGATGATCACCTGGTGAAAGTATTTCAAGAAAAGTGATTGAGGGGATGTCAAAGCAACTCTGTCAAAAATTGAGTCTTCAGATGTTGAGCCTGGTCAATCTGGTTTTAGGTCTAGGTGTAGGACACAGAAATTTCACTAGTTTTCTTTCTCAGTGGTCTGTTGGTATTATACAACATCCAAGTGTTCTTATGGTCTGTCATCTGCCTTTTTAAACATTGACCATGAGGTGTTTCTGACAAAATAGCGGACACTGGCAAGGATGAATAGAGTTGTTCTTGAACGGCACTTTCCCTTTTTCTGCTAAGAGGACAAATAAAGTGTTAAGCAATTGTTCATCTTCATCAAAGTCCCTCTTATATTGCTTCTAGAACAGATCAGCAATTTCCCATTGGAATAATTTTCCAACAGAAAACACCTTTTTGCAAAATTTTATATTTCTATAGGAAAAGTTCCATTTTGTCTTTTTTTTTTCATTGGGAAATTGAAAGGATGACTCCCCACCTGGAAGGTTCTTGTCACCTTCACTTTAACAAAAATGTTCTGCCCTAAATTGGGATGAAATTGTTGCCAAACCTTCAAATTTCCATGGGACATGCATTTGTTTTCTGGCCAATTCTAGTTACTTATTTCAAGGTGACATTTCCATTTCATTAGACAACTCATGAAGTTGATCCAATTTTACAATGTCTGGCAAGGGCTAATGTAAAACTGATTGTGATTCAGGCCTTTCAGGTTCTGCTGATAAATAAGGAAAAAACAACTTGAAGAAAGGACAGAGTATACGTCATTCCCCTCAGTTGGTGTAAGGGGATTTGGCTTCCTTTGGTTACTCAAGTTCACATTCTGGGAACCTTGTGGGGTGTTCAGTTAGCAATGATAGCTAAAAATGCTTTTTGTCATTTTTGCTTGGACAACAGGCTGAAGCCTTTTCTTTTAGATGAGGGCCTCATCACAGTTATCTGTGTCTTTGTCATCTTTGGACTGGATTACTATGGTGCACTCTGCATTAAGCTATCAATCAGAAACTGCAACTGTAGTAGAATGTAGGAACCAGTTTACGGGGTACTTCTTACAGGGAGGATAACACACCTAAGTTCCTTGAGAAATCACTTCTTGCAATTAACATAACAAAGGTGGTGACAGCGTCATAATGCTTGAACATGCATAAAATGTAATTAGTTAGAGATTTAAGGCTTTTGATAAGTAATAAATAATGATCATTTATAGCTAGAAATCCAAAATGGCTGCCACAATAATTTTATATTAGAGACATCAAAATGAAGGACTTTGACTAAATTGACTAATAGCAGATGGGAGATTGGGGTGAAATACAGTTCATCAGAGTAGGGCTGAGTTCATTCCAAAATACCTGAAGGGAGGGGTCAAGAGGAGGTTCCCAGCTAGGTCCAGCTTGAATGACAGGTAAAGCTGATTGGCCAAGTAGGTCTCACCCCCACAGGGAGGATCCATGCTAATAGCTGAAAATGAGAAAGCAACCAATCAGAGAAGGCCAAAAATAATATATAAGGCAGAAAGCTGACAGGCTTGGGTGTGGATGTGTCAGTGGAGAAGAGAAAGTAGTAGCAAAGTGAGAAGAGCAAAAATGAGCTATGAATAAGCAGCAGCAGAGCAGAAATCACTATCTGACAGAGCAGAAGGACCCTTAAGATGGTACAGAGGGATTATAAATCAGGAAAGTAAGTATATAATTCCTTTTCTAATTATAAGGAATGCATGAGTATGATTCTAAATAAAGCTGGATGCCTGCATTTGAATGGATTTGTACCCCACCCATTCTATGACTGATTAAGCATCACTCATAGAATGTTAATATTTAATGTTCTTTAATTGTAATGTTGCATTTCACATGTGCATAGGAAATCTGTGTGTTACATTGTAATAGATTTAATAGCATGATATTAAGGTTTTATACATTTGTTTAAGGGGTCCAATGTGTACCGTATCATGCAACATATGGTCTGTGTACTCTATTGTGTTGCCTTAATATATGATTTCTAAATGCAATGCAATTGTGCTATGCTATGTGTCATGTATTACAATGTATTCTTTCTTGATTATTAAGAGTATTGTAACTGGTTATTTTCTTTGAATAAATGTTACTTTGTTTTCAAAGAATTGCTGCTTGAGTGTCAATCCTTTGAGCGAAGAAGGGCTGTATCTGTGTCTTCTCATGGATTAACAGAATTTGTCTGTTCTGGGGAGTCCTCTGAGGGTCAGAGACCAACTTACTGGTAAAACCCAGGCAATTCCTCTAGGATGGCTCATAATCCTGTTACCCACTGAAGTGGGCCAAATTAACAAATGGTTTACATTTATAGACAGGCCTCTATTGGGGTGCCTTGAGTCCAAATTTTGGGGTAACAATAGTATTTTTCTAATCAGGTCTATTCATAAACCTGGTGCATGTACATCATAATTGAAATAAAATATTCAAAATGAAAGCAATTTTTTTTTTACAGATGATGCAGTTTTAACTGGTATGTACATATTACTAATGCCCTATATTAGCCACCCAGGTTACTTGAATCCCCAGGTGAATTTACAATTAACCTTTTTGCTTAATCAAATATTTCTGGGGATTTTCTTTTCTTACACATATCACTAAGAACATGTGGTTTATGTTAGTATATAGATGCACCTTTTCTAAAAACTGGAAGCAGTGCAACCATGAATATATTTCACCCTAATAACTGCGACCCTAGTAATATGTTTTTTTCTTTTTTACTTGTAGGTCACGGTCCTAGGTGAAACTTAACAGTGCAGAATCAATTTAGCAGCTCATTCATTTATATTTATTTTCATTTCAGTAATGTATGAAACTATTGATTATTTCTCAAATGTGAGGTTAGCTGGAGAGAACACAAAAGGAGACAAATGAACTCAAACTGGAGTTTACAAAACAGGTCTAAACTTGCTTATGAATAATTTTCCAAATGCACACTACTTATTGTAGCATCACTTTCATTACTCTAGAATTAAGGCTCTTCCAAGTCTTTATAACAACAAACTAAAAAGTTGAATTTCAAGTTCTCTGCATAATTAATTAATTTTTGAAAAACATGACGGAGATCCCATGAAAGGTTTTTAATTTGTAAGAACACAAAGAGGCAGGCAGGAAGACTATCATTTTAGGTATGCATGCATGAACCTAATACATGGTGAATTATTAAAAACCTGAATTTGAAAATTCCATAAGACATTCATGATCAGGACTGGATTGTGCCTTTAGAGACAGCTGTGAACCACAGCTGCACCACCCCAGCAGTAGCTCAGGGGGCACTGGCACAATTTTCTCTGTTGCTGTTGCTCTGTGCATGGGGGTAGAGACAACTTCCTGTTGGCCTTTTACTTAGAAATACATTATGACACAACCCAGTGCTGGCTCTGGCGTGTTGGTGAGGAGGGGCCAAAAGTATACTCCTTCTCTACTCCTTTTTATTTTCTGCCTACCAACTCTCACACATAGTATGCTTACCATTTACACAACCAGACCCAAAGTCTGGGGAGGTTGCACAAAGATGTATGGAGCCCTATTCCTCCTGGTGTCTCAGATCTGTCACAGGACCCAATCTGGTCTTAAGTTACCAGTAAAGACAAACCCCAGGAAGAAGATACATTGGGAAAATATCGAGTACACATATTCTCTATTCAGAGCCCATAGAATACTACCTGTAATTCAATATTATATTTGTAGAGTGGCTTTTACTACAAAAAATGCCAAGACACTTTAAAAACTATAGAGGTAAGTCTACCCCTGGAGCTGGCAGCATGACTCCTAGGAGTCCAAGATCAAGGAGACGTTCTCTGAGCTAGCATGCTAAAAATAACATTGCAGCAGCACAGGAGTGCCAGCCCAAGTACTACGCATCTGAGACTCTGGGTTAGCCATCCCACACTTGCACTGCCATGGCTAGTCTCTATTTTTAGCTCTGTAGTTAGATCAAATCTAGTGTGAGTGTGTCCCTTTGAGCTCAGAATCACAACCTACCTGAGGAGGTGTTTAGAAGCAGGATTCATTTCACTTGCTACTGAAATATTTCTGAAAAGTAGGTTGGAAGCAGAATATCTTCTCCTATCTTGTGTCCCCAAATAACTCTGTTCCTCCACCCTTCTCTTGATGAGAGTGAGGTGGCCTCTCTCAATCCTGTTCATTTTCTTTCTCCTTGCTGCATTCTGAAAAGAAGAAGCAGGATGTATGGTATCATTAATAGCCAGGTTTTTCCATAAGATCAGAGAACTATGGCAGCAGCTTCACTCATCTTGGTCCCATCATATCTATTTTAGGGTTTGTATGGCACCCAACACCATTAAATGAAAGCTGAGTGAGGAATGCTTCTGAGGCCTGGGACCTACTGATAAATAAGAATAAAAGACACAGATATGGTTACAAGAAAAACAAAACAAAGCACACTTTCTAGTGACTAAGTCTTAACTTCAGCAAGTTATGTTCTTTGTCTAAGCAGGTTTGCCTATAGTCAGTTCCCAGAGACTTCAACCCTTAGCTGAAGGATTCCCATTTCTCAGGTTACATGAGCACTAGCCTCTTTTGTCCTCCCAGTAGTGGATGCCAAAATAGCTTTCTGTTTCTCCTTATCTCTCTTAAAGTCTATCATCTTTGTTTCAAAAGCCAGGAAAGTTTTGTGAGGGTGCAGGCTCCAATCCCCCACTGTGATCCTTAAGTGATCTTTGCATCCTGCACATTTACCTTGATAGCTTTGTTTACCTGCTCTGCAGATGTACTTTTTGTTGTCCTCTGATGTGTTACCTGACACAATTTACTTTGGAGACACCGGAAAACAGGGAAAATAACATTATTTGGTCTAGGACTGTCTGGGTTTACGCACGGCTTGCAGAACACCTTTTAAGAATGCATCTATAATTTGTATGCACCTCCTGTGCATACATAATACAATATTAATGGTCAGTATGTTATCAGTTTGCATATGATGCCTCACATGACACATTTTAAATACAGATCATGACAAGTGTGTTAGGGAAATGAGTGTGTCAGGCCTCATGTGAGTTATGTGGTGATGTTCTCTCTGCCAGTTGGCATTGAGGGACTCTGTAGGTCACACAGATAAACATGTTAAGAACTAAAAGGGAAATGTTAATGAAAAATGTAAGTGCCACACCATTCAAACAAAATCACTTTCCTTGTTCATTCCAAGAACACCATGCATGCAAAAAGCTATGTCATGTTCTCAACCCACAAGTGGAATTCCAAATGACATCACTGGATTTTTGCATGCAGACTAAAGTTGGGAAATGGCCAAAAATTTTATGCAAAACACTTCATTTCATGTGTACTTTATTGGTTTAATATGTCAGTGAGACAAAAAAATAATAATTCCTCTTAATTTTAGCAACATGTTTCTCCATAACTATGATGCAAAGGTTTTTTGTTTGTATATGATTTTAGTACTTAGGTCTCTTTGAAAAGGATAAAGTTCCAAAGCCAGATTTCTCTTCTAATTCACTGCTATATACCTTATAATGTTCCTTCCCTACCTTCTGTTGAATCACTTCTCTTTTTCTCCTGCACACTTGCCACATGACAAGCAGAGAGCTGAAGTTGAAACAAACATGGAGGTAAGTGTTTTGGGCCAAGTGGCCTGTTGTTATCTAATAAAGCAATTAATCATGCTCTCACATTGTGATGAGTGCATCTACCAAATGCACACATGTGCATGCACACACATTAAGTCATTGGTTATAGTTACCATCTGCATGATTAAATTTAAAGGATATTAGTTTAGTTATACTTAGGGTCTATTTGCTAGACTCTTCAAAACATAAAATATTCATTGAAGAAAGTAGTTCTCACTTTAACTGAGACTTGTTAAGCACTGTGTGAATTAGGAATGAATTCAAATCTCCTCAGACTCTCAGTGCATACACACTTTCTACTGTGCACTATAAACCTTTTTGGGTAATGCAAGTCTGATTATTTAAACAACACTGAGGAATAAATGGATCCTGAAGGTAAATAAAACAAACTGAACTGTAGAATCAAATCTAATCTTGGCTGGTGCTGTGTGTGTGTCTGTATGGTCTTGAAAGATGCTATATAGTTTTCACTGCCAGTATAAGCTTTTGCAGGTTGCCTCACCAGTGTCACTTGATCTAGCTGTACTAACTGTAGGGGTGAGAAGATACCTTAGTCTCCATTGCCTCTCCGCTGGTGCTATTAATGCCATTTGCCATGATGTTTTTTTGATATTGACACATGGCCACTGGGAGCTAGACTAGAATATCAACATATCATGTTAATGGAAAGCATACTAGATTTACTTCATTGGAGAAATAGGTCAAGAGCAGTTCATCCTTGCAAAAATATCCCTGTAATGCTGCTAAGGTCAGCATCCGTTTGATTTGTGTAGACTCTTTTTCATGCATCAGTGTATTTTGTGTAAATATTATAAAACAATAAATGTGAACTAAATGGAGAATGAACCTTGTAATGCAGAAAGGTTGAGAGGCAGTTCACAGTATGTCAGTTACTACCTTAGGAGCAATTGTAGCTTCTTTTCTATATTTACCATCTTGGGGTGGAGAGGGGAACAAATCAAAGAAATATTTACTGTAACTGCAAGAACCATTACAATCTGAGTGTCTTCGCAAATTACTACTTTCTCAAGCAGGTACTGTCCAGTATTTCTAAAGGAAAGGGGAAAAAAAGAGTCATGAGCCTTTACTGGCCTTCAGTCAACTTTATACCATGAATTAATTTGACCCATGTTTGGGATGGAGCAGTGTCATTGGTATATGGTGACTTGCTTCCACATGGAGTTTGACAGTGGTTAACAGAGCACTCTCCCCATTTGGTTTTTTGGTGAGGAATGAAATCTCTAGTGAGCATTAAAGCATTCTCCCCTCTGTGTGTAGGAATGTCATCTTAATAATGTGAATCTCAGAATACTGATATATGGTCCAATCCTGCAGATTCTGTTCTACATTCTAACCTGATTTAGAACTAAACAAATACTAGATATATTTTATTTGTTATCTTGGTTGGTTGGTTTGCCAAACCAAAAAGAGTGCATGGGGGAATATGTGTGGGGGGTATCAGATTTGTTTTCACTTGTCTAGCCATGATGAGTAAGCTGGATTTATAGACGATCATGGTAAAGGTGAGCCTGAAGAGGGATATGAAGGAGACGTAAAGTGGTGGCTGTTTCAGATTTTATCAGTGAGTTTTAACCACATGACAGAAGCAGTATGGGAGAAAGTATAGAGGTATTTACAAGAAGAGCAAAGTGAATGGTGATAAAAGCTGTAAAATGCTGATAAAGCAAATCTAAGAGTCAAAATCACAGCAGGTAACTAAATCAATTAGCTATATAGGAGTCATAGTGGATTAGACCCATAGTGCATCTAGTCTGGTTTCTTATCTCCAGCTGTGCCTAGCATCAGATGCCTCAGAGAAAAGGGCAAGAAACCCCTCAGTAAGTGGATCCGGTATGATGCCCCATGGAAGATCTCATCCTGACCCCTAAAAGTAAGTTTGGTTTAAACCCAAAAGCATGCACTTTTATATCCTTTTCAAAACTTTGTTTGCATATAAACATCCAATCCCTCTTTGAATCTATTAAATTTCTGACTCTGACACCAGAAGCCATTCTCTTATACTGACCCAACCATGCATGGACCCAGCTTTGATTTGCCACACTGCTAATGAGCCCTTCTGAACTGATTTCTAGTGAACCTGGGTCAAAGTGCAGCCAGGCTTCACACCTGGGGCCAAAGAGAGAATCCCACACATGACTGTGGCCAAAGACGCAGTCACACATCACTGATGACAGCCCTCTGACCAGATGTGATGGTGCTCGGAGGACTCTGCACTTTGCAGATGAGTCTGCCTCAGATTGGCTTAACAAGCTCCACATCCAATCAGAAGATGATTATGCCGTTTGTCATGTTACTTTGGTCAACCTACCAGGTATAGATTTTGACGCTGGGCACCCCTCTATTCACACCCTACAGGCTACAGTAATAATATTTATACAAAATATGCCTTGTGAACTATCACATGAAAACTAACACCACACTGGTCAATCATATCATTAAGTAATGTATGTGATAATGTTGTATGTGGAATTATGAATACTCACTGATATTATGCTTTAAAGTCTGTGAAAAGGTGTTTTAACGAGGCATATCAGGGGGACTGATAAACAGGTTTTCTCCAGACAAAGGAAAGAGGCCAACATCTCAGACCAAGTGTGCCCAAATTCAACGGACTATTCATTTGTACTGAGGATCTCAGGAAGAAATAATCTGCATCGTAAAAATCACCAGCTGGGGAGAAGACCAGCATGGAGGTCACACCAGGTAGCATGGCGTCCACACCCAGTAGAGACAAGGAACTTTTATCTTGGGATACATCTCAGAAGAATATATTTCAAATATTTACTGGATAAGCAGAAGGGGAACCATCCCTAAATGATCCTTCACCTGAGGAGACGAAGAAAATCAGCACCTTGGACTCACCATGCTGGAAGAACTGTGGCGAGAAAATTATTTTGAACAAAACACCCCAGTTCGTTAAAGGTGTTACACTGGATTTTAGTCTCAAAAGTGCATTTGTATTTCTGTTTATTTTGAAATCCTTTCTACCATTCTCCATTACACTTGGTATCCCTTAACCTATGGCTTTTGTTTTAATAAACTTGTTTTACTTTTACAATAAACCAATTCAGTGCTGTGTTTGAAGGGAAGGGTATATTTACCCCAGTTACATTAATGAACTGAAATGTACTGACTCTTTAATGGAGCAGAAAACTTAATATCTTCTGTTACTGTATTAAGTGTTATGCTTTGCAGAGAAACATCTCTGAGGAGCTCGGGGGCTGAATTTCACTAATTGTTACCTGCTAGGC
Source organism: Chrysemys picta bellii (assembly GCF_011386835.1). Lineage (NCBI taxonomy): Eukaryota > Metazoa > Chordata > Testudines > Emydidae > Chrysemys > Chrysemys picta. The sequence continues at coordinate 260,536,108 of NC_088792.1, forward strand.
AAGGTTTGGGCTGGGAGAGCCTTGAGGAGTTTGCAATAACCACATAGTCTAATCTCTTGCTAAACTCACTCTTGCTGAGGCACAGAGGCAACACAGTGGCTCATGGCTCTGGATATCTCCAGCATGTTACATAGATATAAGGCTTACTGTCTACAGTGTGGGGCTATATTATGAAGGACCTTGAAGGTAAAGTCAAGCTTATATTAGATGCAGTATTGAAGAGGGGGTTGATATGGTCAGAGTGCTGAGACAATATAATTATTTGAGCAGCAGAGTTCAAATGATCAACAAACAGAGTTCTAACTGTCACCGCAAACTGGATGTTCTTTGACAAATGGGCCTTGCTGCCTCCTGTATGAAGTCCATGTCTTGCTTATAGATGCAAAAATGTCTTTGTGCTGAAACAAAGTTCAGCACCTATCAAACCTGTGCACTGCCTTTGTTGCTATATGGATCAGAAACCTGGACCCTCTTACAAGCAGACTTGCAGCATCTAGAGGCATTCCATATGCTCTGTCAGCACCAAATGCTGAACATACAGTGGTTTGATTTTGTGCAAAATGTGACAATCTCCCAAAGATCTTGCCTTCCTTTAATCTTTCATTATATTTAAAAGCTGTCATGCATGCTTTTTATTCACATTGCCAGAGTGGACAAAACCCCTCAACATACCATGCACACAAACTTTCCATCAATGTGCAAAGGGATGCATGCTCTGAACCTCCTGGTGCCACTCCAGAGATTCATGGATTCAAAGTATTGAGCCGAATTTGGGAACTTCATTACAGGATGCTTATTACAACACCATCAATTGTGGGTAGTTTGGCTGGCACAAGAGTCCTTAATGACTATACATATCTGAAGATTATTCTGAAAATATTTGAGGTTCAGAGATCAAGGAGGATAAAGGAGAGCAGGCCCTGAGATCATGGAAGAGGTCATTAGAGACATTTTTAGTGGAGCATGGAGGACAGAAGTCACATTGGAGCATCAAGAATGGAATTGAAGGAAAGAAATGCCATTCAGTGGTTTTAGACACTACACTTAGTGAGTTTAGAGATAGTTTGAGTGGGCAATAGGATAGCCTTGCTCAAGATTGTAGAGTCCCCAATATGCTCCTACTGAATAGAAAAGGAAACTGAAAAGACATGAGAAGTTGAAGAGAAGAGTGAGAGAGGAGATGAGATTAGAAGTAAGGAAGGTTAGAAGAAAAAGAGTGGGTGGTGTTACTTTGGCTGGCAGAGGGATATGATGAAGAGAGAAGGCAGGAAGTCTGTATCAGTGACAGAGGAGAAGGAGGAGAGGTTATTAAGGGATAAAAAGGGGGAAAGGAAGGTTGGAAAGTGGACTATGGAGATCATAGTGAGTCTTATTTATTTTCTTTGAAGAAATCACTAAGATCTTGTGCCAAAAGGGAGGAGGGAACAGGAACAGAAGGCTTGAGAAGTCAAAGTTGGTAAAAAGATATCTGAAAAAGACCATTCTGTATTAAGTCATCACTTGTCATATACCTCAGCCCTCCCTTCTCCTGCCCCAAATCTATCAGGATGATTTCACTATTAATAACCAAGGTACACCAGTCTACTCAGCTGATGCCTCAATTATTTCTAGACACCCGGAAGTGACCTGGAAGCTAAAGATGCAGTGGGTTTTTCCAGGCTCCTCCCATGCAAAATGATTGTATCATTTGTTGAAACTTTGCTCAAAGTGACCAAGTTTTATAATGTTAGCTGTATTGATTAGTTATGACTGAAATGTTCACGTAAGGGTCTTCATGACTTTCTAATGACTCTGTGCATTCCTCTCCTTAACATCCCTGAGGACTGTCTTACTTTGTAGCACAGAAACGTGACATAAGAAGTAGAAACTTATCTATGATGACCATTGTGTACATAGTGTATATTTTCACTGCTCAACTAGCCTCTTATTTCACAATGCTCACATTGTCTGTTGCTCTATGCTTTCCACTTCTCCATTTCTGTCACTGTAATGCACTTCCTTAAACTTCATAATAACTCTGTTAATGTTTTAGCAACAATAGTCAATGAACAATCTATACATAAAGTGTTGCTTGCATTTTACTGACATCAGATCAGATATATACCCTTTGTAATGTGCCCAGACAGGTATTTTTAGGGATAATTATACTGTTATTTTCCATCAGAAACCAGATATTTTAAATATTGCTTGATAATCTAACTATGATGTGATGATATTTAAGAGTATGATAACTTTCTTGTGTAATGGGTTTAACTTTTTATTATTTTGTGCACTCTTTGTGCAAATTTGTAGCATATTCTCTTTGCAATACTTAGTTATGAAAAAAAACTGGGCAGTTTATAAAACAATCTTTTATGGCATGCTATTTTGAGAAAATGGCAAAGGAAGAATGAAGGAAAACAAGACAGAGAGAGAGAGAGAGAGAGAGAGGAATATAGCTTCTAAGGTAAAACTAAGAGTTACAATAAGTTGCAGAAGTGGAAACTGTTGTGTCACTGCAGGCTTACCCACTAATTAAGGCTCCTTCCTGTTCTTTCAGTAACCATTATTGAAAAATCTATCTGCCCACAGCTCAGAAGTCTTCAAGATGAATTCTAGCTTATCCCTTCGGAAGGAGGGTTGTATCAGAGAAGCAAATAGCTTAGATACTAAGATGATAGATGCTTAGAAATGCTTTAGATAGACAGACACACAGATTGGTGATGTTAATGTCTGTAAACTACTGCAGACTGACAAGCATGGAGAATGATGTCCTTAATTTATCCACAGAACACATTCCATGGGCAACATTAATTGTTTGACAGCTCTATTGGATCTGCTCAAAAGGAACCCTGTTGTTACAGTGGTCTGTGTGATATTGACACCCGTTCATTGGGAAATAGATTAAGGATATCAAAATCATTTTATATGAGGGTTGTACCTGGTAATTAATAACCAACTGGCAAAATGCTGTTGTCAGAATATTTAGCCAAAGAATGCCTTGTAAGGTATCATATAAAAATTGGTAAGGTACTAGCTAGCTATACTATTGTGTGATGCATGGAATCATAGAAGTATAGGAGTGGAAGGAACCTCAATAGGTCATCTAATTTAGTCCCCTGCACTCAAAGCAGGACTAAGTAATAACTAGACCATTCCTGAGAGGTGTTTGTCTAATCTGCTCTTAAAAACCTCCAATGACTGATTCCACAACCTCCCTAGGCAATTTGTTCCAGTGCTTAACCACCCTGACAGTTAGGAAGTTTTTCCTAATGTCCAACCTAAACCTCCCTTGCTGCAATTTAAGCCTATTTCTTCTTGTACTATCCTCAGAGGTAAGGAGAAAATTTTTTCACCCTCCTCCTTGTAACAAACTTTTATGTACTTGAAAAATGTTATCATGTTCCCTCTCAGTCGTCTCTTCTGCAGACTAAATACACACATTTTTCTCAATCTTTCCACATAGTTCATGTTTTCTAGACCTTTAATCAGTTTTGTTTCTCTCCTCTGAACTTTCTCCAATTTGTCCATGTCTTTCCTGAAATATGACACCCAGAACTAGATACAATACTCCAGCCAAGGCTGTGGCGTAGAGTGGAACAATTATTTCATGTGTCTTGTTTACAATAGTTCTGCTAATACATCGCAGAATGTTTGCTTCTTTTTTGGAACAGTTGACTTATATTTAGCTTGTGATCCATTACAATACGCAGATCCCTTTCTACAGTACTCCTTCCTAGGCAGTCATTTCCCATTTTTTATGTGTGCAATTGATTGTTCCTTCCTAAATGAATTATTTTTGCATTTGTCTTTATTGAATTTCATCCTGTTTACTTCAAAACATTTCTCCAGTTTGTCCAGATCATTTTGAATTTTAATTCTATTTTCCAACCCCTCCCAGCTTGGTATCATCCTCAAACTTTATAAGTGTACTCTATATGTCATTATCTAAATTGTTTATGAAGCTATTGATCAGAACTGGACCCTACACTGATCCCTGTGGGACTCCGCTAAATATGCCCTTCCAGCTAGACTGTGAACTGCTAACTACTCTCTGGGAATGGTTTTCCAACAACTTACACACCCACTGTCATAGTAGCTCCATCTATGTTGTATTCCACTGGTTTGTTTATGAGAAGTCTTGGTAGAAAATATCAAAAGCCTTACTAAAGTCAAGATATACCACATCTAGCACTTCCCCCGTATCTGCAAGGCTTGTTACCCTGTCAAAGAAAGCTATTAGACTGGTTTCACATGATTTGTTCTTGAAAAACCCATGTTAACTGTTACTTATCACATTACTATCTTCTAGCAGTGGCACCGGAGCAGGGGAGGGGCAGGGGTCCGCCACTTTTGAGAAGGCTTCAATGCCCTTGTCTTCTAGAGGTTTGCAAATTAATTGCTTGATTATTTGCTCTATTATCTTTCTGGGTACTGAAGTTAAGCTCACTGGTCTGTAATTCCCTGGGTTGTCCCTATTCCCTTTTTTATAGATTGGCACTATATTTCCCCTCTTCCAGTCCTCTGGAATCTCTCCTGTTTTTCATGAGTTTTCAAAGACAATTGCTAATGTTTCAGATATCTCGTCAGTCAGTTCCATGCCGACTTGAAAACATCTAACTTGTCTATGTAATTTTCTTTCCCTATTTTAGCCTCCAATGCAACCCCATTTTCACTGTTGTTTGCTATATTAGATGCCCAGTTGCCACTAATCTTTTTGGTGAAAACTGAAACAAAGTCATTTAGCACTTCTCTATTTTCAATTATTGTCTTTCCTCCACTGATTGATTAATGTTTCTACCTTGCCTTTGGTCTTGCTTTTGCTTCTAATGTATTTGTAGAACGTTTTCTTGTTACTCATTGTCTCTAGCTAGTTTAATCTCATTTTTTGCCTTGACCTTTCTAATTTTATCACAACATGCTTGTGCTTGTTTATATTCATCCTTTGTAATTTTGAGGATCTCCTAGTTAAGCCAGGGGGGTGTTTTGTGATACTTCCTATATTTCCTACACAGTGGGATAGTTAGCTCTTGTGACCTTAATAATGTCTCTTTGAAAAACTGCAAACTCTGTCAAACTGTTTTTCCTCTTAGACTTGCTTCCCATGGGATCTTACCTAATAAGTCCCTGAGTATTCTAAATTCTTCCTTCCTGAAATCCATTATCTTTATTCTGCTGTTTTCCCTCCTACCGTTCCTTAGAATCATGAACTCTGTCATTTCATTAACACTTTCACCCAAGCTGCCTTCAACTGTCAAATTCTCAAATTCTTCATATTGGTCAAAATGAAATCTAGAACAGCCTCTCCCCTAGGAGCTTTCTCCACCTTGTGAAATAAAATATTGTCTCCAATGTATCGCAAAAACTTGTTGGATAATCTCATCCCTGCTTTATATTCCCACTGGATGTCTAGGTAGTTGAAGTTCCCCCATCACCACCAAGTCCTGTGCTTTGAATGATTTTGTTAGCTGTTTAAAAAAAAGTCTCATCAACCCCTTCTTCCTGGTTAGGTGAGCTATAGTAAATAGTGGTGTCTCCCAGAGGTCTTTACTTGTACTGGGAACAGTCCTATTCTACATATTCATAAATGATCTGGAAAAAGGGGTAAACAGTGAGGTGGAAAAATTTGCAGATGATACGAAACTACTCAAGATAGTTAAGTCCCAAGCAGACTGCGAAGAGCTATAAAAGGATCTCATAAAACTGGGGGACTGGGCAACAAAATGGCAGATGAAATTCAGTGTTGATAAATGCAAAGTAATGTACATTGGAAAACGTCATCCCAACTAAATTAGCAAGAAAGGGATCTTGGAGTCATTGCGGATAGTTCTCTGAAAACATCAACTCAATGTGCAGTGGCAGTCAAAACAGTGAACAGAATGTTGGGAATCATTAAGAAAGGAATAGATCATCAGACAGAAAATATCATATTGCCTCTATATAAATCTATGGTACACCCACATCTTGAATACTATGTGCAGATGTGGTTTCTCCATCTCAAAAAAGATATATTGCAGGGGTGGCCAACCTGAGCCCGAGAAGGAGCCAGAATTTACTAATGTACATTGCCAAAGAACCACAGTAATATGTCAGCAGCCTCCCATCAGCTCCCCTAACCCGCTCCCAGCACCTCCCACCCACTGGCAGCCCTGCCGATCAGTGCCTCCCCCTCCCTCCCCACACCTCCCAATCAGCTGTTTTGTGGCATGCAGGAGGCTCTGGGAGGGAGGGGAGAGGAGGGAGGGCACTGCAGGCTCAGGGGAAGGGTCAGGAAAGGGTGGAGTTGGGGCAAACTCAGGGGTTAAGCAGTAGCACCCCCCAGCACATTGGAAAGTTAGTGCCTGTAGCTCCAGCTCCAGAGTTGGTGCTATACAAGGAGCTGCATATTAACTTCTGAAGAGCCGCATGTGACTCCAGAGCTACAGGTTAGCCACCCCGATATATTGGAATTCGAAAAGGTTCAGAAAAGGGCAACAAAATGATTAGGGGTATGGAATGGCTGCCATATGAGGAGAGATGAATAAAACTGGGACTTTTCAACTTGGAAAAGAGATGATTAAGGGGGATATGATAGAGGTCTATAAAATCATGACTGGTGTGGAGAAAGTAAAAAGGAAGTATTATTTACTCCTTCTCATAACACAAGAACTAAGGGTCACCAAATGAAATTAATAGGCAGCAGGTTTAAAACAAACAAAAGGAAGTATTTTTTTCACACAACACACAGTTAACCCATGGAACTCCTTGCCAGAGGATGTTGTGAAGTGCAAGACTATAACAGGATTCTAAAAAGAACTAGATAAGTTCATGGAGGATAGGTCCATCCATGGCTATTAGCCAGGATGGGTAGGGATGGTGTCCTTAGCCTCTATTAGAAGGGCGACAAGGGATGAATCACTTGATGATTACCTGTTTTGTTCATTCCCTCTGGGGCACCTGGGATTGGCCCCTCTTGGAAGACAGGATACTGAGCTAGATGGACCTTTGATCTGACCCAGTATGGCCATTCTTATGTTCTTATAGTAGATGCCTATCATGACATCACCCTTGTTTTTTTACCCTTTTTATCATTACCCAGAGATTCTCAACAAGTCTGTCTCCTATTTCCATCTCAATCTTAGTTCAAGTGTATACATCTTTGATATACAAGGCAACATCTCCTTGCTTTTTTTCCTGGCTGTCCTTCCTAAGCAAGCTGTACCCTTCTATACCAATATTTCAGTCATGTGTACTCTCCCACCATGTCTCTGTGATGCCAGCTATGTCATACTTGTAATTATTCACTAGTATTTCTAGTTCTTCCTGTTTATTTCCATGCTCATTACATTAGGATACAGACATCTATGATCCCCTCTATGTCCCCTCTGCTGTAACTGCCCATGGTCCCCCCAGCTCCTGCCCATTTACCCAGGTCTCCATGTGTTTGACTTTCCTGTGAGCTTTTGTCTCCTGACCCATCAAGCCTAGTTTAAAGACCACCTCATTAGGCTAGCCGGTATGTCTCCAAAGATACTCTTCCCCTTCCTTGACAGATGTATCCCAGCTCCACTCAGCAATCTTTCTTTCTGGAACAGCATGACATGGTCAAGGATGGTTCTTTTATCATGGCCATTTAATTAAAATGTTCTATGTTTTAATACAAATTTCAATGCTGCAAATTTGGTTGCCTTGCAGGTTTAGATTTACATAAAGACCTCATACTGTGTCAAATGCTGTATGTTCAGTGAATTGTGGTGATGTCAACCTTATTGCCAAGGAGATATAGCCACAGGGTTATGTAATGGCAATAGCTATAACAGTGGTAAATGAAAATAATTGTTGTGTCCAGAATTTTCTTTAAATGACTAACAAATAAGACCCCAATATTCATTTCAATAGGACATTGCATGAATGTATGTGCCCCTCTCCACAGTTCCAGTTGTAGTATAAGAACCTTCTGATGGAAACTCTTCTTGACTGAAAGTTTGTCTTTGTATGTTTTGATACACCTACCACAATGAGTTTCTGATCTAGATAAGGCCCTGTAGGTGTTTCTGCAATATAAGTATTAAAACATTATGATTATTGTCTCTAAGACCATGGTCCTTGCCACTTCTTTTACACTAGCCTGACTTTGGAGAGGGAAGCATATGCCAGGGAGGTTGGGGAGGGACTGTGTTTCAGGGGGTACAATGCCTCTGGGAATCCTTACCACAGCAGGATTGCTCTGCCCCAATGAAGGCCCTTGTCTATATTCCACAATCAGACATATAATGGGCATATTTCTGAGAGTCACACTTCCTCAGTGAGCCACAGAAAGTAGAATGAGATAGAGTCATGATCACAACTATAGTAGCTATTGTTCAACTCACATCTAATAATTACATTTAGAGGGCGATGGGTTAAAAACCCCTCCCTTTTTTTTAAATAGGTGCATGTGTGGATTGGAGTTCCTGCTTTTGTAAACTGAATTACAATTAGGATACCTTGTCTAGCCAAATTGGGGAAAAAAAAAAAAGTAAGGAGAAAATGTAAAGTGGGGGTTGGGGCAATATTGTAGTGTGATATTGGAGCTATGCCAAAATATATCAGCTGAAAATTTTGCCCACGCTTACTGTCACCTACACCAATGTGACTTCATTCAATTTAATGCAGTTACTCCTGATTTACATTTGTTTAAAAGCAGGGCACTTTTGATGGATTATTAGCAACATATCACAAAAATTAATGGGCTTAGTTCTTTTCTCACTAGCATAAGTGTGGATTGCCTACATACTCACTATTTGTTTCTACCTTTGACCTTTATGGTTTTTTTTTAATTATTTTGAGTAATAGAGTTTTATGATGACTTTATAAAACACTTTTCAGGACAGGAGTTCCTGTCACACCTGCAGTCTGGTATTTCACAGCTGTCTTTTGATTTATTGTCCCCCCATAAATAAAGGAACAATGGTAAATAATGACAAAGATTAATTTAACAAAGGTGTGGCTTTTTAGGGAGGGTTCAGGGAATGGTATTTTTGATATGTTTTTGTTTGTTTGTTTTGTGTTTTAACATGCCCCTCAATGCGCGCGCAAACACACACACACACACACACACACACACACACACACACACAATGGTAACGAAACATAATTAATACACATTATTTAATATTCTAACTTAAGTTAGTATGTTGTTTTGATATATATTTTTATAAGGTTGGAAGCCCCTGGATAATAGCACTGGGCTGTTTCCTGAAACAAGAACACCAAAAGTGATTTTGAACAGTCATATGCACTTTGAGTGAAAGCACTGGACATATATATGGTAGAAATCAATGAAAAGTGAACTGGGTTTTTAAAATGCCTGATGTCACACTTTCCTCTGGGTAGCCCAGAGGTGTAAGACACTGTGTTACCCCTCTGCCTCATCAAGTAAGAATGTTGCTGCTGTTAAACTGTGTGTCACTTCACTGACACCCTATCTGCCTTGTCAGCAAACTCCCAGACCCTGCCAGTCTTCACCTTCCCTTGCAGGTAACAATCAGTGAATCCCAGTTCCCAAGTTCCCCAGAGATGTCTTCCTGCAGTGTCCAGTCACTCTATTTGAACACTAACAGAAATTGTTTGCTGTCTCCCCAGGGACAATACAAATGCTAGTCTGTTGATTTAACTAAGGACTCACACTTTAGTTTAGTATAACAGCAATCAGGTGGTTTATGGTATAAAAAAGAAATGTAAGTGATACTCAGCAGAGATAACAAACAAAAAATGGTTACAAACAAAAGAAAATAAAACATGTTTTCTGGTGTCTAAGGCTTAATTTTAGCAAGCTACAATCTTTGCCTAAACAGCTTTCTCACTTACATCAAGCCACCAGCATCTCTAGCCCTTCTGGCAAGAGGATTAAACACTCACAGACTCAGAGCATGCTGTCCCCCCTCAGATTCTCTTCCTTTTTATAGTCCAGTAAACCTTTGAAACGTTGTCTTTGAAAAGCAAACCCAGAAAAAGTTCCCCTCCCCTGCTGGTTGCCTATGGCATGCAGTCTTCTTCATCCTCTGGTCAATTTGCCTATGGATTAGCTTAATCACTTTCTTTACTTTACACGTAAATGTACTTCCATTGTCTCTGGCCTCAGCTCAATCAATTTACAGTGGAGACACAGGGAAACAGGCAAAACAACAGTTATAGTGAACACCAAACTTGTTGATCCATTCAACTCAGATTGCTTGGTCTGAACATATTTCAGTACATTTCCAGCACACATACATAATTCTGTACTCAATAATCATACATTCAAAAAGACATGTAAAATGGGAGAGATGGCAGAGGATTGGAAGAGGGGAAATATAGTGTTATTCTATAAAAAGGGGAATAAGGACAACCCAGAGAATTACAGACCAATCATCTTAACTTCAGTATCCAGAAAGATAATGGAGCAAATAATCAAGCAATCTATCCTAAATGTCTGAGGATAACACAAGAAGCAATGGGTTTAAATTGCAGCAAAGGAGGTTTATGTTGGACATTAGGAAAAACTTCCTATCAGGGTAGTTAAGCACTGGAATAAATTGCCTAGGGAGGTTGTGGAATCTCCGTCATTAGAGATTTTCAAGAACAAGTTAGACAAACACCCATCAGGAATGGTCTAATTATTACTGAGTCCTGCCTTGAGTGCAGGGGACTGGACTAAATGACCTGTTGAGGTCCCTTCCAGTCCTACGCTTTTGTGGTTCTATAAAGAGGAAAAGAAAGAGTGGTTGGAGGAAATATTGAGAAACTCAAGTTGAAATAAACATGCGGTTGAATATCCTTATTAAAGCTGAAGCCAGATCTATTTAATATAAGGGTACTTTTATTATTCATATATAGTTACATAATAAAAACTACAGGTGCAAAGGAAAATATTCAGAGTTGGTGAATGGGAAAGGAATGTAACAAACCTACTTAGTTTTTATTTTTATTTTTTTCAGTGACTTGGTTTCTGCTACTTTGGAGCTGTTTGTCTTTGTGGATTGAATTAACTCGAATCTGGATTGTTCTTTGACTTATATAAGTTGGGTGATGACTTATGGTTCATTTTATTCTTGCTAGGAGATCTCTTGATAGCTATATCATCCATTACTATGTCTGCAAGTCATCTTTTCCAATGGAAATACTTACTTGGTACCATAAGCCATCACAATATCTCACTAAGTCCCTGGTATCACCGCTGTGCTGATATACAGTGCATGTGGTTACAAGCAACAGATGACTCCTGAGTACAGAGGTAATTATATCTGTCTGCTATATATATCGATAGTTGACATGAACCACAGTATTATGAATGTAGTTGTGTTTCATGTACATTTCTGAAGTGCATGAATCTTTCATACACTCAGTTTCTAGAGAACAGATTGAATGTAAACATGAAATAATTATTCCTTTCAAAAAAATTGTTTACCTTAAGCACAGAACTGCAGTGAACTTAGCCTTTTTGCTACTTTTTTTCCCCCCAGTGTCTTGATTTCTGCTATTTTGGCGCTGTGTGTCTTTGTTCGAGTCTGGATTGTTCCGATGCTGAGCATTTTGGAGTGCAGGAAATTTAATTTAGAAATGGGGTTTTAGTATTAGTAGGTCATGGACTCTTTATCATGCAGATAACTTTCATCCTGATGTAAATGTTAAACAAATACATATTTTGTAGTGTGGGTCACGCATGAATCTTGAATAGATATTCAGTTTGAAGAGACGATGTATGTAAGTTTTCTTAGTATAAAATAATTTTCAATGTACGGTTTCTACATGAAAGGGCAGAACTGATTGCAATTGACTTACTCTCTTAGAGCCCAATCCTGCAAAGGTTTAAACTCAGACTTAAATTTAAGCACATAAATATTTATTGTCCTGTTGAAATCCATTTGACTACTCAGATGCTTAAAGTTAAGCACATCTGCATGTCTTCATAGGATCAAGGCTTTAGGATCTGATCTTGCAATGAGCTCTGTGCTAGTGGACCTCTGCCCCTATGTGGAACCCAAGTGACATCACTAAGGCTCTGCATAGAGGCATTCTGCCTTCATGGAGGTTAATTGCAGGTTCAGAGAGGGTGAAATCTTCACCCCATTGCAGTCAGTGGCAGAACTCCCATTTACTTCAATGGGGCCAGGAGGTCGAACTTAGAATTTATGGTATATAAAATAAAATAATCAAGAAAGTGAAGTATCTAAAATTCAATCTCAAGATCTGCTAGGTCAGCAAGATTTGTTCAAAACATTTCTAAGACCATTTCCAGTGAAACTTGTCTCATAACATTTGTGTTCTAATTTCCTTTGGTATGTTATATCAATGTGAGCTTTTTATGAAGAAAAATGACATATGTGCAATCCTCCCAGGCTTTTGTCTTTTTATTTAATTTTCAAAGTAAGCATGGTCATAGATCACTTTCCAATTTTCTTTTGTGCACCCTATGATTTTTATAATCTGAATTCAGAGTACCTCACTTTCACATAAAAGGCATTTTTAATATTAATGCAATTCAATGATAATTTATTTTTAAAGGTTAAATGTAACTGCCCACTGAGTTTTGGGTAGGCATCAGAAAGCAGCAAAAATCCTATATCAGAAATGTAAAGAGAGATGAACTCTTACATGGATATGAAAAATTTTAAGGCAGAATTCACACAAAAGGGAAAACTAGACAAAGATTGTTTTTTGTATACATGTTTTCTCTATGGGTTATGACTTTGAATATTTCCTATTATCTAATAGCAATTCAACTACTGTAATATTTATTTTCTGGTGAAGATTGGTTTAAATGTAATTTAATATCCCATTCACACAAAGTAATTATGCACACTGTTCTAGTTGCAAATCACTGTCAGAATGTTTTTCAGTCTATTTAATTGCTTGTGTGCCAAAGCTCCATTAAAGGTTTATGTTTCTTATTGAGGGGAGGACTTTTGAGCAGGGAACCCATTTCCTTAGCTATGTTAAGCAATACCCCATTTACCTTTGACTCATCCCAAATTATTCGGCACCTCCCCATGTAATGACTGTTTTCTTACATGGGCATATCCTAAAGGATACAGTTCCATACCTATCAAAAAATTCTATCAGACTCTTGCAATAAACAAAATTTATTAGTGATATGCATATCTACAATGAATTTCACTACCGCTAAAAGGCATTTCTCAAGATATTACTGACTATAAATTCTGAGAAACAGAGCTTGTTTGATTATTTGTAATGGCACTATCTTGTGACTCCCAAGAATGTTGTGAAAATTGTACCGGGGAAGATGCAGGTGCTAGACTAAACTCCATAATTAAAATTGTAATTCTTTACATTAATTTATAAACCTGAATTTAACAACTGGAAATACGTGATGAACATTATGTATGGGTGGGTAATTATGGTTTTAAATTATCACATTAATAATGGATGGCATAACAGCATGCAGGTCTTCTCCTCATTCTTGAAGCACGGGCACATTCTGTTCATGGATGTTTTCACTCATTAATAAAGTAAGTGAATTGACACCCAGTTTTCCTTTTACTTTCACACATTCTCTTTCTGTGCCAATTTGGCATTGGAGAACATTGCTAATTTGCTCCCTCACCATGATGATGGAAACCTTATAAGTCCATAAGGTGTGAATTCTTCTATAATACATTATTGAAACCAAAACATAGTCCCTATGAGTTTCTTGTCTTCGATTACAATACCATTATAAAACCTAAACTTAATTTCCCCAATACTAATTTCTCCCTACTGTTACTCACACCTTCTTGTCAATGGTCTGTAATGGGCCACTCTCTTACCAGTTAAAAAGTTATTTTTCCTTCCTTGGTATCCTGCTGTTAATTGATTTATCTCATTAGACTGATCTCACACTTGGTAAAGCAACCCCCATCCTTTCATGCATTTATACCTGCTCTTGTATTTTTCACTTTATGCATGTGATGAAGAGGGTTCTAGCCCACGAAAGCCCAAAGAAATTTGTTAGTCTTTAAGGTGCCACAGGACTCCTCGTTTTTTGTGTGTGTCTGTGTGTGTGTGTGTGTGTGTGTGCTGATACAGACTAACACGGCTACCACTCTGAAACCTAATACCAAAAGTGTGCATGTGTGAGAGAGAGAGAGAGAGAGAATCCTTTAAATAGAATTTTACAAGTGTATCTGATACAGTGTGTTTGCAACATGACAAGAAAAAATCAGTTAAACAATGATGAATTTGCCAATTTCTTGAAGTATTGTAAGAATTGTTTCATTAAGATAAAATCCACAAAATGTCATAAACATTCACAATTTTGTTGCAAAATTTTCCTTAGTTATAACCCAGAAAGTTGGCCCAACTCTACCTGTAATTCAGTACAGGAGTAAGTAGGATGAGAAAATGCATTATGTATTATTTTACTTAGTTGTACGTTTAAAATAATAAAAAGACTCCTATCCCAGGGAGTAAACACCCTAACAAGTAAAAATAATTAAATGAAATCCCAGCTGTATTAAATGAACCAGTTCAGCATCAATTCAGACAGTCACCTACAGATAATCATTTTCATTGTTATGGGAAGTGCACTTTTAGCTTTCTTGAAAAGTCCTATCAAATGAATGTCTTGCAGTTTTCCTGAAAGGCCACAGAATTCAGGCGGCTTTGGACCAAAGCATGGAGCAAGTTCCAGAGTTTTGGAGACCTCCCAGAGAATGTCCTGGTTCTCTCTTATAATAAGGGGGATCCACCTTGCACATGCCTGCTGACTTCAGCTGTGGCAGTAAGGGACAGAGAGAGAGAGAGAGAGAGAGAGAGAGAATCCTTCACATAAAGCAGTCCCAAGCCAGTTAGGGCTTGATAGATCATAAACAACACCTTAAAATCCAACTGGAGATGAGAAAGCTGGCTAGATCGTCGGGCTCAACGGGTAGTGATCAATGGCTCCATGTCTAGTTGGCAGCCGGTTTCAAGTGGAGTGCCCCAAGGGTCGGTCCTGGGGCCGGTTTTGTTTAATATCTTTATTAATGATCTGGAGGATGGTGTGGACTGCACTCTCAGCAAGTTTGCAGATGACACTAAACTAGGAGGCGTGGTAGATACACTAGAGGGTAGGGATCGGATACAGAGGGACCTAGACAAATTAGAGGATTGGGCAGAAAAAAACCTGATGAGGTTCAACAAGGACAAGTGCAGAGTCCTGCACTTAGGACGGAAGAATCCCATGCACTGCTACAGACTAGGGACCGAATGGCTAGGTAGCAGTTCTGCTGAAAAGGACCTAGGGGTCACAGTGGACGAGAAGCTGGATATGAGTCAACAGTGTGCTCTTGTTGCCAAGAAGGCTAACGGCATTTTGGGCTGTATAAGTAGGGGCATTGCCAGCAGATCGAGGAACGTGATCGTTCCCCTTTATTCGACATTGGTGAGGCCTCATCTGGAATACTGTGTCCAGTTTTGGGCCCCACACTACAAGAAGGATGTGGAAAAATTGGAAAGAGTCCAGCGGAGGGCAACAAAAATGATTAGGGGTCTGGAGCACATGACTTATGAGGAGAGGCTGAGAGAACTGGGATTGTTTAGTCTCCAGAAGAGAAGAATGAGGGGGGATTTGATAGCAGCCTTCAACTACCTGAAGGGGGGTTCCAAAGAGGATGGAGCTCGGCTGTTCTCAGTGGTGGCAGATGACAGAACAAGGAGCAATGGTCTCAAGTTGCGGTGGGGGAGGTCCAGGTTGGATATCAGGAAAAACTATTTCACTAGGAGGGTGGTGAAACACTGGAATGCGTTACCTAGGGAGGTGGTGGAGTCTCCTTCCTTGGAGGTTTTTAAGGCCCGGCTTGACAAAGCCCTGGCTGGGATGATTTAGCTGGGAATTGGTCCTGCTTTGAGCAGGGGGTTGGACTAGATGACCTCTTGAGGTCCCTTCCAACTCTGATATTCTATGATTCTATGATTCTATAAGCAGCCAGTGCAAGTCTTGAAGCATTTGTGTCATACACACCCCGTGAGATGTCCTGCTCAATAAGTGAGCACTTCACCAGCTTCCGTTCCAAATGCTTTTAAGCAAAGCCCCATGTAGAACATATTGTTATAGTCTAATCTTGAGGTAAGAAAAACACTGATGATGGTGGCAAAGTCCACATCTCAAAGGAAAGGTTGCAACCTCCTTGCTAATTGCAGATGGTAAAAAGATGACTGGATTCCTCCTGTAATGTGACAGTTCAAGAGCTGGTGAGAGCCTAAAATAAAAAATAAATTGTAAACCCTAGTAACTAATGGAGGTCCTACTCTCTCAGTCAAAGGGGCTGATGTTATCTCTGTCATCTCCTCTGGCTGCTTCCCCCAAACCACCATCATTACCTCAGTCTTGCCTGGATTGACCTTCAGCTTGCATGCACTTGATGAGCTCTGAGGAACACTACCAAAGACCTGATTCTGTCTTCAGTTACAACAGCACACATTCATCTTCATAGTTGTCAGTGGGATGGCATGAATGACCAGGAAATTACATTTGGTAAAGGTGGCAAGGGAAAAATTACATTTGTGAACTACAAACTGATTCCTTTTAAATACTAATGTGTATTAGTTTCCCACAGTAGTAAGGGCCCAATTAGTAACACTTCTTAAGAGACTGGAAATCAGCATAGTTCTTTAAGTAATGTCATATTGATTAATTAGGGCTGTCATACTTTTGACCTGATGTAGATTAGGGTCTGCCTAGGGTGACCAGACGTCCCGATAAAATCGGGACCGTCCCAATATTTCGGTGTCTGTCCTGCATCCGAACCGATCTTTGGTCGGGACGCAATTTGTCCCGATATCCGCTGGCAGCACTGTTTTTTTTTTGTTTTTTGTTTTTTTTCTTCTCAGCCTGCAGGACTCGACTTTTTTTTTGCTCTGCCGGCGAGCACTCCCCCCCCAATGTGTCCCAATATTTTCTTCCCCTCATCTGGTCACCCTAAGTCTGCCATTGATTTGGATACTAGTTCCTTATATTCCTCATATTACTACTGTGTCTACACTTAGGAACATTTCATGAGTCCAGAAAACAGGAGAAACTTGTCTGGTTTCAGCTTGAATTATGAATCCAAAACTAGAAACACATTCATCAAAACACTTCCTGACTTGGGCTAAATTTTGACACACCTTTTATTCTACAACACCAGCTACTGTAGGAAATGAAAGCACAGCATGACAACTTTTAACTAAGGAAGAACTCTCATTTATTTGGTACAATACAGATGTGAAATGAAAGTACATCATCCAATTAGCAAGAGTAACCCAGTTATGGGCACTGATGTAAAACCCACACTCAAAGAAATACCGGGTCATTTGGTCAGACAGGTAGTTAGCAGAGTTCTACGAAACTCAAACAGTACATAATTGGGGGGAAGGGAAGTGCTTCATATTTTAAATAAATGGTCATTGAAGTAATTGTAAATCACTTGTATAACTGTGCTCTTCTCATAGCAGGCAATCACTCAGAAAGCCATGGTTTGCAGTAATCTACATTTTTCCATTTATCTACTTTTTGTTTCATTTAATTCTGCATCATCTGGAGGATGGGGGAAGGAGAGAGAGAGAGAGAGATGTAAGTACTTTATCAGACTTTGCTGAGTTTCACCAAACAGGTTTGAAAAATAAAAAGTTTGGCTGAACAATCAAACTGTGGATGGCAAAGAATAGACCTATAGTTAAGGTCTGAAGCCAGGAGATAAGGTTGTGGCCAAAACTTTGAAGCATGGATTTCTACAATTGGAACCCTAAACAATTGGTCTGATTCCTAGAGGTGCCTAGCACCTGCAACTGCTGTCGAACTTTCTATCTCCATGAGCAGATTATAGACATTAACTATTTAATCCTCAGAGCAACTCTGTGATAAGTGAATAACTATTGTTCCTCTTTTATAGATAGAGAAACAGAAACACAAAGAAAGTAAGTGGCTTACCTAAGGTCCGAAACTAAGCCTGGGGTGCAGTTAGAATTTGCATGTTCATGATTCCCAGTAATGGGCTTTCAGTACTTCACAGCGTACGGGAGGTGTTCAGTTGCCCATGTGGAAATGGCAATTTAAAAAGAAAGTTTGAATGCTGAATTTGGGCAGGAAGGGGTCAAGAAGAGACAGGGAATGGGCAGAGTCTTGGCTTTGCCCTCAAAAATGTTGCATTCAGCCCAGCTGTGCTAGTACACCAGGGGAAATATGCTGCACCCAGGTTTAGGGAAGGAACATCTTTTGTGGAATGGGGGAAATTAGGATCCTGATTGTGACTCCTGAACAGGGCCGGCTCCAGGCACCAGGCACCCAAGCACATGCTTGGGGCGGCACCTGGTAAGGGGCGGCGGGGGGAGCGCGGCGCGGCATTCCGGGGGGGGGGGGGCCTCTGGGGGCCCGGCGCTCGGCGGGGGGGCGGTGCGGGGGTGGCGCTTCGGAGGGGGTTCCGGCGGTGCTCGGCGGGGGGCGGGGGCGGGCTCCGGCGGCACGGAGCTCGGCGGGGGGGGGGCAGCACGGGGCTTGGCGCTCGGGGGGGGTTCCGGCGGCGCGGCGCTCGGCGGGGGGGCGGCGCGGGGCTTGGCGCTCGGGGGGGGGGTTCCGGCGGCGCTCGGCGCAGGGGCGGGGGCAGGCTCCGGCGCGCGGCGCTCGGCGGGAGGGCGGTGCGGGAGGGCGGCACTCTGGGGAGGGGTTCCGGCGGCGCTTGGCGGGGGGCGGCGCGGCGCTCGGCGGGGGGCTTCGGGGGGTGGTGCTTTTTTTTGCTGCTTGGGGCAGCAAAAAAGCTAGAGCCGGCCCTGCTCCTGAATCACAGTCAGCTTTCCGACGTGCATGCAGAGCAGCACATCTACACACAGTGCTCTGTACACGGGTCTGACTATAAAGTAACAAATTGCCCTACACCTTGATTTTCTGAACAGGGATTTTTTTACATCAGACACTATTTATTATCTTCCTCCATTTGTGTACTGGAATTTAAGTGAATTTAAGTATAGGATTTATATATATTTTTATTTAAGATGTCATAAATCTAATGTCTGGTTAATAAAATTAAATAATTAAAATCTATATGGATGTGAATTCCACTATTTTTCCTTCTAAGGTGAAACTGACAAGTTAAAAATGACTATGCTTCCCAGAACACCTATGTCTTAATGACAAGCAAGTAGTTTTTAAATTTATTTTAGGGCACAGTCAATCAATAAACCCTTTTAGACAAATATTTTTTACTCATCTCAGAATGGTGTATTTTCCTAAATATGGGATTACTGGTGATCCATTTTATTGTCATAGTCCTCTGGCTAAAGTAACATATCTTTAAAACTTTTGGTTGTATACCTTTTATAGAAAAGCGGTGCATAAATCCACAAATAAATAGCTTTGTCAAGAACAAGCCTGTGTATCCTCTTGTTTTCACCACAGTGAGTCTGGAACAGACAGCCAACGTAACTGCAATTTAATCAGTACTATTCCTCCAGGCTACCGTTTGGTGCAACCTATAACTGGGAAAGCAATCAACAGGCAATTTGGATTCAAAAGGGCAAGTTCATAATTAAACAATTATCTGAAATGCCATCTTTATATCTTTGAATGAATTATAAACATCCCTTGTGTCTCTGGTGTTACAGGCAGATGTGGAATAAGTCTGCACATCTCCCTTTCTAAGAGTTCTGGGGCATTTACTTGTATTAAATATTTCCCCCCATTAATTTAGTCCTTAGAGGATCATGCTATCTAGGGATAGAATAGGAATGTTTAAAATTAGATCAACTATTCTCTTTCCAAAAACCATGGTAGAAGCATGCAGGGCCAAAGCTGGTTTAGCTCATAATAGAAAAACGTGGGCTGTGAGCTAGGGAGGTCTGCAGGGAGGAGGAGAGCAAGACCCCAGAGCAGCATAAGAGCTGGGGAGTGACTGTTACTGCAATGTCAAGAGATGTAGTAAGCTCTAGTGACTGCTGTGTCTCTCCATGTCCTCTTTCTCTCTCTCTCTCTCTCTCCATTGGCAAGAGTGTCTGGTCAACAGTTGCATTTAATTGCAGATCTAGCAGCCCTGTGTTTGCATCTTGTTAGCCCTAAATCATAGTATGACTTACATAGCTTCTGCCAAGTTCTGCTCTATAATGTCAAAAAACATACACATTCCTTCCCATACAGACTCCTTTCATCCCCTCCCCAATCCTCTTAGTATATGTTCTTATGATTGCCAGAAGCTGGGAGGGGACAGCAGGGGATGGATCATGCAATGATTTCCTGATCTGTTCATTTTCCCTGAAGCACCTGGCATTGGCCACTAAGGAATCCATTTTGAAGCACTTGGAGGAGAGGAAGATGATCAGGAACAGTCAACATAGATTCACCAAGGGCAAGTCATGCCTGACCAACCTGATTGCCTTCTATGATGAGATAACTGGCTCTATAGATATGGGGAAAGCAGTGGACATGATATACCTTGACTTTAACAAAGCTTTTGATACAGTCTCCCACAGTATTCTTGCCAGCAAGTTAAAGAAGTATGGATTGGATGAATGCACTATAAGGTGGATAGAAAGCTGGCTAGATCGTTGGGCTCAACAGGTAGTGATCAATGGCTCAATGTCTAGTTGGCAGCCGATATAAAGAAGAGTGCCCCAGGGGTAGGTCCTGGGGCTGGTTTTGTTCAACATCTTCATTAATGATCTGGATGATGAGGTGGATTGCATCCTCAGCAAGTTTGTGGATGACACTAAACTGGGATATGCTGAAGGGTAGGGAGGGGGTCCAGAGTGACCTAGACAAATTGGAGGATTGGGCTAAAAGAAATCTGATGAGGTTCAACAAGGACAAGTGCAGAGTCCCATGCACTACTACAGGCTGGTACCGACGGAGGGCAACGGATATTATTAGGGGGCTGGGGCACATGATTTATGAGGAGAGGCTGAGGGAATTGGGCTTATTTAGTCTGCAGAAAAGAATTGTTAGGGGGGAGTTGATAGCAGCCTTCAACCAGCTGAAGGGGGTTTCCAAAGAGGATGGAGCTAGGCTGTTCTCATGTTATGCTTATAAGAAGCACACGGGATCTTTTCCAAGGGAAAAGGCAATACACCACGTTTATTGAAGATACAAAATTAGCATATGCATTCAATGACACCACACACACACACACACACACTGTCCCGCCAGTCGAAGTTATAGTTACCAGTCCAGAGTCCGGATCAATCTAGTGGCCAGCTAGGTTGATCACGAGCAGGGAGAAGTCTGGTTCTGTTGGGTGCAACATGATGCTCTGGGGAAGTCTTGGAAGGACAAACCCAAAGTTTCATGGCAAGGCACCCTGTTTAGATAGTGATTTTCCTTCACTGGGTCCAGTGAGTTTTGCTCCGTCATGCTGTAATCAATTGTTATTTGACGAGTGCTTGTTTTCTTAAATTGTTCTTCTCATTCTTTATCTCAGCTATCTTGTCTCCACTGCCTGTCTCATCTTTAGAGTTGTCAATCTGCCCTCCTCTGACATTTTAATTGGTGTGTGTTACAGCTTCCTGGCGCCCGTCTGTCTCCGGTTCCTCCCTTGTACATCTGGCTCAGTGATGGCCTTCACACTTATCTCTTAACACACACATTCCTCATTCACACACAAAACAGAATTAATTTACACAGAACATTTTAAACAGGAACATCAGGTTGCAATGCACAAGAAAACAATCATGACATTCTTTTACTTATTTTAAAATGCTAAACCTACAAAAAAATTGTGACCTTAAAACGTCTGTTACTGCCTTGAAATCAGCCCAGACACAGATTCCGTCTGATGCATCTTTACCAAATGGCCCATTAGGCCATTCCTTTCTGCTATTCAGAAAGGATGGCTTGCTCCCAGGCAAACGGCGATCACTCCATCTGCATGCAGCAGATTAAAGAATTTAAATATAGGCTTGGAATCTGGTGGGGAATGGTGGCTGCTGTATGGGGGGAGGGGAAGAGAGGCTCAGTACAGTATGGATTTGTATGGGGAAACAGGGGAAAGGAGCATTTGGAGTAACCCCAAGCAGGGAGACCCTGAATGGCCTGATTTCCCCACCCCCCACATGCTTTTCCAGTAGAGCCCTATGCCCCCTTGCGACAGGACTTACAAGCACTGGAGCTAGACACTCCACAAGCACACCCTGTGGACTCCCATTGTAAGTAAGGCAGTCGTAAAGAGGGGATTAACCCCTATGGATGCAGACCCCAGAGCTAAAAGGCGGGTTTGTGAAGAGGTAAAAATTACCACACAGCTGAGCCCTGAGCAAATCCGAGCAGCTGCCCAGAGTCTGGGACCCTTAAACCAGGATTCATGCCTGGATTGAATGGTAATGGTTATTCAGAGACTCGGGTGGAGGGTAAGAGATTATATAGCAGTGGCCCAGGCCTATACTAGTGCCTTGGACTGGGCTGTTATTGCCAATGCCACTGAACACATACAAGACCAGAGGGATAGGTGGGACTGGATCAAGGTGGCTATGAAGTTTATAGTGTCTGCAAAGCAATTGGGAGAGTTGTTTTATTTAAACGAACAGGGCCCCGTGGAATCTCCAAGTTGTATCTTACTAAAAACGATATATTAGCTATAACAGCTGGTGCTATCCAACCCCCAGGAGTTGCGAATGGTGGTTTTAATGCACTAAGATTTAAGACTGCCACAGATGATGGATTAAATTATATCATGCAGGCGATTTTAGGACCAATTAATACTAACCAAGATTATGATGAATTAAAACAAACAATTTTGGGGACCAGTGCTATTTTCCAGAAGGGCCCAAACAAAGAAAAACACAAAACAAAATAAAAAGCTGAAACCGGTCAGGCAGTAACTTTTCCCAATTACAGACAACCCAGTTACCAGGGTTACCAGGAGGAAAAAATGGGGGCAAAAATGTGTATGAAGGCATTTTAAAAAGCAGCAATATATATTCAACCCCAAAATAAAAAATTAAAAATAGCAAAAATAAATTGAAATCCAAAGTATTAAAAAAGCTAATAAGGGCAAGAAAAGGCATACAACAAATAAAACAAGAAGCCTACAAGCAAACTATTACAGCAAGTCTCACAGCTAAAAAATCGTAAAAAATAATAATAAATAAATAAATAACTAAATAAATGAAGCCAACAAAGCCCCTTTAAATCCGGTTCGCCCTATAGTAAAGCGAGTACCTTCGACACCTCCCCCTCTCCCATAAAATACCCACCTTCCCAGACTAAGGCCCCCTCTGGTAATAATTTTATAATCAATAGGCTGCATCCAATTGTAGGGAGTATTATAAAAAAAAATAAAAAAGAATCTTGCCCCACCGTATTAATTAACACTGGCACGTCAATGTGTATATTAAAAAAACAGTGGCTGCCCAAACGTGCCATCAAAACAAAAATTAGTTATTCAAATAATTAAGAAATATGTAAAAAACTACCACTACAAATTAAAAATGCTATAAAATATCACTAAAACAATTAATCTCCTAGTAAAAATTAGCAAATTTTACTTTTTATAAAAATCAAATAGCCATTCAAGCATATAACTGTTTACCCTAGCCACATCATTAACATATACCCAATACTAACTATAAAAATTCAAGTAACCAAAAATTTAGTAATGTATTCAGTAAACCACTATGCATGGGCAGACCAAAAATGTAAGCAATAAAAACCCATCAATGCATCCCAATGTATAGCTCATAAAAATTGAAAATATATATATAAAAACCAAAACTTGCAAACCAAAAATAAGTGCTTTTGCACTAAAACCAAGGGCACTCAAAGGTGCATGTTTAATGTATTTACACACACACAAAAAAAAAAATCTGTAATCTATGCAAGCATAATCTGTGTATATGTTAAAACTACTTATCCAAATTTTTTTGAATAATAATGTTTTACAATATATATATTTCATATTTATTTTTATCATATTAATAAAATTAAAATTTGTAATTTTAAATATTATGTACCTCTTTAAAATATAAAACATTTGCAGTACAATATCCCTGTGTTTAATAATATAAAACCTGTTAATGTAAACATAAATATACGTTTAGTTCAACAATTGCTAATTCATCCTCTACTGCAACTTCATTTGCAATACACAAAACGCACTAAAAACCAAATTTGCATTAAAGTACAGCACAGCAATTTACAAGTAACTAAAGTTTTTAAGAAAACAAATATCACTCTTGTTAAAAAACATTACTAAAATGTTTAATGCAACTAAAGCTTAAATATAATAATTCACCCAATTGTTGTAATAATTAAAATCCAATTGGGTTTACTTTTGGGCATGATATTAGTGGTGTAATTTAAAAAAAAACATCCAAAAATACAAACAGCCGCCATGCAAAATCAAGTAATACCATTGCTCGACCATACCCAAAATAAATAAATCCCCATTCCCTCCTATTGAATTGCACACACAATCTTTCAAAGTCTAATACAATGGACCCTTTGGATGCCATTTAAAAGTAAGCATTGACTGTCCTGGGTACCTGAGGTACATATAGAAACTCCAGTGTCTTTCTAGACTTGGACCAGGAGAAACTATATGGTACCACAAGATCTGAGGAATAGCAAATATTGAGTTTTTCATGCTGACCACTGATTTACAGTGACTCCTAAATCTGACTAACCTGTAGTTTTAATGGGACACTGGAATGAACAAATTCTAGAAATGTGAGCCTTCCATTGAGAACACCCTGTCACCAGTCAGGCAGAGTGTAACTGTAGGAACCAGTATGTGAGAGTGACCAAGAAGGAGACAGATGATTTCTCAGAAAACTGATGCCAGCCCTACCAGGGGTGTTTACATCGACTCAAACAGTATTACTTGTGTGACAAAATCAAATCAAAATAGCTGTCAGCTAATTGAAGCTGCCTTCTGAAACTAGCAAAACATTTTTATTTAAATCTAAAGACTTCTATATTTATTTTTATATTTATTTTAGCATAGTGGTAATAACTAATAGTATAAAACAGTGGGATATTTAAAATATACAAAAATATGTGCAATGTAAATATGAAATTATTAAATGGCATCTTTATTACATAGCAATAACTTATTAGCTATTTGATAGATGCTCACTTAATAAGTTGAGTGAGTGTTGCTATAATTGTTATCATTCATTTTCAAAAATGGTTTATCAATAGGGAGCAAGTGAGGTTGTAGCCTTCTCTTGGTTTGCTACAGCAAAGTATTGAGAGTATCAGATTAATGGGACCCATCATCATCCTGTCATGTTTCTTTTTGCATTATGACTCCTGCCATCTCAAGTGTATTCCTGACAAAGTCCTGCATTATAACATGCAGCTTGCTGAAACATGTGAGGTGTTTGTCTTCTAAAAAACAGCTAGGAGCAAAACTTGCCTACAGCAGCATTCAAAAGAGCATTTCAAAAGAAAGAGAAAACTATCTAGTAAAAAACGTTATTTGGTTAATGTGTTAACTTTTTTCTCTTAACCATCCACATTTAAATTGTGCTTTCATTACTATTGCAAATTTAATACAAGTTCTTTTTTTGATTAATTCAGACATCTTCCAGGAAAAAAATGTTTTTTGTGGGAGACAAAATGTTGAAAAATATAATCTACTTGTCTTCTCTACAGGAGGGCAGGTGTGCCAGCTTCTATTAAGGAAACACTTGTTAGGCCCCCTGCTCAAGAAAATCACCTTTTGACATAGACTCTTCTCACCACTTCTTAAGTCGTAATTTCTGCCCCGTTAGAAAAACTCATAGCACACTGTGATAGCTAATATGTAAATAATTAGAAATAAATAAATAACTACTTATTTTGAACTTTTTTTATACAGGTCTTTGAAAGATTCCGACAAGACATTTTTTATAATGTATGGAATGCTTAGATTTCCTTTACTCTAGTCAATTGGATCTCAGGCCTGGGTATGGTCCAGAAAGTGTGACTTATGCATTATTGTCTGAACTTCTACTGTTGATGAATTATGGTAAAGTATCCATTGAGATTCTAAGTAGCTCATTTATAGTCCCCATGTACTGAAAAAGTCCTATTTGGAATATCTTTTCACCTTTCTGCCTGCAAGGACACAGAGTGGTGGTAGGTGACTTCTCCCAGAATACTATGGGAGTGGACGGGTTGATGTGCGGTGATGGAATGTTCCATCTTGTCACCATTCCTCTTCTGCTCAATATGTACATGAGGCCAATAGGAAAATTATAGTGAGGAGTTGAGGGTGCTGTATCTGCATATCTCCTGACCTAGATAATGCAAGTCAGTCAACTTAATATCTGATTATGACTGGGATTGACTGAAGGATGGGTCACTGATATTCAACTTGGAAAAGACTGAGGCAATGCTTGTATTTTGTAGAAAGCATCCAGAAGCATCAGTGGAGAGTGTATCAACCTTTTTTAAAATTTGTTTCATAGTTAGCTCAACATTAAAATGGATGAACTTCTAGAAGCAATTCGTTTGGAATCTGGGTAAAACCATTAGGGCCAAAATGCTCTTATATAGTGTTACTTATAGAAGAAGAAGACAAGGGGACTGGCAGGCATTTTAGGATCTGTGATGGACTAAACTTAATATGGTGTGTAGTTTGATAACTGGTGTAAGTATCACTTAAATATCATTCTGGGATGTATTAGCAGGAGTGTTGTAAGCAAGACACAAGAAGTAATTCTTCCACTCTATTCTGTGCTGATAAGGCCTCAGCTGAAGTATTGTGTCAGTTCTGGTTGCCACATTTTCAGAAAGATGTGGACCAATTGAAGAAAGAGGAGAGTAATAAAAAATGAGTAAAGGTCTAGAAGACATTACCTATGATGAAACATTGAAAAAATTGAGTTGTTTAGTCTGGAGAAGAGAAGACTGATGGGGGACATGATAGTTTTCAAGTACATAAAAAGCTGTTACAAGGAGGAGGGAGAATAATTGTTCTCCTAAACCTCTGAGGCATGAACAAGAAGCAATGGGCTTAAATTGCAGCAAGGGAGGTTTAGGTTGGACATTAGGAAAAACTTCCCATCAGGCTAGTTAAGCACTGAAACAAATTGTCTAGGGAGGTTGTGGAATCTCTATCATTGGAGGTTTTTAAGAATAGACAAACACCTATCAAGAATGGTCTAGTTATTATTTAGTCCTGCCTTGAGTGCTGGGGACTGGACTAGATGACGTACTAAGGTCCCTTCAAATCCTATACCTCTATGATTACATGTAAATTTGGATGTTTTTGCCCTGAACTTGTTCAGTTAATAAGAGTTCTAGTAAAAACATAAATGAAACATATGACTCAAAATCAAGTTGTTAAACTAGGGGGATGGATAACTTATTCTGTCTAAAGTCAGACCCGGTCTTCTTATTGGGCTAAGATGATGATATAAACACTGGGTCACAGTGAAAATTGGCACACAAAGCATGCTCATAGTGCAAGAACTGAAGATGGCTAGCTTCAGTAGATGTGCTAGCCTCTGACAAGGGATCCAAGCCCTTGTATTTGGCAAAAGGAGCTGGCTAGATAAAAGGAAGTGTGCAGTGTTCCTTCTTTTGTAGCGGCATGGCTACTCTGATACCTGGGAGATCAAGGAGACACTGTTCCTATTTGAGGAAGAATGTCTCTCAGAGCTCTTACTGAAGCACATCCTCAATGCAGATTTATGCCTCAGCCTATTTAGTCCTAGCCATGCCAAAACTTGTTTTCTAAATGCCAATAGAATATATTTTTCTGGCCTGTTATTTATTAAACACCATGTGATAGGGTGTATCTGGCCTTTCATGGTCCCCTTCTGGAAGACTTCTACTACACTCACCCCAGAAAAAGAGAACCAAAGGTGGGTCCTCCAGGCTTGCCTAGAAAGGCTGCATGGAAGCAGCCAATCAGAGTCCAGCAGGCTCAGCTAAAAGGAGCCACAGGGCCTGAGTAGGTCAATTTGTGGTTGGAACCAGAGAGGTAAAGAAGAATGCTCTTCTCTGGACAAAGAAGGTCAATGGGCTCCATTTACTGAACCTAAGAATTCTAACCCTAAGATAATGGGACCAGGTAGGAAGAGGACCAGGGAATGCAGCAGCTACTAATTAAAGGAGGCAGCACCTGGCTGCTGTGTATAGGGTCCCTGGGTGGGAACTCAGAGACGTGGGCAGCCCTGGGTTTCCCCACCAGCCACTACAGAAGTGGCTCAAGCCCTGAGAAGGGCACAAGGATCCTTTTGGAATTAATGCAAAGGGTTGGATTTAAAAGGCCCAGAGATGGGGCTAAAGACCCTGCTGAGAGCGGACAGTTTAGTGAACTTTTTGCTACCCATAAGGGGTTCATTTTTTACTGTGTGACTTGGCCAGAGGGCTGACTCATTGAAGACTTGCCTAGAGATGTTGGAAACCTACAGGGGGAGCCAGGAGCCGGAAAAGGATTGTAGTACCATCCCCAGACTCAAGAGGTGAGTGCCCCCCGTTACACACTATTTGGCTTCTTGACTTCCCTGTTGTTATAATTGTTTTATGATGCTGTAGGGGTTTTCAAATATCTTGTCTTATGAAACTTCAGTTTCATATAATAGTGAGAATACTAGGCCACTGCAAGCATATCTGAGTATTTTAAGCTCTAGGTTAAAATCTACAGTATAGCTGCTGGGGCAGTAGTTCCACGTGTGGTTTATAACTACAAATGAGGCTGAGGCTTTTAGAATTGCAGGCCCTGCTGTCAGAGGACTATGGGGGGCTCTTCCCTAACTAGTACCCAGAGTGGCATGACAAACCAAAAGGGGTGTGGAAGAGCAGAGAGTAGGAAGAGCTGTGGTTCCACCCCTGTATACGTGCTGCATCTCTGAAGGGAAGTGATGTGAGCACTTTTCTTGAACACCAGAGAGCTCTCTGATGTGTTCCCTGGGGCAGTGTGACTCCACATCACTCCAGCACAGGGCGGTGATCAACAGGTGCCATCCAGGCTGGATGTGTATGACTAGCACCATTACATCCTTGCCCAGCTGTTCTTCTGGTGGCTCCCCACCTGCCCTTATCCCCTCACATTCTTCCTCAAAGCTTAGCTTTGCTGTCTCTTGGTGAGTGGCAGTTGAGTTGGTGATAGCCTTTTCTCCCTCCTCAGTTCTCTCTTGTGGCCTGGTGACCTTCTCTCCCTAAGTTGTTTTCAGTGATGCTGGATTGTCACAAAACTGTGTCTGGGGGGAAGGAGAGAGGGGGAGGCAATGGGACACTATTCTCAACATTAGAGGGTCTTGTGGTGGCAGGAAATGATCTGATCTCATTCCCTGGCAACACATGTGGAAGAACACTACTATGCCTTCTACGGAGACAGAGGCACCCTAGCCTCAGCTAGCAGTACCTCCTCCATTTCAAATTAGTGCTGAACCTTTGGTCTGACCCAGTATGGCTGTTCTTATGTTTTTAATACCCTGAACACTCTTGCAGTTAACTGCTATTTCAAAGATGTGGTAAGTCTGAGAAGGTCAAAGCCTTTTTGTTGCTTTCCACAGTCAGACTCACCTTCTTTATGAAATACCAATGTGCTGCCAGAACATTCCAGCTAGGTATAGCATGCAAGGTTCTCACAATTACCTCACCTCATAGACAGCACTATGTTAATACTGTGGATAACACTGCAAAAGTTGCTTGGCTGTATTTTAAAATGGCAATTACAGATACTTTAGCTAAGGGGCCCAAAGTTTGCATTTTATCTGCATACTTTTCTGAAAGTCCTGATTAAGGGAAATAGTGTACAAAGAGTACAAATTGATTCTTTTATCATGAAGTATTAAACTACTAAAACATATTAGTTTGAAGCATAAATCTGTGCTTTTCCCCTCTGTTTTATTTGAATTTTCCATTTTTATCCAACATTCTATTATACAATAAAGGTAGCTGAAAAGCAAAATCCCTGGAGAGAGAGGTGTATGGAAGACTCTATAAGGCACATGAAGGAAATTTGCATAGTAATGAAATGTTTCCTGCAGAAGAGGTGGTTTGATAATCTGAAACCATCCTTTTTCAGTGCTCTGACTAGTGACAAAATGCCACAGAGGTTTTTACTGTTATAGGTTGACAGTTTTCCTATTAAAAAAATACTCTAATAAATGACATTGTAAATCATTATGGGTTGAGTATGGGATTGATTCCTAAAATAATATTTCAGCTTTTTATTTTTTTTTTTGAAATTACCGTAGTGTCATTATGGGAGGATCTTTCAGTAAAAATAGAGAGCAGATCTGATTTAGCTGTTGTGATGGTATTACAGTATCCTCATTACATACATGATAGTTTATTGAAGGTTCCATAATTAACTAATAGACATTTTTTGGAGTGGCTTTAATTTTGTATGCACAGTCAACTGTAGCACCAGTGATAGAATTTAGATAACTCTCTGTGTAAGGTAATTAGACATCTTCATATCTAATCCCATGATTCATTGTGAATGCAAAAGTTGAAAGCTGTTTACACAATATGGCCCATAGTATTTAAGCTACTGCTTGCCTCTTAACCTCTCCATTCTTTTTTCCTTGAATAGAAAGATCAGAATATATAATGGTGAAAATCATAGAATCATAGAATATCAGGGTTGGAAGGGACCTCCGGAGGTCATCTAGTCCAACCCCCTGCTCAAAGCAGGACCAATCCCTAACTAAATCATCCCAGACAGGGCTTTGTCAAGCCTGACCTTAAAAACCTTTAAGGAAGGAGATTCCACCACCTCTCTAGGTAACCCATTCCAGTGTTTCATCACCCTCCTAGTGAAAAAGGTTTTCCTAATCTCCAACCTAAACCTCCCCCACTGCAACTTGAGACCATTACTCCTTGTTCTGTCATCTGGTACCACTGAGAACAGTCTAGATCTATCCTCTTTGGAACCCCCCTTTCAGGTAATTGAAAGCAGCTATCAATTCCCCCCTCATTCTTCTCTTCTGCCGACTAAACAATCCCAGTTCCCTCAGCCTCTCCTTATAAGTCATGTGCTCCAGCCCCCTAATAATTTTTGTTGCCCTCTGTTGGACTCCTCTAATTATTCCACATCCTTCTTGTAGTGTGGGGCCCAAAACTGGACACAGTACTTCAGATGAGGCCTCACCAATGTCGACTAGAAGGGAATGATCATGTCCCTCGATCTGCTGGCAATGCTCCTACTTATACAGCCAAAAATGCTGTTAGCCTTCTTGGCAACAAGGGCACACTGTTGACTCATATCCAGCTTCTCGTCCACTGTAAGCCCTAGGTCCTTTTCTGCAGAATTGCTGCCTAGCCATTCGGTCTCTAGTCTGTAGCAATGCATGAGATTATTCCGTCCTAAGTGCAGGACTCTGCACTTGTCCTTGTTAAACCTCATCAGATTTCTTTTGGGCCAATCCTCTAATTTGTCTAAGTCCCTCTGTATCCTATCCCTACCTTCCAGCGTATCTACCACTCATCCCAGTTTAGTGTCATCGGCAAACTGGCTGAGGGTGCAGTTCATGCCCTCCTCCAGATCATTAATGAAGACATTGAACAAAACCGGCTCCAGGACCGACCCGTGGGGCACTCTGCTTGACAAAAATAGATTTATCAGAAGGTGTCAAAATGAGTGCAGCTCCACCGAAATCAGCAGAGCTGCAGTCATTTACACTAGGTCATCATTTACCCCAAATCCATTAGCAGTCTCCAAAACGATACTGTAATGTTCAGCAGTAATTAGCAGACTATTAAGTTTAAATGTTTTTCACCCTTTTACTAACACTTTGCTTGAAATATAAGAAAATCGTACATGACATTCATATCACCAATTGCATTTGATATCTTCAGTCAAAAGTTCTGTGGCTTTGCACACTGGGAATTATCCAAATTTAGGATTCTATTCATCTTAGATTCTCAACTAAATTTTAACTACACAAAGAAGTGAACTGCAGACCTCCTTTATACCAGAGTGGCAGAACCACCTCATAAATAAAAAGCTTCAAATATTTCTTCTTTGTGTGTGTTTCTCTCACACACCCACACACATTTACAGTGTCATTCTGAGGAATTTTCCTATAAAATTGACAAAAATAGATTTATCAGAAGGTGTCAAAATCCATAATTGAGCACTTAATGTCACCATCCAGATTTAGGACTCACTTCAGCTTGCTGAAAGGAGTGGGAGGATCAATTCTGACAAACCTTTAGATTCCAATAAATCACATCACTGCCATGAGATCAATGGGACCTAATGATGCTCAGCACTTCTGAAAGAGGCCTGCAGTGAAGCAGGCTTCACTCCAGTACAGAGGGTAGTGTTGGCGGTAGCTAACCCAGCCCCACCACCACTTCAGGAAGTGCCACGGTGGGACAGGAAGTATAAAAGCAAAGTCATGGAGCTTAGTTGGGGCCTGACCAGAGAAGGAGGCAGGTGTCCCTTCCAGTCGCTGTGCCACCAGCAGAGCCTTCATCCGGCGGTGGGGAGAAAATGCAAGCTACCACCTGGGAGGTTGACAACCCCATGGAAGGAGAAAGAGAAGGGCTGCCCAATAGCAACACTGGGAGTCAGGCTCTAGCCATGACAGAGGAGTCCCACCAAGAGCCAGTAGGAAAGGAAATGAAACTTTGGTCCTGATGCGCTACCAGGGAGCAAGGCAGCGACCCCATGTTTTCCCCGCTGAGCCAATGATGGAACTGCCCATCACTTCAAGAGCCCTGGGCTGGTACCCTGTGGACCAAAGGGGACCTGGGTCCCCCTACCTCCAGCCCTTTAGGCAAGAAGGCCATAGATATTGACTTTATTTGCATAGCCTTCAACCAAGCGGCCTGAGCCATTGACTGTGGCCAGCTCAGGCCTCATCCTAGAAGGCCGGCATCATAGACTATTGTTTGTTCCAGCCAGGAGGCTGGAGCTATAGCCTGTTTCAGTGCTCAGCCTATCCAGGAGGCCTGAGCCCCAGATAGTGTTGCTTTCATCCATCCTTCCCTGGGAGGTCTGAGCTAATGACTGTTTAACTGTGTAGCTCTGTACCCAGAGGCTGGAGCCATAGACTATAATTGTTTACTCCAGCTAGGAGGCCTGAGAGACTGTTTAATCTCTCAGCACGCCCTCACCTAGAATCCCAGAGCCACAGACGGCTTGACTGCACAGTCCATGGCCAGGAGGTTGGAGCTACAGACTGTTTATTTGTTGAACCCTCACCCAGGAGGTTTGAATTGTCATTTGTGCAGGTGCATAACGCCCAGCAAGGCTGCCCAACGGCTTCATCCAGCAGATGTACTGATCTCCCAATGCTACCACAGTGGGTACCATGGCCCTGAGCTACAGAAGGTTATAAGGCCACTTTTATTTAGATGCCTAACTATAGACTTTAGTACCTTACTTTAGGTATCTAAAGTAAAAAAGAATAAACAGTAATTGATGGAGATTTAGGAAAAACTCTCCCAGGAACTAGATAATTCCATAAATCATCTGCTACAGGCTACTGACAGAGGTGGGATATTTCAATTAGATAGACTACTGGTCTGATCCAGTATGGCAGTTGCTAGGTTCATATGGTGATACCTGCTGGTATTCAGGGAGGGATGTGAGGCCATGACTGTACCCAGACACATCTCTGTTGGGGCTACAAATGATCCAGCTAGTACTGCTGCAAAAAATCTCTTTCTACTCCCTACTGCTTGTAGGTATATTATGGGCACCTCATTTTATAAGTGCACTGATAGAAAGATAGAGCCCCCTTTTCCCTTTGTGTTCTCTACCATTCTAACACACCAGCCCAGAGCTGCTCTTCATTTGTCTTTTTGAAGACCTGATTGTGTGCATTCCTTGTCTGATGAGTTCTTAATTACACAAGCAGTGGCATTAAAAGTCAATGGAACCCCCTCACCAGTGTGAATAAGGGTTCCATGATTGGCATCCAAATGTGCATAAAGTGGCAATTTGTTTAGTCTTCAAATGGTTTCTACATATTTCCATGAGATCAGATATTGAATGTATTGCAGCTTATTTGATTTATGGTGAGCAATCATTAAGGTGCCACCAATGTAGACAATGTCAGTGCTTTCAACATCTGTGTAAATGTTTTTTTTCTTATTCAGAATATCAGTATAACAGACCGCAGTTTTCCAAAGTATTAACCAATGTCTTTCTGTACTGTGATTGAGAACAATGTCATTATGATTTGTAGTAGCTAATGTGGCACTGCAATAGTGTTAGGAAACAGTATATGAATGAGAATTGTTGTGACAAATGGGCCTACAAATTTACCTTAATTAAGAATTTAACTACAAAAACTGACTGTACATTCATAAAGTGTCATACTCTATTAATGGAAACAGGAGGGGGAAAAAAAACAGACAGATTACTCTAAACAAAGAAAGCCACGTTGATCTAAAAAACAGTTGTAAAACCAAAGTTTATATATCAGATACTAAACCCATTCGTGCTGGAACTAGGGGTACTGCTGCACCCCCAGGCTTGGAGTGGTTTCCATCATATACAGGGTGCACAGTTTGGTTCAATGGCTCTCATCACCCCCACTATAAACATTATTTCAGCACCCCTGATTAAACCTAATTTGTGGGCAAAATAATGAGGATGGGCTATTCCACCCATCACTCCCTTTTGGGGTCCTTAACAGAGGTTTTGGGGAATGGTGGCCAACTATATCATCTCCTGGGTCTCTAGACTGTTTTTGTCCTAATCCTAGGAGATGTCCTGACCACAACGAGCCAAAGAGAGGGGGACTCAGATGAGATAACCACCCCTTTCTGGCTCAGCTGAATCCCAAATACCACCTTGTATGACAGTTATTACCATCTTTGATACCATCTACTGTATGAAAAAGGGGACTTTTTCTAAGATTTGACTTTAACAACAACAGCAGCAATGACATCTCCAGTCCATAACTTTTTCTCTCATCCCCAAAAGGACAGTTATTACCTTCTCTGATACCATCAAAGAGACTGTTAAACAGGGGAATTTCTTCTAAACTGTCTACAGCTAAAGGGAAAGGGAACAAGAGATGTTGTTAAAATGAACCTCTTTTAATACTCTACATTTCAAATATTGTAACTGTTTTTCTTTTCTGTGACTTTAATAAAAAGTTAAAAAAAAAAAAAGATTTGTAATGGTGTATTTGCCAAGGTGTTAAGCAGACTGAGGTCTCTGTTTTTCAAAACCTGGACCTTATTTAACACTGTTAGAGTTAGACAGCGAGTGAGTTATGTTAACACTTTGGGCCCATTTTTTCATCTAAAGTCAACAGTTGACAGGACACTTTTTACTCTCTGAAACATTGTCTGTCCATGGGCAAAATTGATTTTGACCAGGTAAATCAGCTTAAAGTCCAAACATGTAAAAAGAGTTTTGCATCTGTTATTCTGAAGCTACTGATTACATGTAAGAGCATCATTAACATCAATGAAGGCAGCATTGCTACCTGATTTGAGAGCAGAATGGCCTCCAGTGAATGATACAGTATAGACTGGTGTGTTTAAGGACTAATTATTACCCGTACAAAGAGGAAAGCTACCAAAATAGATGTGAACGATTATCATCCATTGTACTGTTAAGAATTTTTTTAGTGCACACTGAAGGCTAAAAACATATCTGAGTCTGTCAGTGATAGAAAAACACCTCAGCGAGTATGTCTGATGAATGTTCACACCAAGGGATATAAACAGTCATCTTAGACAAGGTTTTCAATATATTTTCTGAAAACAATGTTTACAACTGGCTTTTGTGTTTGTCATAAACAGATAGTTAAGGGTTAATGTGTCTTTTACCTGTAAAGGGTTAAGAAGTTCACCTAGCCTAGCTGACACCTGAACAGAGGAACCAATGGGAGGACAAGATGGTTCAAAGGGAAGGAGGGAAGTTCCCTTTGTCTGTGTGAGTTTCACTTTGGACCTGAGTGGGAAAGCTCCAGAATTCAGCCTCTTATTAAGTAGTGAGTATTAGTGAAGGAAATAAATAGGTTTATGTTTATTTCTTTGTAACCTGTCTAGTGCAATTAGAGGAATAGTCAAATTGGGTATTTGGGTATTTTTTGTGTGTGTGTAACTAAGGGTTTGCCCTGGGGAGCATCCTCTGTGTTTGGAATCTGTTGTCTGTGAGAGTAGCTGGTATGCTAATCTCTCCCAGAGGGTTTTCTTTTACCTTTCTTTTCTTTAATTAAAAGCCTTTTTCTTAACACTTGATTGATTTTTCCTTGTTTTAAGATCCAAGGGGGTTGGATCTGGGTCCACCAGGAGTTGGTGGGAGAAAGGAAGGGGGATGGTTAATTTCTCCTTGTTTTAAGATCCAAGGGGTTGGATCTGTGTTCACCAGGGAATTGGTGAAGAATCTCTCAAGGTTACCCAGGGAAGGTAATTAGTGCTTGGGAGTGGTGACAGTCAGACCAGATCTAAGCTGTTAATTGAGCTTAGAGCTTCTCATGCAGGTCCCCACATCTATACCCTAAAGTTCAGAGTGGGGAAGGAACCTTGACAGTGTTATAAGAATAAAGACATAACAACCATGAACATATATAATATTAATTATGCCTGTCTGATTTCCACCATTTTTTATGTGGGTAATGCCCTTGTCATCAATATAAAGTATATCATACTATGTTGCTGAAGTTGTTTAAAAATTACACTAAAGTAGAATCTGACTCCAGTTGAAATATGGTTAATGCCGTACATCATAATTTTGTGACAAGTTTACCATAATTGTTATAAGACATGAAAAATAATTGTCAATTACTCATACTTCTGGAAAGTATTTTGAGGTAACAGCAGCATAATAAGATCACTGAAAAAGAAACAGAGTAGGTCAACCAACTATCTAATATGCAGTGCTCAAAAACATTTAGATTTATAAGTGAGACAAGCTGGGTGAGGTAATATCTTTTATTGGCTCAACTTCTGTTGGCGAAAGAGACTAGTTTTTGAGCTACACAGGCCTGAAGAACTCTGTAGCTTGAAAGTTTGTTTATCTTGCCAGCAGAAGTTGATCCAAGAAAAGATTAATACCTCACCCACCTTGAGTGTCTAATATCCTAGGACCAACACGGCTACAACAGTGCATAGATTTAGAAGTGAAATATTTGTGTGCTTGCAAATATGAATGACTCCAAGTGTATAGTTTATCTAGTTTGATCTGAGATTTTGTCACTTTTATCTCTAGTGAGAGTGCAACAATAGTAAATACTTATTACTAATGAACAATTTAGATATAGCTGGGAATGTAAATAATTCCATATTCTGAAGTGCATGATGGCACATTTTATTTAAATGTTTAGATCTGATGTACTTGTTCTAAACAAGCGTATAAGTCTTAATGAATAGATTCAATTATTTTCATGTCCTGGTTTTACTTTCTGTCACTAAAGTCAACTACATATAATTGCTGTACTCATAGCTAATGTAAGTGGACAAATGGCTAGTTACTTGCCCACATTCAAATTTCAAGTCAGATATTACAGATGTAAAAATTATGCAACTTAAGAAGTTTTCTAAGGTCCCTCCACTGCATGTCTAGTATTCATGATTTGTATATCTGTTTTCTCTAAACATATAGCCATCTGTATTTGAACTCTTTCAAAGTCCAACTTTTCTATTTCTCTCTTCAAAAATCCATAATCAATATAATTTCAAAAAAAGCATGTAAACTAACTTAAAGTGATTTGCATCGTCTGAATTATGTTGTAAGCTACTAGAAGCAGAAACTGACTTACTATATGTCTGCTCATCTTTGCACATACTTTTGGAGTTCAGGAACTAGTAAATAATTTAATAAAATTTGATCATGTGGCCAAGGTTTAATACATAAAATAAGATATGGTTCTAATTAATTAATTATATCTCCTCACATTTGCAAAAGTTCAGTGAGATATAATTCTAAGTCTGCCACATACTTTAGTTGAGAAGACACCATACTGGAAACACTAACTCATTCTGGTTCGTTCAATCAAAAGTCTAAGAAGTGGAGGATGCCTAACTATCACAAACATTTCACACACTAGTGATATGTTTCATTACATTGATGTAGCGTGTACCATTTGTGTTTATCTGAGTAACCACACCCTGTTCTCTCAAACTAAAAGAGAAATTATATCCCTGCACTGATTGTTTCTGCAGGAATAATCTATTCCTCCTTGAAGAAAAATCGGTTATACAATACCCCATTGTTCACCTGGTTTTGATGAATTGTTTTAGAATGAGTTTATTTTGGGATGAATAACCAATCCTTTCAGTGTAAAATGGAAGCTCATTAATACTAACAACAATGACATCAGGCAATTCCTAATGAGTTAAAAACTTCTTATCAATCACAGAACATAATTGGATTGTAACCACTCCTTATCACTGTCCTGTAATAGGCATCCTTTGTTAGTTTCCAGGGGTCCATTCTTGAACATCTGGACTAAGTCAAGAGAGTTAAAAAATTACACATTTTCATTACTGAATACATAGAATCATAGAACATTAGGGTTGGAAGAGACCTCAGGAGGTAATCTAGTCCAAACCCTTGCTCAAAGCAGGACCAATACCAACTAAATCATCTCAGCCAGGGCTTTGTCAAACTGGGCCTTAAAAACCTCTAAGGATGGAGATTCCATCACCTCCCCATGTAACCTATTCCAATGTTTCACCACCCTCCTAGTGAAATAGTGTTTCCTAATATCCAACCTAAACCTCCCCCACTGCAACTTGAGACCATTGTGTAGCGGGGTGGTTACCCACTCCTGCCCTACAAACAGCCTAGGAGAGGGCTGTGGCTGGGGCAAGAAGCCTGAGCTGATTGGGGGAAAGTAGGCTCAGCTGGTGCCATGCCCCAATCAGCCCCAGCTGGCCCTTATAAAAGGCTGTGAGCAGGAGGCCCAGGCAGTCTCCCTCTGCCTGTAGAGGGAGAAGGGCCTGGCTCCAATGTGCCAAGAAGGGAACCTAGATTGGAGCAGGGCTGGGGAAAGGCCTAGGGAGCCGGGGAGCTCCGGCCTAGGAAAGCCCCAGGCTGCAGGCCTGGTAAGGCCCATTAGGTATTGGGTTGCAGGGGGCAGCCCATGGGTAGGCAGAGGCAACAGGTCCCCAAACCCTCTTTGCCTATGATGAGTGGCTTACACTGCAGTCTGCCCCAGTGAGCAGGGGGCTAGATGGGGACTGGCAGTAGCTGAACACTGAGGTGAAGTGGGGATAGTGGGTGGGGTTTCACCTGGGAAGGGGACATACACAACATGAAAAGGATTTTTGTTACTTATAAAAAATGTAGGGGTTTTAATATCTACTAACATTTTAGGTCTTCTGACTTAGTCCTGATCAGTATGAAGAACCTAATCTTACTTGCATCCTTTACTCACTTCTACACTGGAATGCAACATGCTTGCATCCCTGCTGTATACCATGCAAGGATTCTTGGAAGTCAAGGTCTTATTAACACTAGTGGTGGCAGGCATCAAAAATGGGTTTATCAACAAGATGGTAAAGTATATTACTTATATAAGTAAAACTACTATAGCAAGTATTTTGGATACATTGGTGATCATTAAAAGTTACAGGGCCAGATGTAAATTGGCATAGTTTAATAGTGCTTTACGGTTTACAACAGCTGCAAATCTAGCATTCATTATGGCATACCAAAAGACTCAAATATTCTCCTCCATAAACTTTAGAATGTAGAGTTAATCTCTGTCAACATTGCTGAAGTATCTCTGCATGATATATTGTTTTTAAAAGAAGGCTATAACAGACTGTAGTGACGACAACTGACTTACTCGAAGACAGCAACAGTACTGAAATGACGAAACCAACCTACATAGGCATTAACATATATCTAGACTGGAAAAATGGTTTCCAGACACCAGGGAGATCAATACATGTGTACCTTTTTTCACATCAGGATTTTTCTTGCTGGATTAAATATAGGTTGTGTGGCTGGGTAGAAGAGAATAATTACTGGCAAGAAGACAATGTGTTCATTTCTACATAGGACATCTTTTCTGTGCATAGCTACAGTAACAATGTTCCTTTCTCTGTGTGTGATGTCTCACAAGGAATGGTCTTGGACTTTCTCCAGGCATTGTTGGAGTTTCAGTGTAATTGTATTTTCCTCTTCCTTTCTTTATAGGACTGTGAGATTTCAATTTTCAAAGAAATTAACACAGTCTGAAATCTACAAGCCCTTCAGCAAATGTTTTTATAGTATGTCCCATACATCTTTCTCATCAGCATCATCCACTTTATATTTTTTCCATAGATGGATCCATAGTTCTCTTCAGAACTTTTACTGTGGCATAATCTGATTGGGTAGCATTATCCAACATCATATTCTCAGTTCTGATGCAGCAAGCATCTCACAGAAGGTGACAAAGCTGGATGACAGAGTTTTTTGTAATTTGGAAGTGTCCTTAGCCATTAGGACAATTTTGTAAGTCTTTCACAGTAAACACTTTCCTTTACTGGCACCATATTACCACGCTTCTTCATCTAGGTTCATGTTTTTTCACTTATTTTTTATTAATTATGACATCTTCTTTTAGCAGTGCCCATGCAAGTCTATAGAATAACTTGGGCTTAGAAGCAGAATTTCTGTTGGGAACTTTGTATATGATGGAATTAATGGAGAATGGCCATGAACTAACAGAAACTCAGCATGCGTAATGCAATCCCTGCATTTCCATTTTCCATTTATATCCTCACCTCAACAAGTTTGTTAGGGTCTAAGCAAGGGCAAATTCTATCTCTGATGAAATCCTCTTGTATGCTTTAGTCACGTGCTAATGCATATTCCTTCTTTTGTTTCCTCCTGTTTGTCTGGGTATCCAGAATGTTTTATCCAGATTACGCCTTTGCACCAGGAAGTGGGATTATCACTTTTATTTTCTATCATCTTCACCAATCACTATAGGTGATTACAAACCTTTTAACCTTCTGAAAATCAGATAAAACCCATACAATTTTTACCAGTTTGATAAAACAGCTCAATGGGTACCAACTTCTCCCTGATTTGTTGGTATGTGCTGTTTGTCTACAAAAAAATAAGAATACAGACACTTTATTTTCCTCCAAGAAATCACATTTGCTGAAAAATGGTGGGAAAACAAATTTCTTAAAA
Organism: Chrysemys picta bellii; assembly: GCF_011386835.1. Classification (NCBI taxonomy): domain Eukaryota; kingdom Metazoa; phylum Chordata; order Testudines; family Emydidae; genus Chrysemys; species Chrysemys picta. Next base: position 260,577,015 of record NC_088792.1, read on the forward strand.
GTTTATCCAATTTGTTTCTTAGTGGAATTTTGAATTTCAATGAAAGCAACAAAAGGTCTTCACTGAGGGAAACAATAATGATGTCTGACTCGTTTTACCTCAGTATGAAAGAAATTACATACCATGAATAGGGAATAACAAATAGTCAAAGACCTATTCATCATGAATAATTCAGAAACAACCCATGGCTGAAACATGCTTGCATACAACAAATCTGAATAAGTTGGAGGGGAAGTTTATGGATAATTCATGAACAGAAAGCAGTAAATGTATTCAATGTATATGCTATGCATAATTCAGTTAGCTCTGTTCTAGGCTCTACAGTGGGAAAATTCTAGAATGTCAGGATTCAGAGACTTAAGTATTCTAAGGTAATTAGGTTCAGGAACTGGGAAGTACAAGACACTGGAACAATATGATCTGTGTCCTGCCTTGATTTGGAATTTTAGGGAATTACGAATTAATCCTTTCTGATCTTGAGATTGATTTATTGTTACCGTGTAATAGTTAGGCGGAAGAGTTTAGGAAATGATGTGGGCAGTAATATAAATGATCTGGATCAGGAAGTCTAACTTTGCTAATTTTTTTCTTTCCTCTATTTTCCTTGAGGTAGACCCTTAATCATATTACCACAGGATACATGGCTCCTATGAAAGACAATCCTAATTATTAAAAAAGTACCCTTCACACCTCTTACAGGTTACAACTGGTGACAGCAGTTAGTCTAGTAATGCTAGTATATCTGTTAAAAGTAGTTATCATGCCTGCTATAACTTGAACACCATACAGTAGTGTAGGCTAACACAGCCATCTTTCCAAGTCCTTTGCATAATATATATCTTTCCTCTCCACCATCTGCACAGCCAAGAGACTTGTACTGAAAATATATTAAGCCTGATATTTCTTTCCTGTACTTACAATTCCAACCTCTGTCACCAGTCTCCCTAACAAGAACATTGTAACTAACTCTGCATTGTGAAATGTCATTTATCTTTTTCTCCTCTTGTTCAAGAAATAGATTATTTTCAAACTTCCTCCCTTTATGAACCTCTGCCTGCATCCACAATGATTTTCAATCTTCTCTAGCTAATAACTTGGGCTAAATTACAAGTTATCCCATTCAGCTCACTGAATTAACTTCAGTGAAATGCATGGGATGTAAGTCGGGACAGAAGTTGGCCACAAAGGTGTATCTTTTCTGTGCTGTACACCAGAAAGAAAATTAAAAGATCGAGGATCCTCGTTTAATTGTTCATGACCTATTTCCTCTCTCCGCTACGTAGTCTGTGCTCTACCTCCCTTCCATAGCTTTTTTGTGGTGTTTTTTTTTTATTTTTACTCTTTTCCTTTGCCTGCACTCCAATTAGAGAAACAAATCCTTTCCTTCTCCTGTCAATGGATCATTCCACATTTGTATTTATTATAACTTAATTATTTTATTTGTTATGTGCCAACAATGTACTTGGACTTCTATAAGAAAGAAATCAAGACGGGGTCCCTATCCCATACGGCTTGCAATCTAAAGAAAGCAACTCAGCCAGCCAGGAAGGCTTCTTGCTGTCAAAGAGTTTACTACTATATTTTCTAAAACAGCTGACCAGCTCTCTTCCATTGCTGGAGTTGCACTCTGCCCATGTGCTTTCTGATGGTCTGAGCAAAAAGCTGATCATTTGTACAGAAGGGTGGGTTGAGAGGAATATGTAGAAACAAACACTTACGTGAGAGCTTGAACCTTTATTGGAATAGGATGGAAGCAGTCACTTTAAAGAATTTCTGATGCTCCTTAAGGTCTCTGGGGAGTGATCTTGATTCTGCACAGAGCTCTTCTGAACTTTGATTTGCCCTGAACCCGCTTTAGATTGGGGTTCGACTATCCAATGTTTTCCCAGTATGCTGAACAGCTCACTTGTCTTCAAACAGCAGTGCTAGTGTGCAGTCCCACTTTCTATCATACATGCCTAAGTGAAGTTGCTGACCATTTTGATCAGCTCTCTTTCATGGCCCAGTTTGCAGCTATACTAAAGTTGCCAGGTGTCTGGCTTTTGACCAAAACGCCCAGACAAAAAGGGACCCTGGTGGCTCTGGTCAGCACATTAAAAGTCCTGTCAGTGGTGGTATGTGTCTAAAGCAGGCTAGTTCCTATCTGTTCTGGCACTGCGCTGCACCCCAGAAGTGGCCGTCAGGTCCTGCTCTTAGGCGGGGGGAAGGGGGCGCTCCGTGTGCTGCCCCCACCCTGAGCATTGGTTCCGCACTCCCATTGACTGGGAACCACAGCCAATGGGAGCTGGAGGGATGGTGCCTGCGGGCGAGAGCAGCGCGCGGAGCCCCATGGGTCCCCGGCCTAGGAGCCGGACCTGCTGGCCACTTCCAGTGAAGTGCAGAGCCAAGACAGTCAGGGAGCCTGCCTTAGCCCTGCTGTGCCTCTGCCTGAGGTAAGCCCGTGCCCCAGCCCCCTGCCCCAGCCCTGAGTCCCCCCCAGACCCAGAGCTCCCTCCTGCACCCCAAATCCCTTATCCCTGGTCCCATCCCCAGCCCAGAGCCCTCACCCCATCCAACAGCTGAACACCCTGCCTTCACTTACAGCCCCCTCCTGCAATCCTAATCCCTCAGCCCCACCCCCCAGTCTGGAGCCCCCTCCTGCATCCTAAACCCCTCATCCCTGGCCCCACACTAGAGCCCGCACCCCCAGCCCAGAGTCCATCCTCCCAACACCCCTGCCTCAACCTGAAGCTCCCTCCCACATTCCAAATCTCTCAGCCCCACCCCCAGGCCTGGAGCCCCTCCTGCATCCCAAACCCCTCATCCCCAGCCCCACCCCAGAGCCTGCACCCCCAGCTGGAGCCCTCACCCCCTCCCACACTCCAACCTCCTGCCCCAGCCCAGTGAAAGTGAGTGAGGGTGGGGGAATGTAGTGAGCGGGGCCAGAGCCTCGGGGCAGTGGTGGGGAAGGGGCAGGGCCTTGGTGAAGGGGTGGGGCTAGGGTGTTCAGTTTTGTATGATTAGAAAATTGGGAACCCTAAGATATACCTTCTCCCTACCCTTTCTCTTTGAACAAAACACAAACATCACTGTTTTCAACATTCTTCTACAATAAACATCTCTAAACTCCACATAAATAAATATCAGTATAAAAAACTGTGGCCTTGTTTTTCCACAACCCTGCTCTGTCTTCCATTCTGCCATGCCAATACTGGCTCTTCTGTCTGGTTTCAGTAAACTTAAATGTCACTTCTTTTTTTGCTTACCAAGTTCTTCTTGCTCACTTGCACTCAGCATTTTATCTGTCTTATCCCAAGAAAAGGCTAATCAGCTTTATCAAGGCATCTATATACCCTTTAGTTTATCCCAAGCTGTAGTGGATTGAGCTCCCCCTATTCCTTTGCAGAAGGATATCTTATAATGCTAATCTTACAAAGCAACTTAGCTGTTTCATAGATCGATCAGTTGGAGGATGGCTAAGTCATCTCTCATTTATTCTCTTCATCTCTTATTGCGAATTTTCCTGGATAAAATGAGCCATGGCCTAGACCAGCTTGGAAATTGCTGCCAATAAATGGAAGAGAAATAGAAAGCAACTGCCATGTTATATCAACTTCTCCCTATAGTCCTCTGGGATATACTCTGAATAATTAGTTCATAATCAGTTTATGTTCTTAATTAAATAACAGCCAAGTCTCATGGGGAAGATTACTTTTTTCTTGCTCTGGACAAATAAAAGATGGAGAGAAATATTCATGTAAGCCTGGTACCTCTTGTAATAGAAGTCACTGGAATCTTTGGGAAAAATCAAGACTTTCAGGGTTTTTTTCCAGGAAGAATCCACTTTCCATCTTTTTAAAGTTCAAATTTTAAATATTCAGCACTTATCCACAAGAACTGCCAGTAGCTCTATTTTAAAAAAGGGACACAATTTTAAATAAAATTATTTTTACTAGGGAAAGGCAGAGCTTGTCACCAAATATGAGGCTCTAGCAGTGCAGGGAAGAAAGCACTAAAAACAACCTCTAAATACAAAGTCAGTCATGTGGATATTTTATTGTCTGTCCCAAGCAGTTTAGGAATAGCTGCCATGTCTGATCAATAAGTCAGTCAACATTATTAAAAATTGAGGTTCTACCCCGGTCTTTACACTGTATGGGATTAAAACTATAGATGGAATGTCATACAAACAAAGGAATGCCAGTCTGCCAGTTTCAAGTGTATCAACAATTTATTAGGGAACTTTTCCCTCCATATATTTACATGTTTTAGTCCTTATTTGTCATACAGCTCAGGTACTCGGATTTTGAGGAAAGAGCTCCAAAGCTGGAACATGTTGTTGTTTTGATATAAATAAGAAAATATCACTCTGTTTTTCCCCGAATCATGACAGTTGATCATCCTAGAAGCTATATTAAAAAGATAAAACATTTTTGTTGCAAAATCTTTTAGTGTTTTTTCTCAGCAGAATTTTTCATGTTCAGTATTATGAAAGTGTCAGTAGATGTCTCTGTTGCTCTATTTTCACAAAGAACATTAAAAAAAACCCCAATCCTTTAATATCTAGGGGGAAATTGTGGAACTGTCAGCAAAGAGGAGCTAATGCCTTTTTTCATTCTATTTTTTTCAAGTGAAAGTAACCAGATCACTAGACTACTGGTCACTTTTAGTGCACAACTCGTAAATCAGATCCTCTGTAAAAAAAACAATTTGTAAAAGATCAAGTACTTGAATTAGGACTATTTTTATGAATCTAATGATCATCACATGTTCTCTAGTGCTCTGATCACAGGATACGGCATTGGCAGTGCTTGCAATCCGATGCCATTTCTCACAGTAATTCTGTCTCTGAACGTGAACAACTCACATACCCATCTCTATTTTAGTTTCTATATAGTATAGAGGGCATAATACTTTTCTATATCACAGAGTGTTCTGAGGATTAAATATTGATATTTTAAAATATTTTGAAGTTCAATAATGTTATGTAAGTGCTTAGAATTATTATTCGTGTATACAAGTCCCATTACAATGAGTGGAATCACTTATTTTATTTTCCTGATTATAACTTTGTGTTTGTGTTTTACTGGAGTGGTATACAGAAAATTGTTTTGAGAACCTGTCTATATGAAAGGGGCAGCACAGACAAATGATCCTCAGTACCACACTAGTACTAAAGATGGTTACCCTCAGGAAATTAAAATCCCAAACTCCACCCTCTTAACTTGTTCAATTTGCAAGAGATTATCTAGTACTGAATAGGAAAGGGAAACATGATTAAATGGGAGAAAATTGAATGATTGATTTAATAAAGAACTACAAGCCTGTAACAGTGAGCTAAAGTCTATCTTGTTGCACTCTAGATTCTGCGTTCATCATTATCCTCCGATTTATGGTTTTGTTCACAAATCTTGGAAAGGTCTCTCCACAGACAAAATTATGTTTTATTAGCTATTCTTTACATGAAAACATGAGTGATTTTTCTAATACTGGACTGCATTAGAAATAGTCCATTGTATTTTCCAAATGCAAAGAAAGAGGAGAAGAGAGCCAGATATTATCTAACAGTTTCCAAAGCTTCCTATCTGTTTCTCTCATTTTTATATGGATGTGTTTCTGTGTATCTATAGCCATTTAATTTTCTTTCCTTGCAGGACGTATTATACTGATACAAATAAAATTTCTAGCCCAAATTCTGCCCTACCATATAGACTGTGCAGCTCTAATGAAGTCAATACTTGTAAAAACGTATATGTTCTAGCATAAAATTTTAAAAGTGCGTAAGTCACGTTTTTAAAACACATTGTCAGTGGGGAGAAACATGACTACAGAAACCAAATAAATTGAAAACAACACACACCCCTTACTTTGACATCTATGCTCCAACTTGAAATACCACAGCCAATGGGTAAGTCTCCACTGCAGTTATACACCTATGGCTGGCCATTGTCAGCTGACTCGGGCTGAGTCTATGGGGCTTTAAAATTGCAGTGTAGATGTTCGGACTGGAACCTGGGCTTTGGGACCCTGCAAGTGAGGAGGGTTCCTGAGCCCAGGCTACAGCCTGAGCCTGATCATCTACACTGCAATTTGACAACCCCGCAGCTTGAGTCAGCTGACAGGGGAATTTTTAGAGACCAAGGCTGAAGTCCAAGATTTGCAGGGGTGGTGTCAAAGTGTTAACTGACTTACCCTCCTGCCTCCACTCCAGTTTGTCCCTTTTCCATTTTTACCAGCTTTTTAATGTTTTTTTTTAAGACTTTAAATAGTTCTGTAACCAGCCTATGGTCCCAGAGTAGGTTTCAGATAGGTGCAGTACTACAGGCAGGTGAGCAGATGGCAGAGGCAGCATGTGAGGCCAGCAGGAAGGTCAAATTTTGTACCTTCCACTGAATTTCTCTGGTCATGTAATAAAATAGTGGGCAGGACCACTGTGTGTGTGTGTGTGTGTGTGTGTGTGTGTGTGTGTCTTTTCTCTCTCCTTCCCTTATTGCCTTCCCATATTTCTATTCATCCTCTTTCACTCTTTATCACTCAACCTTCATAACCTGCCCTCTCCAACTCACCATCACCGTGTCTCACCACATACCTCTTTGCACAGGCTAGTGAAAGAGAGTGGCTGTGTGTGTGTGTGTTCTCCACAGGGCTATGGTTTCTCCTCCTCTGTTAGCAGTCTGAGAGAAGGATTCTTTTCCCTCCTCTCTTGTGACTGTTTAGGCCTGAGAGGGGACTCAAGAAGTATAATTTAGCATTTTAGGCTTCTGTCATGCTGTACTTGGGCCAACATGTCCACTTCCTTCCTCTGCCTACTCTAAGCCCAGGACTCACCCCTACAAGGGCTCACAAAAAAGGGTGACACAGGGGCCTTGTAGGGGTGAGTCCTGGGCTTAGAGTAGGCAGAGGAAGGAAGTGGACATGTTGGCCCAAGTACAGCATGACAGAAGCCTAAAATGCTAAATTATACTTCTTGAGTCCCCTCTCAGGCCTAAACAGTCACAAGAGAGGAGGGAAAAGAATCCTTCTCTCAGACTGCTAACAGAGGAGGAGAAACCATAGCCCTGTGGAGAACACACACACACACAGGGGCCTGTTCTGGCGGGGAGGGGGGAAGTGAAGTGCCTGCAGCTACAGCATGAATTTACAAACAGCTGTTTAAAAATATTCCCAGAAAACTATGCAGACTCAGGGCTTGAGGCAATATTACACCTTCACCTTACCTTCCTTTCATATACCTTCTCTCCTCCCAATTATGGCCCCCTGTCCTGAAAGATTTGGCCACTTCACATCGGAAAAGATAGATGGGCACCCAAAACACCCATGAGGTAGGCTGAAACTCCTTTTCCCCCCCACAATATATTGGTCTGGTTTCTGTTACTCAAATATATCTTTTAAAAGAAAATGCTATAGTGCTTGGTAATGCCATTGAATTCAAAGGGAGTTTTTCCTTGGAGAGGATTGAAGATGAAATCTTCAGAGTTATTGTCATTGCCATTTTGTATCATTTCCATTGCTTGAGAAGAGGGGGAAAAGTCAAACAATCAGAGGGGAGAACAGCAAAAGAGTCAGAAGAAAAAATCACTTAATCCCCCTCTTATGCTCCGCTATACCCTGAATTCATTTAAATTTCTGCTTTTATTTTAATGTGATATGGCTTATTCTGTCTTTCTCTTTTGTTCATGAATCCATTTAACAATTTACTCTTTTTCCCCCAAAAAATGTTTTTATTTCAGAATTAAAATGTAGGCAGAAGGAGTTGGGGGAAGGGGCACAGAAAAGAATACATACATTGAAGAAAAAAAAATCTATATACTGACTTACCACTACATTCAAGAAAATGTCTTGGAGGAATTACAAGTAGAATACTTTTTTTTAAAGCGAAAATAAGATTCATGGCCAATTAATCATACATTTCTAGGAACAAGGACTGTGTCACATTAAAGTTTACTCCCCTTTTAAATTCAGAACACAATTATCAAGGAACAGGATAGTCTAGTGCCATTTTTCCCCGAAGTGTCAAGTGCTCTGAGCTCACGGTTAGAAAGACGGCTCCCTTGTGTTTAGAGCTATCAATTTATCCTTTGGTGTAGAGTTGTGTTCTTTAGCTACAGCGAGCAGATCTGGGATTTGATTCTGACCTACTGTATGGTAAAAGCATACAGTACATACTGTCGTGTTGACAGAATTTGATATTTTTATACATAATGTTTACAACAAAGAATATTGTTGGTAACAAGAATTGATCTAATTTTAAAATTAGGAATATTTTCCCTAGGTATTCAGGACCAAATTTTGTTCTCTGCTGCACTTATGCAACCTCACTAGTATTAATGGGATTTAAATGGGGTTGTACGGAACACAGATGCCACAGTGACAAACTTAACATAAATACCTAACCACGCATACAGGTAGCATGGGAAGAACTCAGTGCAAAACTGGGTCTATGATCTTAATTACTGCCTCCTCCCATCCAATTTAACTATAAGTATTCCTTTCCTTTTTGTGCACACAAAAAAACAGTTTGGGAACTTTTCAAATACAATTCCTTTGTGATAAGCCACCTCACAGTATGAAAAATATTGCTGGTAGAATTATATACAATAATCTTATTTTCACTGTGAAAGGAAATATAATATGGTCACGAAGCAGCTGAACAGTCCTCATGAGTCTTTTTTGGCTTTCCAAAGAAAGCCTCAGGCAGAAATTCTTTTCTTCTCAGCTTTTATTTAAAACTAATTAAAGAATGCAAGCAGTCAAATAAACATCCAAGCCTGAGGAACCTTTCTGGACTATATAGCTGATAGGGTCACAAGTCCATATGTCTCTGGTTATTTATACAAGCACATCAAGTAAATTAGACTTACAGTAGTGTCAGCGTTTAAGTACTCTCTAGGCCTTTAATGTAATCTAGCATGCTTTGCCTGTTTTTTTCCTTAAGAAAAAAACAAAACCCAAACAAACAAACTGTGAAATTCAAAAATACCACAATGGCTGAATAGACATGGTATATTCTTCCCTTAAAAGGATATTGTCAGATTAGGGAAGAGTATACCATGTCTATTCATGTCTATATATAATATTTCCTCAATATCTGCAAAGTAACATTCTAGATATTCCCAAACGGGATAATGATATGGAATTTAATAGAAAAATATTTTTTTTTCTATAGGTTATTGGAAATGTTCTATATAATTTAATACTTATACCCCTGCTATAGAATTATTCGATTGTTTGTTTGTTTCAAAACACCTAGAGACAGATATAAATCTATATTAAATTCAGTAAGTTTTAATATATTTTCTATAGAAACGTATTCAGTTTTATAGAAATGTATTGATTTCATTCCTATTATATCCTATAGGATATTTTTTCCAGGAATGATTAAAGCAAAAATATGTTCTTTAAAGTCAAATTTAAAAGCTTTTCACAATTTCTGCTATTTGATCCTTCTTTATATTTCTCTTAGCCAGGACAATAAAAATAGATTACACTATTTTAGTTATGTTTCTGATCAGTTTCTAGTAAAGTTCATTTTCAAGTTCTCAGGCATTAACTTTCACTATACTCTATCATTTGGGGTTACAAATTTTGTAAAGCAATATTTTGGGACAGACTTTTTTTGGTTAACCTCCCTCACCCCCAGATTTACAACCTATTTCTATGGAATCTCAAGAAATTAATAATGGAAACTTTTCCTTTGGTCTTAACAGTTTGTGAAAGTTATGTATTTTTTTTAAAATCCAAGCTTTAGAGCAAATTTTATCTCAGTGTCCTTTTAACTTCATAATGATATAGCAAAATGTGAGACTTTAGATATTCACAGCGGCAGACAAACTGGATGATGTCTTTCAATTATGTGCATTTCAATGTGGGAATGTTCTAATGCAAAAAAACATTTGTTTATATTTACAATTGGACACGTGGTACTGGATCTGGGGTTCTTTCTAAGAATCATGCAGTAAATTTATGAGTCTTCTGAATAATTTGTTACTTATTTATGCAGAGCACAACTCAAAACCCTCTTTCTTTAACACAAGCTCTATAATTCATAATATTTTAAAATCACATAATAAGAAGCATATTCATATAATGATTTTGCAACACTGCTTTTATGCAATGAATATATTATAGGAATTACAGTAATTTGCCACTGAGTTTGGGTACTTGAAAGAGGATGGGCTTCCAATGAAGCTGTATTCTCAAAGCTTCCTCAGCCTGCCACTGCCCTTAATATTTCCCTTAGAGACGTTTCATGGTACAGAATGTCTCTGCAGAAATGTTAAGACAGAATCAGTTTGCAATAATTTTTGGAAGGATTTCCTACTAGGTTAGTGGAGCTCTCCAGCTCAGATCCCAATCCTGGCCCGGGCTTGCTGTGTCCCATGGTTGGATTTCAAACCCAGGAGACAGCCCTTTTCTGGAGATTAGGGACAGTAGGAGGGCCCACAGCAGGAATCAGGAAGGTCCTCCATAGCATTTAGGGAAATGGGAAAAGAGTGCAATGGAAGTAACTGATTTATCCTTCTTCTTCATTGAAACAGGAAACTCATGCAAGTATTATCTCCAACACGTAGATCTGTGGGTTAGGAGCAAGCACTATCTTTCACTTGCTCTTAAATGTGGCAGGCACGGCTGCTCTTTATTTATACTACATTTTATTGCAGGTAGTGAAATAGCGGTATTGTTATGCAGATGGCTGAGTTTGACACCTGACGCAGTTATTTAATTCCTGGGATCTTCAGTGAATACAGTAATAACAATACAGTCAATTCCCCTGTTACATCACTGTGAGATGTGATTTTTGTCAGATCTCAGAAGCTAAGTAAAAATGGGCTTGGTTAACACAGGGATAAGAGACCTACATGCAGAGGTGAAAGTAAGCCGGTCCGGTCCAGCCTACCGTCAAGAGCCAGTACGCCATGCCAGACCGGACCAGCTTCCCCAGGCTGGCAATTTAAGGGGCCAGGGGCTCCCTGCAGCGGCTGGAGACCCGGGCCCTTTAAATCACCTCCCGAGCCCCCTGCCGGAGCCCTGGGGTAGTGGCGGCAGGGCTCCGGTGGTGATTTAAAGGGCCAGGGTCTCCGGCCGCTGTGAGGAGCCCCAGGCCCTTTAAAGCGCCGCCCAAGCCCCATTGCCGGAGCTCCAGGATAGCGGCGGCAGGGCTCCATCGGCGATTTAAAGGGCCCGGAGCTCCGCTGTGGTAGTGGCGGCCAGGGCCCCGGACCCTTTAAATCGTCCCCAAGCCCGGGCTCCCAGCTGCCTCTGCAGCTGGTAGCTCTGGGGGTGATTTAAAGGCCCTGCCTCTTCTGGTTGGAACAGCTGGAAACTCTGATAATGAGTTAAATTGAGAGGCCTTTGGGATGGTGGTGTGAAGAAGCTGGTGGTACTACTTGTGGTGTTATGTTATACGGCTTGAGACAACTGCAGCTACTGGGGACATCGAAATAGCATTTGTCACAAACACTAAGTCCAGTATTTTAAAATGTGGATCCCTATGCTTAGGCATCTAAATCTCTTTTTTAGAGCCCTTGGCCCCAATTCATGTAGGTGCTGAAGTCCATGGACCTTAAGTACATGCTTAAGTTCTTTCTTGAATCAGGGTCCTAAATAAAAGTTATCTGATTTTCAGAGCAGTTGTGCAGTTACCTGCAGAGCCAGTTGAAAAATGAAAAATTACCTTGGTGAAAAAAATTAACAAGATTGTTTTTGTTTCACAAGGTTTGAAATGGACAATTTTCATTTTTGGAGACTTGTATTTTTTCAATATTTTATTAAAAGTGAGATAGAAAGTATTGAGATGTTTATAGACAGTTGTCGTATACTGAAAACCATTGTTGGTTAAAAACAAGTCTTAAGATTTGGGAGGGAAAAGTTTGAGGGAGAGAAAAGGCATGATACATATGGAAAACAAATGTGTGTAATTATTTTTTACAAAAAATATATATATATAAAAGGCCATTTTTGAAAAAAAGTAGTTTGTTCGTTTTTGCCTATTATAGGATTACCATATCTATTAAATAAAAAAAGAGGACCCTCCACGGGCCCTGGCCCCGCCCATTTCCCCACCCCGCCCCAACTCCGCCCCCTCCTCCCTCCCACTCCCAGCCACGGGGAAGGGGCTGCCCGAGCACTACCGGCTTCACGGTTTGCCGGGCAGCCCCGAGACCCTGCGCCCCCGGCCAGCGCTTCCCCAGCGCAGCTGGAGCCCGGGTGGGGAAGCGCCCAGCCGGGGGCGCAGGGTCTGGAGGCTGCCCAGCAAACTGGGAAGCCGGTAGCGCTTGGGCTTCGGGCAGCCCCCTTGCCTCCGGACCCTGCGCCCCCAGCCGGGCACTTCCCCTCCCAGGCTCCGGCGGCGCAGGGTCCGGAGGCATGGGGGCTGCCCGAAACCGGTAGCGCTCGGGCAGCCAGGCTCTGTTTAAGAGCCGGCTTCGGGCAGCCCCCATGCCCGGCTCTTAAACAGAGCCGAAGAGTCAGAGGAGGAGCAGAGTCGGCAATTCCCCCCGGACGGGGGTTTGAGTGCCAAAAAGCCGGACATGTCCGGGAAAAAGAGGACGTATGGTAACCCTAGCCTATTATTTCAAATCTCATCTTATCTAAGTATCTAATTCTGGATTTAGGTTCTTAGCTTTAGACCCTGACATTTAAAAAATAGCCTTACATTTTGTGGAAAATACTACTGAATTATGTTCCCTTCTCCCACCCCATCTCCCAAAAGCCCTACAACAGTTTTTTTCTTTTGCAATTTCATTTACATTATTCATGTCATATGACTAATGAGCTCATGTTCACAGGAGCTGTGTTAAAGTATTAGAGTGCCTTCACCATTATAACTAAAATTTTATATAATCTCCTTAGAGTTTAGAGAGCATGGGCCCTTTAAATTCTTGTTGTGAGGAAGAGAGAGAGAGAGTTGGTTGCTCCAGGAAGAAGGAGTGCTGGCTGTTTGAGGGGCGTGGAGAGAGGGAGAGTAACAGGGTGTGTTTTCTGAAGCTGCAGACAAAAGGGCTACAGTGAGCAAGTCCTAACATAGTAAAGCAGCTGAGAAAGTACCCGAAGTCTGGGAGGGACAGAGCGGCCGACTGGGGATGGCCCAGGACAGGAGCCAGGACAAGCACTGAGCCAGGGAGGAATTGCCTAAGAAGGACAAACCAGAGCTGGACCAGTGTCACTGTTGCCCAGAGCTGTATGGGGCTATGACTACTGGGGCTTGTGGCCTTGCATTGGGAGTAAGGAGGGAAGCTGTAGCTAGCTAAACGGGGAAGGTTGTCATTCCGTGTGGGTACTCAAAGAACAGCCAAAGAGGGCACCAGAGGGTTTTTTGGGAAAGCTCACTGGCACTGAAGACCAGAAGCATGCAAGACTCACTTTTGGACTGGAACTTTGCCCAGGACTCCTGAACTCTAAGTGTGAATGCATTGCTAGGTGTCAGCCCTTTTATATTATGGTACCACTAAGCCTATGGGGCCTGGTGTTGGATGTGACCCTGTTTTACCACTCCCCGTATTTCTCCCCAGTTGTTCTCCATTAATCCCTCTTTAAATAAATATTTCCCTTTCCTATATTCATTGTACCGTTCCAGAGTGTATGTGTGTTTGTTCCAGGGGATGTCGAACAGGTGCCCCTGGAGTGGAAAGGAGTTTCTCTGCTGTATGTTCCTATTTATGCCTTTTCTTGGCTAAAACCACCGGCAGAGCAGATTTCCTCTTGACAATAAGGGTGCTAAAGTTACATTTATAAAGCAAAAAGGTGGAGTTCTGTAAACAAATATCAGTGATGCATCTTATTTACCCTGGAAAGCTCATCTGGATGGAGCATCTGGTTTTCAGCAAGGATCTAATTTTGAAACTAAATTGATATATCATATGTATTTCAAATGATTTGTCTAAAGTTACATTTAACCCAGGATGTTAAGAGTTTTCAGCCCTTTAATCTGAATACTAGATGAGCTCTTTGGTCTAAACAGAGGATCATCTCACTGCTTTCCTGCATGATTGGCTGAAAAGAGCTCATTTTTTTGAATTGTTACCTTTTGTGAGACAACCGTTTTTAGATCACTGTAGCAGGTGCATTGTTTAAAATAAACAAACAAACAAAAACCCACCCTGATGTTTTAATCCTGTCTCTCCTGTCTGTTGGATCATGTTTTCCCAATAGAACAACCATGAGATTTTTACAATCTGAATTGCTACCTTCATATATGTGTGGCATTTGTAGTAACTGTCATTTCTCATTAATTCTGGGCTATTTATTTCCTAAAATAGCCAGACATTTTTTTTTAGACAGAAGCTTAAATCTTCGATTGAACAATCATGAGCAATAAATGAACATTCCTTGTATTCTACCACGTACACACACATTTACTTTCAAGGGATTTCAAGAAGACAACAGTGGGGTAATAGGAGATAACACATGAACAATGCTGTTCAAGGAACAGTAGGTGGATGAAGTGAATACCTTTCAGAATGTCAGTTGATGGGAAAAGAAAATTCATCCTTTCCTGTCTTACACTCGTGTAACTTTCCTTTGTAATTATTTTTTATCTATAACCACAGAATTCTTTTTTCTCTGTAGCGTTTTCTCAGTCCATCTTAGCGTCTTTAGGTTCCCATCCCATTTTCTCTCTTTTTTTTTTAACCTTCCAGTATCCTCAGTGCTCCACATCTTGAAAAACCTTGCTTAGAAGGAGATACATGTTTTGACAGTTTCTTTTAAAAAATGTCATTTGTATTTATATATCCAGATTTTTTCAACTCTTCATAGGCCCAATTCTGTGAGGCTATGGACATCATCAACTCCCATTTGGGCCTTGTGTGAACTGAAGGTTGGTATGATTTTTCTGGTTTGAGATAGTAATGCTAAATTTCTATGGAGTTCCTGGGAATTATGTAATTCATTCACATAAGCCAATATAAAAAATCATGGCCAGTGTTACTGCAAGAATATTATAGGAACTAATAGTCTTTTAGAAATTGTTGTTCACAAGTTTTAAACCACTTGGATATGTACTTTTTGAGCTAGCCTAACTGAATCCCATTATGATTATTTTAGTTATTTTATTTACATTTTCCCATCTACAAAGCACAAACACATAATCATCATTCTGGATTATTTATGTTTAGGTTTAAATGAAACAGCTTCATGTTGATTTTTGACCACTCTCCCCAGACCACTTGTAGTCCATAGGCCAAGTTTGAGGACTGCAGCCTTACAGCCTCAAGCATTTCAGTTCCAATTCTCCTCAGCATTGAAAAATCATTAGCCTGGTAAGATGTGGAGTAGAGCTAGTCAAATTTTTTTTTTTAAAGGATAAAAAAATAAACTTTTCTCCCCTATTTTTTTCCCCCAAAATGTCCCAATTTTACAACAAAACCTTGAAAACCAAAAATTCAGTTTTTGGTTTGTGTGGGTGTTTTTCCTCTCTCACTACTTTCTCTTTCTTTTCCCCATTTTTTTAGTGGAAAATTGAAAATGAGGGAGTGAAAGGGGAAAACGAGGGGGAAAAATGAGAACTAACAGATTGGTAAACTGGGAAATTTACATTAAAAGATGATAGAAAATTTTAAATTTAAAAATTGCTCCTTTTCAACACCTGAAGAATTAAAATTATTTTGAAATTTTTGAATTTAAAAAATCATTAGAGAAAAAATTACAGACCTCTATGGAAGCATGAACCTGTGGTTAGGGAGCTTAGGAAAAAGGACAGGGCACACATTTGATGATGACAAATAAACAAAACAGTTGAAATAGAGAGGGACATTCTGCTCACTAGTAATATCCTTTTGAGAATCTTGGGTTTCCAAATATTTTCCCTTCTACATTCCACAGGTTGGTTTTGGTTGGTTCTTCCACAGTCAGACAGCAACATAGTAACCCCTTGTCATAGCACTTTGATGATACTATTTCCACAGATTTCCATTTGGCATTACTATTGCATCTGGGATCTTACAAAGGAAAATGACAGCTATGAAAGAGGTGCTTTCTTACATGAACAATATCCTTATGGTATATGGTCATGCAGAAATGAAATACATAAAAAGTCGGTCTATTATATTGAAAACAATCAAGTCTTCAGATACAAAACTCAACAAAAAATAAATGCTTGCTCAGCAGAAACAATTTGACTTCCTGGGACTACATATAAATAAGCAAGGCAGAAGCTCTGATCTGAAGAAATTAAAAAACCCTGAAGGAAATGCAGACACCTGAGATGATTCACTATCTAGGCAGATATACATCCAATCTGTCAGAAACACAAACATTTTGGGCAGAGGGTAGGCATATGAGTGAAGCTTGGGCCTGCTGCTGCCAATTTCTGTATATTGGTTAGCATGAAGCAGGTGTAGAAGCAGTCTGGGGCCTTTTCCAGAAGTCTAGATGTTAATCTGGGATTTGCTGCATTTAAACCTTTGGTTTCTTTCTTCATATTGGTACTAGCAAAACAGTTTTCCAGATCATATCTGTTTATGCCACACTGATCATCTGTCACAGAAAGAGAGAGGCTCAGGGAAATCAGGATGAAGTCCATGAGTTCCTCCTAGTCATTTTCTGTCCAATGCCTTCACAGACAACCTTTTAGCTCCCACCTAATGTTATTGGCTGTGAGAATGAGGTTTTTTATGCAAAATTGGACTTGACAATATTGCCCCAGCGATAAGTAGATGCAAGAATGATAGTGAAAGTTTAGCAACTGGTTCCAAAGTTTGACTAGCTATACAATTTGACTAATTCTGTTAATAAAATGGAAGAGATTCTTCTGGATTATTTGTAAGATTCCTTTTTAATTAGGGCACAGTGGAGATATAATTTGACTTCTTTAAAAAAATGGACTAATAGTGATGGGAACATTAGAATGGAACAAAGCAGGGAACATTAGAAGTGGCAATAGAGATGCTTCTTAAAGTCTGTGTTTAGCTATGAAGGAATGGAAATTCAGAACACTTTTAAGACTATAAATATATCAGGAAACCTAAGAATTCATAAACCATTGTCAGTGTCCTTAGATTTTGTTTAGAAAAATATCTGCAGGAAGTATAGGTATTCAAGAGGAATTTACTTCCTCTAATAAAAATTGTATCTCTTGTCAAAGGTTTGTAGGAAATCAGTATCCTCTGTCACCACTGAATCCTTTCTTTACTACATTTCTTCCCCAGATAAATCTTTGGAGCAGACCTTGAGTGTAACTTTGTTGTTTTCATTCTTTCCAGGTAAACAAATGTTGTAGTTACTGGCAGTATCAAAATATTCTTTTATATGGTGAAAATTTTCAAATATTCCTGATATTTTTGGGGCAACACAATCCCACAGGTATTATTTTTATTAGGTTATCAGGAAATCGTATATCTTGGTACAGAATTTTCCCTCTTTGTAATCCTCATAAAAGGATTCAAAGCAATCTGCATATTTTCTATGATTCTGGTCAATTGGAATCATTTATTAAAAGTAAAGCAAATCAAATGCAATTGGAGAATCCCTCTGTTCTCACTACAGAGGAAATCTTCTGATCAAAATGATAATTAATGTTGTGACACATGCAACTTTAAGTGCCTTACTTTGGTGGTTAAATCAGTAAGAGTTACTGAATATTTTTATGTATCCATATTTTGCTTGTGTTAAACTTGTGAGGTTGCTTCCATGTAGAACTAGTCTAATTAGAATGAATGGATTCAATGCATATATTATTCAACACATTTTAGTGTTTTTCATTTAAATTTTTTTTGCTGAATATGTCCTGGTTATCAATCAGTTTTATAGTTGGTCAAACATCATTTGACAAATATATTATTTAAGAAATGCAAGTGAAATTGATCAAATAATAAATTGATAAGTATTTTACTACTATTCAACAAGCTTTAATTTCTATAACAACCTTTTGCTTTTAAGAGGTTGCACTGGGAAAGTTTTCTTGTTGTATCTAAAAGGAGAGGGTTGCCTTGTTTGCTTACTTGCTTCAAACTTCCTTTCCTTTCTTTTTTATGGTTAATTCATTTTTATAACATTTTCTAAAAGGTTGGATCATTTTGTCCTTTTTAAATCATAGAAGTGTAGGGCTAGAAGAGGCCTCAAGTGCCCTTCTAATCCACCATCATGCTGAGGCAGGACAAAGTATACCTACACCATCCCTAGCAGATGTTTGCGTAACCTGTTCTTAAAAACCTCCAATGACTCTCTTGGAAGTTTATTCTAGTGCTTAAACTAGTCTTATAATTAGAAAGTTTTCCTCAAATCTAACCTAAATTTCCCTTGCTGCAGATTAAAGGATTACTTCTTGTCCTACCATCGGTGTGCATGGAGAACATTTGATTTCTCTGCATTGTAACCATCTTTTACATATTTGAAGACTAAGTCCTTCCCTCATTCTTCTTTTTCTTAAGACTAAACATGCCCAGTTTTTCTAACCTTTTCTCATAGGTCAAATTTTTCCAAATGTTTTCCAAATAGGTTATGTTTTAAAGTGTGTTCAGTAAAAGAAGAATACTACCCTTGAATCAACTCATGAAAACATCATCAGGTGTACATGGAAGACATTGCAAGGACACGCATTCAGATAAGGATTCATACCTGCAACATAATTTCTTATCTTCAATGATGTCAGTTAGCCAACTAGAATAAGCACAAATGCCATTCACTAAGTACTAGAGGCAATATTATTGGAAGGTCATGATAGTCAGTTGAAACCAGTTGCCTATTGTTCCAGAACAATGATTGCTGCTGAGGATAGTTAAGTGCAAAGTGAGATGGGGGTCTCACTGCAGGATGGCCATGTAAAACATTGGTAAAATACATATATGAGTAGATTCTTTTAAATGTTGACCGACCACTACTAATTAGACCCCTGATGTATAGCAAAGATGTAATACCATGTGAATTAGTAATGACTACTGTTTACTGCTACTATAAAATGAAGCACAATCTGCAAACAGACAATTTGCCTGGCAAGGCCCTGGTTGGTTGCTGATACATCGTATAGACACTATTTGAATGCGACTAATGCAGAATATTGCACATGGTTTAGGAAATTGAAGCTTCTGGAAGGACTGCAGACTTTAAAAACCAAAGTCTGATTTACTGTTGTCACAACTCACAAAGGGCACTTCTGGAACTCTAGATAATTTTACTTTAGTGAAAAGTAGTAGGCCTAAATATATTAGATTGTACTTAACTGTATAATGACTCTTTTCCTGGAGAGGAGTAGCATTATAGAATCTGATGGAATGTTACTTCATGGAGAAGGGATAGTTATCCTGGGATCTTCATAAGACTCAGTGATGCACTTAGGAATTTAAAGAAGTTGTGAAGGAGGAAATATAACTATTTGATGACCTAGAATTTAAATAGCATCCAAATGATTGTAGCTAATTATGTTATGTCAAGAAACCAAGTTTATCCAGTTTGAAGTACCATTACTAATTATTCATCTGCCCAGGAAACTCTGGAAAATTATTGGGGCTGGCATCTGAGTTACAGGAATAGAAGAATTTGGCTTCAGTTGACCACTTTTCTAGATTCTCAGAAACATCATGCTTGTTACATTTACCAGTTTGTGTCATGATTTGCCTGAAGATATGTTTGCCCACAAGTTGTGAGGAAAGAAATAATAAAATTTATGGACAAGTAAAACTTGATGTGATGGGGTTTTCACAATGTGTTGGACAGTGCAGCTATTAGCCGCTGATAGTATGGTCCCTGGGCTGGAACCTGGAGAAGAAAGCAGACATGTGTTCTCCTACCAGCCACTGGGGAAGTGGCACCAGTGGGGGACAGTGAATTGGAAGACTGGCTGGGACGGTTGGCAGAGAGAGACTTTGGTACACAATTCTTTCCCCTTCTGTGGTGGGAAGGGGGAAACTACAGTGACCTGGCCCTGAGGGACCAGTCACGAAGAGGGAACCATCGAGTTCTCAGAGAGAGAGAGAGCACCTACAGGAAGTGGTGTCAGACTGACAGAGCTAATCCCCAGCTGCGGACACAAGGAGGTGCTCAAGTAGTGAGTAGAGCACCCCATGTAAACTTCCATCACATTATAAACTTCCCATGTTCTCCTCAAATGAATGTCAAAAGTGAAAGGGATATGCAAACTGCAGAGTGGATTTTGAAAAAAATAGGATTGGAAGAAAGACCATGCCTTTCTATGTCCTCTGAAGTGCCTAACACACTTTTGGACACGATTACAATAATGATACATGTGTAACTTTATTCTGTCACTATCTGATAGCCATCTGGACATGGTTATTAGTATTGGTACCTCATTCTTTGACAACATTGATATTGTAGTGCTGGAACTTTATTTAGTTATTTTATAATAGGCAGTGCAAGTAGCATGGCCTGTACTTGAGGTTGCCCAATACTTTATGAGACCCTGTCATCAGTTACTTATAACTTTGCCAAACTTTATCTGCTCTTTTTTCATGCGAGATGTCTGCCTCAGGTGGATTTTTTTTTTTAAAGGAAACTTCAACAAAAATAGTTCAGCCTTCATCAGAATGACATTAGGAAAAAATATAATCTTTCCCCATGCTAAAGAAATGTGAACAACCATTTCAATGAGATGCTGTAGTGCCTCCATGTTTGGAGCAGGGACTTGAAATTTGGCAGGGGGCTGTACTGGTACATCTTTTGTTGTTCCCATAAATTCCATCCAAACTTGACCAAGTTATGAACCCGTGAAAGCCCCAGTTAACTAGATACTTGTTAGAATTTGACAGCTAAATTCTCTGAATATTCTGTCTATCTTCAGCCTCCTTCATCCTGTGCCGCAGGGACCAAGCAGGACTTTCCCTGAGGTCACTGATTCTGGTTCCTGTGGCATTGGGCACTAGAACTGAAAGCAGAGTCTGCCTTTCCTGTGCTCTCAGTGACCCACCTGCTGGTGCCCAAGCAGGAGGAGGGAGCAACCTAACAGATATACAGGGGGGTGAGGAGCTGGACCTGGGGGGCTGGAGAGACAGGGACTTTGGACTGGGCTGAGCAAGGGCAGGCACAAGGAGCAATGTGTTTCTTTGTCAACCTTAATGTTCTTTCGGTGTAGTTTTTGTAGGTAATTTTTAATAGAAGAGAATGATTTGCAATCAATAAACAGAGACCTCTCTAATCAAAGATTCTTCTTTTCATAATTCACAGAGTTGCTTTCTTAATAAAGAAGTGTATGTTTTTTTGATGTATGGTAAAAACTGAATGATGTAAAGTAATTTCACCATCCCTTTAAACACCAAAAAACTGGTAAGATGGTTTATATTAATATCACAAGAACACGTTTCTTGTGCCTGTTCAAAAGGTGTGGAAGTGTTATATTGGCCAGGTTTGGCATGAGATCACTTAATTTAGACCAATATTTTGCTAATAGTACTCTGATATCAGCCCATGATCAAACATACCTCCTAGTGAAACATATAGTTATCCAGATGGAAATACGACCTGATTTCAAAAGTGCTTAGCATTTACATAGACTCCATTGGCACTTGCGAGTATTTGAAAACCAGTCTAGTATGCTCTGATTTTCAAAACAGCCCAACTTTAAACACCTGGAGTCCAGATCCTCTTCTGGTGTATATCAGTATATGTCCATTGAAGTCCATGGAATTATGCCAAATTACACCAGCTGAGGATTTGGCCCCTAAGCTGGAACTTTCCAAATTCCCTATCCAAGTCCATGCATTTGTGATTATGCTCTTTTGTGTATACACGCTGGTTTCCATATGCCTTTTCAAAAGGTAGAGTAGATGCCAATCTGTTTAGAAAAATCTGATCTGCTAATTATGTTCCCAAAGTCCAGCACACTGGAGAGCAACGGCTGAACACTGAAATGACATATTGGTGCATACAACACTGGGATTTTCAGAATAGTTTATGGCCATTGCCTGTTCTACAAGATGAACACCATGAAGATTTTTGTCTCACTTCCTCATTAACCCAGAAAGGGTGCACATGCTCATTGGTCTTGCTGAACAGTAATTGACAGTTGAATGACTAGATGTGTGTGCCAGTACTGTTACAAATAGAGGACTATCCTGGAAGAGAATTTACTTGTGTTTTCATTGGCTGCTTGAAAAAATATTTTTTCTCGGATTGCTGCTGTTATTCCCATGGCTGCATTGCAACAAGGATAATATTTCTTTGGAGCTTGATTGTTGTACCTTCTAAGCAAGGCTTGTGTTGAGGGCAATGTAGCTAAAAAAGACTGACACCTGATGGAAAAGTCCAAATGTAAATTTCATATGTTTGTTTTTGTACTCAGTAGCGCATAACTAAAGGGGTATACCAAATTTAAAGATTCTAGTTTAACAGGAACATCAAAATCATTGTGTCACTCAGACAGTGACCTGTTACAAGCAACTGCATATATTAAATACAGCAACTCCAATAAATGCCACTAATTGTAGCACTGCACAGCTGATGATGGAGAGACAGTTGTGGGCATTGATTCCTGCTCTAGAAGGCAAACAACATCTGTAGGGCTCAGCTCTCCTCTCTGTCAGTTTTGGACTGGAAAGACCACATCCTCCAGGGGAAGGACTGAGCATGGTCTGGGCAGTGATGGCTTAAGCCATGTGTCCACCAGCACCAGCCAGGGGAAAGAGGACAGACTTTTCTCCCTTTTACTAACATTTCATTGTATGGGTTTCTGGTGGGCTGAGCTTCCTCAGATCTTAGCCTGCCAGATGTTTTATTTGTTGTTGCTTTTTTTTTTGCATGGGAATAGTATGCATTCATGCTATGCATTATGGGGTATGTCAGATCCTCAGAGCACTAGAATCTGTACTTAATCTATCCCTATTTAAATAAACAAAATTGGGGCTCCTAGGAAGTGTCCCTGTAGCATTTTAGTCCAGTAACAGCCTCCACTTGTGTAACTCAGTGGACTTGAATGTAGTTACTCCTAATGTGTATATAAGCATGAATGAAAACTCAGGTCCTAAGAGTGTGTTTACACAGCCCGTCGCAGCAAGCTTCCTAGCCTGGGTCAACAGACTTGGGCTTGCAGGGCTCATGCTAAAAATAGCTGTGTAGTTGAAGTTGAAATAGCCCAGCAATTTGAGGTTGCCGCTTGGGCTCTGAAGTCTCCAGAGTGGGGTGGGCTTCAGAGTCCAAGCTCCAGCCCAAGCTGCAATGTTTATTTTTGAGCACAATATCATGATCCCCAGGAGCCCAAATCTATCGACCCGATTTGCTAGGCTCACTGCCATGGGCTGTGTAAACATTTCCCCGAGTGTCCAAACATACACCAAGTCAAACAGGCTGGGAAAATACAAATCAAGAAATGCATACAGATTCCACTATGAAAAATAAATTCTGCAAGGGCATTCCTTGAGCAGTACCCTGGTGTTTTGAACGCAAGTAAAATTCAATGGTTAGAAAGCCTGAGCAAAACCTGCTGTTAAGCTCAATGGTTTACTCCTAGGTCCTCCACAGTAAGAACAAATTAGGGGCATACATTCAAGGAGAAAAATGGACTTGGCAGCCCATACAGCTGGTCATACTCTGGATTTTGTTTGCTAACGGAGATGGGAAATTAAAGGATCAGAGGTTTTCAGTACACTCCTTTTTCATGGATAGACTACCACCCCCTTCAGTCTGAAGTTAGGTCTCCTTTTGCTTGATTGGAGTTGGAACTTTAATGGCTGGCCCTAGAAATGTAATTGGGCCATGCAAAGGGACCATAGCCTAGCTAAGCGGCTAAGCCTACAATGTGTATATTTTGTTTACCTGTGCCCGCCGCAGGATGGAATGTCAAAAGTGGCTATCTGTGTAATCACAATTTCTTCAACCACCTGAAGTCAATTAAATATATATAAGCCCTAGAACTACAGTGGTACGCTAGCATGGAGGTTTTTCACATTACCACTTGTCTTCTGTAATACCAAGCATGATTGTTTTTGGTTATCTAAGATTTAAAGCTTAGACTTTGTTGGGATTCCCTCTGAGATCTTTTCCACTCAACTTATCCAGAACACCTTGTCCAGTTCTGGGAGAATGCTTCATCTAGTTTTCTGGGATCCAGAATACTTAGTGTAACTCTGGATTTTGACTAAGGTTTTTTTATTTGGCATACTGCAAAACTACGCTGAGTTGATCAGACTCGAGCATAGGGGGTGGCATAGGGTGTACCACACATCCAAAGTTACACAGACAACCTCTTCCTTTATATACATTTACACATTACATTGCATTTGCTACACATTAAATCACACATTTATGGATTGACTTGGGTAATTTTCAGGAACCAATCCCTGTCCAGCATTCTCTGTCCATGTGCTCTTCTAGTGGAATGTGATCTTTACATTCCAAGTTTATCTTGTCTGTATTTCCTAGCATTAGGTTATTCCTGCTTATCTTAGCTAGCACAGATATCCTGACTCCAGCATACAGTTTGTCAAGGCCCTAATTACAACTTCCATTCACCTTCCCAATTATGCCCACTAAGAAAAGATGCAAGTTATTAATGTTAAGCCTTGCCTATAGTCTTCAATAATAAGTTTCCTATTACAAAAACATTTATGCTTTTGAATTTCCATTTCTTACCTAAGCCTATAGTCAGAAGCTTAGGGTGGAAGGAGTTCTCTGCACTCTTTTATTTGGCAGAAAGGGGAAAAGAACAGCTACAGGGAGCCCCCTCATTTACATATGTTACATATCTATATTGCAGAGAGGGATCTTCAGCAGGGACTAGGGGAGGGGGGAAAGTAGCAGAGCTGAGGCAACCTTTGTGAGGTCCCTCCCTACTCAGCACTTACACTGTATGGGTATGGGTGGACATACAGGCACTCACTCTGCTCAAACTAGTGTGCTAAAAATATCAATGTGGCCACAGTGGCTCTGGCTGCTGCCCATGCCATCACGGCTATGCTGCTATTTTTAGGTGTTAGCTCCAGAAGGGCTAGCACATATATAGTTAAGCACATTGGAAATCACACCTCCTAGCTAGTGCATAGACATAGCAAGAATGGGCTGTCACTGAGAAATCCTGTGATTATTTGTAAGGTGCTAAGTTTCAGGTGTGGACAGAAAACAATCCTTTAACTTAAGTGTTACTGAGTGTCACGTTAAACACTGCAGAGCAAAGATTGATGACTGTATTTGCTTATTATGAATTCATCGTTCACTATTCATCAAGGAAATGCAATATAGATGCTAATGCATTGTCCTTTTTGCCACGAGCCCGGAGTTGGTTCTCATTCCTGCAGCTGAAGTACGACTATCAGCAGTCTATGTCACATAGGGTTAAGGTCTAAGGGCAATCTTCTGGGGTGTCTTACAGAACCTTTAGGTCTCCTCACTAAAAGTGTTCCTTTAGCCTTGGTAAACCATACTGTATTGGATCAGTCTCCACTGCCTTGCCTCAATGCTGCTGACTGGCAAGGGGCCCTACTGCAGGATAGTGATATCCATGACACTGTGATTACAAAAAGAAAGGAGTGAAATCCAGCAAGGATTATTCCACTCTTCAGAGGCTAAACTGCTATTAAGAGACTGGAGTAAATGGAAGCTGATTAATGGCATGTTGCACAGAATAACAGCAGACACTTTACAAAATCTGAAGCAATTAGTGCTACCAAGGAACTACAAAGCCCTCACCATGACATGCTTGAGTAATAATTTCAGATATTTGGGAATTGAGAGAACCCAGGAACTCATTCAGAGTCAATTCTATTGGCTCACGAATGATTGAGAACATTTCAAAGAAATGTGATTGTGTTCAGAGGAAAGCCTTACTCACCAGAACATCACCAGCAGCAAACCTTTGGAGCTGATATGCATTGATTTCCTGTCCCTAGATATATAGAGACAGAATGTTGGAAACACTACAGTTGCACAAGTGCTGTGAGAAAAATACTTTTCAGTGTATGGATTTATGGTTCAGATACACTTAGACCAAGGGGAAAAAAACTTTGAAAGTCACAGTGCTCAGAATGGCTACAAATAAAAAGTCCAGGACTTATCACCCACAAGATGATTCTCAGACAGAAAGATTTAATCAGAGCTTCCGAACATGCATGGGACTTTATGTTCACAGGAGACTTCGGATTGGACCCAGCATATTCCATTTTTGGTGCATGCATGCAATGCCACTAAACAATGCTATGGGAGTTACATGATATTGTCTGATGGTTGTGTGAGAACTCTGATTACCCACAGACTTTTGTTTTGGTGTATCAGAGAATGGAGACAGCCATGAGACTTACCCTCAATATATTGCAAAATTGAGAGAGAAATAACTTTCCATAGCAGAACTCCACCACAGAGGTCCTTTGGGGCCATCTGCCTGTCCCAAGTCAGGTGATCTCCAGCTTGCGCAAGTCACCTGGCTGCACCCTCTGAGGAAGAAGATTGGCTGGTCTGGATTTCTTGTTGAAATGCCCTCAGGATTAAGCCCCAAGCCCTCACACTGAGGAGTGGGACCTGAGACTGTCTGTGGGACCTTAGACACTGCTTTCTGCTCGCTTGCATGGGAAAGGAAGTTGGGGAAGTATTTTCCTTTGTTTGGACTGCTTTATATCCCCTAAAAGTGGGTAGACTAACTAACAGGCGCAGCGGAAGGACTGTATCCCATACTCCAGAACTGGATCACAAAGTTGCAGCTGCCCAGAGAACAATACAGGAGGTAAATGAGTTGCCTGCTCTCACTCCAAGGGGGTTACCTTGAGACATTAACCTTTGACAAGACTACTACAGATTTACAGAGTGCTTTAATCTCGATTTGAATGT
This sequence comes from Chrysemys picta bellii, assembly GCF_011386835.1. NCBI lineage: Eukaryota > Metazoa > Chordata > Testudines > Emydidae > Chrysemys > Chrysemys picta. The sequence continues at coordinate 260,603,691 of NC_088792.1, forward strand.
GATTTTATTTCTGAGTTTTTCCAGATTCTATGTCCCTGTTTCTCCCAAAAGGCCCTCATTTTTCATATAGACTAGGAGTGCTTGTGAAAGAGGAAGTTCTAGCTACTATGGGCAACCTCGGGAGAATTTATCTATTTTCCCCTGTATTCTGGGTGGAGGCGCAAGCCAGATTTTTTGTTTTTCAAGAGGTACACTAGATAGATTGAACCCAGTACTTTCTGCTGCTGTGAAACATGTGGCAGATGGGATTACACGTATGTATCTTATTGGTTTCTCAAAGTGCGTAGTTTTTCTTGATGAGGCTCACATGAACCTTTTAGTTTAACAATTCATGTGACAAAGATATAAATTTTCATTTCCAAACAGTTGATATCAGACTTTCATAGACATTCCTTTCATTATATAGGGCTAAATGGAAGAAAGAGGAGACAGAGTGGGGATACGGGGGAGGATAAAATACAGGTGATGCAGTTCCTTTTTGCAAAAAATGTTCACAGCGGAACTTAGGAATTAAATAACTATTTCTCTGGCATATTCTGCCTTGGTGTCAAACACCTTAAAAAAATCTTCAGACTGGCAAAGATAGCCAAAATAATCTCTAAAAATATCCCCAGTTCACCAGTAGGCAGAGTTCTGGTAAGTTTAAACAGGAGAATAAAGCAGAACAGAGGCAACAAACTCAAACTTCTATCATCCGGGTAGCTCCTTTCCTCGGTTGTTTAGAGGGAAATATCCCTCTCTGTTCTTTCCCCAGGGGATTGTGACCATCAAGCTTCACAAAACAAAACCACTATGTTATTTAATGAGGAGAATTCCAAAGGACCCCTAGGGAGTTAGGGACCCAACTCCTTTAGACCACATTGAAACTCCCACCCTTTTTTGTACTCCACTATCTGTGCAGGTGGCTACCACCACCATATTATTATCTCCAGGTGTGTGCTATTAGTCTAGAAACATAACATGAATATAAGAAACTGCAAACACAATATAATCAACTGTGAGAATATCTGACTCATCTAAAAGAGAGGTATGTTAACCGTTGACAATCCTAGACTTCAGGTTCCCTGTTTTCTATTTATCTATATTCCAAACTATATCCCAAAACTTGTGCTTAGTAAGTCCCTGAACCTGCAAAATCTTTCACACATACTTACCTTCAAGCAGTATTGAAATCAGCAGAACTGCTCCCCTTTAATTATAGATTGTGGAACTATTTTAAGTAGCCTTATCAAATATTACCTTAAATTAGTGGAATGGAAACAAATATGAGATACAACTGTAAATAAGGAAGCAGGAGACCAATCTGTGACTGTACCTAAAAGTGCAAGAATAATCTGAAATCAAACTCTGTTCTAAAGTTGGTTGAGTTTCAAACGGTTTTTACAGTAGTATGCACTTGGCAGGAACTGTGCATAATTTTCATATTGTACTTGCATATAATTTCAAATTCTGGCAGCAAATCAAATTCTGGGAAACCATCATTCCTTTCCCATTGAAACCAGTGACCTAATGATTATCTATTATACAGTAATAAAAAAATCAGAGAAGCAGTTGGAAATTGGAGAGACATTTGTCAAACTGTTATTTGAAAAATAAAATATTGTGGCCTGAAGTTTTCAAATGTGGGTGCCTAAAATTAGACTCTTAAATCCATAGTCAGGCTCTTAAATATCAGTGGCCTGCTGGACAGGAGGGCTCAGTCCTACAAATCCGATTGTATTCAATGGGAGTTGCTGTTGTGATCACTTTTATTTACATACCTGAACATGGATTTAGGAGCCTAGCTTTAAGCACCCAGGTTTGAAAAATCTTTAAAATTTATATTTTTGATTTAATAATACCTGAAGTGTAGTTCTCAAAAATCCTCAAACAAAGATTTGCAATCGCAGATAAAAGATGTGATGAGGTTGTATATATTATTATCTCAAGATTTGCTTAGGGAATAGAGCCCTCAGATGAACAATATCCTACAGATGATGAAATGATGCATTGCCAACAGACACCAGATGGTTGTTAAATGACAGATGAGGATCTACATTCAACAGAGTCAACAAACCCGTCTGTAGCATACAGAAAACTGTAATCTGTACGTGCGTTTCAGAGACCAAGTGTCAACTGCTGGTTAAACAAAGTTAGTTTAAAAAAAGTTTATCACTCTAAATTTAGTTGGTCTCAAGATTTTCCTAGTTGAAACTAGATCATGATTAGAGCTGTAGATAACTGTTTATCATCTAAGTAGTGTAACTCGGCCTCATAATTGATCTGTTACCCAAGAATGCTCATTCTTCATGATGAGTATTAGGTCTCAATAAAGGGACAAATTCTGTTCTTCTAATTCAAGTGGGAGTTCTAACCCAAATTAATTAGTTGACTAAAGTGAGCAGGATTTCAGTGGGACTGCTTGTATGAAAAGGGAAAATATGGTCTGATCCAAACAATATGACAACAATAAAATCATGTTATCAAACTGATATGTTGTGAATTTTAGACAGCTTCAAGCAAAAGGGAGGCCAGAAATAAAACAAACATTATGAAAGGAGTATTGCATGCACATGCATGGATTGGGGACCTGAGTCTACAGTTAGATTCTCCAGCAAAACTAGCAAAATTATGGAATAGTAGTGCAATGATCTTAAGTAACATCCAATAGATATTATCTACTACGATTCATCTTTGTTTCTGTAGAGAAAGGAGTGTAGGGGTAGATTCTGGCTCCTTGCTCCAGACCATCAATGACAATTCAGCAGCATATGGGTGCTATAAATGAGCTGCAAGGGGTCAGTGGAGAATTCCATCAGTATAGGAGCCATATAGTATTAACATAAGTAGCTCTATGCTGCCCTCACTCACAAGCCTCAGCTCATGAGCTGTGCCAGGGTGAGTGAGATCAGGGACAGGAAGTAGTGTGTGGGAGACAGGATGGTGAGTACCCATAAATCTCAGGGCTTCAGAGATTCTAGATTCATGAGCATCCGATAGGCAGCCTGGGACATGTAGAGGGCAATTTAGGTCCACACAGCTCACCTGATTTCAGGTGGCACAAAGGTGATGTAAATCTATATTAGCTCCCTTCCTCCTGTGCTGCATCTTTTGAGAGATGCAGCAGGTATTATCAAGAGATGCAGCACAGAATCTGGCCTGTATTCTTCAGAGTCACCATAACTAAAGATGGGTTAATGGACCGTAACTCGGACCTAGAAGAACAGTCCCGTGACTTTAATTATCAGATGTTACAATCACCAGATTTTCCAGTAGTATGGACCAAATCCTGGGATTCCTACTAAGTCTTGGACTGGGGTTCAAGAGCCTCCTGGGAAAGGAAAGAGGAGAGGCCTCTGAGAGTGGTCCTGGCAGCGATGGCTCATGCTGTGTCTACCCATCAAAACCTCTTTTAGGGCCCAGCAAAGCAGAGATCAGCTTTTTCTGTGTTTAGCCTGGCCTGACATGGATGCTGCCCATGTGTTATTTGCCATTTTTCTAATGTTTGAATTTAGCACTCTATCATGATGTGCAACTATGAAGTGTTTCAAATCATGCTTCACATCTTTATTATTATTTGACTTGATCTAGACTTTGCAGGTGACTTGCTTCTGGTGTGACAGGAATCTCTGAGGTAAAGTATTCCATACTTGAATGCTGACACACATAGTGCTGTTCCAAGTCCTGTGGTACTTTGTTATGGTGGATGGGTAGCATTTCCACATCTATTCTCTTCCCTGTGCATTCTGACCTTCCTCTCTCTGAATCTGCCAAGCTGCTGGCTGTGCCCAGAATTTAGGAATTCTCCGTGCTCCTTCTTAAATGTCATCCGTTTCTCTTTATAATGTCTCTCTCCTCTTTGTTGCTTATTTAATCTGTTTGCAGAACTTTAGCTCCCCCTGACCATATTATGATTATTTATTAGTTGCAGTCTTTGTTCACTGATTTTATTGAGTACTGGTAGGTCCTTGGCAAATCCACAGTAATAAAATGCTTAGCTGCTTTTAATTGTCTTGAACTTTGTTCTGGGAATTATGGAATTGTGGACTTAGTCCTAGTAGCTTTCTACTGATTGGTACCAGTAGTTATGTGCTTCAGCTCATCTGTCTGTGTGCTGGACTGCTTTTAAAATCCTGGTGATATTGTGATGTAGTATTTCTAACAGAGTTGTGTGGAGAAAGAACACACAAAGCTGTGTGTGTGTTTTCTGGAGGATTTTAATATATTGAAATTTGGTTTCATTCCAAACTCATTTGGAACAAAACTCAAAATTCTCTTCAAGAGGAAAGCTGCGGGGTCTACCGTTCTGGGACAGTCTGGCTGACTGCCTCAAAACAGTAGACCCTGGAATTCCTGTGATCCCTGATTCTGAGGCATTCCACCTGGCTGGCTTCCCTAGAGCCATGGGCCCATGGAAGCCATGGGTTCCACAACTGAGAGGCAGTATGCCTAGCTGGCTGCACCTGAGCTACTGATCCTGGGGTCCCAGGCTTAGGGGCAGTCCAGCAGGCTGCCTGACCTAGAGCCATGGGCCCTAGGAGTCCAGCCTACTGAGAAGCCACAGTCCTAGGAGCTTGGAAACTGGAACTCCCATGTGTTCCAGGCTTCCCGGTCCCTGTCAGCAGCCAGATGGACTGCTGAGGAGTCAGTGGGCAAACTGGTAGGAAATCTCCCTGGCAAATCCAATCTTTGAAATTAAGCTAATTCCACTGTAGGCTTCATTTTTGATGAATCAGCACTCTCCAGTGGGGTGGTATTGAAGAAGTTCCATCTGATCATTTCTGAGCAGCAGTAATTCCTAGGTAGGGAGCAGTTCCACATACTTTTACTTTCATCAGCAACCTTTTGGCAGTCTTCATTGTACATTCTTTTCCACTGCTTCATGGGTGCCCTGGAGACAGATTTCAGATTCAAATACCCATCTTTTCCTAAATGCTCTGAACTACCTAACGTGTGCTGTGCTGCAGTATCTGTAGCTTGGAGATGATATCCCACAAGAATGTGCTTTTATTTGCATATGACTTTTTTTTTATGTGTTTTACTACAACTATTCAGCCTCTCAAAAGTTTTTAGTAGTAGTCCTCTGTAACTAAATATATCTCGCTATTGGAAGGGAAAAGATCCATTCCCCTTGAGCCACCAATTTCTCTAGTATCTCTTGTAGCAGGAGTGTTTCCTTCTGCTGATTGTTCTTCCAAGTACAGCAGATATCTTACTATTCTGTGTAGCTCTACAACAGTGCATTTGTGCCTGGCCAGTAGATATGCTTCTGTGGCCTTTGCAGGTGCCTTTCAGTTCCAACATGTGATGAATGCATGTGTGACTTTACGCCCATCCTCACTGTTTTGGTATCATGGCTCTCCCTTAAAAAGTGATACTGTTTTGGACTCAAGACTATCTTGTGTGCAAGAAAAAAAATGGTGTGAACTTCCTCTGGTGCTGGTATTATTTTTATTCTGGTCAATCCTGGTCAATGATTTTCTTTAGCACCATTGGGGTCTGCTCCTTAATTGACAAATCACAGCTTACAACTGCTGTTAGAGGGCATTAATGCTGCTTCCAGACTGGCCTCAGATGCATCATGTTGTACAACTAGTCTTTCCTCTGTGTTGTAATACTTTATTAATGGAGCATTTGTGATGACCCTCTTCATTTCTTCAAAAGCCTTTCTGTGTTGTCCCGTGCATTTCCCCTGTGATGTCTCTTTGTATGAATTGTCTCAAAGGCTCATGCTTCTCTGACAAGTGGTTACACAATTTCAACAGAGTCCTTAAGGGCTTTTTGACTTCCACATATACTTGTGGGACACAGCAGCCTTATGATTTTTTCAGGATCAGACTTTACCTCTTCCACTGTCAGCAAATGTGTGATGTATGGCACTTCTTTCTTTTCTTAAGACAAATACAATGTAGGTTCAGATTATCCAGGTTAAATTGGATATTTCTCTGCCTATATCTTTCCCAAAATGTCACTTTCTTTCCATGATCTCTTCACATAGCCTTCTTATCCAATAATGAAACCATCTACAGCTATAATGATAATAGGCAGGCACTCCATCAGGACCTTAGTTTAGTTTTAGTTAAGTCTCCTCTGGAGCCAAATGTATTCCTATTAATATTCATAACCACAGATATCTACTAAATAGGGTAGACAAAGTAGTTGGGTAGCCTGGTAAAATATCTGTAGCTTGTAGTAGATAGTGGCTTCTATTATATTCCTTCTTCAGTGGTTTGGAGTGAGTAGAAATTCTCAGTTTTCCTGATTGTTTCTTTACCGCCATGAGACTACAAATCCAGTCAGTGGTTTTCTTCCCAGGTTCAATGGTGCCCCGGTGATGCTTCTCAGGGCACCTAAGGCTGTGAGTCACTTTGTTACCCCCAGCCTCCAGTGCGAGGGAGACTTATCCATACTAGCTGGGTGTTAGCTCCCATCACAGCCAAATCTGTCATCCATTCAAGGACTCTCCTCTGGCTACACCAGCTCTGTCTTTGTCTTGAAGGTTGACTTGCCACAAAGGGCAAGTCATGCCTGACCACAAAGGACAAGTCATGCCTGACCAACCTGACTGCCTTCTATGATGAGATAACTGGCTCGGTGGAGTAAGCCATGGATGTGATATATCGGGACTTCAGCGAAGCTTTTGATATGGTCTCCCACAGTATTCTTGCCAGCAAGTTAGAAAAAGTATGGATTGGATGAATGGACTATAAGGTGGATAGAATGCTGGCTAGGTCATCGGGCTCAATGGGTAGTGATCAACTGCTCGATGTCTAGTTGGCAGCTGGTATCAAGCGGAGTGTCCCAGGGGTCTGTCCTGGGGCTGGTTTTGTTCAACATCTTCATTAATTATATGGATTATGGGATGGATTGCACCCTCTGCAAATTCACAGATGACACTAAACTAGGGGGAGAGGTAGATATGCTGGAGGGTAGGGATAAGGTCCAGAGTGACCTAGACAAATTGGAGGCTTGGGCTAAAAGAAATCTGATGAGGTACAACAAGGACAAGTGCAGAATCCTGCAATTAGGACAGAAGAATCCCATGCACTGTTACAGGCTGGGGACCGACTGGCTAAGCGACAGGTCTGCAGAAAAGGATCTGGAGATTACAGTGAATGAGATGCTGGATTTGAGTCAACAATGTGCCCTTGTTGCTAAGAAGGCTAACAGCATATTGGGCTGCATTAGTAGGAACATTGACAGCAAATTGAGGGAAGTGATTATTCCCCTCTATTTGGCACTGGTGAGGCCACTTCTGGAGTATTGCGTCCAGTTTTGGGCCTCCCACTACAGAAAGAATGAGGACAAATTGGAGAGAATCCAGCGGAGGGCAACAGAAATGATTTAGGGACTGGGGCACATGACTTATGAGGAGAGCCTGTGGGAACTGGGCTCATTTGGTCTGCAGAAAAGAAGAGTGAGGGGGGATTTGATAGCAGCCTTCAACTACCTGAAGGGGGGGTGCAGAGAAGATTGAGGTAGGCTGTTCTCAGTGGTGGCAGATGACAGAACAAGGAGCAATGGTCTCAAGTTGTAGTGGGGGAGGTCTAGATTGTATATAAGGAAAAAACTATTTCACTAGGAGGGTGGTGATGCACTGGAACAGGTTACCTAGGGAGGTGGTGGAATCGCCATCCTTAGAGGTTTTTAAGGCCCGGCTTGACAAAGCCCTGTCTGGGATTATTTTGTTGGGGTTGGTCCTGATTTGAGTACGGTGTTGGACCAGATGACCTCCTGAGGTCTTTTCCAACCCTAATCTTCTATGATTCTATGAACAACTGCACCTGAGTCCCTTCAAAGTATTCCGCAGTGGTATACAGCCCCTGATCACTGGATACCCATAGAAATCCCAGATCCTCTGTTCCCAAAGGAACAGTGTACTACAGTTTACCAGTTTTACCTTAGACCACCGCTCATGTATCACACACAGCAGTTGAGTTCAATTATGAAACAAAAGGAAATTTATTTAAGAAAGAATAGTTTTTCAAATAAAAATACCACTGTGGTAGCTGGGAACAAAGGGCTACATATAAAACAATGGCATAACACACTTTCTAGAGACTAAACTTAACTAATAAGGCATTCCTTTATGTCCTACAAGATAGCTTATCCCAAATTTTTTCTCCAGCATTTTCAATCAGTTGGTTGAGACCCCCTTTTATAAGATCATGCCTCCTGACAGCTTGTCCTCATAGACTGAAGGAATACCTAGGGGTTCATCAATACCCCAGATATAGTTCCAAAAATTCATTTTTACACCTACACAGGATAACTTTTGCTGTTTGCTTCATTCCGTTAACTTCCTCTCTCTCAAAATTTCACACCTTCTTTCATTAGCATTCAACTCAGACTTGTGAGTGGATGTTCATTGTGAATCATAGAATACTCAGTTTGCATATGACCAGCCAGAGTAAGATAAGCAACTCTTTCTCTCTGCCAAACATACTCACAGATCTAGACAACATATTTTTAGTATATATACTTAACTCCTTACATATCACTTGAACATAGATCTCACAGTGATTAAGAGGACCAGTATATCACAGGTTTTCTTGACATTATTTGGTGAACTAGACTGTAAATATTGACGGGAGTCCTGTAACCCGCTATGCCCTCTGTCAGTTTTCATCCAAAAGTCCTCAGGTCTCAGCCCCTATTAATTAAGCTATGCTTCCTTTTTAAAGCTTATCTACAGGCACTCTCCTTTTGGGGCATTGGGTGGGCTCCACACTTGTATACACTTCCAATTTGTATTTTCCATCTAAATGTCCTTCATCCTGAAACACATCAACATGGATGGCATCCACACTCCATAGTATTTTACTGCAAATCTCATTCTTCAGGTCATTGCTCATAATCATGATATGCTGAAATTTCACTCTCACCATAACCTTTTCCTACAATGCTTTTCTCACTAATAGTGCTACTGTATATGTGAATCATCTGCAACTCCCGGAGTCCTTTTTTTTTTTTTTTTTTTGCATTTACCCACTGGTTACATTGTACTTTTATTATACATTGCTAGCACTTAGTTTATAATCATGATATGCTGAAATTTCACTCTCACCATAACCTTTTCCTACAATGCTTTTCTCACTAATAGTGCTACTGTATATGTGAATCATCTGCAACTCCCGGAGTTCTTTTTTTTTTTTTTTTTGCATTTACCCACTGGTTACATTGTACTTTTATTATACATTGCTAGCACTTAGTTTGTTTGCATTCTTTTTGTTCCCCTCTTCAGTGAAATTACCAGGATTATATTGCAGCCAAACCTACAATCCATCTGAAACATTATTAAATATCACCATTAGAGTTGTATTTTAGTCTTAACAGCTCGTTTATTGAATTGCATTCTCATTTTCTTCTGGGCTTAGAAACATCCAGTGTTCTTTCCTTTGTCACCATGTGTGCCTTTGACTTCCAACCTATTTTAATTTTTTTAATCTTAATGTAAAAAGAAGTGATTGTACTTCATACTACCCTTCTACTTTTATCCACATATTGGCTTTTTCCTGCCTCAGATTTCCTCCTGCTAAATTTGCCATGTTTCCCTTCTCTCCTTGCCAGTTCTGTCTTTATGCCAATATAATATATGGATGCAGTTTTAATATAAGAACAAGAAAGGTAAATTTAGGTCCAAATTTTTAAAGGTATTGAGGCTTTGTAGATGTGATTTAGGCTCCTAAGTGCCTAAATCCCTTTTTAAATTCAGATTTAGGCTCCTAAATTAGTTGGGTATTGCAATGCTGAGTGCAGAAACATCTAAATACCTTGAAAACTCTGGGCCTTAGTGTCCTGATAGTCACAGATCATGCCTCAGGTTTCCCTGAGTGACAAGCAACTTGAAGAACTAGTATTAAACTAAATGGCTTAAGCTGTCTGATGCTGTAGACTTGATGTTCACGAGCACTAAATATGCAGTTAGGAGATGTTATTATCTATATAGTGCAAATATCATACTTCATAATACATAATATCAGGACATCTAGTTCTGACTTAAAGGTGATAGTGACTTTACTTTCTGAGCATCTTATTATATTAGCTGTTTGATCGTCAGACATAGAAAGTGATTACAGGAATACTTATTTCATTTGCCCATGCATTAAAAGAATAATTGAGGTAAAAAGAATAGGAGTACTTGTGGCACCTTACAGACTAACAAATTTATTAGAGCATAAGCTTTCGTGGGCTACTGCCCACTTCTTCAGATGCATATAGAGTGGAACATATATTGAGGAGATATATATACACACATACAGAGAGCATGAACAGGTGGGAGTTGTCTTACCAACTCTGAGAGGCAAATTAAGTAAGAGAAAAGAAATGTTTTGGAAGTGATAATCAAGCTAGCCCAGTACAGACAGTTTGATAAGAAGTGTGAGAATACTTACAAAGGAAGATAGATTAAATGTTTGTAATGGCTCAGCCATTCCCAGTCCTTATTCAATCCTGAGTTGATTGTATCTAGTTTGCATATCAATTCCAGCTCAGCAGTCTCTCGTGGCTTATGCTCTAATAAATTTGTTAGTCTCTAAGGTGCCACAAGTACTCCTGTTCTTTTTGCGGATACAGACTAACACGGCTGCTACTCTGAAACCTGTAATTGAGGTAAGATTGTCCATGGCAGTGTTTCACTGGTTCTTCGGCACTGCCTGGAGTTTCCCATAGGTTTATTTTGACTTCTTCCCTGAGCCATCATCAATGTGTTAATGCACTTTAACCTTCTTACTGTCGTGGAAAAAGTCACCCACGCATTGATTTTAGTTCTCAGGCTTGAGTCTGTGAACTAAAATCAATGCGTGGGTGACTTTTTCCACGACATTACTATGCTTATGGGGAAAAAAATTGCAGGAACTTTAATAATTTTATCTTTTGGCATTCTGTTTCTTCAGCCGATGGTTAGAACCCTTAAAGGAACTTTGTTGTAGTTTTCCTTTTATTGAACATATTTTATATATCTGAATATAGATACCACAAAAAGGTTCTTTTTTTGTGGTGTTTCTGACAGCAATTATCATTACAGTTTCTCTCACTGGCTTGGGACTGTCATTGGCCTTTTTTTTTGTAAAGATGAACTTATTTTTGAGATCCCTGTTCTGAAACTGATACTGTTCCATAGGCCTGCTTGAGAAATCAACCCCGTTTAAGCACTTACAACACTGGCGTGAACATGGAAACAATGGGACACAGACACCATAAAAAATAAAACATAATAAAATCTGATAGCAACAGTAGATGGCACAGGTCCCAGAGCTGGTGTCCCAGATGCAGCATGTGACATCTGCCCCCATCCACTTTACACCCCTCTCTATGCCCTGAACATAAGGAAGGAACAGGGAAAAGGGGGAAGAAAGAAGAAGCAGCCCTCGCACACTGAAAGCAATGGGTTGTGCTTGTGCGGGGTTTGCCTCAACTGCTCCCTGTTAAATGCTCCCAGCTCAAGAAGGTATTTCCAATGTTCCATGTCCCATCAAAGCCACACCCCAGCTAGTGAGATGATCCTTTGTAAAACAGATTTCAGTAGCCATGTTAGTCTATGTCAGCAAAAACAACGAGGAAGAGTCCTTGTGGCACCTTAGAGACTAACACATTTATTTGGGCATAAGCTTTCGTGAACTCACTTCATCAGATGCATGAAGTGGAAAATACAGGAGCAGGTATAAATACATGAAAGGATGGGAATTGCCTTACCAAGTGTGACGCCAGTCTAGCGAGACAATTCACTTAACAGCAGGATACCAAGGGAGGAAAGATAACTTTTGAAGTGGTAATGACAGTGGTCCATTTTAGACAGTTGACAAGAAGGTGTGAGTAACAGTAGAAAACTAGTCTTTATTCAGGCCTAATCTGATGGTGTCCAGTTTGCAAATTAATTCCAGTTCTGCAATTTCATGTTGGAGTCTGTTAAGTTTTTTTGTTGAAGAATTGCCACTTTTAGGTCTGTTATTGAGTGACCAGAGAGATTGAAGTATTCTCCTACTGGTTTTTGAATGTTATGATTCCTGATGTCAAATTTGTGTCCATTTATTCTTTTGTATAGAGACTGTCTGGTTTGGCCAATGTACATGGCAGAGGAGCATTGCTCGCACATGATGGCATATATCACATTGGTAGATGTGTAGGTGAACGAGCCCCTGATGGTGTGGCTGATGTGATTAGGCCCTATGATGGTGTCCCTTGAATAGATATGTGGACAGAGTTGGCACTGGGATTTGTTGCAGGGTTTGGTTCCTGGGTTGGTGTTTTTGTTGTGTGGTGTGCAACAAATCCCAGTGCCAGGTACCCTCCCTCCCCCAGATTTCTGCCTTGCATTTAGCACCGAGATTTTCAAACTTTGGGGTGTGCCTTGCAAGGGGGACATGCCCCACAGATTGAAAACCGTCGCCTCCTTTAGGAGCCAGCAGATCAGAAGCTAGTGGGAGCTGCCTGGCCTGCTCAGGCCCTAGGATCTCCATGCTGTGGAAGCAGGGCACTGGCTGTCTACCCAGCAGCCCTCCCTGCCCTGCTCCCTGATCTAGGCTGCCTCGGCATGGCCAGGCACTCCCTAGACATGGTGGGCAGCACAGCTCTGAGCTGTGCCCCAATGTGTTCTCTGCCCCAAAGGAATCTGGTGCTGGCCAGCAGTGCCCCCTGGAGCTGGCCTATGGAACCTGGCTGCTGTGAGATGCTCTTTGAGGTGTTCCCTGCAGTACTCACCCCCTTGAGCCCCTGCCTCTCAGCAGCCCAGTCGCACACCACTTGCTGCCCAATGACCTGCCATTGCAGCTGGGTCACTCTCCCCAAACTCCCTGTGTGCAGAGTGGAGCCACCCCTTGCTCTCCTTGGCTGCCCTGCCCCAGCCCCATAGCTGATGGGCTTATGGTCGCACAGCCCGAGTTCTGAGCTCAGCCATGCAAGCCCGGTGCCCAGCCCAGACGGTGGGGGGCAGGCGGCTGCTACCTGCAAGGCAGACTCACTCCCACCAGCTCCATGAAATGAGGCCATGAGAACTGAGCGACCCCTAGGGTTACCATATAGACCCCAATAGGGGACACTGCTAGGGGAGGAGGAGGAGCTGGAGAGAAGGGTAAAGTTCAGGGGTGCTGGGGGTATGCATATACTGGGAGGGTGTATGGGGGGGTACTGGAGGGATGTCTGTGTACTAGGAGCAGTGGCCGATTAACCACTGGGCCAATGGGGCCCTAGTCAATTGCAGCCCCCAAGAAAAATGGGCATCCCTGTGCCCAATCTGCTCTGCCCACCCTGCACTCCTGCCAGGGAGTGGGTCTGAGAGCACAGGGGCTTGCCCTGCTCTGCTTCCCCGACACACCTACCGTGGAGTGGGGGAAGCCTCCGTGCCCCAACCCCACTGCCAACAGGAGTGCCAGGACGAGGGACAGGGTGGGGCAAGTCCCCGGGCCCTGACCCCATTTCCCCACTAGGAGCATGATGGAGCAAGAAGGACTGCAGGCAGAAGGGGTGGGGAGGGGCCCCCATTTGCTCTGGACCAGGGTCCCACAAAGGCTTAATCCACCTCTGACTAGGAAGGTTATTTGGGTGGCACTGGAAAGGGTATTTAGGGGGAGTTGGAGTGGATACCTTCAGCAGGGATGCCCATTAGAGATGGGAGCAATGTTATGCTCCCTGTCAAAGTGGCAGGGCAGCAGGTGCAGGCCCAGGGCACAGTGCCAGCCTATCAGCCAGTACCTCCCTGTGGGCCTTGCCCCTTTCCCAGGTGGGAGCCGGTGAAACCCAGTGCCCTGCCTGCCTGCTGCCATGGTCCTAGCACCATGGGGAGAGCCGGCTGGGCTCGTTGGGCCTGCAATCCTGTGCATTCTGAGGACCCTGGGCTCTGCCTGATGCTCCTGGGCCCAATTCTGCAGGGGGGAGGGGCTGACGCCGCTGGGCCGATGCTGCTGGATCTGATCCTGCTCTGCCCCATTTTTCGACCCCCTCTCTGGCTTTGTGCACTGGGCTGCTGCCCCACTCGCCCTGCCCTAGTTATGGCCCTGATTTGTAGTACTCCTAGTTCAACTACAAATGGTTCAGTTCTCTAATGTAGAAAAAATGTTTAGCCTGGATGTTGACACAGTTAAATTCTATCCCAATATACAGAGAAATTGCAATGGCTGATCTTGAGAAATGCCCCAGGAAGTAATTGAGAGGAGTAAGTGGCAATTCCAAACACTGACATCTGTTTTTTTTCCTTCTGCCTGCAATCTGTGGGCTGTAGGTATCAAAGTACATGATAGGTGGGTACAATGATATTAATTGTTCCCACAAATCACTATGGGTGCAAAATTGTGCCTGCAGAGTTAAAAGTGCACATGACTGGTTAAAGCTAGCATGGTATATAATTCGGCAATTCATCTTGAATTTTATGTATTGTACAGGAAGACCTTTACCGCTATTGCAAACAATGGTGCCGGAACAAATTCATTACTTTGAAGTATCAAAATTGAGACTGGGGATGTGTCTACAAGAGAAATAATGTGTTACCATTGTAACAGGTAAATGTTGATGGCAACAAGAAATGTCTTAATGGCCTAAATCTCCAATTTAAAATATGGAGACTCCCTGGAATCACAAGTTCAAATCCAAGAACAGTCAGCTCATCCCTTTGTCCTTCCTATACTGCTATTTCCATGAAATTTAACATGTGAGGCTCTTTCAAACTGGCACACGGGTAGTTAAATGAACAATATAATGGGCTGGTCAAAATCTCCATGATTATGATCTTGCATATACATGCAATACTTCGTGTTAATGTGATAAGAGGACATGACATTTCAAGTCTCCTAGATAGTGAATGAATCTGTTTTATATCTTTTTTTCTCTCTCAATCAGTCAAGAAGCAACCCAGCTATTTTAAAGTCAATTCATTGAACAAATGTGATTGATTATATTCAGCAAAAAAGATAAGGGAGATATATTAATTTAAGTACTAGTGACAAATTCTTTGTCCAGCTCTAGCAAAGATCTCTCTCCACCAGGAACTAAACTGTTTGCAGCATCCCTTCATTGCTATACTAACTTTTTAAATGTTCAGTATTAATTAAATAACTCCTATCTCGGCTAATCTCTAGGGACAAAATCCAATGCGTGCATCCATTTGCATCAACTGAGGATCTGGCCCTTTAAGTGTAACACTTCAAAATTGGAATGTGATCAAATTCTAGTAGGGCCTGATTTTCAAAGTGCTGAGCAACCATGGCTCCTGTTATGGCTTGAAAATCAATGGGAGCTGTGGTGTAATTGTTTCAAATCTGTAGACCAAATTCTGCATTGGTGTAAGCTTTTTTTTTTTAAATGTCCTCATTCCAGGCCTGAATTTATTCCACTCTGTTCCTGTCACAATCCACTACTGGCTGGCGTCTCTTTATCTAGCAATACCCACACACACAGCTTAGTCCTAGTCAGGAGAATCAGTATAATTATCTCAGTTCACATTCCAATTCAGAGCACAAGTAGCTGCACTAATTTAATAGGCTGAGCACACACATGAACCGAAGACCAGTTGTAACCAGAGCCAGCTCCAGGCACCAGCTTATCAAGCAGGTGCTTGGGGCGGCCAAGGGAGAGGGGCAGCACCTGTGGCAATTCGGGGGTGGCAGGTCCCTCACTCCCTCTAGGAGAGAAAGACCTGCCGCTGAACTGCCGCCGCCGATCGCGGCTTTTTTTTTTCCCAATTGCTGCCGCCGATCGCAATCGCGGCTTTTTTTTTTTTTTTTGCTTGGGGCGGCAGAAATGCTGGAGCCGGCCCTAGTTGTAACTTATTGCTATCAGAGTTTCTATTCCAGATAAGAATAAAAGACAGACTTTTGAGAGCAGAAAGATGGGAAAGCTGAAAAACAAAGAGTATCAATAAGTAATCCAACCCTGCAAAATTAGTATATTATATTAAATCTATTACTTTTTTTATGACACAAGAAATAAGCTATTCAGAATCAAAAAACTTTTAGTTAAATGCTAAGGTTGAGAAGTGCTACTCTAAACAATACAAATTATTATTACACACCTTTAAAAAATTGTGTTAAGTGTGGTGTGAGAATTGTATACAGTAGGATCTCAAAGTTATGAACACCTTGGGAATAGAGGTTGTTCGTAACTCTGAAATGTTCGTATCTCCGAACAAATTGTTATGATTGTTCTTTCAAAAGCTTACAACTGAAAATTAACTTAATACAGCTTTTCAGAAGAAAAATGCTGCTTTCCCTTTAATTGTTTAGTAGTTTATGTTTAACATAGTACTATACTCTATATAAACTGAGATACAGCAAGGTTAAGTGACTTGCAAAAGTCACATAGGAAATCTGTGGCAGAACCAGGAATACAACACTTCTCCTGAGACCTACTCTAATGCAACAGCTAAAAAAAAATCTAACTTGTCACTCATTTAGTCCCCTGGGTAGATGTCTCTCATTCTCTGATTCTGGAAAAACCTATCATCCTCAAGAGTCCTAGAGAATAGACATAATGTTTCTCAGGCTAATGAAACTGTCCCGTCTAACCTGATCCCTTCCTGCCTCCAGTCAGTAAGGCTGAAGATGTCTAAATGTCTCTCTCCTGGAAAATGTCCCATTTGTGAATATCACACTGTTCAAAATGTGTAAATAGCTGACTCTGTGGGACATTGGGAGGTGTGAAAAACTGCTGCTGCTGAGAGCTTACAGAATGAAAAGCATGAGATGAGGGGAAATATTTTGATTAATCAAATTAATATAAGTACTTTTGAATAAATAGCATATAAACATCATTAAATCTGCACCTTCCAAGTCTCAAACCTTCATACTCTATTTGAACTAAACAAATATGCCTAAGAGAAGATAGAGGGGGTTGGAAAATGGGGTTTAATAACAGAAATCTGAAGACAACCTAAATTATATATGTGAATGACACTTACACAGTTCTGTTTAGTTTTTCAGCTGCCATTCTTGCTTTTAAACCCCTGTGGTTTTTTCCAGCCAAATAATTGAGGCATTGTGCAATTTTTTTTATAGTGAACTTCTTGTCAAACTATAATTTAGGTTCTTTTTACATTTTGCTTCACATTCTGTTGGCCTGTGATGAACCGGCCCTTTGCATCTGTGTTTACTTTATGACCTGTGGCTAAGACATGTTTTCCCACTTGGCATAGGATTTAGCCTCTGGCAGATGCCTGCCCTGTGTGTTTATTCACTCTGATATGAACATCTTTCTTGGTTTCAGTGACATATTCAGAATTAGAAACCCCATGTTATTTTTAAAACACATCTATAAGCTGCAGCTCAGCCTTTATACCCAAATAATATGAAGTAACCAGGTTTCATGAGCTTCAAACTTTGTCATAACCTCCCATCCTTTAGACAGAACATCCTCAGCAGCATTAACTCCCCATTATTTTACTACAGACAGGTGGATTGTGTAACTAGGATTATCTGTTCAAACTGTAGAATGTGTTTGAATGATATAAAGCACTTTTCCTTTCCTCCAAAGTCAGCTCACCTGAGCTCACTGTGACTGTCACTGCCAGCAGCATTACAGGGTGTGTAACTATGAGACAAGCTATGTCAGTGCCACATCAATGGGATATATAATATTATTTATATTAAGTTCAAATTTGTATTTAACAGTAGCTTTGAAGAGTGCATTCTCAAAGAGATGCCAATGTCACAGATACTGTGCAGGTGTTTTAATGAGAATTTGAAAGGGATCTAAGGATTTTCTTGATGCGGGGGAGGGGATGCAGTGCTGCTTTCCAAAACTAAGCTGACAGCCTCTTGATGTGGGAATGAAGGACAGAAATATATAAATAGAAAAGGGGGGAGGAGACTTTCACAACCTGCCTCCTGCTTTTTAGCAGTTGTTCTGCTAGTTCCTGTTGAGAGTGTAGGGAGAGAAGGTACGCTGCTGTGCCGATCTTTCAGGCTCCATAAAGAATTGGAAGCCTGATCCTGCAAGATGATGAATGCCTTTTGAACTTGCTGAGTGCCTGCAACACCTTTTGTGACCAGGCCTGAGAAAGACTGGGCCCTCTTTCTACTTTTCTGTCCTGGGTGCTGCCCATCGCTGTTCAGAAGGTGCTCAGCACTTTGCAGAATCAGTAGCACAACTGACATTAATAGCACAACTAACATTAATAAAAACAAAGAGGCTTGGCTGTTTCTCCATTTATCCCATAATATCTAAGCAAGTAATATCTTGAGGGAGAGATGGACTGGTTCAGAAGCAACCCAAACTTCACCCAAAACCTAAATTCTGATCTGAGGCTCAAACAAATGCAATTTTGTTTTTTTTTTTCAGTTTGCACTTCTATGTAATTCTTGATCATTTCCCTCTACTTGGGAGTCTAGTGCACATAACTAGGGGCCAAACAACAAGCTGAAATTGCATTGATTTGTTGTCAAACTAAGCTGCATCAATATCTGCTATTCTTAAACCAAGTGCAATAATGTTCAAGCAAGGGAGTTGTGCCACATTAACTAAATCCAATTAGAAAGCAATTTAGATTGATTTAATTTCTGTATGTAACATGGGCTTAGGTTGTACCAGTCACTCAGCCATAGTTACAACTACCAGCTCAGAAGGGTCACATATGACTGGACTGCTATGCAACTGTTAATAAAGGCAACTTGTGTGGAAACATCTGCCTCT
This sequence comes from Chrysemys picta bellii, assembly GCF_011386835.1. Taxonomy (NCBI): domain Eukaryota; kingdom Metazoa; phylum Chordata; order Testudines; family Emydidae; genus Chrysemys; species Chrysemys picta. The sequence goes on from NC_088792.1 coordinate 260,622,285, forward strand.
GTGTCTAAGTAGATTAATAGATTCTAGGGCTGGAAGGGACCTCGAGAGGTCATCAAGTCCAGTCCCCTGCCCTCATGGCAGGACCAAATACTGTCTAGACCATCCCTGTTAGACATTTATCTAACCTACTCTTAAAGATCTCCAGAGATGGAGATTCCACAACCTCCTTAGGCTGTTTATCCCAGTGTTTAACCACCCTGACAAAGGGTAAAGAAAATTGTAAGTAGGTAGGGACCTTGACTAATACCTAAATCCTTACCATGTAGCTGCTTAGGTGAGTCGATGGGAAGAGTAAAGGGGACCAATATGGCTTGCATTGATTGAGCTGGTTGAGACTTTTCACTGGAAAATGCTAATTTGTCAAAACTGAAAGTTTTTGTGCAAGCATATCAGTTTTTTAATTAAATTTTCATCATTGGGAAGATTTCTCATTTCCAGGATTATTTATTTTTTTGCGGGGGGTGGGGAGGTGGAGTGCGGAGGAGAACCCCCCCCTCCCCCCCAAGATACCCGATGTCCTGGGGTTAGGGCTTTGGACTGGGATGTGAAAGCCCCATTTTTATGTTGCTACTCTGCCTGCTCCAAAGCTCTCTTTCTGTGTTTTTTGAAAACATTTCAAAAGGAAAATTCTTGATCAGCTCTTACTGGCATCTATTTCAGCAGGACTTCCTAGATAAATGCTTGTTTGAGAGGATAGGGGGAAAAATTACTTGTAGCTGTTGAACAAAGATAAAGGAATAATAATAATTCTTTATAGTTTTGATTGAGCCAGACCGTGCTTTCAGTTCCCACCTCTGACTCAGTCTTTACTTTCCTGCCTGAAATCTGAGCAGATCTCACTAGCTAAACTAGGGCTGGGGGAGGCAAATAATTGAATAGGAGCAAAGTCAGAATTTAAGAGTGAAACCCATACCTGTGCCCTCCCCACTCTCATAATATGGATGACTAATTGTAAAAGCTAATCTCAGCTTTCATTTTAAAGGAAAAAGTAATTCCTTTTCACTGCTGGGAGAGTCTAGAGAATATCAAACAATTGCTAGAGTGGAAAATTTGCCAGTGTGATTTTTTTTTTTCGTAGAGAGAATGGGTTATTAATGGTTCCCCTATGACAACCATCTGTTGGCCCTGTGCAACCTATGGGTGCTTGCTGAAAGCAGGACTCATTAGAGTTTACTGTAATATGTTAGGTGGGATTTCTAGCTCTGACACTCCCATTGCACCCCATGCATAATTTTGAAAATGTCAGGCACATTTACCTATATCCAGTTGTAAATTTACATTGGATGATCTACCTACAAAAATACCCTTTAAACCAGAACTAGTTAAAAGAAAGAGATGAAATATTAGCCAATGCAAGTTTCAATTAAAACATCTTTCTCCTCTTTTTTTCACATTTGTTGACAGAGCTATCTGATCTTAACATTAAAAACAGACAGAGGTGTGTAAATCCATATTAAAACAACGTAAATGTAGGTGGCCTGGTTTTGAAACATACTGAGCTCCTATTACTCTCATCGACATCAGTGGATGCTCAGTATTTCCAAGCCCCAGGCCACCTATTTTAGTCATCTAACTTTAATGCCTGAATTTGCACATGTTGGCCTAAATCTGTTTCCAAGGCACTTTTTAAAAAAATAACAAAGGTGTCTCAAGGTTTTGTCCTCTCAGTGCGCTGAAGTATTTTTCTGAACCTCCTATTCCATTTTGGCCTTGGATTCCTCTTTTCCAAGGCCAAATCCTGTTTCACCTACCCCCCATTATGTTACATGTTTTTTGAAAGGCAACAGAAGCTATGGCTACAGCTACACTTGGAGCTGGGGTGTGAGTCCCATCTAACGTAAACATACTTGCACTAGCTCTCATCGAGCTGGCATGCTAAAAATAGTAGTGCAGCTTGGGTATCATAGGCAGTGGTGAGCAGAGGCATGGCTAGCTGTGCCAAGTACATACCCGTGGGGTTCAGGCAGGTTTGTACTCTGCATGGCTAGCCTGTGCCACCACTTGCTGCTGCCTTTGCTACCAGGTCCAAGTGTAGACATCCCTATGTGGCTCTGCTGCATTTGGGAAGGGGGAGAGGAATGTCATGGATCTGTGGACTCCCTGTGCTATGCAGAACATTGTTCTGGGATTCTTTCAGCTACTCTATCAGAAAGTGGGTTAAGATTCCATACTCAGGGGATTTGTGGATCCACTCACCAAACATCCCTCTTTACGGAGATGAGGGGGCTGGCTGCAGAGGCTACAGTAACCTGTGGCTGCATTAGGTTTGAATTCATCATACTCCCTATTCAACAAATTATTTAGACATGTGCTTAACACCCATTAAAGCAAATAGGGCATATGCACGTGCTTAGCTGAATAGGGATGGACTTAACCAAGTACTTAAGCATTTTGCTGAACTGGTGTTTCCCTGGTCATGCACTTCTCATGAACTGAAGGAAGAATTCAGGCCCTCTGCCTCTTGAAGTACACCCAGACGTGAAGCCTGTTGGATAGAGGAGAGGACTAATAAGGACGATGAGGAGATTTATCATTTCCAATCCTCAGTCCCTCTTATTAGTGTTTGTGACATGTTCCTTCTCTCTCCCCATCATCCTTTTTTTACACATATCAGTAAGTATATTACCCTTCAAAAAAAACCTGACATTACCATTCAAAGTAGATGATGGTGCAGAAAGATATGTCACTGTATTGGCAGCATTGGATCTCATGACAAATGTATACATTTCCCCTGTCTCCAAGAGATTTAGCTGGATGTTTACTTCAGGCTTCTTCATACTTTGTCCCCAGATGAGCACATGGTCTGAATATTAGAAAATGGATACGTTTTGAGAGCGACTACTTACCAGAGTTCACTGGCTGATCTGTGTTTGACTCATTCACTGGTTTGAATCATGCACTGATGGTCTGCTTTAACTTTGTTTAATGTTGACATTGACTGTATGAAAATATCTATTAACTAGACAGTAAAAGTTGCTAGGAGAGGGAGTTTTTCAAAAGTACATGTGGGAGAGAGAGGCTCAATTTTGATGTGTGCCTATGGGGAAAATAAACGTACATTCTTGGGACTGTTGTACTTTTAATTGTGTTTAACAAACCTTTTCTATGATATGTCCTCATACATTAAACAACTTCATTGTAAACATCAGGTGCTGTTTTTTTAATTTGCAAAATTAGTCCTTCACACAAGGAAAAAAATAAATGCTAAATTAACTGTTATGAAGTATTTCATGTATTATAGATATTGACAGGTTGACAAGGAGATCAATTTTGGAATGTCTAGTATCCATCAAATGCCAGTTACTCTCGATTCTGCAATAACAATTGGTCATAGCAACACAAAAGGAGGCTAATATTGTTCAGGTTCACATTTGGAGGATCTTCTTTTTTAATTTGCAAAATTAGTCCTTCACACAAGGAAAAAAATAAATGCTAAATTAACTGTTATGAAGTATTTCATGTATTATAGATATTGACAGGTTGACAAGGAGATCAATTTTGGAATGTCTAGTATCCATCAAATGCCAGTTACTCTCGATTAATGGTTACGTTTCCTAGAAATGCTTTCAGTGTTCCACTTAATGATGATGGCTTTGACAATCAGAGGTCACAAGATAATGTCTGTGTTTACCCAGTAGACCCCTCACAGAGTCTCATTGATCACTTATAGCAGATTGTCAAAATCTCCAGTGTTGGTAATTGTATTTAACATCACTTTAAATAAAAACTGACTTCTTATGATGTAGATTTTCTCCCAAACTAGGCATTAAAAAAACTCACCCCAGTACCCTAACATATAAATCTGAATTCCTGTATTCTTTCTTAAGAAATAGATTGGTATGCTTAATAATTGGCAAAATGTTTGATTAGCATCAAGTAATTTAAAGGCTGCTTCCCTCCATTGTAATGTGAAGGATAATGAAAACATGCATTATGAGTAAGAGAAACTGAAGAGAGTTTACCAAGGATTGGGTGGATTTGTTTGAATGAAATAAGAGGCAACCCATCCTTCTGAACAAATTTGAAATGAATTAACCAGATTCTCAGCTGGTGTAAATAGGCATCACTCCATTGAAGTAATGGAACAACATCAGTTTGTGGCAGCTGAGAATCTGGACCAACAGCTTTACAAGCCTGAAAACATACTTAAATGCATTCTTTATTTATAGATAGCTGTCATTACTCCAAAAAAATGCTGTTCTTGAGGTGTTTTGGAAAACCATCAACTGGTTGAAACCTCACAATCAAGCTTGTTATCTTGATAATTCAAGCTTATTCTGCAGGTTTTTGTTTCTGTTCTAGGATGACAAAGGTTAGTTGATTTAGAAGGTGTATTAGCTATAATGAGTCACTGTTGGAAGTTGGGGGAGAGCAAGACTGGCCCTAGATCAAATGGCACCCCAAGCGAGGAACATCTTTGTCACTCCCCCCCTCTATTTGTTAAACTTTTGAATACCTTATTTTTATTGTATTTGTAGACCATTTCACGACTTTGATGCACAATTCGCATGCAGGAATTATCCTTGTCATAGAAGATGATCAATTTGCATGGTAGGATCTGTAAATCTGTATTTATTCGTGCCATATATAAGGAAATAAAAAAAATGTTTCCTCTAAGTTTATAGAAATGTTTTAATTTTACGAATAACTGAAGTGTACTAACATCAAGAAATTGAACTGTGAAGCAACATTGGGTGGACCAGTATTAAATAGCATTACAGCAGGTGACAGCCGTAGAATGGTAAACCTAGTCCATTAGTTCAAAAGGTCGCTTTTCTCACTTTTGCCCTGGCGAACTGAAGCATACTGTCAGAGAGATCCAAAGATTGGCCAATGGCATTTTCAAGTGACTGATGGGCAGCATGAGCAGAATCCTAAAAGCTGTCCACACATTAGGAAAAGTGTCCTTCATCTCTGCATCATGAATGAATTGGAAAACTTGAAGTGGAGAGTGCTTCCTGTGTGGCAAAATGTGATGGATGTTGTCCAATTTGACATAGAGATCTTTATCACTGACCTCTGGACATTCCCCATGTCAGTATCCAGTGAAGGTCTGTATAATTGTTCAAGAGTATTTTCCTGTCTGCTGGCAGCTTACTAAGGTCATTCAACACCCCCCCCCCAGGTCTTTTTGTGGTACTTCATTTGTATGAACCCTTCTTCAATGGACACTCAAGCAGTGTCAACAAGTGAGCAAAAATACCTCCCTCTTGTTTTTTTCTTCTGAGCATACCATCACCTTATCTCTGCCCTAGTAACCAAACTGTCTCTTCTTCCTCTGAATATGAATTTCCTTGAAGACAGGCTCAACTGCTATGTTTTTTGTCATTTCTTTGGCAGCAGTGATGGCATCTTCAAATCTGTTGGCTCTGTAGTCCACAAGGAAATCAAGGCAACTTCCCATCAAAGTAGTAGCTGTCGTGATGTCCATCGACGGAGTTTGTAATGCCTTGCTTACATCATTCACTTGGAACAGGATATTGTGCCAAAGCACAACTGAGGCCAGAAATTTGAAGTCAGTGATCTGGTTTGACAGGCTTTGCACCTCGTGTCAGATTCCAGCCTTGGCTTTACTCGACTGTGCCAGTTCCATCAGAGTATCGTAAACCTCAGTCACTTGGTACGTCACTGGCCTTACACTGCTAATGCGGTTCTCCGAGAGAGTGTCACTTAGTGGCTTTATGGTCAGATTTGTAATATTCTCAGTGAGGATCTTCCACCTCATAATTGATGATGAAAACAGGACGTACATACTTTGCAGTACTCCAAAGAGAGACACTGAATCTAAAGATGATCCTGCACCTGACACACTCAGGGTGAGGGTATGACAGCCACAAGGCATGAAGAAAGCTCTTGGATTCAGTGCAAGGATCCTTGCCAGTACACCACTGTTTCTTCCCTTCATGTTTGCGCCGTTGTCATAGCCTTGTCCGTGGCAGTCCTGAAGCTTTATTTTATTCTCATTCAAAACATTCATAAACAGTTCTATTATGCTTCTCCAAGAGAGTTGTCTACAGACTGGAAACATTTTACTTCAACCATTTTATTTTTCCTTTTGTTGCTAACAACAAAATCAGCTCCCTAATCCCAGCGCCCACCAAGCCTGACCACCCCAGGCAGTCTCCTGGATCAGATGCCCCGAAATCCACCCCTGGGGGAGAGACTTTGATTGGGTAATTCCTTGTCTGTCTGAACAGCTTCTTAAGGAGCTAACATCATGCAGTGGACTCTCTCCATCTCCCAAAGAAAAAGCCAGTTTTGTTTTGACAGTAATCGACTTAATTTGTGGAGGAGGGATTCATTTTCAGTGCCTATGCTACTGTGAATATTAAGCAAGATACCTCTTACTGTCTCCCAGAGCTGCAGAATGGGAGAAGTTTTATTTTCTTTGCTTGTACTTGAATATAGTGCATGTGTCAGTTCTAGGCATTGAGAGAGGTTAAAAAAAAATCTAATACAGATAAAATACAAGCACAATGATTCTCAGACAGGCCACAATTTAACACACTCTAAATAATAACATAACATACTCACCTCAAACATCAGCAAGTAACTTATAACATCATGTCCCCATATAAACTAAGGCTCCCTGAAAGTATAAGACCCCACAGTGAGTTAGTTCAAATACCTCTCCCTGCTCTTGCTGACAGGGATGGTAAGGTTAACAGATTCAGGGACTGTCAAAGTAAAGGAGGAGATCTACAGAATGGAGAAACCAGTGCTAAAGGCCCACTTTACTTTCAAAGAAGGGACCTGTAAGCTGAATCTAATGGCAAGTGTTGTGGTATCACTCCAAAAGAGAGAAGATAGCCAAGGACCAAGCTATTTATGGTGTTAAAGGTTAAAATCAATACCTGAACTTGCAGATCTTTGAATACTGGTATAATGTGCTCTCAGTGCTCAATAAAGCAGGGGCCACATTCCACACCAGCTTCAGATTCGAAGTATCTTTAAAGTGTAGCTCTCTGTAGTGTGCACACAGGTACAATTCATAAGAAGCAATCTTCACCACTGTTTTGGGGCATCTGAGGAGAGGTGAGTATCCAAGAAGATCCTCCAAATGTGAACCTGAACAATATTAGCCTCCTTTTGTGTTGCTATGACCAATTGTTATTTGCACGGATATAAGAGCCAGATAATTTATACTTAAAAAAATATTCCAAGACCTCTCTACCAAAAGCTTTTTATGCTTCTAGTGGGTCGTTAACCCCTACAATTAATAATCTATCATTAACCTTGTCCTTAGATAGCCTGAAGTCCAACCCTCCATCTAGGACCACCTGCTGCCAAGGTCAGGCTGGTGGGTCAAGGTACAATAAGAGAGATTGGGGGGGGGGGAAGCATGTTCCCAAAATAATAAACACACACTAAATAGAATCATAAAAGTTTCATTGACTATAACAATCCATCCCTCCCTCAAGCTCTACTCTCCCCTGAGGGCATCCAACACCCACCTATAAACCCCTACACATGTAGACAGCATCAAGCCAAAGAACTATACTGTATATATCTTGTACTTTGTTTGCATGACAGTTCTACTCTTTTAATACCACTTCTCTTAGCACAAAATTGCCTTCCCAGAACTCTTCCATCTTGCCATGCTCCACATATATATCAAGATAGCTATAAAATATCTTTAAGGCAATTCCAGGTCCCAGAATTGACAGGATTATTATCATACTTTTCTTCCTGCCTGCTAGACATCATTCAGAGTGTTAGAGGAGAGGCTTTTTTCAGAATCCTTTTATTGAAAATACCATGAGAGCAGCTGTTCTGATAGAATTTTCACTAAGACTTACCCCTCCCTTGATAGGATGAGAAGGCCACAGGGAGAGATGTGGGGGAATCATTACTGATTCTGAGTAGGTCATCTCATCTTCTATCTGAAGATCACAGGGAGGAGAAAACAGACTAGATCCACATCACAAAATAATGATGTTTCACTGGGTCAATTTAAGTGTTCCTTGAGAGATCTGGGGCATAGCAGGCAAATGGAAGGAGCATATCTTAAATTTAATAATTTACATTACAAATTTAATAATTTAATAATCATTTGTGTGCATGTGCGAGCAGCACTGGGACATAATTACTCAGAGAGCGGATAAAGAGATGAGATGAGTACACTTAGAGAATCTCCAGCCCATCCAAAAGCGAGGCCATTCAGGGCCCCCTCTGCCAATCCCTTGTCTGGTTGTTCCACCATCTATTTTAAAATAGCTTTTGCTGATGTGTTTGTCATAACTGACAAACTCACTAACTCCCAGAGAAATGAATGGATGAATTTGGGAGCCAAGTCTTTCTACAGTCCTTAGGAATGTATTCTTTATTATCATAATTAGTACCTACCATCACAGAGCCCCTCATTAAAACAGACTGCGAAATGAGAAATATCAAGTACAAATAGTCAAATGTTTAAATAGTTGAAAATCTACCAGGAAAGAAAGTACCTAGGTATCTGATAACTATCTTGCATTTATTTAGTACCTTCCAAAAGTGCTTTTTAAAGCAATTGTTTTAAGACTATATTAATTGGGGATTACTTCACCCGCTCCTGAGATATAGTTCTCCTTGAAGTGCAACAAGGCTGCTTAAGATAGGGAATGAAGACTACCATCCAGCTCTTACTGCAGGGGTATTTATCAGAAGCAAACACACATACATTGACAGAATGTAATTTACCATAAGCCTGCATACATACATGGGTAAAAGCCAATTATCCAACTTGAAATTTGGCCCAAGGGTCTTTGTTAAAAGTGTCATGGGTACTTTAATATCCATAACTGATCATTGACTGGTCAAGACAATTGTATATCTCTTTTGAAATGTCGGACTTTTAACAGCCCCATATCATGCTGGGATACTAAATCAGTTCCAGCCCAGAGGGAAGAATACAACCTTTTGTCTCATCAAAAAACAATGCCTGCAGGCTCTTAGATGATTCTTTGCATGCATCTCATACAAGTTCTGAACCAATATACAATCTAATAACTGATGGGCAATACATTAGGTATCTTCAGGGACAATATGAATAATTGCTCACAACCTTGTGTTTTTTGTTTATTTTGTAGAACTGGTATGAAGGGCATCAGAATTATGCATATGTATTACTGATGTATCTATGAGCATTAAGGTAGATCAGGGTTTTTTTTCAGCCCGTATGTTGCTAAAAGGAGAGGGTTATGATTGAGATAGTGAGTAGTGGATGGTTTGGTTCAGCAGGGAATACACAATCAAATGTCTGAATTTTCTTTAACATAGTGATAGTCAGAGTTCTCTATCACAGTCCAAAAATATTAGAACAAGACTGTGTTTATCTCTGAAGCAGTACATTCATCTGTAAGAGGGAGACAGTGCTTAATGAGTTGAAAATATGTAGTGATCTGAGACTTAAAGCATTGCATCTCTAACCATTATAAATGTACTGGTAGTGCTGTGCTGATTCACAGAACAGACAGTATTCACTTTACAGAATGTTAAGCACAGGATTCTGTCTAGAGCTGATTGGAAACTGGAATTTCCATGCCATGGGAAATCCCAACATTTTGGAAAAAAAAACCCATTTAGAATCAGATGAGAAGCTGAGATGTCCTACAAAATGAACATTCTGAAAAAAATATTGATTTGTGACCACTGAAATATTGAGCTTGAGAGGTAAGGTGAATCCCTGTGCAATGGCAGAAGAATATGTATAGGTGTTTAAGATCTTGAAAAATGTAAACAAGATAAAGGCCACTGGAAGAAAAAAATAATTCACTTCATCAAAGTTACGTGATCTGAGACACTTATATACACTCCATACTGTATGGAGTGGTCCCTGTGTTACATTTCATTATGGATCAGTTTATTGTGTCTTCCCTACAACTGTACATTGTAATGACAACAGCAAGAAAAAGTTCATTTTTGAATATCCCATCTTATATTTGTCTTCAGTGATCATGTTGCAGCCAGTTAATGGACTGCCTGTACTAATACACTGACAGTGATAATGATGGGATTAGTTTAGGAAAGGAGCAAATACATTACAGGCCATTAAAAATGTGTTTGTTCACTTTGATCACATTAAGCATTAGCCCACATAACATCCTGGAAAAAAATTAAAGATGTGCTTCATAAAGCTTTTTGACAAGAGACATAATATTTAACCTTATTCATCATTAATTATCCTATTGCCTACTTGTTCAGTCCAATGCGGGATGATGGCCTCATCATGATGTCAGTATAAACTAGCCCAATCTGGACCCACTATGCATATCCTACAAAAATCTCCTGGCTCGTTTATCCGGTTATTATTAGTGACACATGCAGAATATGAACATTTGAATTGCGTTGTAAAAAAAACAGAATTTGCTACTTCCTTGATTATTAACAGGCACTGTATATTCTTCTCTAGTTAATGTTAAATTATTGCATTCTGTTATTTCAACATTGACTCTGTGGATTCCTGTTTTAGAAGATAATGGAGGGTTGGGAATTCATATCTTAGTGTGATAAGCAGCAGAGGGAAAGATGGGGGTGGAGGGAGAATAATCAGTGTAAATGACTGTACTACCAAGCTGATTTTTAAAAGAGCTTCAAAAATTACACCTGCAAAACCTACATCTGTAAGTACAAATTGGTAAGTATTGAACAAATACAGGTTTGCTTGGCCAAATTATGCACAAGTCATACAAGACAGAAACTTGATCCAGAGGGCCAAATTCAGAGATGTGTAAAGTGGTGTAAATTAAAGTCCTTTCACCAATACAGCATCTTATATTTTAAGTTGTCTTTATATTGTTAGACTTCCTTTGAAGCTATTACATTTATTGCAAACTGCAACAGTTTACATTATCTGACTCCCTGACACTGAGTTAGATTCAGATCATAGGGGCTGCAATCCTGCATTCTCTTGATGTGGCCTATGAAAGGAGATGAGGGAAAGGCATCCTAGTGCCCTCTCCCGTACTGTACAGCTGCATATTAGGAAATTCAAAATTAGGAAATTAACTCTAGGCAAACAAGCATTAAAATAAAGAAAAGAAAAAGTGGGAAATGTATCTCTTTGAATGGCAAGCAATGTGCTTCAGAAACACTAATATATCTTTTGACTATGTAATGCACCAGGTTGCTCCAAACATCATGTATTTTCAAAAATGTTGAAAATGGGGTCGGGGTCTCCTGGACCCCCACACAAGGGCTTTATCCTCTCCTTGGTAAAATATTGTGTGCTTGTTCATACATATTATGCAGACAACTTTGCATTGTCAGTCCAGTCCTTGAAAAAAAACTTGCTCATGGTCAAAGTTTCTGCAACAGCATAACTGATGCTTGGTTAAAATTACAAAACATATATGATGAGGAGGTCTGACTCTTTGGAAAAAAATGGTATGAGATCTGTAGGTTCAGTAAGTTTATGAGCCACTGTGTTCATGAATTGATGCTGCAGAATCATCCCAAGATGTTGGCGGCAGGGAGGAGATAAGGATTCAAAACTTTGCGATTTGACTTTTTCTTCAGCAATTGAGTAGTACGTTGTTTTAAAACCCAGAGCAAATTCCCCACTGGCCTAAAGCAATATTAGTATGTGCCAAATTCAGGGCCTGAATATGATAGTTCCTTTAAAAAAGTGTTATTCTACATGAGTCATTTATTATTGAACAATTCATCAAAAGGCATTCTAAAAGGATTTTTGTTACTCATTTGCTGATGAAATATCTGCCTGGAATACTTTTCTGGGCCCTCGGTAAAATCTAAGTGTTCTTGCAGCTGGTGCTTTCGAAGTAATTTAATGACAGAAATTGAGCTTATTGAATGTAAAATTAACCCAATTAAAAAGAAAGCAAACTTAATTTTAAATATCACCCTTCATACAATGGCAGATTAGTGCTTTATCGTGCAGAACCACTACATTTTGAAAGCAATGTGTAGGGATTTACTCTTATCACTCCAAATGAGTTTAACTGGAGCTACACACGTACATTCCTGTGCCCTGCTTTGAAAATGTTGGGATGTCCAACTGTTTTGATGTCCTGGTATCTTGCAGCAGGATGATGAGTGTAGTTTTGAGAGGACTGTATGTACATTTTGCCCTATGTACCAGCTAGTAATGAAGCAGTTAAATGTATTGCTATAATGGACAATGAGATCACTTTGCCTCACATGGTAGTTATGGTGTAGAGAGGCAAAAGGCTCTATCATGAGATGTTTTTACTGCACAGCTCAGCAATTGAACACTGAAGTGGGGAAAAAAAGAAAACACTAGAGAAACAGATTTAGAACTGGAATTTTTAATGATTAAATTAAAATATCATTGGATTATGCAACATAGAGATATGCAGATTGACATGAAAACCTAAAATTGCCACCTTAAAACACACTTCTTTTAAAGCTCTTCTACGGGAACTTTTATTCACTTATAAAGCACTCTGGAACTGTAAGTGGCTATCCTAATAAGTGATAATAAGTTATCCCTATGTTTAGTAAGTGCAAGTGTATTAGGATCTAGGATGAACGAGTGAAAGGAGCTGAACATGTTGGCGCCCTCATTTTTGTTTTGAAACTATTGATAGTTTTGCAATATCAAAGAGACAGCAATAGCTGCAGTCCCTTTATCTCATGCCCTTGTGAGTCCATCATGGTCTAATCTTTTTTCCATCAGTATTCTTCCTAGATGGCCTGGAAACATAAATGTCAAGAGGCTAGGATTGTCTCCCCAGGTGCTATGATTCATTCTGCTAAAAGGGATTTTGGCTTTAGTGGACACTACTGACTACTCTTCTCTTCTGTGATGCAGAATTGAAACCCTGAATACCGGTTATAACTGAATGAAGCTACCAGGCTTTTTCCCCCTTTGGGAACCTCTGCATATGAAAACTGAGAAAATGTCTTTTTGTTGTTGTTGTTGTTGTTGTTGTTCTATGTTTTAGCATTGGATTATACAGAATTTGAGTATTTAATCAAATGAATTTATTTTCAGTTATTTAGTGAAGTCAGAGCTGAAATATTCTCTTTGTCATCTACTGCAGCAGCAAAAACTTACCATACAGTAGGATTTTGTGCCATCTGTGCACCATGGAATAACTACTTCCAGGTGTCCCTTTGCACTAGGGTTACCATATCTCATAAATAAAAAAAGAGGACCCTCCACTGGCCCTGGCCCCGCCCATTTCCCCACCCCTAGCCCTGCCCCAACTCCGCCCCTTCCCTGCCCTAACTCCGCCCCCTCCTCCCTCCCACTCCCAGCCAGGGGGAAAGGGCTGCCCCAGCGCTACCGGCTTCAGGGTTTGCCGGGCAGCCCCCAGACCCTGCGCCCCCAGCCAGCGCTTCCCCAGCGCAGCTGGAGCCCGGGAGGGGAAGCGCCCAGTGGGGGGCGCAGGGTCTGGAGGCTGCCTGGCAAACCGTGAAGCCGGTAGCGCTCGGGCTTTGGGCAGCCCCTATGCCTCCGGACCCTGCGCCCCCAGCCGGGCACTTCCCCTCCCGGGCTCTGGCGGCGCAGGGTCCGGAGGCACGGGGGCTGCCCGAAGCCGGTAGCGCTCGGGCAGCCCGGCTCTTAAACAGAGCTGAAGAGGAGCAGAGCCTCCAGCCGCGGCGGCTCTGCTCCTCCCCGACTCTTCGGTTCTGTTTAAGAGCCAGGCTGCCCGAGCGCTACCAGCTTCAGGCAGCCCCCGTGTCTCCGGACCCTGCGCCGCCGGAGCCCGGACGGGGGTTTGACTGCCGAAAAGCCGGACATGTCCGGGAAAAAGAGGACGTATGGTAACCCTACTTTGCACAAGCACAGGGAAGGGCACAGGTGGTGGTTTAACCAGGAAGCATGTAAACTGTGTTATCTCCTCTGTCCCAGAAGGACATATAAGGGGATGGGAGATGAACAGGCTCCTGGTTACTATTCCAGCCAGTAGTGGATACACAATTGTTGCATGCCAGCTACTGCCAATTGGGCCTAAGGATTCCTTTCCTCATCCCCGTGCACATGAGGCTGAGTGTACAATCTAGTTTCTCAGGCTCTTTGCTCTCTACCAGGGTTTCACTCTCAAGGCACCAAATAACAATCAGAAGTTGGGCTTCAATTAGGGAAATTTCTCATCGTTTTCAGATTTTGAAATTCATAACATTCCACCAAGAATTGTAAGGTGACTGCAATTTTTTTCAGGCATAGTCCACTTCTAATTGGAGGTAGTACCACACCTGGGCTTGATGCAGACACACTGTAGATCAGTGGAAGGCTGCTGCATTGCTATTGTTTTCTCTTTCTGACTGTATGGCTTTGATTGTTAGGCATCACCTTTATGTCAGTGGCAGATTTAGAGTTAGTGGGGCCCTGGGTGCAGCTTCATTTTTGGGGCCCCTCCCTCAGGACCCAGCCAAGAAAAAGAACATTCTCTCTTATCTCCCCCATGTTTGTCACTCTTTTTCCTTCATCCTCCTCCTATATTATAAGTAATGGGAAGTAAATTAAAATAAAGTGAGGTACCTTGATTGGGGCAGGGGGTTGGGATGCGGGAGGGGGGCAGAGGGGCGGTGCTTACCTCAGGCGGCGTGGCTCCCAAAGTGACCAGCGAACACACCCCTCCGGCAGCAGCTCCTAGGTGGGAGCAGGGGGTCTCCGCATGCCGCTGCCCACAGGCACCGCCACAGGCACAGCTCCCATTGGCCACATTTCCCAGCGAATGGGAGCTGTGGAGTCAGCGCTCAGGATGGGGGCAGCACATGGGGGTCCACCGGGACATGCCGGCTCCTTCCAGGAGCAAAGTGGCGCAGAGGGAGGGAGGCAGGCAGAGCAGGCAGGGAGCCGCCTTAGCCCTGCTGCTGGCACATCTCTGTACACCCCTTGGTGGGACGGGGGCAGCAGGTCTCTGTTCATTGCCCGGGAGTGGCGTGGGGCCACCAGCCATGGCATGCAAGCAGCCTGCCTGCCTGAGCCCTGCTGTGCCACTAACTGGGATTTGGGGGCAGGGTATCAGATATTTGTCCTGCATTTTGAGGGCCCCCTGTCATTGGGGGCCCCGTGCCACTGCATGGTTTGTTTCATGGTAAATCCGCTCCTGCTTTATGGCCCTTCTGGTTTGTTCTGTCTCCCTGCCATCAGTTTCCATCTCCATCCTAGCAGTTACTATAAACTGTAGGAGCGTCTCCTACATCAAAGATAACAGCCAATGCTAGAGCAACTGGTCCTCAAAGAGCAGGCTGTGAACAGGTCACAACTGCTGTGAACTGCTTATCCAGCTACATAGAATCCAGTTAGCAGCGAAAATTGAAAAAAGCCACAGCATTCTTTGATCTTTCTTCTACATATGATATTGTATGGTGCAAATGTTTCCTGCTGAAGTTATCATTGTCTTTCCCATGTCCATCAACATAGACTCATCACCAAGATGCTGAGTAACATAAGATTAATAATACACCTTGGTGAATCTGCCAGCAAATTACAGACAATTAACAACAGTGTCCCACAGGAATCTGTGTTAACATATGCACTGTTCAGTCTCCATAGCAGTGACATTCCAGTCACATTATCCCATAAATTCATCTCTGGAGATGACATTTTGCTAGCAACACAAGCATCCTCTCCGAAGGTCACAGAAAAGGTAGTGAACAGCAACATTCAGACTCTTGAGACAGATTTCAGAGCTTGGTGACTGAAACCCAACATTTCAAAAACACTTGTCTCTGTCTTCCACTTGAATAACCATGAGGCCAAAATGTTGCTGAAAGTGTACTTTTGTGGTCTGTCTCTTTTTCATGACCGCACTCCATGGTACTTTGCAGTTACCATCAGTTGGATGCTTACCAATACCTCAAGAACACATAAAAGAAGATGATAACGAGAAGGATTAATATTATCCAGAAGCTCTCTGGAACATCCTGGGGATGTGATGCATGCATGCTTCAAACATCTGTACAAGTCCTGGTCACCAGTTTGGTGCAACAGCTCCCACACCAGTCTCATTGACACTGAAATAAGTGCCCTATAGAGGATTGTTAGCAGCTCTCCTAAATAAATGCCAAAACTGTGGCTCCCAGTTTTGGTGAGAATCATGCCAGCCAACATCACTTGTGGGTCTCCTGTGACATCCCAAACAGACCTGATTGAAAATCCAGTGAAAGAAGTCCTGTGATTCTTCCTTCCAAGTAGGCAGTGGACTGCACTCAATTGCATTTGGACAACACACAGAAAGTGTGGCTATCTCCTCCAAAAATGGAAAATCAAAGAATCACTACAATGTGACTGTGGTAAGGTAAAAACCATGCAAACCATCATGGATAATGGACCCATTCATGCCTACAGTGGTGCCACAAGGGGGATCCACCTAGCTACCCCAGAAGCATTAGAATGGCTTTAAATCTTAAGATTCAACTGAAATCTCAGCCTGTTGTTTTTTAAATGACATAGAGAAGAAGAAGACCAGGACACACCAACTCAAAACAACAACAGATCCTGACAGAACCATAGATGTGAAACCTACAGACACATGTCCACTGCTACAATGATCAGTACACCACAATACACCTTTCAAGAGTCATGGGAATTGCACTTGCCTGTCACAACGTGGTGTAGCTCACCCAATGGATCAAATATCCCAGCAATAACTATGTGTGTGAAACTAATCACTACACTCTTGAACGAACTCACACAGAAAAATGAGACAAAGACATTGCATCACCCATGGCCAAACACTTTTCACAAAGCAATCACTCCAGATCTGAACTTTCAGTCCTCATTCTCAAAAGAAATCTGCACTATATCTTCAAAAGACAAGCTTGGGAATTTAAATTCATAAGTCTGCTAGACACGGTCAGACACACAGATGAATATGATATGTTGGGTAAGAGTCCACATGGCCTACGTAAAGGGACGTCATGCCTCACCAATTTAGAATTGTTTGAGGGTTTCAACAAACATCTGGACAAGGGTAATCCAGATTATATAGTATACTTGGATTTTTGGAAAGTCTTTGACAAGATCCCACACCAAAGGCTCTTAAGCAAAGTAAGGAGTCATGGGATAAGATAAGGTAAGACTAAATGGTCAGTTTTCACAGTGGAGAGAGAGAAATAGTGGGATCCCTCAAGGAGCCGTATTGGATCAGTGCTCTTCAACATATTCCTTGATGATGTGGAAAAGAGGGTAAACAGTGAGGTAGCAATGTTTGCAGGTGATACAAAATTATTTAAGATAGTTAAGTCCAAAACTGAGTGTGAGGAGTAACAAAGGGATCTCATTAAACTGGGTGAAGGCAACAAAGTGGCAGATGAAATTCATTGTTGATAAGTGCAAAGTAATGCACATAGGAAAACATAATCCCAACTATACATACAAAATGACGGGGTCTAAATTAGCTGTTACCATTTAAGAAAGAGATGGTGGAGCCATTACACATAGCTCTCTGAGAAGATCTGCTCAGTTGCAGCAGCAGTAAATAAAGAAATAAACTAACACAATATTAGGAACCATTAGGAAAGACATAGATGAAAGACAGAAAATATAATAATGCTACTATATAAATCTATGCTATGTTCATACTTTGAATACTGCATGCAGTTCTGGTCTCCCCATCTCAAAGAGGATACAAGAGAACAGAAAAAAGTACAGAGAAGGGCAAGAAATAAAATGCGGATATGGAACAACTTCCATATGAGAAAAGATTAAAAAGACTGGCACTGTTCATCTTAGAAAAGAGATGCCTAAGGGAGAATATGACAGATCTGTATAAATATAACGGGATACATGGGGGCCAAGTGATCTAGTGTGTGCTTGACTTCTGGCCCCTTGTTTTCCTGGTGAAGATGGCTCAGATTTTCAGGCTGCTGGGGTAGGAGGACCCAAGCCTTCCCACTCCATTGGGTCCCAGTCCAGGGACATGAGTGAGACGATCACTGAACAGAGGGCACTCCGAGCCTGGAGTCTAAATCCACTGCCCTGGTCTACTTTCAAGCAGTATCCCTCAATTTGGGGTGTGGCCCCTATAGTCCAATTTGCTTGGATTGCTTGCATCCCATGGTGCCCTCTTGTAGATCTTGGGTGGCACCCTGCCTTGATCCCAGGCTTCCTCAGGCACGGCAGACATAAGTTTGGTGAAGCCGAATCCCATTATTTTGTCTAGGCTTCAGTCACCCACATACTTCAGTTGCTGAAGACAACCAGGTCTCCTCCCTGCCTTGGCTGGCAGGCTAGTGATCCTCCCTTTTGGGTAGGGCAGTAGCTGTCTCCAGCCTCTTCGTCCCATCAGCCCTGAACGGGGCTTGCCTCTCTCCTTGTCTTCCTCCTCAGGCTTGGCATTGGTTGCAGGTATAATGAGGCAGGGCTAGAGGAGCCCAAAGGCTCTCCTTAACCCCTCCCATGCTAGTGGGTAGTTTTTCAATTTCATCTCAATAAAATCATGAATGATGTGACGAAATAAATAAGGAAGTGATATTTACTCCTTCACATAAACACACATAAGAACTAGAAGTCACCCAATGAAATTAATAGGTAGCAGGTTTTAAATAAACATAAGGAAGTATTTCTTCACACAGCACACATTCAACGTATGGAACTTATTGCCATGAGATGTTGTGATGGCCAAAAGTATATCTGGATTCAAAAAAATTGATAAGTTGATGGAGGCTACGTCCATCAATAGATATTAGCCAGGATGGCCAGCGGTGCAACCCTATGCTTGGGTTTCCCTAAACCTATGGTTGACTGACAGAAGCTGGTACTGGATGATAGGGGATGGATTACTTGACAATTGCCCTGCCTGTTCATTCCTTCTGTAGCATCTGGCACGGCCACTGTTAGAAGACAGGACAATGGGCTAGGTGAACCATTGGTTTGACTCAGTATGGCTGTTCCTATGTACTTACTAAGAAAACATGGACTAAATAGAGACATTTTTTTTTGGCTCATTGCATCCTACTGCCTGCTAATTTTTAATTGCCCACTTCATTTGACGTGGTTTCTTACAGCATGTGTCAGCCCCTTATGCTTAACAACCCGTCCCAACTTGTATTTAGCTCAGACACTTCGGTTACCTTCCGCAGATTGGATGAAGTGCTCTGTGAAGCTTGAAAGTTTGCCCCTTTCACCAACAGATGATGATCAATAAAAGATATTACCTCACCTATGATATCTTATCAAATATCTGGTATTAATTTTTTCAGGTGCTAGATATATCATCAGGTCATTTGTTGGTGAGTATGGAATTTACCTGTTTTAGTTCTGCCCATCTCTCTCTGGAACTTAATCTTGAAATCCTCAGTTGCCCTTTATTTATGAAACTTTGATGTTCATTAATAGGTGTCATGATCTCATCACAAAAATTGCTTTCAAATAGAAAGAAAAGGAGAGTCCAATTAGTCTTTATCACAATTAATTAACCTCTGCTTAAACAGCAGAATTAATCAACACTTTCACTCATTTACTCAGGCTTTGAAAGCTCAGTATATGAGTTTATAACTTTTTTTTCATCACATGTGTAACAGAAAAATCAGACGACAAGAAAACTAGGCTAAAGCCAGATATTATCAGACATTCAGTAGTCATTTGCAGTGACCAAATATTAAACATTACAGTGACAGTGATGGTAATAGCAGCACTTGTATCTACAAAAGTTTTTTTTAACTTGTCCCTATTGGAAGTCAGATACCTAGATACTACCATTTCAAAACTTTGAGCTTAATGTTTTGGATCAGAAAAACTGGACTTTATGTAGGCAACCCATAATCTAAATCTCTTTATAAAAATGGCTTTCATATTTGCCATTAAGAAGCACAGAACTGGAATAGGAGAAACCTACAATTGTTTTGTCAGATTGCATCATCCAGTGTTGTTCAATTCAAAACCAATTTGCACCTCAGGTTTGTATTTTAGAGCAAATGAACACTTATTCATCCTTACCATAGCTTCATCATACCCACATCATATCTATTCTGTTCTATATATGTTCTTGTTCCACCCTCATTACTGTAATATCTGAGTACTTTTGTCACTAACATCTGTCATGTGTGGTTAGTTCTTTCTCTCATCCTTTCCCCAAAGGGATAATTTTGTGGGGTTTGTATTTTTTATTGTAGTAGGGTTTTAATTTCTGGGATTTCTTTTAAATATACATATTACTATGTGTCTGTATTAGAAAAGGCAGGTTGAAGAAGTGTGTCTTCCATTTGGGGTGCAAGGTGGTGAGGTTTGTGATGGATGTTAGTTCCCATGAGAGTTTGTTCCACAATCTCAGCCCTAAGAAAGATCTGTCTCCCACAGAAGCAAACCTTACTCTCATGGTGGAAAGTTCCATTGTACAAGAAGAGCAGAGTTTTCAACCACTGCCTTCATTTCAGAGCTCTAGGTAATCTTTTAGATATGTTTGGGCCCAGGCCATTGAACACCTTGAAGATAAGGACTGAGACTTTGAACTCAATTTGCTATTCCAAGGTAAGCCAGTGTAGAGAGCCGAGGACAGGTTGGATGTGCTTATGGTAGCCTGTGATGCTTGGGAGATGTGCCACAGTATTCTGTGCTAGTTGGAATTTCCTAAGATCTGAGGACTTCATACCCAGTGTAGTCTATAGAATAGTTTGGGTTAAGAAATAAGTAGAAGTTAAGTTTTGTGCCTAAGTTAGCCTATGTGTACAGTATGGAAAACTGAATTGCTAGCGTGAGAAAGTTAGAGATAAGTTGAAGAGAGAGTATTATAAATAATATGAGTTAGCAAGGACCTAAAGTTATGTTACCATTATGTTTTGGTTACAACTGATTTGAACAAGATTTTTTAATCTGGTTAAGAATTGTGAATGTTTTATTAAAATACTACACTGATAATACTTTAACTAATAAGTAATGTAAAGAGTAACAAAAAATATCATGTAATTATGGTAAAAACTGTTTAATGTTAATTAGTATTATACTAAATGTTAATTAGTATAATACTGTTAGTATAACAATGATAATTAGTATTATACTAAAGTATAAAAGGAGTAGCCTTGTTGAATTTCAAGAGATCTCCAATTAATGTCAAAAGGATACTGTTAGGTTCCAGAATGATAGAACAGAATTATAAGAACTGAACTTCATTCTCTTCTCAGTAAACTGAGCACCCACTGATACACTATTTCATCTTTAAATGTAGATATAATTGCAGTACTGTATAAGAAGTAATTGCTTTCCTGTTTGCTCAAATAATTATTTTTTTAATTTTCAATAAAATTTAGTTGTATCATTCAAAGTATTCTAGTGATTCTTTTCTAAATAAATTTGACCTAGAGGCTCAAAACTGCAAATAAAGTTGAGTTTTATTGCACAGTTATATTTAACACCTTAATATAAATTGAGAACATTTCAATAACAGCTACAAAAGATTACATCAGATATATTGTACTGGTATAATCCAAATGGGAGGTGAGAATGGTATGAATAATTGAAGCCAGATCATCATCCATGAAGATGGAATGTAGTCTCCTAGCTGACCAGAAATGGTGGAAAGCATGACTCATGGATGCTGCTATGTGATAGTTTAGTGTCAGCAAAGAATCCAGGACCATTCTTAAACTACAGTCTGAATTGACCTATTATGGGTGTGAACCTTCAAGTAAAGGAGATGGTGCTGTGGCTGCAAACTCTGCAAGTGCTATCCTTTGTCCACCAGCATCACCTCTGATTTTCTTGGGTTCAGCTTCAGCCAGCTGTTCTTCAACCGCATCTTCTTTCATCTAATCATTGGATCATCTTGGAGGTAGTGGCACGGTCGTACGTGGCAAAGGATAAGTACAGCTGTGTGTCATCTGCACATCACTGGCACTTGGGTCCATGTTAGCTTACCAGTTCATTTAATGGCTGCACATAGATGTTGAATAGGACAGGAGAGAGTAGTCATCCTTGTAGGACTCTACAAGTGCTGGGTATACTAGTGGAGATGCAGTTTTCCATCACTAGTCTTTAAGTGCATTCTTCCAGGAAGAACTTGAGGCATTTTAGTGCATTGTCCTGTGCCCCTGCCACCTCCCTTAGGCAAGACACCAGTATCTCATGGTTGACAACATTGAATGCTGCAGGGAGGAGCAGGAGGATGAAAATGGAAATCTGCTCTCCATCTGTTGATAGTGGGAGATCATCCATTAGTGTCATTAAAACTGTTTCCATACCATGTCCTGGCTGGAATCCAGAATGCACCTGGCCTAGGATATTAGCTTCAATTAGACGATCTTGAAGTTAGCCTTTGGCTAGGTTCACTATAAGCTTGCTCAGCAACAGAAGGTTTGTTACTGGGCAGTGGGTGGCTAGACCCATGTATGTAGGGTGAGGTTTTTTTCATTGTTTGGTCACATTATGGGAGATTTGAAGGAGGAAGGGAAAACTCCTTTCCTGAGTGAGGCATGAGCTATTTCAGTCAGAGGCACCAGTTGCTCATGATTCTTTTGCAAGCCAGGAAGGGCATGGATTGAATTACCAGGCCTCGGGTTAAAGCTTCTTTATAGCATTCCAGTACTTCTTGAACAGTAAGTGAATTTAATTTGGGAATGCAGATGGACTGAGTTTTTTTTTTTTGGCTGGTATAGGATGAGCAGATTCATGCTGTTTGAGATACCTTCCTGAGTTTGTGTGATCTTTCCAGTAAAGTAGGATGATACTTCTTTACAGTACTTGATACTGAGTTCATCTGTGGGCTGCAGACAATCAGGTGCATCTGGTTGCCTAAGAGTTGGGAGAGCTCTGACCGCTGTCTTAATTTTAAGATGCTCTGTCCAAGACAGCTGGGTTGTGATGTCTTGATATTGACAGCTAATCTGGAGACCTGGTCCAAGGTATGACTGTGAGGGTTGGGCCAGAGATAACATGTGAAAGTCCTAAAGAGGCAAGTGAGGTGATGCGTTTGGGGACTTTTGAATCTGTGGCCTTGTCAATAAGAATGTTGAAATCTCCAAGGACAAGATGTTTGGTACCTTCACCAAGAAGATATCACTGAGCTCCTTTATTAACTGTTAGTGTCTCTGGTTTCCATTGTTAGATAACAAATCTGAAGAAATTGTCTTACCTCAGACATCAGCAGATGATGACTGAAGAGAAGGTGACTGTGAAGTTTGTTGCCTGCCTTCTTGTCTTAGCTTGGCTTGTGATTGGCTGAGTAGCCTGGGGGAGAGTGTGACCAGTTTCACCTCCAGCAGCTTTGGCACACAATATTCCACATGTTACATAACTCTTACAATATTGTCCATACATATATCCCACAATAACCACGACAACCAGAGAGTTCTTAGCTTTCAGCAGAGACCACACATGACCCCCTTCAGGGTAATATCGTGAAGATGGAGACCACAGGGGAAACATGCCCATCTGGGCATGTCTAGGCAAGTCCCTTGGTATAGACTTGTAAGTGTTTGCCCCCCCCCCCATCTGTTATCAATATGGGGTGCCTTGATCATAGGTGGGATGGTGTAATAAACCACCATCAAACTCTGAACAGAACCTTAAATAGACTTTCTAGTAGTTCAGTGGGTCTTTTTTCTATTTTAAAATGTAATAATAATACCACTAATAAGATGAGTTTTGTTGACTCTCACCTTTCATTCTCCTTTCAGAATTAAAAAAAAAACCTTTAGGAGGTTAACTTTAGACCTCTTCTTTTTGAATGGGAAAAAAATCCTGATTACCCTAATTTTTAGGAAGCTGGCAAGTGCTCAAAAGGATAACATCAGGAAAAAAACTTTGTTGGGGCTTTTTGAGAAGTAGGAAAAGGACACTAGAGCAGGGTGAATAACATGTTGGGTTTGGGTCAAACCAATTTTTTCCCCCCAGAATTTTCAGCAAATTGAAAAAGTCAGAAAAATTTGCTTGAGGCAAACAAAATATTTTGTTCTGAGTAGTTAAAATAAAATCAAAGGGCATGGAGGCCGTGCCTCCCTCTGCTTGAAATCTTAGCTGGAAACCTTCTCTTAGTGGTAGGCTCCTATGCTGTTTTGGAAGGAGAGGTCACTCAGAACTTTTAGCCCAGGGTTCAGAGTACAAACATAGAATGTGGGAAGCTCCCATTTCAAATCCCTTCTCCCTATTGGATGGAGAGGGGATTTGAAAAGCAAACTGCTATTTCTCAGGTATATGTCTTAGCCAGTTGGCTAGAGGATATTCTACTGTGGGGCTCCCTCAATCTCTCCTGTTGAAGTTGTTCCACTATGGACAAATAATTTTTAAAAAGTCACTGGAGCAGGGGGATTGGATCATGATCTGCCACATCCCAGGTGAGTGCCTTAACCATTGGGCTAAGAGTTAGGAGGGAGGCTCTTCCCCTTGTCCCAGTCATTTTGTATAAATTCATCTGCAGGGCTGCAATCCAGTGAGTGGGTTCCACGTTTGTCTACTAATTGGCCCCGTCAAATGAGTTAGGCGGAGAAATACCTATTTTCCCCTGGTTCTTGCATCACTCTGGGGCTTAGGTGTCTAGATGTCTGGTGTAGGGCTGCAGTGTGCATGCTCAGAGGTAGGAATGCAGGTGGTTATGGAAATTGTACTGCAAACATGTATATGCCATGAGTTTAGGTCCCTACAGAGTAGTAGGGATGGGCTGCTGAGGGTGTGGGTGAGATTTTCTGAATCCCAGGGCTTGGCTACACTTGCAAATTAGAGTGCATTAGAGCAGTCCCAGGCACCCTAACTCCTGATGTGTTCACGCTGGCAAGGCACGTAGAGCGCCCGGACTCCGCGGCTGGAGCACCCCTGGTAATCCACCTTCACAAGAAGCATAACGCTTGCTGTGCCCTGGCTGGAGCGCCGCAGCGACAGTGTGATGCCCTGGTCTATTAATGCACTCTGATTGACCTCTAGAAGTGTCCCACAATGCCTGTTCTAGCCACTCTGGTCATCACTTTGAACTCTATTACCCTGCCTTCAGGTGACCAACTGTCAGACCAGCCCTTTAAATTCTCTGGGAATTTTGAAATTCTCCTTCCTGTTTGCTCAGTAAGGTATGGAGTGCTCTCAGCGCATCTTTCCAAGTGACCATGCCTCCACGCGCCAGGTGATCCCCAGGATAGAGCACTAGCGAGGTGCTGGACCTCAACAGTGTTTGGGGGGGAGGAAGCTGTCCAGTCCCAGCTGCGCTCCAGCCATAGGAATTATGATACCTTAGGGCAGATATCAAGGGCCATGGTGGAAAGGGGCCATCACCGGGTCGCACTGCAGTGCAGGGTTAAAGTGAAGGAGCTGCGGGATGCCTACCTCAAAGCGCAGGAGGTAACCGCCGCTGCAGTGCTGCCCCCATGACCTGCTGTTTCTACAAAGAGCTGGATGCGATACTTGGGGGTGACCTCATCTCCACTCCAAAGACCACCATGGACACTTCAGAGCCCAGTTCAACAAGGCAGGAGGAGCAGGAAAGCAGGAGTGAGGGTACTGAGTAGGAGGGGGACATCCCGTCATCCCTAGATGCATGCAGCCAGGAGCTGTTTTCAAGCCAGGAGGAAGGTAGCCAGTCACAGCGGACAGTGCTTGGGGAAGAACAAACAGCAGAGGAGGTGCCTGGTAAGTGGCTTTTATTTTGGGAAGGAAGTTGTTTGGTGCGGGCTCTTGGGGCGAGGAGAGTCAGGGCTGCATGCATGCCTCGATGCGGAATAGGGTGTTGATGTGCTCTCTCACATCACGGTAATTGGCCTCAGTGATCTCTTCAAAGGTCTGATGCAGAAGCTGGGCAATCTGCTTGAGCAGGTTCCTTGGCAGAGCTACTGTGCCATGACAGGTGGGGGGATCATTATTGCACACAAGCAAGCTGCATATGGGCCAGGGTGGAAGCCGCATTGTAGTAGAAGACCCTCCCTTGCTTCCCAGGTCACCCTCAGCAGTGAGATATCTTTCAGGACGAACTCATCCTGTGGAAAATGTGGGGACAGTGTTCAGTATAGGGGCCCCCTACAGCTGTTGGCTCTCCCCAAGGTACAGAATCCCAGAGGACAGTACAGCCTTGAAACAATCGGTCCCCCTTGCCCATGTGTTTACTCATCATTTTGGGGCTCCTGTGGGTTATGTGCACTCGCTATGGGATGGGCAATTTCTGATATTGTGTACACTGTGCTTGTCTTTAAGTACAGCTGAATCATTGCTCCCTCTGGTGTGAACAATGCTGCCTCTGTTAAGTGTTACGTTTTGGCTTTACAGATGCAACCTTGAGATCCCAGCTGTTCTTGTTATCAACAGCTGAAAGACTCCAAAGAATCCGGAAGCATCCGCAAAGAAGCAAAGAGGACATGCTGCATGGAATCATGCAGCAGTCCCTTAATGAAAATCAAAAAGTGCAGGAGTGGCGGGAGAGTGAAAGGAGGGTCCACCAGCAGAATGTGGATCACTGACACCAAAGCACGGAGCGGCTGCTAAGCATCATCGAGCGCCAAGCGGACTCGATACAGGCGCTCGTAGCAATGCAGGCGGAGCACATCCGCACTCGCCCCCCCTGCAGCCTTTGTCCCAAAACTCTTTCCTTTGTGCCCCCATGTCACCGCCAACGCACTTTCTCCAACATCTGGGTTCTTATTTCCACCAGCTGCCTCCAACACCTATAGCTTCATCACCCAGTCCTGCAAACTACGATCCTTACCCACTGCACTCAACCCCCATCACTATGTATTTTAGCCAGCCTGGCATGCAGCACTCATTGCATGGCACTCCAGACAGGAAGGCTGAGTATGATAACAGGACATATGCAACTCCCTGATTGTCCCATTCCCCACTCCACCCTTCCCTCGTCCCACACAGCACAGATGTGTCATGCCCTTTCTGTTTCCCAAGCAGTTGTGTTTCTTTTCAATAAACTAATTTTCTTTTCAATAAATGAAATTTTTGGCTTTGAAAACATTCTTTATTATTGCATTAAGTAAAAGATACCATAGCCCAGGAAAGCAATAGGCACTGCAAGTCAGTGCATCATACGTAGCAAACACAGATTCGTACTAACATTGGAACCACTGCACTTCCCTCCTGTGCAGGGCACCAAACATTACTGGTGTCTTTCAGCGTCAAATTGCTCCCTCAAGGCATCCCTAATCCTTGCAGCCCCATGCTGGGCCCCTCTAATAGCCCTGCTCTCTGGCTGTTCAAATTCAACTTCCAGGTGTTGAACCTCTGAGGTCCATGCCTGAGTGAAGCTTTCACCCTTCCCTTCACAAATGTTATGGAGGATATAACCGTGGGGATGTAGTCATCGGCCAGGTCCAGCTTCCCATACAGACAGCACCAGCGTCCCTTTAAATGGCCAAAAGCACACTCCACAGTCATTCTGCACCAGCTCAGCCTTTTGTTGAACCACTCCTTGCTGCTGTCAAGGCTCCCTGTGTAGGGTTTCATAAGCCACGGCATTAAAGGGTAAGCGGGGTCTCCAAGGATCACAATGGGCATTTTGACTTCCCCTACGGTGATCTTCTTGTCTGTGAAGATAGTCCCAGCTTGCAGCTTCCTGAACAGCTTGTGTTCCAAAAGATGCGAGCGTTATGCACCTTTCTGGACCAGCCTGCATTAATGTCAATGAAACGCCCATGGTGATCCACAAGCGCCTGAAGCACCATAGAGAAATACCCCTTCTGATTTATGTACTTGGAGGCTAGGTGGGCTGATGCCAGAATTGGAATATGTGTCCCATCTATCACCCCTCCGCAGTTAGGGAAACCCATTTGTGCAAAGCCAGCCACAATTTCACGCACGTTACCCAGAGTCACGGTTCTTCTGAGCAGGACGGCCCTGCAAACTTGCATCAACACAATTCCAACGGTCGACTTTCCCACTCCAAACTGGTTAGCAACCAATCGGTAGCTGTCTGGAGTTGCCAGCTTCCAGATTGCAATAGCCACCCGCTTCTCCACCGGCAGGGCAACTCTCAATCTTGTATCCTTGCACTGCAGGGTGGGGGTGAGCTCAGCACACAGTCCCATGAAAGTGGCTTTTCTCATCCAAAAGTTCTGCAGCCACTGCTCTTCATCCCAGACTTGCATGACGATGTGATTCCACCACTCAGTGCTTGTTTCCCGAGCCCGAGCTCAGCCGGTGGTGAGCATGTCCGTGAATGCCACAAGCAATCTTGTGTCGTATGCGTTATGCGAGATGACATCATCGTTGGACTCCTCACTGTCACTTTGTAGCTTAAGGAGTAACTCGACTGCAATTCATGACGTGCTGGTGAGACCCATCAGCATATTCCTCAGCAGTTCCGGTTCCATTCCCGCAGACCAAAAGGGAAGACAGAGCGCACAGTACAAAAAAAAGTTGAAAGATGGTGCCAAATGTGGATGGAAGCACAGGGATTGCTGGGATGTGAAGCGATGCACCACGGGGTGTTGGGACAGAACCCAGAATGCCCTGCACCCACCAGCCCCCTTCCCATAAGCCACAGCACCAGAATGGAAGAGGTGCTCTGTGGAATAGCTGCCCATAATGCACCGCTCCCAATGCTGCTGCAAGTGCTGCAAATGTGGACACAACAGTGCGCTTGCAGCTGACATAGTGAACACACTGCAGCGCTTTCCCTGCTGCAGTCTCCGAAGGCTGGTTTAACTCACAGCGCTCTACATCTGCAAGTGTAGCCATGCCCCCAGTAGGGCCTGATTCTGTGATTTAGGTTCTGAAAGTGACAGTTGGATGCCGAAGTCCTTTTCTGAATCTGAACCCCCACACTGCCCAGCACAATGGAGTCCTGGTCCATGATTGGGGCTCCTAGGTGCTAGGATAATAATAATAATAATTAATAATAATTAATAATTAATAATTAATAAAGTGTAAAATTCTATAAGGTAGGTCTCTCCCCCCACTTCCAGTACAGAGGGAGAGAGAGAGAGATGGCGGGAGAGTGGGTCATGGATTTCTTCTTTGATTACAGAATGAAATATACCTATTTTTCTAAAGCTTTGATATTTGTACTCATATGCCTTCCTATGTTATGATATATGAGTAGCCTTACAAGGGCTGTTATTGTGTTCTGTTGCAGATTTAAACATTCAGACATGCAATTCACTCAGAGAAAAATCACACCAGCTACCTGAATAATTATGGTGAAGCCCAATATGTGTTTTCCTGAAATTGAATTTTTGATCACTTTTTTGCCTCCAGGAACCATTGAAATCAGCAAACATTGTGTTTGACTGTATTATATATTGCTATAATGGTGATAAAACTAAGTGCTCAGCAAAAAAACCATACAATTATCATTACAGTTATGAGATGCTCATTTGACTTTTTAAAGCTAGAAATGTATAATTAATTTTAATTTTGGATGCTGCCTCACATTTGTTCTTTCGACATTATCAATGTAGAATTATAAGCGTTATATTTTTTTCCTTCAGCCATACAGTATCTTGAATAACAGAATTCTATTAGCATGAATATTAGGATTTTTCCAGATGGGTGCATTTGAAGAATAGTATCCACTGAATTTCAGAGCCATTTGGACTTCTTTCCAAATAAGCTGGGTGAAATTAATGAGGAGTGCTTCTTCTTGCCTGAATGGTTTCTTTAGGCAACAGATTGATTCTGAGGAGATGTTTAAAAAATTCTTTCGTATTCTTATTTAATCTCGTGTAACCTCTTCAAGGGGGTTTCTATATTAGACATCCAGGACAATATATAAGAGCTAAAAATGATGCACAAATAATTAAATTGAACAAAATAATATCATTGTGACATATTTTATATACTGGTATTGTAAGTAGTGTCCCACCATACTGTGAAAACAGCATAATACAGAGCCCAGATATATCTACTTCCTGAGGTTGAGATTTATTAGTAACTTAAACAAAAACAACGAAATATAAACTTCAACCTAGGCTTTCTCCCCAAGCTCTTACTAAAATTTCCCTACAGGACCTTCTCAATTCAAGCTCTTAATTCCTTATACCTCAGAGAAAAACACCAGCCCCCGTACATCATGAATGCAGCTAACCAGATTCACCAGTCAACATGAATTAGCAGTAATAACTCAACATTTTAATACAGGATTCTACCAGCTGATCTAAGAGTAACTTAGGAAGACTGAGTGATCTAATGGGGAGAGCAGTGGATTGGGATTCATGAGACGGGTTCTATACCTAGCTTTGCCACTCTTGTGCTGGATGAGCTTAGGGACAAGGAAGTTCACTTAGGTGCCACAGTTTCACACCTGTAAAATTGGGATAATGACACTTATCTCCTTTGTGAAGTGCTTAGAGATCTACTGATGAATAGCACTGTATAAGAGCAATAAATTATTTGTATTGTTTTATTAATAGCAGAAGAGACTTGCATCCTTATGCAGTATTCCAGAAACTGCTGTCTTGTTACAGGTACATAGGTAAAGAACAGAGTAATGTCAATTTGGAACATGGCAATTTTCCTAATGCACATTTGGGAACTTCAACCTGAAAGAGCCACAGGAACCTGATTAACTGCTACATACTTCCTCTATTGAATATTCAACCTAATTATTGCTTTTACACTTAGAGCTCACATTGGAGAAATAGGAATGTGTGAATGATCCATCGGAGCTGTGGTCTCTAAAGTCAGTATGACTCAGTCAGAACATCTCCAGAACCCTAAGAGAGTGGATGCCAGAGTGGGAGCCCTGACCTAGGGCAAATGTACATCTGTCCCCTACTCTGGCCCTGCACTCTTCTCCTTGTTGATGTAGAAGGGGGATGAAGTCATAGCAATATCTCATGCTTCCCCCTTTGGGATGTTGAGCAAGGAAGATCTAGGTCTAACATATTCATATGATAGATGTTTCCCTTTCTTCCATTGCTTGTTTTTTACCTTTAAAAAAACCCTGACCGTCCACAAAAAATTAAAGGTAGCAGAGTGAAATATTATTGAACATCAGTCTTCAACCTACATAAGGCAGGACATTCGTATTTAAAGTTAAAAATCTGGGCTATCCCTTAGTGTTTAACTTGTGCCACTGGTAATAAAGGTGAGAAAGAAGGCATGCAGATATTCAGAATGGAGTGATAAGCTCCATTTTTATTGTTACTTTTTTGTTCAAACACTAGTAGTAAAGGACTACTAAATTTAGTCATGCAGTACTCATCTAAGTAGCCCCATTCATCTCCATGGTCCATGACTGAGTAGCCTTCAGAAGGATTGTTCCCATGAGTAAGGCAAGAAGAAATAGACCTCATGTCTTTAACAGTTCTTTCTTTTCTTGGGGAAGAAGGGGTGGGAAGAATTAGCATCAGAACTGATCTTATTGTCTTGTCATTATACTTTCTGTCTTCATGTCTGTTTTCATAAAAACAAGGGAACCGCCAAACTGAAAATAATTTTCCTTGTATTTAGCATCATCTTCATTTCTATGACTTTAAGATGTTAGACTGGAATGTGAAGATATTGGTGTCAGAATATACTCACCTGATATATAAAGTAGTTAAAACAAATTGGGATTGATGGATTTTCCAAGCAATTTTAGATAGGAAAGGCTCTGTGATACATAATCCATATTTTAGTTTGCTTACTGCTGGAATACATTTTTAAATCACTTGCTTCCTGGGTGTCTGTGCTAGTTCTTAGGGTCAGCTATATGGCAAAGGAAAAAAGAATGTTCAACCCTATCGGTGCAATATCATTTCCATTGGTGCTTAATACTCAAAGCTTCATATGAAGCTAAATTTGCAATCTAGTTAATAAACACATCTCTGTGTTTCCAAGGTCTCTTAAAGGTTTCTATCTCTGCTATATGAACACATCTAGTGTGATGCCAGAACTGCACAGGAAATTAGAGTTACCATCTTCACCAAATAATTTTTACTCCAGTTTCAACACAGAAAATTTCAGGTGAATGGAGAAGGCAAGCCAGTCCTTATTACTTCCCATACTTATCCATTTTACAATATAAGACCTCTTCCCTCCCTTCACAGCTTTCCCTAATATTGGGCTTCTATATCTCCTATATGTAATCCAAATGCTAATAGCTAAACTAGAGAGCATTGTTATCATTGTTTATGCTACAGTGTTGGTCACCAATATGAGAACCTAGCTAGATTAATAACTTTAACCTGATGTAGTTGCATATGTACATAACCAAGAAAGCTAGCAATAAACTGCAAGCATCCTGTCTATCAAATGGATCAGAATACAATAACATGACTGCTCAAAAAGATGCAACCTTTAGAAGCATTTATAATTGAACAAGATAATTTTGTGACAATCCCTGTTGTATAGCTTCCTTGTACACTCCTTTGCTTGGCTTACTCCTCCGTTTTTTGTCTCAAATTTCCCTGTGCCACCTTCTTCCGTGGCTAACTCCATTGTATGTCAAGTCATTATGTTCTGGAGGAGAGGCCTGATTCTTCATTGCCCTCCACCTTGTTCATTTATGTCCGAGCGAAGTGGATGCAAAACACCACTAAATCAGAATGGAAATCTTCACCCATTTTGGGCTCATTTTGAACAGATGTAATTGGCTTCACAAGGTGAAGGGCAATGAAGAATGTGGCCTTATATGCCCACTATATTATGTGCTTTAATCTGTTTTTCCTCAGGTAATTTATATGTATATACAAAGTACACAGAAATAGTGAACTACAAAAAGAAGGACTTTATTACTTCAGTATGACTGATTACAAAATTTCAGGGAATATTTTGTTTGTTTCCATGTTTAGAGGCAGGAGTGAAGGGAACAAACAAACTGTGATGGGATCCCCCAGGTGCAGCTTGGGACTGTGGGACCACTGAAGCCCCCGAACTTTCCAGCTTGGGCTGTCTCTCACAATGCTTTGCTAGTGACAAGCAGCAAACCCCTCTAGACGCTGTGATCACTCAGCACAACAGCATGTGGAGCCCCATACCCTGCTAGATTGCATGAATGCTCCCAGAGCCACTCATGAATCACACAAAGAAAGGCACCAGCCAAACCCCCCAGCTCCCAACCTTGTACCTCAGGAATATACGGTCTTCCACTGCTCAAGACGAACAGTGCAAATTTATTAGTTGGTTCACCACTTCATCAATGGAAAGTGAATATACACTAGCCTTTGCAAACCTGAGCAGATTTACCACACACTTCAGGCAAACTCACTGCTGCCAAGTAGTAGAGTCAATGTTCCCGCAAAAGAAAAAAAACCCACAAACAGTTGGAAAGAAGAGCTCTTATCGCATTATGCATTCTCCCCAGAAAATAAGGCATCTGGTTATCAAGAGCATTGTGCTGCTCTGCTTTAGAGGAGTTGCTGCCAGAACTAACAAAGCTTACTTTTAAATGCTGACATTTTGATGCTAAAAATATTTAGGATGTTGTCTCCTGACTCACAGTTCTTTCCTAATAAACATGGTTTTGCTTTTCTTCCTCTCAGTGGAGTGGTAGGTGTACAGAGGTAATGAGGGAAAGTAATCAGCTAAGTAGCAAAGCAATCTTTTTGAATAACATAGTTCTACAAAATAAAGCTAAAGTAAAATCAAATATCATGTCAATTATTGGTGTGGGTTGTACTGTGATACAATAATATTAAATCCTATTAACTAAGATGTACTGTAGTTTAACTGAGGAATTGCAATGGCCTTTTCCACTACCAGCTAACTTCTCTTAGGGCAGATTAATGTTAGAGAGTGTATGCTCTAAGAATGACAGTTTAATCAAACACAGCTACATATAAAACATGGTTCTAATCACAGCTTTAGGGCAATAACACCACGAACTAATGCTTTTACTAAGATTTAAGCCGGGTTAATTCTAATTGATTTCACATTACCAATGCCCTGATTCACTTTCCGAGATAGTTATTCCTGATTGTAGAAAGAACGTTTTTCTTTTTAGTGCATTGAGGTTAAGAATAGGGTGGTTTTTGTTAAGGATACTGGTTCATGTAGCAAATCTGGAGCAAAAGAAACTGTAATGACTAAATTAGCACTCTGTCATGCAATATTGTAGAAGTCTAAAATGATCAACCACATTATACAGACTGGGCTCCCATTACATCCTAAGGAGCCCTCACTGTGTAGTTGAGTAAGAATCTGGACCAATAAGTACACATTTGTTTATATATAAGAATTTATGCTTACTTCATTTGAAATCATTAATCTTAAAGGTGTACACTGACCCTAAACATCAAGGTATATGCAAGCTCCTGATGCCTCTCACTACCATCTCCACCAGCAACTCTACTCACTGGAAAAGAGCCTTTGCAGAAAGCCACCACCCACACAGTGTATCTCTATGGGGGGAAAGAAATCTGGGAACAATGGTGCACAAGATCTTCTCCACTTCTTGGTTAATCTTTAAAGAGGTGGAAATTTTCAAAGGTGCTGAGCACCTGCAACACCTATTCACTTTTGTGGTAATTGTGGGTGTTCAGCAATTTTCACATCAGGACACATTTGTTTAAGGTGTGCAAATATGGATTCAAGAGTGTAATGTTATGTACCTGAGTTTGAAAATATTGGCCATTATGGGGTAGTAAGAGTAGGCAAGTGGAGAAGGCATTGGGCAGGGACTCAGGAGACCTGATTTTGCTTCCTGGTTCAGCCACAAATCTCTGTGTATCCTTGGGCAAGAGATTGAATCTACTCTGTGCCTCTCTTCCCCATCTTTAAAATGGTACAATATCTCTGTATCTCACAAGGGTGTTGTGAAGATAAAGTCCACTCAATTTGAGATGGGCTCAGGTGCTACAGTGCTGAGGCCCATAAAAGTACTTAGCAGATAGATGTTCCAGGAGGGGAAAATGTCTCATTTCTGCTTAAAACCGATATTCCAAGTGAGAGTAACCTCAATTGTCCACACAGTAAGGTGCTGTCACTATAACAGGCTCAATAGACCAGTTCAATTTTTAATAGCCTTCCAAAAATGACATTGAAAAATAAAACCCTCTACCTATGCTGTAGGGGAA
This sequence comes from Chrysemys picta bellii, assembly GCF_011386835.1. Taxonomy (NCBI): domain Eukaryota; kingdom Metazoa; phylum Chordata; order Testudines; family Emydidae; genus Chrysemys; species Chrysemys picta. Next base: position 260,657,052 of record NC_088792.1, read on the forward strand.
ACACAAGCTTCCTAAACTATATGCCACCTGAACGGAACCTCTGAATCAAGAAAAAGAGAGAAAAGAGTTAAGCAAAACATTAAAAAAACTTTTAAAAACTCTTTACCTCCTCCTGTACTTTGATTTGTACTGTTTCATATTTAATAATACTGTGAGTAACATGACCTAATGCAACATGGCATACTTTCTTTGTCTTTTGAAAATGGAACAAGGCAATATGGCAAAGTGTGAAATACCCTGGTGTGCGTCCTTGATTAAGCACTACTCAAATTGACTTTATACTAGTTACAGTATCTCCCACTCCTTGCACTGCATTTACAAACTTGTGCTTTTTAACTGGGTCTTTTCTTTTCATGATATGTTGTAAATCAGCCTGCTATATTAATCAGAATTCATCACTACTGCTTTATCTGAGAGTGACCTAAGGTCATCCCTTCAGATACACAACTGTACTTCCTTTACAATAGTCTTCTTAATCACGTTTCCCATAGATTTCATAGGTTTTAAGGCCAGAAGGGACCATTATGATCGTCTGATTCCCTTGCATAACACAGGCCATAGAACTACAACCAGTAATTCCTGTATCTAGCCCATAGCATCTGTTTGAGCTATATCTTTTAGTAAGACATCCTATCTCTATTTAAAAAACTTCAAGTGATGGAGAATCAATGACATCCCTAGTTAAGTTGATCTAGTGGTTAATTACCCTCACTATAAACAGATAGATAGGATAATTAACTCTTCTTTCTCTCTCTCTCTTGAGTATGTGTAATATGTATAACCTTATTTATAGCTGGGTGTTTTTTTTCTAGCTTCAGCTTCTAGACATAGGATCTTGTTATGTTTTTGTCTGCTGTGTTGAAGAGACCTCTACTATCAGAAATCTTCTCCCCAGATAGGTACTCATTGACCATGATCAAGTCACTTCTTAATCTTCTCTTGGATAAACTAAATCTGATCGGCTTCTTTTTAGATTCCTGTTGTAAAGTAAATTTTCCACACAACAGATTATTCTTATAGCTCTTTTCTGAAACCTTTTCAATTTTTCAGCACCCTTTCTGAAGTGTCAAACCAGTATTCCAATAATGATCCCAATAATGCCTTGCACAGTGAGAATAACCTATCCCTTCCTCTGCTTATACATCCATGAATGACATTTGCTTTCTTAGCCAGGGGTCACACTGGGAACTCATGTTCAGTTGGTTATGCATCATATCCCCAAATCCTTTAATGAGTCACTGTTTCCCAGCATACAGACGAGTACCCCTTAAGGGTTTAGTTTTCTGTAAGAAGGGTTCAGTTATGCTGATGTCTTGTGAGATGCTGGGTCAGTTCAGGGAATTTCAAGTGCTTGCACATCTGGGAAAGGGACTCCAGAACTCCATTTGGAGGGTCACGATTATACAAAGGTATTGATTATCTTTATCTGATAGGCCTTTTTTTTTTAACTGGACCTGGAGGAATTAGTGATTTAAGAGTGAAGGAAGATTTTCTGCTTAAGAAAATGTTTCTCCTTGAAACTGAAACCAGTCCAAGTAAAACTCATCCCTTATGATGTATTGGCACCACCAACATCAGTTTCAGCTTGCTCCAGAGATAGTCAGTCATTATGTCCCTGATCCTGCATTGACTTGCTCAACTACTTAACTTTATATACTGAGAATAATCCCACTGATTTTGTTTGGGCTTCTTAAAGTGTGTAAAGTTAAGCACATGTGTTCTGCTTTGCAATATTGGGACTTACGTTTGATGTTTGATGGAGGGAAAGTAAGCTACATAAATATATCAAACTATTGAAGATTCTGCCATTAGGTGCTCCTCTGAGTCTCCCATCAATTTTAATGGAAGTACCATATATACCTTCAAGAGCAGGATTTAGCTCTAAAGGTTTTAAAAGCACTTCATATGTATGCAAGAGGGCCAAGGTGTCTTAATTGAAAGTTGAAGTTTCTATTTCCACAGGTTCAGAATTATTTTACAGGGATAAAGTGGGAAAGAGAAGAAAGAGTAGGAAAAGGGGGAACAAATGGGGGGACAAAGCAAACATTGTATTAGTATATTTATTTATTTATTAGTATAATTATTGGATATGTGAGAAATTTTTGACAAATGCTGAAAATGCTTCAAGTTTTCACCCTTTTGGGTTTGTGACGCATATGCTAAAATACTCTGTTTCCTGTGATTTCGCATCAGCAAAAATGACTGATTTGATGTAAATATCATCAAAAAGTCAGCACAATTAGTGCTGGTGCATTTTCAAATTATGAGATAAGTTATGGTTATTTTTGTCCCATGATTCAAGTCATGTGTTATTTCTTCAGGTTTCCTGGTTGACTGAGCATAGCTTGTACACAACCAGGTCTGCAGAAGACATTTGGGTGTGTTTGTTCACATCACGTATTAGGAATGAGATGTTTCAGTTACCATAGTGTACCTTCACCAAACACATCAGATGGCAGTCATAGCCCATCCATTCTCCTCACCTACAATAACATAACATAGGCGGCATTGGGATTATCTGGTGAAGATAAAAGGAATTTGTGTGGATGGAGGGATTTGTGGCCTGGTGAAGTCATCCAGGTTTGGGTGTTTGGGGGTATATCTAGGTACCAAACTCTTGTTACCGATCCAATCCAAACTACTGTATGAACACTTTAAGGTTACCACATGGCTAGATTTATATGAACTTTCCCAAAATTGAGACTATTTTACTATGAGCGGACAGTATTCAGTATTATTTTTGCAATATTCAGCATGCATAGTAGTGACACCAGCAGAACTCGTAGGTGGGAGTATATTCAACACCTTTAAATTAGAGCGGAAGATGCTGTAAGAAAAGGAGAACAAGGAGAAATATGTTAGAAAAACCTTATAAGAGATGGCAGAAGCAACTCCAAAGTCCCCAACCTTTGATGTGTGAAGCTTCTTGATGCTGCACCTTCAGTGTAGTCTGCTAGAGATCTTGGAGTCACTGTGAATAGTTCTCTGAAATCATCCACTCAATGTGCAGCGGCAGTCAAAAAAGCAAACAGAACGTTGGGAATCATCAAGAAAGGGATAGATAATAAGACAGAAAATATCATATTGCATCTATATAAATCCAGGGTTTGCCTGGATACTTAGTGACAGGTTTCAGAGTAGCAGCCGTGTTAGTCTGTATCCGCAAAAAGAACAGGAGTACTTGTGGCACCTTAGAGACTAACAAATTTATTAGAACATAAGCTTTCGTGGACTGTAGTGGGCTGTAGTCCAAGAAAGCTTATGCTCTAATAAATTTGTTAGTCTCTAAGGTGCCACAAGTACTCCTGTTCTTTATATTGAATACTGTGTGCAGATGTGGTCACCCCATCTCAAAAAAGATATATTGGAACTAGAAAAGATTCAGAAAAGGGCAACAAAAATGATTAGGGGTATAGAACGGCTTCTGTATGAGGAGAGATTAATAAAACTGGGACTTTTCAGCTTGGAAAAGAGGTGACTACGGGGGGATATGATAGAGGTCTATAAAATCATGAGTGGCATAGAGAAAGTAAATAAGGAAGTGTTATTTACTCCTTTTCATAATACAAGAACAAGGGGCCACCAAATTAAATTAATTGGTAGCAGATTTAAAATGAACACAAGAAAATATTTTTTCACCCAATGCACTGTCAACCTCTGGAACTCCTTGCCAGAAGGTGTTGTAAAGGCCAATACTATAACAGGGTTCAAAAGGGAGCTAGATAGATTCATGGAAGATAGGTCCATCAATGGCTATTAGCCAGGATGGGCAGGAATGGTGTCCCTAGCCTCTGTTTGCCAGAAGCTGGGATTGGGTGACAGGGCATGGATCACTTGATGATAATCTGTTCTGTTCATTCCCTTTGGGGCACCTGCCATTGGCCACTGTCAAAGGACAGGATACTGGGCTTGATGGACCTTTGGTCTTACCCAGTATGGCCGTTCTTATGTTCTTATTTGCAGAATAAAACGGTGAGCTCTAGCATGGCTGGGACTCATGTTCACAGAGAGGTATTCAGGCCCATGTACCTATGAACTAAAATGTTTGACTGTGGAGACATTGATATGAAGCCATTTTTTATATTCTAAATCTACTCTAAAAAGTATCAGTAATGGAGAAGGATAATTTCTGATCCTGAGTCAGTCAGCCGAGCAACAGGGGAAGGAAAGGGGAAAGAGTGAGGGCAGTTTTGGGTGAAACTTCAGGGATGAATCCTCAGCTACAGCAAGCTCATGCTGACCACAACTAAGGAGAAGGGTCTGAGGCTGAGGACTGCTCTGAGATAGCTTGGCTGCAGCACTATGGACCAAACTCTCATCCTTCCCTCCCCACTCCTGACACATTCCCTGTGTGAAATGGAAGGGAGCAGATGGCTATGCTGGGCTTATGATATCTGAAGATTTCCCCAAAGTAGGAGAACCTTTAGGGAAATCTTCAGGCTGCTTCACCTCAGCAGTGCAAAGCAGTAAAAATGGTGGCTGGGGATTTGTTTCTCCAAGTCGATCATGAAACAAAATTTATCCTTTTCGGTACAAGTGACTACATCATTTTCTCTCTGTGTCCCTCACTCTGTCCCTTTTCCTTCTTCCTGCCAATTCCTCCAAGCTGCCAAGAATTAATATTTCTTGTGTATAATATGCATACCTGTCTGTCATATGTGTATAATATGTGTGTGCTCGTATAGGGGTGGGTGGGCATACACGTATGTGTGTGTATACACACTACTCATGATCCACATTCAATGCTTGCCACATGGTATTTCTCTCCTCAGAGTGCACTTCTTATGTCTGTCCATTCAAATGACATAAAAAAGTCTATATCACAACTGGGAAAAATGGCTTTATGGATACATTGAAGGTTACAGTACCTGTATCTGTCTAATTTCTGCCAAAATCATCTGTCATCCAGTTCCACAAATTGGCAGAGCTTCTGACTGTGACTCAAATTCGCAAGAAAAAGTTGTATGTGGAAAAGAATATTGTGAAGGGAAGGTGCAGGGGAAAGAGAAGGAATGCTAATGGTAATGCTAGCTAGGGTAGTCACATTAATGTTAGCACTAGTGTTTGCATAAGTAACCTAATGATCTGTGTACTGATTGCAACACAGTGGATAGCATCCAACCTTCTCTAATTCATTTCCAAATATGGTATCAAAATATGCGTGACTGAAAATGCTCATGATACACTTAATTCCCAGTAGACCCCGTCCAGAAGGAGTCTTCCACCTAACACATGTTTTTGAGTCATGAATTGACTGTATTGGGTGACCACAGTATGTGAAAAAAATAAAACAAAAAACATACAACAGTGGTACTAGTTAAACTCTCATGAATGATTATGCCTCACACAAAAATAAATCCGACACAATATGTGATGAGATCTCAGGCAGTTACTTTGGAATAATTTTGTGATGGCCAAAAGTATAACTGGGTTCAAAAAGAATTAGATATATTTATGGAGGATAGGTCCATTAGCCAAAATTGTCAGGGAAACAAGCATATGCTCTGTGTGTCCCTAAATCTCTGACTGCAAGAATCTGGGACAGGATGACAGGGGATGGATCACTCGATAATTGCCCTGTTCTTTTCGTTCCCTCTGAAGCATCTGGCACTGGTCACTGTCAGAAGATAGGATGCTGGGCTAGATGGACCATGTGATCTGACCAAGAGTGGCAATTCTTATGTTCTTATGTTGTTAGCTAAGATGTCTGGCAAAAGTGTAGATTTATAGTACAGCAGGCTATCTGAAACCCTAATGCTAAATTGATGATACACCCCTATAATAAGACCTATAATTCCAGATGATATATTCCTTCAAATTATTTTGATATCTTGAGCATTCCCAACTAATTATAGCTACCTTCTCTCTTGTCCTTTCTTTGTATTTGCTCCCGAGAGATTAACTTGCAGCTAGGATTTTGGAGCTAGGAGTTTTCTAGATTTTCATTATGTAGCAATCTGTTTGGGACTCTAACAATATCCAAATGCAACAGGGGCAAGGGGCTTGCTGATATCTGATAGTAAGTTTCATCTGGCCTGACCAATTCAGTGTACCCCAACTCACTGATGTCATAACCTGTATCTAAAAGGTGTCACGTAAGACATCAGTGGAAGGCTAATAACATACTGATCATTAAGATTATTACGCGGTGTATGTAAAAACATACTAGAAATTATGTTATCAAAGCATAGCTATCAGGCAAGGCTAAAGTTACTCTACCCTAGAGGAATGTAGTTCTGGCACTTGGAAAGTACATTGAAACAATGGGAATGCAATGTACATTGAAGGTAAACAGGACCATCAAGCTAACAATGGAAGGAGGACTAAAGCATCACAGCAGGGGGAGGAGATTTCAGTAAACAGAATAATTTGCATTTTAGCAAACACCAATGGGGTAAGAAATGACTTCATGTTGCCTTCCTCATACCTTGAATGAACTTTACTTTGTGGGGCAACTGTCAGAAGAATCCATTTTGAAGGTTGACTAAAAGAAATGGGTGAAGAACCCCAAAGTATCTTTCTCTAAGAAGACAAAGGAACCAAGCACTTTGGACTTTGTGAGAGATCCTGACCAAAGCCACTTTACTGGAAGATAGTATGATAAAAAAAATCTCACCTTGAACCAAGACCGTAGTCTTGTTAAGTCTTATGCAGTAGAAAGCATTTTTCATGTTTTTGCGTTTGTAGCTATTCTTAATTCTATCCTTTATACCTGAACTCTCTTAAAATCTCCTTTTGTTAAGAAACTTGTTAATAAACAAAAACTACAGGGATATCTCACTACTAAGTGTATCAAGAAAAGCTTTCCAAAAGTCATCTTATAGAATCATAGAACTGCAAGGGACCTCGAGAGGTCATCTAGTCCAGTCCCCTGCACTCAAGGCAGGACTACGTATTATCTAGACCATCCCTGAGAGGTGTTTGTCCAACCTGCTCTTAAAAATCCCCAATGATGGATATTCCACAACCTCCTCAGGCAATTTATTCCAGTGCTTAACCACTCTGACAGTTAGGAAGTTTTTCCTACTGTCCAACCTAAACCACCCTTGCTGCAATTTAAGCCCATTGCTTCTTGTCCTATCCTCAGAGGTTAAGAACAATTTTTCTCCCTCCTCCTTGTAACAACCTTTTATGTACTTGAAAACTATTATCATGTCCCCTCTCAGTCTTCTCTTCTCCAGACTAAACAAACCCAATTTTTTTCAAAATTCCCTCATAGGTCAAGTTTTCTAGACCTTTAATCATTTTTGTTGCTCTTCTCTGGACTTTCTCCAATTTGTCCACATCTTTCCCGAAATGTGGTGCCCAGAACTGGACACAATACTCCAGTTGAGGCCTAATCAATGCAGAGTAGAGCGGAAGAATTACTTCTCGTGTCTTGCTTACAATACTCCTGCTAATACATTCCAGATTGATGTTTGCTTTTTTTGAATAGTGTTACACTGTTGATTCATATTTAGCTTGTGATCCACTATGACCCTTTCCATAGTACTCCTTCCTAGGCAGTAATTTCCCATTTTGTATGTGTGCAACTGATTGTTCCTTCCTAAGTGGAGTACTTTGCATTTGTCCTCATTGAATTTTATCCTATTTACTTCAGACCATTTCTTCAGTTTGTCCAGATCATTTTGAATTTTAATCCTCTTCCAAAGCACCTGCAACCCCTCCCAGCTTAGTATAGTCTGCAAACTTTATAAGTGTACTCTGTATACCATTATCTAAATCATTGATGGAGATATTGAACAGAACCGGACCCAGAACCGATCCGTGCGGGACCCCACTCATTATGCCCTTCCAGCATGACTGTGAACCACTGATAACTACTCTCTGGGAATGAGTTTCCAATCAGTTATGCACCCACCTTATAGTAGCTCAATCTAGGTTGCCTTTCCCTAGTTTGTTTATGAGAAGGTCATGTGAGACAGTATCAAAAGCCTTACTAAAGTCAAGATATACCACATCTACCACTTCCCTCCTATTCATAAAGCTTGTCAAAGAAAGCTATCAGGTTGGTTTTACACGATTTGTTCTTGACAAATCCATGCTGACTTTTATTTATCACCCTATTATCTTCTAGGTGTTTGCAAATTGATTGCTTAATTATTTGTTCCATGATCTTTCCGGGCACAGAAGTTAAGCTGACTGGTTTGTAATTCCCCAGGTTTTCCTTATTTCCCTTTTTATAGATGGGCACTATCTCTACCCTTTTCCAGTCTTCTGGAATGTCTCTCTCTTCCATGACTTTTCAAAGATAATTGCTAATGGCTCAGATATCTCCTCAGTCAGATCCTTGAGTATTTTAGGATGTATTCCATCAGGCCCTGGTGATTTGAAGATATCTAACTTGTGTAAGTAATTTTTGACTTGTTCTTTCCCTATTTTAGACTCTGATCCTACCTCATTTTCACTGGCATTCACTATTTTAGATGTTCAACTGCAGAAAACTGAAACAAAGAAGTCATTAAGCACCTCTGCCATTTCCACATTTTCTGTTATTGTCTTTCCCCCCTCATTGAGTAACGGGCCTACTCTCTCCTTGGTCTTCTTCTTGCTTCTAATGTATTTGTAGAATGTGTTCTTGTTTCCTTTTATGTCCCTAGCTAGTTTGATCTCGTTTTGTGCCTTGGCTTTTCTAATTTTGTCCCTAAATACTTGTGTTATTTGTTTATATTCATCCTTTGTAATTTGACCGAGTTTCCACTTTTTGTAGGACTCTTTTCTGAGTTTTAGATTATTGAAGATCTCCTGGTTAAGCCAGGGTGCTCTCTTGCTGTACTTCCTATCTTTCCTACGAAGTGGAATAGTTTCCTCTTGTGCCCTTAATAATGTCTCTTTGAAAAATTGCCAACTGTCTTAAATTGTTTTTTCCCTTAGACTTGCTTCCCATGGGATTTTACCTACCAACTCTCTGAGTTTGCTAAAGTCTGCCTTCTTGAAATCCATTGTATTTATTGTATTTTTCTCCCTCCTATCATTCCTTAGAATCATGAACTCTACTATTTCATGATAACTTTCACCCAAGTTGCCTTCCACTTTCAAATTCTCAACCAGTTCTTCCCTATTTGTCAAAATCAAATCTAGAACAGCCTCCCCCCCACCAGTAGCTTTCTTCACCTTCTGAAATAAAAAAAAAAATGTCTGTTATACATTCCAAGAATTTGTTGGATAATCTGTGCCCTGCTGTGTTATTTTCCCAACAGATGTCTGGGTAGTTGAAGTCCCCCCTCACCACACAGTCCTGTGCTTTGGATGATTTTATTAGTTGTTTAAAAAATAAAACTCACCCACTTCTTCTTCCTGGTTTGGTGGTCTGTAGTAGACCCCTACCATGACATCACCCATGTTTTTTTACCGCTTTATCATTACCCAGAGACTTTCAACAAATCTCTCTCTTATTTCTATCTCAACTTCAGTCCAAGTGTATACATTTTTAATATATAAGGCAACACTTCCTCCCTTTTTTCCCTGCCTGTCCTTCCTGAGCAAGCTGTACCCTTCTATGTCAATATTCCAGTCATGCATATTATCCCACCAAGTCTCCGTGATGCCAACTATGTCATAGTTGTGTTTGTTTACTAGCATTTTGAGTTCTTCCTGCTTATTCCCCATACTTAGTATACAGACATCTAAGATACTAATTTGATTTCCCCCGCCAGTGCTGTCTTGCCTCTCCCTTATTTCTGCTATAACAGCCCATGCTCTCCCCCCTCCACCCCCCGATTCTGACTCTTCTCCCAGGTCTCCATGTTTTGTCTTACCTGTGGGCTTTGGTCACCTGCCCCCATTGAACCTAGTTTAAAGCCCTCCTCATTAGGTTAGCCAGTCTGTAGCCAAATATGCTCTTCCCCTTCCTCAATAGGTGGACTCCATCTATGTTTAGCAGTCCTTCTTCCTGGGACAGCATCCCGTGGTCATGGAAGCCAAAGACGTCCTGGTGACACCATCCTCGCAGCCAGGATGCATCTATCTCTGCCAAGGCCACTACCTTTGAGTGGAAGGACTGAAGAGAACATCACCTGTGCTCCCAACTCCCTCACCCTTACTTCCAGAGCCCTGTAGTCACTTCTGATCTGCTGAGGGTCATACCTTGCAGTATCATTAGTATCATTAGTGCCCACATGGATGAGTAGCATGGGGTAGTAGTCAGAGGGCTGGATGATCCTCACATCTTAGTGCAACTGTAACATTGTAACACCGGTCATTGGCAGGCGGGATCGAACCTGGGGCTTCTGGAGCTTAGTGCATGAGCCACTACTGCAGGGACTGGCAACCTTTGGCATGAGGCCTGCCAGGCTAAGCACCCTGGTGGGCTGGTTTGTTTACCTGCCGCATCTGCAGGTTCGGCCAATCACGGCTCCCACTGGTGGGAAGCAGCGACCAACACATCCCTCAGCCTGCACTGCTTCCTGCAGCCCCCGTTGGCCTAGAGCAGCAAACCATGGCCAGTGGGAGCCGTGATCAGCCGAACCTGCAGACACGGCAGGTAAACAAACCGTCCCAGCCTGCCAGGGTGCTTATCCTGGTTGGCCGCGTGCCAAAGGTTGCTGATACCTGCTCTACTGCATGAGCTAAAAGCCATATAATTCTTAGCTAAGGCTGTAGAGCAGACTCATTAATCTCTCTCTCTCTCTCTCTAAGTCATCTCAGTGCCACTAGATGGGACAGAACAGCACACTCAGGATGTGTGTGGGTTACACGACTACAACAGCTGGCGAATCGGGTCTACCCTGATCCAGTGTGGATTCAGGGGTGAAAGATCAACTGTAGACATGATATTTTCTCTGCATCAACTCCAAGAAAAGTGCAGAGAGCAAAACTGACCATTGTACATCGCCTTTGTGGACCTAACCAAAGTATTTGACACAGTCACCAGAGCAGGTCTATTTTCAATACTAGAAAATATAGGATGCCTACCAACCCTGTTAAGCCTTATACTTTCATTCTACAACAACATGAGAGCAATTGTCTAGTTTGACAGGTCCACTTTGGACATCTTTGAAATGAAAAGTGGAGAGAAGGAAGGATGTGTTTTTTCCCCTAGACTTTTTGGAATCTTCTTCTTGGTACTCCTGAACTGCATGGTTAAGATGGAGTGTATCTCCGCACAAGATCAGATGGGAAACTCCTCAATCTGTCATGACTTAAGTCAAAGATTAAAGTAAAAAATGTGCTAATAAGGGAACTTCTATTCACTGATGATGCTGCCCTTAATTCTCACAATGAAGATCTACAACAAGAACTCATGGACCGCCTTTCAAGTGCTCTCACATTAAGAAAATGGTTGTATTAGGACAGGAGGTTTCACAAGATCCTTCAATTACCTTAAATGCAAACCAGCTAGAAATAGTCCAAAAGTTCAGCTACTTAAGTTCTACAGTGACCTCCAACCTCTCTCTGGATGAAGAACTAAATGTTCACATTGGAAAGGCTGCCACCACCTTTAGCAGACTAACTGAAAGAGCATGGAACAACTCAAAACTTACCATCAAGACCAAAATGCTAGTGTAACAAATTTGCATCCTCAGCACTCTCATGTATGGTGGGGAAACCTGGACAACTTGTGCTCATCAGCAGAAAAGGTTAAACAGTTTCCATCTACATTGTTTATGTCACATATTCAACATCAAATGGCAAGATAAAGTCACTAATGCAGAGGCTCTTCAAATGGCAAATTTACCAAGTGTGACAGCCCTGCTCAAGCAAAGATGACTGCACTGGGCTGGGCCATCTGAATAAGTTGGAAGACGGACGCATACCCAAGGGCATGCTATACGGGAGCTATCAGAGGGAACAAGAACAACGGGACATCCCAAGCTTGCTATAAAGACACATGCAAGCAAGATATGAAAGAATTTGGAATTGGTCCTGACTGATGGGAAATCTTGGCAAGTGATCGTAACAAGTGGTGTCACTGTCTCCATCAGGCAACAAAGCCCATGACAGGAGCTGGCTCCTACAGCTTGAAGAGAAAAGAGCCCATAGGAAGCAAGTAGCCCCCAACCAAAAATACATACATTTGCAATAACTGCCAAAGATCATAAAAAATTCAGATTGGACTATTCAGTCACATGAGACGCTGCAAACCATCTACATCATAGGCTGCAATTCCCACCATCTCTAGCAGATGAAAGGATGCCAACAACGTTTACATTAAACCAGTCTAGTACTGTGTTTGATTTAAAATGAATGTTAACTCCAGTTACTGTGGCAGGAACGAACAAACATTAATATCTCTCTGAATGGTCTAGGAGAGGGCTGGACATTGCAGACCAGATGGTTTGGAGAAAATTCGAGGCCAGGGGTATTGGAGTAATCTTCTAGGTGTAACTAGAATGTGGCTGGGTTGTAACAAGCGGGCTGCTGGAATCAGAGCTGTTTAACACACCTACACACAGTGCAGGCTTGTATGCTGGCTGGGAGCACCCAGGCAAGGGCTATGCAGCATCAAAGCAATTTAAGGCATCCAGAGTAACCAGGTAGGCAGTGACACAACCCCTCACCGGTCTGGACTGCACCCCAGGACATGACAATGTTCCATTTAATTTCTCATCATTCTCATCTTTTCCATCCAAATGGCCATCTCTCTTAAATAAAAGAACAACAAGTAATACTCTTCCCCCATCTGCCCTGGTAGATCCCTAAAATATGATAGTAATTTGACAGTCTAATGATAAATGAAGTAAGACAGCAGGGCACAGTTTCTTTTTAATTGCTATAATAGGATATGGCTTTTTGGTTTCTTGTCAGTAACATGTGTCAGTGCTCAAAATCTAAATGAAATGCTGACTTCTGATAGCATGAGAAACTTCTAGCTGGGGAGTAATGGAATGAAAATGTGTGGGAGAGCCTTAACTAGCTCAATTATTTGAGGAGGCTGTCAGCTTTCTTAATTCCACAACACATCAGGCATGAATCCACTTTAACAACTGGAGGATGAAGCAGTGGTAGCTAATTTTAAGACTCCATACAATCAGGTTGAAATAAGTCCTCTTATTTCTGACCTCTGGAATGTATACTTAGCAGTCCACACCAGTGCCTGTGCAGGAAACAGGGCTAAGAAGTAATAAAATGGCAACCATCAAAGTGTTAGTTATGTGTTTATTTTAGGATTATTTTTTTCTTTGAGTACCCTTGTGTGAAGGACAGTCTGAAAAGGTGCTTGAGAATAACTTATTGACATTTCCCGTAGGTTGTCAAGGCTAGGCCTACAGTGCTATCATTTTTCCCCTTTATGTGCTTCTTAAAATGAATACATTTAATAGCTCACTGAATTTATTTTACTATGATTTTGCTAAGATTTTAGCCATCAGCCATAAAATCACACGAACAGTTAGTAAATGACGGAACTGATCACAATCTGCAGGGTCACCATTTGATTAAATTATTTAAAAAGATTTTTCTTACATTTGCAAGCCAGGCATAAATTTGTGTTCTCTGTAGCATCTCCTCAGTAAAGTTATTCTGAAAGTGTCAGGAGGCACTTTATTGCTGATCTACACCTCAATCTTTTGCAAACCTGTTCGCTGACTTCATGAATAAAATGAATTCTCTCTCACTGACTTCAGTTCTGTGAAGTTTTCCTCTGATACCTTCTTTGTAGTCAGAGACAAGGCTGGGGCTAACACACATGCAATGCAGTTTAAATATATACACAAACAAGCAAGACTGCCTAAGGTTTATGGAGAATGATTTCCGGTCAGCGATACCATTACCAATAGTTTAACTGAATTGATTCTATTCCAGTCTTATTTACTCTATTCGACATCCGTTCTCATATCAGCCAAGTACCTTCCAATACCGCATGAAGTGACGTGACTAACCTCTGTCATGTGTGGTTCATTTTCTTTCATCGTGGATGATCACATTCTGAGTATCCGTGTGGTTGTGGCATAACCTTCTTATTGAAGTTTACTTTGCACATTTATGTCAAAGTGTGAGTTTTTGCTGGCATTGCAATTGCTCAATTACAAAAAGAGATATAGCTTTCCTCTGTGTGTAGGTAGCATATGCTTACACACATTTCATATGTGAAAGTGAGAGCCAGGTGTTACATTACAAAGGCATGTGATAAATTTGTTCATTATCCACCTATGTCCATTTCATTTGCCCACCACCCACGAATCCACCTCAGCAGTATTTACTCTTAACATTCTAGACCACCAAGCAGCTTCCTGTAGCTGCTATTAAAAAAAGGCACAGAAATGTTTCTTCCTCTTCCCTGCAAAAGTGGAATTTCTCCCCCAAAATTAGACTTGCCTGAGTCCCAGGATGGGCAAGATTCAGTCCTTCTTCAGCAACAGATTTTCTACAGATAAAATAATCACATCTTTAAATCTGTGATATGTCACCAACCTTGGGAATGGAAAGGGGGCTTTTCAAGCTGACTAGAGGATTTAGACGGACATTTCCCATAGTAAGGAAGTAGCCATAAAGAAGGCCTCAGTCATCCAGTTCTTTAATGGCACTAGTAGGACCCAGAATGGGGACCAAGAACACGGGGTCTGTGAAGAGCTGGAGGCCAGGAGGTTAGATGGAGGCAGGAGACTGTGTGGTAGATGGTTTTATAGAACTGAGGCTTGGGGAGGGGACTTGTAGGGTTTGGGAAACTGGTATCCAGAGGATCTAAAGTTATGTAGCAGATGTAGTTAGGGCAGCTAGAGCCAGGGGGGATTTGGGGAATGTGGCAGATGGGATGTTGGGACTGAGGATTGGGAGGAGTTGGGGAGATTGTAGGTTGAACAGAAGTATGAAAAGGGGTTTGGGATAGCTAAAGATTGTGGAAGTTTGGGTCTCAAATTTGATTGAACTAGAAATGAGGTTTGGGGGCTGGCTTGTGGGGACACTTGGTGACTGGGAATGCCTTTCAGAGCAAGGAGCATGGTCCAGGTGGAGCTTCACACTAGTGAAGTGAAGCACGAACTAGACCCCTGAATTTCTGGTAATTGGGATCCAAATCAAATAGTGGCTCCCCTGAAGTTTGGCTCTGACTTCAGATTTGATATTGTGCTTCAGATTGCGCTGGTGTGGTGGTCCATATTTCTGTTTCAGGCTCATCTGCACATTTTATTTTTTTAAAGCTTTTTTTCTTCCTTTCTTTCTCCTCCAAAATTAAGCATTTTGCTTAATTATTCAAATATGAACTGTAAGCTTCTTTTGTCCTTTCCACTCTGTATGAGATCCTTGCAACAACATCTGAGAGAATAAGCAACAGTGTCTTGACAGCTCAAGTTGGAGCAGTGCAAAAAAAAAAAAAAAGCATTAAACTAATTTGTCAACAGTTCTAATTCCATTGTTATTCATTTTGTTCTGATGAGACAGCCCCAGTGAAAATAAATTGTATTCCATGATTCAGTGGTTAACTTAAATGCATGAAAACGCAAGGCTGTGGCCTTGAATGTCGGTGTGGCACAAATCCATTCCACATGTTGATTACCAGGTTATAAGAAGCACTGTGAATGCATAAATATTTAACTTTACTTGGTCAAACAGATACGTTTGTCAAATACATTTCAAAACATAGATAGCGTATACAATTGTTTCAGGCTCTTTTTCTCTTTTAAACTGCCTTTTGATAATTCCGTCCGTGAAGATAAGATTATGTTATGACTGCACAGCAATAAATATCATGTACATTGCTGTACTGTTTACACCATCTTGTTCTGCTCCTGAACCAAAAGCCATGACAGAATAATCAATCAAATGCATCCTGGATGTAACTCCATTGATTTTTACCATAGATTAATTTGATTTATTGTATATTAAGGGGCGTGAACTGACAGAAGGAAGGATCAATGCATGTAAAGTGGGATTTTCAGAAGTCTTCAGTTACCATTAATTTCAGTGGGTCCAGAGTTAGGCTGATGCTGAGCATGTATTAAAAGCCCACCATTAAGGTCCCTGGTTTAATTGTTTTGCATTAGTTTTCCAGACAACCCTGACTTGACCTTTTATGACTTCTACATGGATGGAGCAACAAAGTTAAATAAAAAGGTTTTTCATTTAAGGTGGCTTCAGTGTTAGGGTTTCCATGTTTTTTGTTGTTGTTGTTGTTGTTGTTTCATAGAAGACTAGAGCTGTAAAGCACAGAAGGATTTTTGTGAAATTTTAACACATATGGATCTCTAAAGATCTTAGATATCAGAGAAGAAAATTTCTTCAAATTACAAATTGTTCCAAAATATTTACCTGTATCTTTCCTAAAAACTCCAGCTGTCCCATAATAGTAATCTATTAAGGCATTGAACCCTGTGGGGTTGCTTGAGTTGAGATTTTGCCTCTGAGAGGATCAGGTCCTTCCTCAACCTCCCTATGCAAATGGGGAGTGTACAAAGCTACACCATCCCACATCTGGTCCACTTCTCCCTTACTCTATGGGCAATCCTGGAGAAGTAGCCCCCACCCCAGGGTTTCCATGGGGCCCACAACAGTGGGGAAGCTCCTTCCTTTATCCTTCCATGTGCACCCTCACAAAGGCAAGTAATAAGCTGGCCCTGAGTATATTAATTTTGATTATGGCAAACATTGGTTTTCATTAGTCACAGGAAAATGGAGGTTGTTATAACAGTACATAAACACACTACAAACATCATGTAAAGTCTTCCACTGGTATGAACATTTTTTTTTCATCTGTTGTAGTCCTAAAGCTAGGAAGTAGAGCTACATTGACAGAAGATGACACAAAGAGGTCACCCAAAGCAAGTGATGTGTTAGTCAATAGCTAACCTTGAGGTTAAGTGGTAAGCATCAGTGGCATTCAGCTCGACAGACATAGCAAGAGATCATCTCACACTGCTGCAGTTTCAGAGACGTGCTCTCCAAAGCAGATCAAAGAAAAAGACAGATGTACCAAAAATATGTTTTAAACTATAAAAACCTTTTAGTCACTTTATCATTTATCACCTGGCAACTGGATATTTCTGTCACTTGTGCCACATTCTCAATGAGAACAATTCTGTTCCACAAGTCTTATTCAATTCTCATATTTACAGATATGACATAAAGCTGTTTCTGCTGGAGTCTTTATTGCCTAGAAAAAAGGGATAGCCACACTCTTCAATTTCAGAAATGGGAGAGTTTTAATTGGGGGAAATGGTGTCACTGGCATCTCATTATAGGGAATAAACTGGATACATTTCTGTAAGGTTTATTTCATTGCTGGCTGTCTCTTATTTCCCTCCTCCCCTTCAATTAAGTTAGTTGTCATGGAAGTTGCCTGACTGATAGATCAGGAGAGACAAGGTGGGTGAGGAAATATCTTTTATTGGACCAACTTCTGTTGGTGAAAGAGACAAGCTTTCGAACAGGAGAGTGAATTACTTTGTTTATGCAGAGAAGTGGGACAGCAGAGGTAGTAGAATTGCAGGCTTCTCCAGACCTCTTTGGGGCAGGAAGTGTTTCTGGACATTCACTATAAGAATGGCCCTGTCTCTTAGGGGTATAAAAGACATCCGATAAGATTTAATTCTGACATTGTGGAAATGTAATTCAAGAACAAAATACTACTTAGACCTACCTACATGTAGCATCTGTCTAGGATACATGGTTCAGGGACTAAAAGAGTCATTTTTAAAAAGTTCTTCTGCTTCTGAGGAAGGCATCAGAGTGATAAGAAGAAAGGTAGACAGATTACCACCCATTATCTGTGTCATGCCTGCACACTTCTGCATCAAGAGACTATTAAACACAAAGCTCCTAAAAATGACGTGAATTAATGACAATGGCAACTGTCCCTGATATACACTCACTCTTGAAGCATGAAGGTTGCACTATAGTCATCTTCCTGCTGGGGTTTAGGGTGGAATAGACTGGTGAAAAGGAATGGCCATGAAAAGAAAATTAGGATGTCAGCATTTGACACCCATTTTGCTCAAATGTAGATAACTAAACTAGTGCAAGGTAGTGAGAATTAGACCCTACCATCTTATTTTGGATGTGATGTCATGAAGGTATACTTGCTGCTATTTTTCTGTGTTGTGATATCCCTGTTGTGTGACTAATGAACAGGTTTGGGGAATGAGATTGAAATGATTTGCTGAGGGTAAAGCCCTTTGGACTTGATAAATGCCTGAATCTGGATATTATTTGTTGTGTACGTCCAGTACGGTCAGAACAATCATTCCAATATCCAAAACAGTTTCACTGATTATTTGTCCTTTAAGTTCCATTCTTACTATCAGCATTGCCATGAGTGCTGCTATTAACATAACCTATCGCCTGAGTCAGTCACATTTGCCCAAAGGTTTGGTGATCATTTAGTGGGAACATCATGTAACTTTTGCTTTATTTAGATAGGTTACAACCTTGATGACATCTACAAATCCCCTTTCACCTTCTCCCCCTTCATATTGTTGCTGCTCCTAAAGTGTGCTGGATTTTCCTACACAACATTTTTAGAATCCATATGTAACTCACTGGTCAGTATGTGTTATGTGTCCCCTCTGTTCCAGATCCACAAATCCCCACCAATAAAACCTTGCTTTTTATCTCAAGCTGTAAAGATTTATACATTTCACGTTAGAGGTCTCCAGTTCGATCCCTGGTATCAGTAAAGAAGACCGCTGTCATGCATCCATTTTTCTGTGAAAACCTTTGTCCAGGACCAGATTATTTCGTACTTCGGTCACTGTGTTCTCTTCCTTTTTGATCACCTGGATTCTCCCCTTGCCCTTGATGAGGGCAAAACACTTACAAGCGATGCAAAATAATTAATTTAAAAATGTATTCAGTTTATCAAAAGAACATAAGAGCTGTCACACTAGTCTGACCCAGTACATGATATGATAGAAAGCCTATTCACCCTTGATGAGTTTGCACTCACTGCTGCATAATTTAGATCTAAGGCACTTCACAAGAGATGGGGCTCTGACTCGGAGGTGCCCTCTGTCTTTCAGAAACACCTGCAGTTCTGTGGATTAATGCTGTGAGTGCAGATGCTCCTGATGAACCCTTTCTTCTGTGGCAAGCTCGCTGTCTTTCTTATCCATCAAGCACAAGACTAAATGGTCTTGTGTACATAGGCTGTTCAGCTTTAGTCTGAGTTAATCAGCTCTTTTGCTGTATTGTGGCTCATTGTAAATCTGATCATTCCCAGCACTGACTTTTCACTCCTCAATTGCAGTGTCAAACAAGTGTCATTTAATCTAGTTATTGACTGACTAACTCTATAATCCCTAATCTTTTCTATCTTTCTTATGCTCCCTTGCTCTGATGCTTGGAGTAAAACCTGTTCAGTGTCAGGCTAGGGAGGCAAAGGCCTCCAGTGAAAACATAAAAGAAAGGGCTCTGTAGATGATCGGGACAGTGCAAGCTCATAATGTATTTATCCACTGACACCATTGCAAAGGCTCAGGGGAATGGTCTTTTCTCTGTTCAGATAAGGAGGTTGAAAGTGCTGCCACCACTTCAAATTGTGCTGATGATACCAGAACTTAGTACAGCAGCTTTAGCATTAGACTTGCCACATGCTGTCTATTGTGTTTATATTTAGCATGCTAGTGTGCATTGCATCATGAAGTATATCCAATGATCTCTCATAACATAACACAGTAACATGCTAAATTCAAACATTAGGGGAGCTGGGGCCAGACTAGGCCTCCACCTGCACCTACTGGTTCAGCTTTTGTCTTGAAGTCAACCCCTCCACAGATGCAATTGTGGATTCAACTACTGTTGGCCCCAGACCCTCTGTAAGTCAGGACTCTGCTGAATTTTCCATCCACTATTTGGATGGAATGTTTGAGCACTGAAGTGCTAAAGGCCTCCTGGAAGATTTCTTTGTACTCTTGTAGGTCAATGAGAATCTTTTCTGACCCTTATCAGCTTGAACCACAACCCAGA
Organism: Chrysemys picta bellii; assembly: GCF_011386835.1. Classification (NCBI taxonomy): domain Eukaryota; kingdom Metazoa; phylum Chordata; order Testudines; family Emydidae; genus Chrysemys; species Chrysemys picta. The sequence goes on from NC_088792.1 coordinate 260,676,888, forward strand.
CAGTCTGAGCATTGCTCCTTCTCACCACCTCTTCTTGGCATGACAAAGTTATTTGTAACTCTTACTCAGATTTCTCTCTTTTGGGACAAACTCTAAAAGAAAATTGCCTATGAAACAATTATTTACTTTTACAAACACTTCAGTGGTTAATGAAATAGGTATTCGTACACAGATCATTAACATCAGAAAATATTTGCTCAAGTTTTTTAGTGTCACAAGTTGGCAATACATTCTGTTTTATTACTTTTAGTCGACTCCTCACTACCTTGGAACTGTTTTTAAGCCCATGCCTTTTTCTAAACCTGTAGATAGTCTCCCCCCCCCCCCCCAATTGCTAAATTGAAATATGAACAGTCTTCACTATAGTTCCTTAATGTTAAAATAAACAATAATGCACTGAATACATATATAAAAAAGTAAAGATTTTAAGGTATAACTGGTTAATATTTTCTTTTTTAATGTTTAATTTCTCTGTCTTCCTGGGTTCTTTTTAGTGTGCTCCACACTTGCCTAGCATAGACTGCCACCTTATCAGGTCTGTTACCAGTTACCTACAATGCAACAGAGAGCATACTGTTAGCTTATACATGCCACTGGAAATTCTGTAGTCAAAAGGTCAGTCCCAAAGGAGGAAAAGACTAAGAGCCCCACATGCTGCACAGCTGTTAGGCCATTTCTCTGCACACAATGCATTTTAAGAATAAGTAAAGGTAAGGTATGGCCTTAAAAAGCTTTTTATAATCTGTTATTTCTCAGAGGTGAAGTATCCAGCAACATAGGCTGAATTGACATTAGAATGTGCATCATATAGCACTTGTTACTAAACCACCCCTAGAATACAGGTACAATCTGTTTCTTTTGCATACTTTATCCTGGTAACAAACCTGTCTACTCAGTGGTAGAAAAATAATATATTTCCCTTTTCTCGTTCTTCTGGTTTGTTGATTCTTTTTTCCCCCTGTACCTTAGCTGCATTGTCTGTTGAATTAGTCTTCATTCTCATTCCAAGAGTATTGTCCTCTCGACCCTTACATTCTCCCTCTCCTCCTGATTTCCTTGTCATTTGCCTAGGCTGCCCAACCTCCTGGTGTTTTCTGCAGACTCAATATTGTCAGAGTCTGATAAATAGGTATTTCTACTTGGGAGCATATTCGTTGTCCTCTAAATCTTCAATCCATCTGCTTATGACAGTGACTCTTGACTACACAGCTCCACTGACTTTTCTGACGGCACTATTTGACTGCACTGTGGTTGTGGACAGATTTACTATCTCACAATTTGGATTATGAATGTCTACACTGCAAAAAAAAAAAACATGCAGCAGTGAATCAGAGAGCCTGGATCAACTGACTCAGGCTTGCACTATAGGGCTAAAAATGGCAGTGTAGATATTCCCAGTTGGGATGGAGCCTAGGCTCTGACACCTTCTCTGCTGACTGTGTCTCAGAGCCCAGTCTCCAGCCCAAGCAAAGACAGCTAAAGTGCTATTTTTACTGTAAGCATGTCAGCCCTATTCATTTGACCTGGACTTTGAGACTCACTGTCATTTTTTGGAAGTACAGACATGCTTTTTATGTCTGTATAATTTTTAGCACTTTTATTCTAGCTTTGCCCGGTTCATAGGTGCACTAAAAAAAAAAAAAAACGACCATAATAATTCCTTAGTGATGCTGCTTTCTGTATTCAGAGCAAGTATATATTAACAGAACACTGACTCCTGCTACCCTTAAAAGAGACACTTTTCCATGTTAAGATGTATGTGTGTATAAACTGGAAAAAATACAAAGGATCAAATTAACTGCTGGTTCAAATCTGCTGACTTCACTAGATTTTAACCAGGAATTAATTTAACCTAATTTTCTTATTTTCATACTAATTGTATCATAGAAAAATGTTTTTATGTACTAGAAAACACACAGGAGAATACCTGGATGATTGACCATTACAAACCACAACACTTTTTTGAATGATGGTTATGTGTTTTTTGTATTAATACCTACCTGTGACGGAGCTAGTACCCCCTTAAGTCAAGGGGGTGGGAGGTAACACAGCCTCTCTGCACCCAAGTCCATGTTTAGTTAGCACAGTGTGGCCCAAGGGCCAGAACCCATCTATTTTGCTTTCCCTAGTGGGATAATGCAGCCATCCTAGCTCTTCCCCTGTCAGACTGTTGGCCGGGGCTTGGCTTTCATCGGCTACTTCGGGATCTCTCGGTGTTCCCTCCAAGGGGTCCTGTGGCCCTGTTTGGCCTAACAATCCACGTTTCCCAGGGTGGATTCTCCCCTTCTTGATGGGCTGTCCGCTCCACCCCCATATAAGGTCGGCGAAACCCAGGCAGTCGTGCCCCAGAATCACGGGGTAGGCTAACCTAGGGGCCACCCCAACTACGCACCTGTTGGGCTGCCTCCAGTCACACCCAGATGGTGGGGTAAGATTTCATGTCCCCATGTATACATTACAGCCGTATCGGTGCCCCAGTGGGGTGGGAGTGCTCTACTACTCCAGCGCAGATGACAGTCTGGCTGCACCCAGACTCCACCAACGCCACTGTTGGAGTTCCCTCTACTCTCACTGGGATCACAATCTTCGGTGGGCTGTTCCTCTGGGCTTGTCGGTCTGCTGCCAGGAACTGCCCGTAATTGCAGTGTAGGGACACTCTCCTAAAGTGTCCCATTTGTCCACACTGATCCTGGCTCCCCTCCGTGATTAAGGTGGTGGGTAGTAGGCCAAGTCCTCCCAGCGATTCCTCCTGGGCCCGGGGCAAGTGCACCCCTGAGGGGCCTCACGTCCTGGGGGTTGTCGGAAACATCGTCTGCCCAGCGTACGACCAGGGGATTCCCCCTCCTGTCTTACACAGCTCTCCATTTGGGGGCCGGCCCCCCCAACCTGAGCTTCTTGTCTTGGAACCCGCTCACTCCTCCTGCTCGGCAACCATGTAGTCTTCGGCAAGGGACGTGGCCTCCGTGAGGGTCTTCGGGCAGTGCCGCTGCACCCACTCCTTCCCCTGGCGGGCAGGATCAGAAGGAACTGCTCCAGGCCCACAGCCTTGGCCACTTGGCAGCTGGTCCAGCGTTCCGGCTCTAGCCACCTCCAACAAAGGCTGCGGACCTGCTGCGCCACTGCCTGTGGTGTGGCCTCTGGCAAATATTTCTCTCAGCGGAGTCTTTGCTGGTATGTCTCCGGGTTGATGCCTGGTCTGGTCTAGGATAGCGGCCTTAACCTTCTCATATTGCAGCACCTTCTGTGGGTCAAGATTGCAGTAAGTGGCCTGAGCCAGTCACATTAAGTATGGAGCTAGAATAGTGGGGGGCCACTGAATGGCAGTAGCTACCCACTCAAAAGTCACCAAGAAGGCCTCGGGGCATGCCTGGGCCCCATCTTTGTATGACACACTGGTAGTCCCCCAAGGCCATCCCCAGGCCCGTCTCCAGACGGGGGTGGGCGAGGGACTTGGAGCCATCCTCAACAAGGTTGCCAGCTGTTGGAAGAGTCGGTCCTGATTTACTTGCTGCTGGGTGGCCAATTCCCGAATCAGCTGTTGCTTTGATTTTTGTTGCTGTGCCACCTGTAGTTGCTGCTGGGTATCCAGCTGGTGTAGCAGCTGTGCCTGCTGTTGCTTTTGTTGGACGGCTTGTTGCTGCTGGTTTTCCAGCAGCCATGTCAGGATTTTCTCTGTCTCCATCCTGTAGGTGTGGGTCCTTCTACCAGGCCCTGGTCAGTGTCCACATTCTCCACCATGTGTGGAGGGGCTAGTACCTCAACGGACCCTTAAGTCAAGGGGGCGGGACGTAACACAGCCTCTCTATGCCCAAGTCCGTGTTCTAAACCCCTCTGTAGTTAGCACAGTGTGGCCCAAGGGCCAGAGTTCATCTACTTCCCCTTCCCTAGTGATACAATGCAGCCTAGCAGCCAGAGTCCATACAATGCACCCTAGGGCAGTGTTGCCCAATGGCCAGAGTCCATCTAATTCCCCTCCTCTGGTGGGGTAATGCAGCCTAGTGGCTGAAGTCCATACAAGGCGCCCTTGAAATCAGTGCTATGCAACCTAGTGGCCAGAGTCAAAGAAGTAGGCCCCACCTAGGGGTGGGTGGCGGCAGAGGTGGTAGGGGGACCCAGCCCCTCACTCTCCATTGGTCCCGGCCCAGGGCCCTGTCCGCAGTGAGAATGGTCATCACCCAGTCAGCACAACATACTGACTTTCTTCAGGTGCGAGGTATCACTCACTCCACCCCCCGGGCCACTTCCTAACATGTGTCCTGAAGAAGGAGTCCGTTTTCATCAGGGTCTCCAAGCTCTTTGGCGCAGGTAAGTTGTTGGGACTCTGACTCCTGTTGACTAGCTGTGGGCAACCGGTCTCTGGTCTGAGCCTCAGACTCTCTGGTTTCTGCAGTCTGGGGCTTAAGCGGCTCCCGGACTGGAGCCTCCACCAAGTGTCCTTCTTCTCCCGCGGTCAGCCCTGACTGAGCAGCTCTGCAGGCTTTTATACCTGACCTCTAAGTGGAGCATGCCCAGCAGAGCCTCAGGGGTGGGGCTTCTTCTGCTAGGAGGGAAGGATTAACCCCCTCCGTACCAGTGTGGGGCTGATCTGCCCCGTCATGTTACCCCACAAAACAAAAAATTAATCTCAGGAAAACTCCAGGCAATTTTAATTTATTGGATTTTTTTTTTATTGTGGCTATACAAGAATTTGCAGACTGATTTATCAGACTGCCCTGCAATTGGCTCCAGAAAGCAAACCAATTAAAGAAGCATAAAAAAGCCAGGACATATTTTAATATTTCACTGAAATATTCCTAAATTTATATATCAAATATCTTTTACTGCAGTGAAGTCCCACTGCAGCTTTGTTGCAGTAAAGATAAAATTACAATATGCCTTAGACAGTGCTCCTATTCAATTTTAATTCACAGGACAGACAGGTAACTATGAGGCAAGGCACTTTAGCAGTAAATATGGGGTGACAGGTGATTAGACCAAATTTACTGCAATAGCAGATTGCAAGGAAGTGGTACAGTTGAAACACAGTAGCACTTTGTTAGATGTCTACCTCAATTGTTAGCTGAGATTAGTTATTGCAAAGCACACTAGGCCACAAAATTTTTACATGTGTTTTTTGCATATGCTTGTGAATATAAGGAGAGAGAGGGATATGGACGTATTGTGAATACATCCATAAAATTTACTGGGGAAAGGTATGCTTATTTTTTAGCTGTTTGGGATTTTTGCAAGCACATTTCACCTCTGTAAGGGACCCTTTCTTGAGATATGGGTGCAATTTCCTTTACAGGTACACCAAAGAGAAATTGAATGGATCTGAAATTTCTTGATCCTGCAGCAATTTGCACAATAAGAATCAGGGTGCATAAGGCTGTTGAAGTCCATCACATTTGCCCAAATCCCCATCCACCACCATGTCTGACAAGCTCTGCTACTCACAAGCCAATTGAAAAAGCAGCAGGTTTTCTGAGACGACAATAAATTAAGAGCAGTCCTCATGATGTTTGTCCCTCCGATCTATTATTTCTGATATTAGGCAAGAGTAATTTGGCTCCTGGGCAGCAGTGCTTTCCTCAGTACAGGTTCAGATCCCCCTGCATGCTGGGTCTACTTAAATTTTACCTGCTGCTTGTATGTGTAACACTCCACACTACAGAATATGAAATCAGGTTTTATGCCACAAATCCACAAGTCATCAACTGACCCCAGGAGCTTCCCCCATGGGAAAGGTTTGGAAGATAGGATCTGTGAAGGATCCTGCTCCACTCTGCACTCCCTCCCCCCACCAGCTTCCCTGCAGAGCCAAACTGCACTGGTTACGGCTGCACAGGAACTATCTGCAAAGGAGTGGGCTGGTTTTGCGGCTGAGTATAATCTACATGTGGTATTTGTAAAAACAAAAAACCCCTCCAGTATTTACAATGATTAGACGTTTTCAAGAACTACTCAAAAAATTCCTGAAAATTACAATGAACAAAGATTCCTCTTTTATGGATAAGTACATCTTATTTAGAACCAAGTGCATTTTTCTCAGATTTTCTTAAAAATAATTATGGCAAATATACCCTCTTGCTTGTATTCTTCTTAGAATCTACTTAATGCAAAGACTGCATATGCCACTTATTTAAAAATGCTTTGCTAAGGTTTTGTTGTGAAGCAGTTGCTTGTGTCTGTTCACTGTTGGAAACGTCCTAGCTTTAGTCTATCATCCAGAATTTATAGAATTAAGGTCACACCAAGGAAAATAACTTTTCCTATTTCATCTCCCCACTGTGTGTCTATATCTATTACAACTACTGGTTCAAAGCTTTTCCTGCCCCTTCTGGGTCTCTGGTGAAATGGCTGGATCACTGCCATTTTTTCCCCTTGATTTTCTCAGCCATTTTTTTTTTATTACGTTGTAAAAATCATCTGGTTCAGTTTCATGCGTGACAATAATTCTTCTTGCTCCTTTGCCTTTGCATCTAAAAAGTGACAAGTTTTTCCCCCCTCTTCTTTCTTGGTCAGATAAAAGAGCTTAGAAGGTGCCTTTGGGATTATAGTAGGGTTTTTCTGGGAGAAACTATGCACACTTTCATTGCGGGTTTAGGATTTATTGTCTTTCTGTGGGAGTGGAATGTTGAATCACTCATATTTTATGTACTTGAGTTTGTCGGAAGCTATAAAACCATCCTGAGGGATATTAGTGGACTGCTAGTGCTCATTTGGAACCAGGACTGAAAGACTGAGAGTTTTATTTTGAGAAAGAACAGGATACTGGGAAGTATGCTGGTCTACCATCTTCTAGAGAGGAAAGATAGGCTTGTGGTTAAGGCACCAGGCTGGGACTTAGGCAATCTGGCTTGAATTTCTGCCTCTTCCATGGCTTCTAGGCTCTACTGTAATACAAATAATAAAAATGTCTAATGCCTCTGAGTTTTTAGTAGTATTTAACACAAGAGCTACAGTACTTCCTAAGAGATGACTCAGAATTCACAAGTTGCACTCCCTGACCGTTAATGAGGTGCAGTGTGCTCACAAATTCTTGCTGAACACTTGGTCTACACTCTGAGATCCTGATGCTCTACACTGGTTTTACACTGTGCCAATTCCAACAAAGGCACTCCTGCTTTACAGCCATGTAAGTGAGTTGAGAATCAGACCTGGGGTGTGCTTCAACCTACATTTTTAACATTTGATTTCCTTCCAGCAATGGGGAAAATTATCGGTTTACTTTTAATAAAATCACATTGCTTTCTAATTTCTCCATTATTTAAAAAAATCCTACATTTGTTGTTGTTGGTTTAAATAACATCTTTAGGTATTCTAAAGACATTTAGAACACAAAACTCTTGAAGTTTGTTCTGCTGAATATATACATTGTTATGTCTTTGTGTTGAAAAGTTACCAACTGAATCAGATCTGCATAGGTGCATTGCTAGGTACATATGGTTAAATTGTAAATTTGAATGTAGAAAAGGAAGTAATGTTCAATAGCTATTTCTGTTATGTATTTGGAATGAAGCAGGAGAATGAATCTATTGCATATGATATTGTGGATCTGTAACAAAGTGAATGAGAGGCAGTATCTGCTAAAATTAAATATTTTCCAATCACCAAGCCTAGGCAACTTATCCCTATGAGTCTTAAAGCAACTAGCTGAGGTGCTCTCTGAACCCCTGATGGTTTTGTTATTTGTTGTAAAAAATCTTGGAAATTTGGGGAAATGCCTAAAGACTGGAGGACTGGCAATATAGTTCCAGTATTTGAAGAAGGATATGACCCAGACAACTATAGGTCCCTTAGCCTGATGTCAACCCTGAGTAAAATAATGGAATGGTTAATTTGAAACTCTGTCAATAAAGTATTAGAGGCTAAAAACATAATCAATGCCAGTCATCATTGTTTCATAGAAGGTAGGTCTTGTCAAACAAACCTGTTTTTTTTTTTAATTAAAATTACAGGCCTAGTTGATAAATACAGTTGTGTCAGTAGAGTATAGTTGGATTTCACAGAGGCATTTGACTTAGTACCCACGACATTTTGATTAAAAATAAACCTTACATAATATGAAATTAACAGGGTCCACCCACATTACATGGATTAAAAACTGCGTCCCTGACAGACCTAAAAATGTAGATGTTAATGGAGAGCTGTCAATAAGCTGCACCATTTCTAGCAGGGTCCCCCAGGGATAAGTTCTTGGTCCAACACTAATTAATATTTTTAGCAATTATCTAGACAACAACATTAAATCTTTACTTGTAAAGTTTGCAGACGGCACAAAGATTGTTGGGTTAGTGAATGAGAAGGAGGAGGAGGAGTTACTATTGCAGAGTGATCTGAATTTTCTGATTAAATGGTCACAAGAAAAAAAAATCATTTTAATATCGCCAAATGCAAGGTAATATATCTAGGAATAAAGAATGCAGGCTATACCTACAAGTTAGGAAAGCAGTGACTTAGAGAAGGATTTAGAGGTCATTATAGATAATCACCTCAACATGAGTTTTTAGTGCAATGCTGTTGCAAAAAGAGTTAATGAAATCCTGGGATGTATAATAGAACCTCAGAGTTACAAACATCTCAGGAATGGAGGTTGTTCGTAACTCTGACATGTTCATAACTCTGAACAAAATGTTATGGTTGTTCTTTCAAAAGTTTACAACTGAACACTGACTTAATTCAGCTTTGAAACTTTACTATGCAGAAAAAACATGCTGCTGTTAGCCATCTTAGTTTAAAGGAAACAAGCACAGAAACAGTTTCTTTACCTTGTCAAATCTTTTTTTTTAAACTTTTCCTTTATTTTTTTAGTAGTTTATCTTTTACACAGTACTGTATTTTCGTGTGTGTGTGTGTGTGTGTGTGTGTGTCTGCTTCCTCATTGCGTATTTCCAGTTCCAAATGAGGTGTGACCAGTCAGTTTGTAACTCTGGTGTTCATAACTCTGAGGTTCTACTGTATAATAAGGGGAATATCAAGTAGAAGTAGGGAAGCAATCTGTACACAGCATTACTAGAATACTAAACATTACTAGAATACTGTGTCTGGTTCTGGTGTCCACACTTCAGGAAGGATGTAGAAATACTTGAGTGAGTCCCAAGGAGGCCACAGAAATGAACTAGGAGGTAGAAGCAAGCCTTATGATGTGAAGTTTAAAGAGCTCAGCCTTTTCAGCTTATCAGAGAGAAGGTTGAGAGTGACTTGATCACTGTATCTAAACATGGAAAATTTCTGATAGTGGGAGCATTTTTCAATCTTGCTGCTAAAGGCATAACAAAATAGAGTGCCTGGAAGTTGAAGATGGACAAATTCAACCTTTAAATAAGATGCAATTTCCTAGCAGTAAGGGTAATTAAAATTTGGAACAGTTTACCAGGGGAAGTGGTGGACTAGTCATCAGTATGAGTCTTTAAAATAAGATTATGTATCTTTCTAAAAGATGCTTTCATCCAATTCTGGGAGAAATTCTACAGTGTATGTGTGCAGGGAGGTGGGCTGGATGGTCGTGGTGGTCTTTTCTGTCCTAGGAATCTGTGAATCCCCCTGGTTATTCCTTTCCTTCATGGAGAGAACAGAATTGCCTGCATTGCCCTCAACGTGCTCATAACACATAAACAATTACTATAATGCAATCACATGCTTCAGGGGTCAAGAAGAATTTATTTACCATGTGCACAACTGGCCAGATGTGATCTGGGTGGTTCCCCCCCCCCACCTCCTTCATCTGAAGCATCAGGGATTGGCCACACCCGTAGATAGGACAGACTAGTGCTCTGAGGTGGTATATCTAGGCATGACTCACTTAATAATTTCCGGCTCTTGCAGGGACCTTGGCCAATGGTGGCACCTTGCTCGCTCCTGTTCTGACTGTAGCACATACCAGTTTAGTCTTCAGTGGACTAAAGAGCTTTAGCCTAAATAAAATCATTGGAGTTAGTATAGGGATTAAATTTAATATGCTGTGATATACAGGAGGTCAGATTAAATAATCTAATGGTTCCTTCTGTCTTAAGACTCTATAAAATCTCTATCATCTGTGAAATATTCTACTGAATCAAGACCCTGCTTATATTTATCAAGTCTTTTTGCATAAGTGTGTTGTATTCATTCATCTTTCCAGCATGCATCATATGCCTTTGTTCTGTTATAAAAACCCTGATTAGAAGCCCTTCTTTTTTCTTCTTTGGATACAATCCTGTATTGCACTGATCGGTTGCACTCAATAGTTTGAAATAAAGTTTTACTACTTCATGAAAGATGGGTCTGTTGGGTCTAAGTTTATATAATGGAGTCTGCTTATTGTGAACTTGGACATTTTTCAGTTTTCATTCAGTTGAACAATTGAAATAGTCCATGAGAAAATTCAAAGAAAACAAGCATTTTTGACAGAAAATAGAATTTTTCAACCATCTCTCAAGATAAGCTACAGCTGCCATGATGAAAGAAGAACACATGCAATAGTTTTGCATATGAAAAAGGCAAGTAAAATAATTATACTGTTTTCATAAGGATGTTTAATGAGTACTTCTTGGCTTCCAAATTCTCCCAAAGGGACATTTTGCTTTTTGAGTGACAGACAGTTTTCTATGTTGTGGTTGAGTGAGTGGAGCAAGCTTTTCAGATTCAGTTTTCCTACCACTACTAACGATAGATTAAGGCTAATGGTACATAACACTTTCCAACAAAGGACCCAATGTTATCTGTCCAAGCAAATCCTTGGTACAGCTAGGACCCTGATTCACAGTCCCATGAATCAGGAACAAAACTATCTTCTAACAATAGCCACTGAAGACATCAGATAGACCCATACCATGTGACAGAGGTTAAACCTTCAGTAACCCTAACCTATGTCATGTGACTGGGCAGGAAATAAAGATGGGGCTCTTAACTGTACTTCTGTGTGCCACACCTTCATTAAATCATCCTCTCTATTTCTTTGCGGTTTTTAAATTTCATTTATTCCATTCCCTACATTACCACTCTTATTGATGTGGTATCAGCTAGAAGTCCCTGTCAGGAATCAGGACCCCATCGTGCTGGGCATCACATAGACATGTAACAAAGTTTGTTCTTCCTTTTTTTTCCTTCCAGGATTGTCTTTCTTTGCCCGCCATCTGATCTTTCTCTTCCCATCCTCCTGCAATAGTTTGATGTCCTCTTCCCCTAGTCTTCCCTTTCAGTTTCTCTCCTTCTCTACAATTTTTGTCCCCTCCTGGTTCTGTCCACCTCTCCCTATTTTATCCTCTTCCTATCTCTCCTCACACTCTTTCTCTGTCAGATACTGTCTCTCCCACCCACACATGTGCAGTGTCCCTCCCCCATGAAGCTCTGCTCAGGGTGGTATATGTTGCTTCTGTTCTGCAAGGCTACATGAGTAGGAAGTAGAAAATGCAGGCCCCTCTCTCTCTGCCTGCCTGCCCTAAATTGCTGCAGGAAGAGGTATAGTGGAGGTAAATCAATCACCAGTGGGAGTAATGAGTTGGGCAAAGAAGCCTTGTCTGCCTGCTCAGCAGTATTGAGAGTAGTCTTCTAGTGTCTGGGAGGAGGAACTTCAGGAGAAACCTCACTCTGCAGCCCTGTTCAGCAGTGACATTTCAGCTGGGATGATTGATGTAGAGCCTGATGCAAAGCCAGTTCAAGTCAATGAGATTTTTTCCATTGCCTCCAGTGGGCTTTGGATCAGTCTCAATGTCAGGAGGAGAAAACGTGTGATCATTGTATCAAGTTATTAGTATTAATTATTTGTATTATGGTAACAGCTATTACAGTACTTTCTAGAGGTGCCAAATGAGATTTCAACTTTATCATGCTAGTCCCTGTACAAATAGATACTAAGAGAATTTCAGGTTTGCACCACTTTCAGTCTAAATAGAGAAGAGACACAAATGGTGTGCAAAAAGAAATACTGCCTTTTATAGTGTGGAACTGAAGCAGAGAAAGACTAAGTGACTTGTCCAGGAACAAAGACCATGGGAGATTTGGGAATCCATATAAAAGTGCAAATTAGGGATGTGTTTGTAATTGGTATTTCAAGGAAGTACAACTAAAGTTGCAGATCAAATCAGAGCTAACACTAGAGGAAGCTGGTAGAATACCTTGTTAATTGAAACTTAAGCAGCAAAATATAGTGCTGGGAACAGCTGGATGATGATGCTTATTAGTCAATTTAATTAAAGCAAGTGAGAGAGAAACAATGGAATAAGTTCCAGAAAAGTGGAAGATGGGGAACTAGTATAAGGTCAGGTTGTGCCATGTGCTGACTGCAGTTGCATAGAATATCACGGTTGGAAGGGACCTCAGGAGGTCATCTAGTCCAACCCCCTGCTCAAAGCAGGACCAATTCCCAACTAAATCCTCCCAGCCAGGGCTTTGTCAAGCCTGACCTTAAAAACCTCTAAGGAAGGAGATTCCACCACCTCCCTAGGTAACCCAGTCCAGTGCTTCACCACCCTCCTAGTGAAAAAGATTTTTTCTAATATCCAACCTAAACCTCCCGCACTGCAACTTGAGACCATTACTCCTTGTTCTGTCATCAGGTACCACTGAGAACAGTCTAGCTCCATCCTCTTTGGAACCCCCTTTCAGGCAGTTGAAAGCAGCTATCAGATCCCCCCTCATTCTTCTCTTCTGTAGACTAAACAATCCCAGTTCTCTCAGCCTCTCCTCATAAGTCATGTGCTCCAGACCCCTAATCATTTTTGTTGCCCTCCGCTGGACTCTCTCCATTTTTTCCACATCCTTCTTGTAGTGTGGGGCTCAAAACTGGACACAGTACTCAGGATGAGGCCTCACCAATGTTGACTAGAGGGGAATGATCACGTCCCTTGATCTGCTGGCAATGCCCCTACTTATACAGCCCAAAATGCCATTAGCCTTCTTGGCAACAAGGGCACACTGTTGACTCATATCCAGCTTCTCATCCACTGTAACCCCTAGGTCCTTTCCTGCAGAACTGCTTCCTAGCCATTCGGTCCCTAGTCTGTAACAGTGAATGGGATTCTTCCGTCCTAAGTGCAGGACTCTGAACTTGTCCTTTTTGAACCTCAGGTTTCTTTTGGACCAATCCCTCTAATTTGTCTAGATCCCTCTGTATCCTATCCCTACCCTCCAGCATAACTACCACTCCTCCCAGTTTAGCGTCATCTGCAAACTTGCTGAGAATGCAGTCCACGCCATCCTCCAGATCATTAATGAAGATATTGAACAAAACCGGCCCCAGGACTGACCCTTGGGGCACTCCGCTTGAAACCTGCTGCCAACTAGACATGGAGCTGTTGATCACTACCCATTGAGCCTGATGGTCTAGCCAGATTTCTATCCATCTTATAGTCCATTCATCCAGACCATACTACTTTAACTCGCCAGCAAGAATACCAAACAAGAAATACAAACAAACAGATTGGGCACTTCCAGGTGGCTGACTATACTAAAATGGGGAGTGAAGTAGACAGGAAAAGGAAGCATTCTTTTTTGGGACTGAATACATGTGAAAAGGATGCAGATGCATTTTGGCATGTGGAGCTACAGTTGTTTGGCAAAACAGTGGTATTCAAGATTGACAGAGGAGCAGATTTCAATATAACACTAAGAAAAGATAACATGGCCTCACACAGCAAATATAGCTAAAGACTATAGTGGTTCATTTTTAAACCAATGCAGGGAAATTACAATATCTAGAAAAGTCCATGGCACAGACAAAATGCAGTGAAAAAGACTATCAATTGAATTAGTGACTTCATGGTGTCAGTTACATGTATAAATAACTGACTGGGCCCAAAGCATGGTTGTGAAATAGGTTTTATGCATGGAGGAAGTGCATCTAGATGTCTTTGGGAATATTGGTTTGGTTAAATGATCCAGTGAAAAATTAACCTAAAGAAAATGCTAGTGCCTGTAGTGTTGCTTACTCCTGGCCTAGTGCCATTTTCATTGCTTTCAAAGGTGGAGGAAGAAATAATGAAAATGAAAAATGTGGACGTCAAGGAGGAAGTTACAAAGACAGCTGATTGATGTGCACCAGTGGTTCCTGTGACAAGAGAGAATAGAAGAGTAAAATTTGCTTAGATCTTAAGCAGTTGAATGAGAAAGTAGGAAAGATGTATTCATCTGTCATTAGAAAATGTTGCTGCAAAAATAGCTGGAGCCCATGAATTCTCTTCACTTCAATTCCTAAATGCTAATGGATTTTAGCAGATCTGATACTTTACTTCTATGCAGTGAGAGTACTAAATTCATCTGGGCCAGACCCTCAGCTGATCTAAATTGTTGAATACTCATTAAAATGGAGTGTTGCTAATTTACACCTGCTAAGGATCTGGCCCTATATTTATAACCCCATTTTGGAAATTGTTTTTGATTAATCCCATTTGGAATCACCTCTGTATCAGAAATATTCCAGAGGAAAATAATTGAGATGTGGGAGGAGCATGCAGATGCAATAATTAATGACATTATTCTCTACAGAGAAGAATACAGTGTACATTTACATAGTGTTTGTAACCCTGAGAGAATCTGGATAAAAATAATTAAAAGAAAAATTGAAGTTTAAGATAAGTGAAATTGAGTATTTTTTTACAGAGTGCAGTAAATTTAACCCAGCCGTTCCAAAGCTGTCAAAGAATTTCCATACCCTGGTATCAATAGACTTATATCAAGAGATTGATGGATTAACTTTCTGGTAGATTTTTCTACCACAATTTAACTCTATGATCTCCCCAGCATCTGAATTATTGAAAAATCATAGAAAGAATGCTATGTGCTGGCACAAATCCTATGATATCTGAAGACTGACAGTGGTGAGAACCAATTTAGTTTTGGTGCAGCAACGGGGGAAAAGGCTTCTTCCAACTGCATTTTGTTCCCAATCATTAACTGTTTCAGAGAAGAGATGCTCAGAAAGGGAAGTAATGTTTAGTAGGGATAGGGATCAGTGAGCAATTTACATACTATTTGTATAGATCAGAATTCTTCCATCTAATAGACCACAAACCACTAACCTCCTTGAACAAGACCCAAAAAATGGCACTCACTTGCCTCAATGGTGGGGGAACTTGATTGTCCCCCATTGGCCCAATCTCAGCAGTGAGGGAGAGAGACCCTTGCTGAGGGACACCAGGTAGCTCCCCCTCACAGGGAGTCTCTGGCACCCATTGGCCAGTTTGTAGGAATAAGCGGATTGACCAGCATTCCCAAACTCCCTAGATTTCACCCAGTGTAGGGGCCATATGGAGCTTCTTCCAGCCCTGTTCCAGCAGCGGGACTCTGTCCACCCTGAACTAGGAATGGGAACCTGTTCTGACAGGTGCTGCAGGTCTATCCAATCACCTGCTTGAGGGTCAAGGAATTTTATCTCCCATGGGCCAATTGGCAGAGGACAAGGGAGTTTTTTGCCTTCCTTGCAACACCTTCAATCTACAGTGTAAGGAGGTATGCACTTAGTATCTAACAGATACTTGGGTTGAGTTGTTAATTTATTGCAACTTGTGGCTGGTTTCCAGTGAAATTAAAAGGATAAAATGAACAGTCTCCAGAGGTAAGACACCTGGGATTTTGTTGATGGGCCTTGGTTCATGGTTAGGGTAAGACCTTGTGGCCCTCTTCTGCATCCTCTGCTCTCTTCATGGTGGGGAGAGTGCTAGGATTCAGAAAGAGCTAAATCCTGGGAGTAGACTGAGGAACTATTACCCCAAATTATGGATTATATGTAAGGAGCCCTGTAATGTTACCTGCATGATTTAGGGCCCCCACCTTCTACCCTCTCTGGGTCTGGGGTTAAATGTCCCCCTACACTCTTGGTTGTAAGGGACCCACCTCTATGGGTCTGCAGGATCTTTTCCCAGTGAAAGATCCTTGCACAATAATATCCTTAACTTGTATTTATTAACAATTAATCAACAGAATGCACTCACTAAGCATACAATGCTCACCACTCCCAATAAGGCAGATGAGCTTCTCTCAATGGCCATTGGAATTGGATCATCTGGGGGCTCTGGCTTCAGCATGGAATGGTTGTGCAGGTTATCAAGTTCTGGCAGCTTTGATCTCAGGCTGTGTCCTGTAGTTAGGTTCCAAATAACTTCCTTTTGGACCCCAGTTTATATAGTTTAACTTAGGTCCTGCTTATCTGTACCCAATCAGTTTTACTAAAATATTATGAATCTATATTTTAACCAATCCTAGCACATTATGAAACAATTCTTTAGCCACTCCTAGAACATTGCTGCCTACATACAAGAGTTAATGCAAATGGTTTGAAACCAGTTACACAACAGAAAGAAAATATTAAAGACAATTAAACAATTTAAGGTAAAACAAAAAGGGAAGTATACATCTTCTCAACCAAAAAGTGGTTCTGCCAGGCAGAGTGTTATCTTGCAAAGCTTTTCTTTAAAGATCTCAATGTCTGCCTATTGATGAAGCCACTCTTGGTGCTTATACTTCCTTAGGGCAGGAATGCTTTCTTAACCTGATTTATATGGTTTTGATGCAGTTTAGATGGGATGTGATTCCCCTGATTTTAGCTAATAGCTGCTGCTCTGTTACTGCAGACAAAGTCTCAGATCACAATTCCCCTCCTTAATGACACTTTCACCAAACCTGTAATTACTATTACAGGAGTCCAATACTTAGACCTTCTGACCTTGGGTTTGCCTCCTGGATAAGATTTTCAATGGGCTTATTTGACTTTGTATGTCAAACTCTTGTGTTTTCTGAACAATTCTTTTCATCCAGCAAGCCAAAGCTACCATGACTACTAATACATATTTGCTCTTCTGTCTGTGCAATATATTGTAGATGTGAATGTAACCTAGGATGGACCAACAATTTCCTTATCTTAGTCATATTCATGCCTAAATTTACAGGCATTATATTGTGATACAACTTTGGTTTAAAACTTAACTAGTTGACAGTCCAAACAGGTACAGAGCATTCAAAATCACAACTCTTAATTTTTGTAATATTGTAAAAACATCTATTAACTAAATAAGTCATAAAATACAATTCATTTTCATCTACTACCACCATGGGACAATGACTTCTAAACACAAATACATCCCCTTCCTGCATATACTACAGCTGACTTTTGCTCAGTAAATATTTCAAACATACATCTTTGGGTTCCTTTGTTTCCAACATAAAAAAACATTCATCCCTTTCTTGTAAATTTTGATCCTCACATAAAGGATAACAGTGAGCATGTGCAAGGTTGGCAACTATTGAGCATGTGCAGTAAGGGGTGACAGAAAGGTCAGTTAGCTAAGCAGCTAGCTGGTCAGAGCCCACTCACATTGGTCACAACTTGTTTTAAAGGTCAGAGCTGTCAATCAGAATTCTGAGATAATTGTCAAAACTGAGCATGTGCAAGTGAGGTAACCCTTGCTAAGACTAGGTATATAAAGAAAGAGCTACAATGTTGCATGAAAGTCCAGCTGCCAGCAACAGTCTGGAGGCTGTGTCTGAGAAGGAGAGAGGCAGTCAGGGAGAGCCGTGAAGCCGGCAAGAGAAGCCAAAGAAAAACTGCAGCAGAGAGAAAAGAAAGTTGGAGCAGAACAGAGCTGAGCTCTGCATGTTACCGCCTACATACAAGAGTCAATGCAAATGTTGTGAAACCAGTTATGCAACAAACAATTAAAGACAATTAAATAATTTAAGGTAAAACAAAAAGGAAAGTATAGATCTTCTCAACTGAAAAGTGGTTCTGCTGAGCGTTATCTTGCTAAGCTTTTCTTTAATTCTTCTAAAATATTGACCAGAAACTGAATAGCAGGAGTGATTTGATTTTTAAAAGATTTATAGCGTAAGCTTAATATTCTTTTAATTTTTGTTTAGTATAAGTATAGGATAGGATATAGGGTTAGTTTGTGTATGCTTGAAATGTGTGTCTGTTTTAATTATGTTTTACTTATGTAAACTTTAAAGCAATTTAAGATCTGCTTTCAGCAATTTGTTGCAAACTGGCCATTTGCAACAAATTGCTTCATTTGGAATCATTTAAATTTTATGCTTTTGTAGTTTAAGTGCTCTTTAACTTGCAATAAGGGATTTGTCTCAGGGATTTTGTGCCTTGTTAAGGATTTTTAGATCATATTGATGTAGGGATTATTAGTTACTTTAATAAAAAGATAAGCAGTATTCTTTCTGAAACAAAGTGTGTCAATTATTTTATTGGAATGTTATATCTGTTTTCCTTAGCAACCACGGGAACTTTTATCTTGAGAAGAACAGACTAAGTGGGCAATAGGCAGGTTATTGTAGCAGCACCCCAAAATTCATCTTTTGGGGTAACAAAGTAACCCCTGTGCTGGAACCAATTAAATGCCCGTTATGGGTGACAGACAGGTAGTCATCCGTCCCGTGTAGTAAAGTTTAATAAAAGTTGTGGCCTGCTGCTTATTTCCATGCATGTGTCTGTCCTCATTTTGCCACTGTGTCCACATCAATATAGATAAAGCAACATCTGGATGTCAGCAACTCTGGATATCACTTATGAGACCCAATGTTAAGGCAAAACAAATGTTAGGGAAAGGTCTGATTGTCACTGGGACATTCTGTGTGCATTAGAAACAGCAGAAGTACAATTATTTGTGCAAAAAGTAATTTAGTGCTAAGAGATTAAATAGCGCTCATGAGAAGAGCAATACAAGGTGTGAAAATATACATTTTGCTTCCTGGTTTTTTACTAACATTCCCATAATGCTTAGCACCTAGAAAGCAGTAGTGCTCTTGATCTTCAAAGCCATTTATAGACATTAACCATGTATCAGGTTAGCGCTTGTGACTGCCAAACAATTGAAATGAGAGTTCATCAAGTGCTTATGAAATGTATCTTTATGCTGTGAAATTCCATTTTTTGCCTTTGTCATGTAAACATAAAAACAGAAAGCCTAACCCGTAAAGAACATCTTAAAAAGAAAGGAATTAGCAATTATGTTGTGATCTCTACTCTCCACTTTCCTTACTGACAGGGAAATAAAGGGGCAGTTTCTATTACTTAAAAAAATCTGTTATTGTATCCTCTCCCCAGTATTGTGCCCCTCACAGTATGGCCCAGTCTCAGGGAGCTTTTAAGAGGCAACATATTCCTTTCCATTTGCTCCATCTTCACTTTCTTTGAGGAATCAGATCATAAGAATCTTTTCATTAGCTTAAAACCTCTAGATTTAAAAAAGTTTTAGATATGTCAGTTCTGCTAAGAGACCTGATGTAGTCAGATTTAAGTCTATTACTAATGTCAGAACTTATGATCTTGAGCATCCCATTGTCATGTTAAATATTCTGCTCCAGGGTACAGTAGGAGCTGATGTGCAGAATCAAATGTGTTAGCATTAAAAAAGAAGGTAGAGATTCTCTTCCACCTGCTGCTTTGAATTTTTGTTGTCGTCATGAGCTACTTTAACTTAATCTAGATTTACACTAATAAAAAGGCTATGTTGAAAGTTGACCCCTTCCATTAGACTTCCCACACTATTGACACATTGAAGCACTGATAAACTCAGCCTTGTAGAAAAACTTCAACTATAAAGATCACCATGGTTTTTATTCTTTGCTTGCTCAGAAATTATTTTGTTTCCTTTTCCATTGTCAAGTTCCATTCCAAACAGACCCATAACTCCTTTTGTTTTCTTTCCTCATAGACACTTTTAATATTAAAGTCCAAATTAGTAATGTTCAATTTTTTTAATCAATCTAGCTGAACATCTTAAAGTCCTTACATGTACTTTTCAGTTCACTGGCATTAAAACTACACTTCTTGATTTAGATCCTACTGTTTTTTTTTTGTTGTTTTTTTTTTAAACCATTGCTTATTTTTAGTATCCTTTAACACAATGCTGAGTTTCTGCGTGGTATTTGTAAAGGATGAGACCTTCTCGTGCACTGCTGTCTAACTATAAACACCCTTTATTTTTCTCCCTTAGATTATATCTTCTCCGATCATTAATTTTAATGCATCAGGAACAACATCTCTATTGCCATTATAGAGCAGACCAACAATCCACTATAGAGATGACTAGGAACTAAGTGTTAAGCCATATCTAATGTTTCAGAGGAACTTGAAAAAAGCTTATAATGGACTTAGCTAGTGTTGCCTTGATACTAATTGGCAGAGGACAGAGTGTATAGGATTTTACATGGATCCCCTGGGTTGGATAGCAGCAAAATAGGTCACCAAAGGGTGGCATGTGAAATCTCTACAAACAGCCAGCATCCCACTGCTCAGATCATATTTAATGAGTTATTCATCTATACTGGAAATTATGTCCTTAAGGTCTTGGAGTTAAAGCATGCCACCGAGAGGCAATATACCTTGGAAATGTTACTTTCATGCAGGAAGTGACAGACACCTATCTCCCTGTATAGCTATCAGTGTATTGGGCTGGTCACAACGTATGCCTGTTTGCAGATCGAGCCAGGTGTAGACTGAAAGATTGCAAAAATCTACAAGAAGAAATATATAGAAATAAACAAACAGCGTGGGGTGTCCTGTTTATGAATAAAGATAAAGGATTGGTCTGTTATATTTGGAGTGCAGAGAGAGAAACTGAATCTTTCGCTTAAGAGGCAAACTAACAGCGTACTTGTCTCACAAAGAATGGTCACAGCCAGCCTGACTGTAAAGCACTGCATGGATTTCGGATGAGCAACACTCTACAAGACATAAGGTATCTTCTTAACTAAGTCTACACTCAAGAATGGATGTTGTGATTCAATTTTATATGTAACAATTTTTCCCAATACTTCTACTTCCTGAATCTATGTTTTGTTACACTTAATATAAATTAATTTATCTAAGTGCTGGGTGTTAAGCAGAGTGGTGATCAGAGATGGGGTGTACTGTTTCTTTGAAAGCAGCAAATCTGTGAATACTGCAAGAGTCCAATTGACTGGGGGCTGGATACTCTGGGAAGATGCTCAGAAGAGTCAAGGGTTGGGATGTGCCAATTGTTAACCTCCAGAGTAACAGTGAGGACTATGAGACCTAGAGGAGTGCTTGTGTTGCCTGTGGCCAGTGGAGTTAGGGAGCTGACCCATGGCAGGCACAGATAAGGCTTTTGCATGCTTAGGGTAGGTGGTGGCAAGGTGCCTCACAATCCTGGGTACCCCCAGGAAGCATCACAGCCAGTTGCACAATACATAGGGAAACAAAGTCCTAACCAGCGCCTTTCTTTCCCTTGTTTTATGTCTGTAATGACAAAACAGGCCTGTTCACTTACTGACAAACATTGTTGCATAGCAGAAGTAACTGCATAAGCCTTTCGTTTAAAGAGACCTGTTATAAACACAGAATTCCTGAACTGTTCTGTTTCATGCATGCATTGTCTGCTGCCTATTTTTTCCAATCTCCCTCTCCTCCCCCCCCCCACCCCATGTATGAGCAATGTACAAGAAGCTGCCTTCTTTTATATGGTTGCCCCGAGACTGAAAAAGAGAGGAGACATTTCAAGCATTGTTACTGCTTTCCACTTTAGCTACACAGAAAGGTGGGCTACTCTCTCACATCCAGACAGCCAGTGTTACAGAGACTATAAATTTCTTTGGTGTTAATGGCAGAAGGAGAGAAACACTGCAGCTATATATCAAGTTAAGTCTGTGTTTGCAAGAGAAACATTCAAGTAACAGAACTTTTCCTTCTCAGGTGGAGATTCCAGCTCTATTCTCCTCCATTCTTTCCCTTGAGGTTGCAGTTCTCACTGCATTTTTTCCAACCTCATCTCCTCCCACATCTACCAAAAGATAGCATAGCTGCAGCTATGCTATATCTGACCCTCTATCCTAGAGAAAGAGGAACTCCACTGTTCCTGGCACATTACAATAAAGCCAGAAGACATGGTCTCTGCCATAAGGAGTTTACAGTCTAATTTTAGAGACAAATAAAACAATTCATACACATGTTATACATGGTGGTGAGTATGGTCGGGTGATGGTATCAGAATCTTACAGCAATCAATGCTATTATTGACTTGCTTTATCTTCCTTGTCTCTGCATTCCTGGAAAGGGGTGCTGAGCTCAACTTGCTTTGACAACCCTTCCTGTCTTATGATAAGGAATGCTTGGAAGGAGGGGACTGCAGTGGTCCAATCAAGGATATGGGGAAGGCTTAGACAAGAATTTTAATTGTGGAGATTAAGAAAAAATTTTAATTGTGGAGATTAAGAAAAAATGCAGTTGATTTTGAAAATGTAGTGGAGGAAGAAGTGACAAGATATTGTGAGAACCTGGGGGAGAGAGAATGAAGGAGTCAATCAGAAATGACCTTAGTGATGCGACCAAGAGTGGAAACTAATAGAGACAGTAGAGTTGTCAGAGCTGGGGAAGATGCAAAGTTCAGGGGTTTTTTTTACCTGTTCCTTTGAGAAGCAGCAGGACATCCTTGAGGATATATTGTAGATTGAGAGACTCCAGGTGAGAAAACAGATCTCAGAGTTGTCAGCTCAAAAGTGTAATTGATACCATCAGAACAGATGAGATCACCTGGTGAGTGAAAAAAAATGCCATTTCATTCAGTTTTGCTTGTTTTGCAGTCTGAAAATTGACTCACCGCTCAATGACTCAAGCGCCTTGGTTTTTATTATAAATTATCTGTCAGACAGTAGGGGTGTGAACTACATTTTCTGTGAGCTGCTCTACACTCAAAAAATTGCAGACTTCTACCAGATTCTGAATTTTAAACTCTTTTCCCCCTCATAATAATTCCAAAATTCATTTCTAATATAATGGTGGTAAATGCACTTTATCTAGGTGTAAATGTGATTATTTATGTCAATTCATGATTTTCTCTGCATCCATATAGCTGTTTTAAGTAATTGGTGAATACTTTCTTGGACAGCACTTATAGATGTTGTAAGAAGGTAATTTACTGAACTTAGTCTCCTAAATTCAGTTAATTAAACATAGTAATACCTGTCACAGGGTGCATCCACTCAGTGCTGGTCTGGCAACTTCTCCTGGTTGCTCAGGGGATTAGCTCTTGAGGCCAATGTCCCCATCTGTGGTTTGTATGCCATCACTCTCTCGCTTCCTCTGGTCTGCAGCTCCTCTCCCACTCTAGGACCCTCAGCATCTCCTTGTGACTTAGCGCTCCAGATAATTCAGCATTTCCCCCTTCCGGGACACAATCCATCAGCAGTCAGAGGCAGCCATTCACTGCCTTAGTTCTATGCCATACCCTCGGTGACTGGTAGAGGAACCTGAGCCTACCCTCTTCTACGGGTTCCAATCCAGGGACCCTCAACTCAGCAGTGCTGGGCTCGCTCTCTCTCTCTCTCTCTCTGCCCTCACTGCTCCTGCTCTGGACTACTCCCTACCACTCTGGTTCTCCTTCTCTCTCTCTGGGTGAACCAGATCCAAGAACCTTCCTCCCTCTTTCCAGGGAGTGACTGCTGTCTGACTTCCTGCAGCCTTTCCCAGCCACCCCATCTGTAGCCCTCTACCTGGCTTTATAGGTCCTACCTGCTCCTAAACAGATGAGCCTCTCTAATTAACTGCCTCCTGCCTAATGTTCCTCTGTTTGAAGCCTGATTAGTTGATTAGGCCCACCTGGCCCAATTTTCCCATTGCTAGTGTTGGGGATGTCCTCCCACACAATACCCAATACATATTTCCATTTTAAAAAGACAATTGAGGAAATGTACATGATAACACTATCAAACTCTGTATGAACTAATACATTAGGGCCATCTATTTGTTCGATGAAATACTAAGATACTGTAGAAATATTTTGACTATGTTAAGAGTTGCACTAGCCCAACATTTCCAAGGATAAGTCACCTCTCCTCTCAAACAGATTATTACATTTACAATTGTAATTATAATGTAGATGTATAGTGTATAATAGTTCACTATTCATAAATTGCTAGGCAGAGATGCATTATGTATCAAATTATCAGATCTGAAAAAAGCAACAATGCCTGAAAGCAGTAATCAAGGTACAGTTACATGATACATGTACCTTGTCTATCAGCTGTGCTGTTATTTCTAGATAAATGTGAATGATTGGGACAGCCTGATTTTATAAGGAACAATGTTCAATAAAGTAAAGGTGAATGATAATTGAGTATAGGTGACAGGATTACAGGAGGGACAGTTTTACCTCATGCTACTTCCTTATTAAGCAAACTATTACATTCTACATACATGCTAGTACGATTGAGATATTCAATACAAAGGAAGTCAAGAAAATCCAAGTCATTTTCTTTGGGAACCATAAATCAGCAGATTTGCAAATATGTAGAGTTTTTATTACTCTAGTGTACAATATTACATGGGGTGCTAACTTGCATGCTTGTTACATGTGTTTTTTTCCACTTGTATCCTCATGTATGCTGCATATGCTACTGATTGCTTTAATATATTCCAAAACCAAAAACTCAGTTATAAGGATGCTGAGTGAGAACAATGTATCATCTGACATAGTTTACAAACCCAAGCACTTAAAACCAAGGAAATCAATAAATCAGATCAGAAATCTTACATTGTCTACACAAACAGATTATTCTGATCAAATACAATGAATAATTTTGTATCACAACCTTAACTCTGACCCAAAGGGAAATACAGTAATGTTCTTTCACCAGTAGTCGCCATATAAAACATACCAAAAAACCCTTTGGAAAAATAATGACCAAACACCTAACCCCTACCCTGAGATGGCCTAACTTTTCTATATTTAACTTATTTTATGGTCTTTCCTGTCCCCTACAGTTTAACCCCTTTAGGATGACTATCGCCATGGCCACAACAATAATGCCCACAAAATGAGCACCCACTCAGCAAAGTGTACAGTCACATTGTACTCAGAACAGTCACCTCTGGAAAACCCATGAGCATATAATAATATCAGCTCCATTAAGTGCATAACTTCTCATTTACGTGCCTATCCTGGACTAGAAATCTGGACCTATATTTTTATTTTAAAGTCATGTCTGAGCAAAAAGGTTGAATGCAATAAGGTGCTCAGCATCTAAGAGGTAACTGGGAACCCTTAATTCCCATCTGTTAGCAGGCTTTCAGCATGATGCAGGATGACACCCCTAGATAGCTTCTAACTTGGGGATGTTAAATCCCTTCAACATCCAAAGGGAGTCTAGCTTTTCTAATGAGATAGCACTATTCAGATTTGAAATATTCCATTTTATACACTCAAAATGGTAAACATTTCATGATTTTCCTTGGGTTTGGCTTATTCTTTGGATCTCATTGAGATCTACAAAACAAACCAAGTTATATATTTCTATCTTCAGATGCCATTTTAGTTATCTGTGCAGAAAATTTCCAATCAGAGCATATTGGGAACAATATTTTATCAGTGCATGCCTATGAAACCCTAGGGAGCCTTCTGACTTTCTAAAAATAGTTCACCTTCATTCTGAAATGTAGGAATGAAAATTTATGCCCTGAGGAATTAGTTTGACAAACTTATGATCAAAGGAAAAAAGGAGGATTAGAATGAAATTTGAAACTCAATCTCAACTATAGCTCTTTAACCCATTTTGCCCTATATGTTTCTGCTGTTATAAGCATATATAGTAACCAGTTTGTTTGTTTTTTAAAAATAGGTAAGAGTTTATTTTGGAAATATTAGGTTACAATATGAACAAGAGGGTAAGAGAAAAGAAAGGATGGTCTGGTTAGCATTAAAAATAGGATAAAAAGTAAATGAGCCAGTAGTAACCCAAAGAAAAGATTTACACTGATTTTACTAATGTCCTTGATTGTTGTGCTATCAGTTATAGAAATGGTTTATAAAAAACAAGGTAAATATGTACTCTGATTGGTAGATGGCTTTGCTGTAACAGAAAACTTATAACTCTGATCTGCATTATTGTTAGACCAGGTCCTCTTTATAACTCGGGTACAATTTGCAACTTAGATTTTGCCAATTTCAAGCCCCATTAAGCTTTCTTATTAAAGTGATAAATTATATGATCAGCTCTGAAACACTCAATTCATTAATGTCTGTTTAGATATTATAGAGGTCTATAAAGCCCTATTTTCCCACAGAGGTAAGACTAGATAAATAGAATAAAGCAAAGTATTGAAATTTTATATTAATTTTTCTGGACTGTCATTTTGCAAATTCTGTAGTGATTTCTAAATAGTAAAAAGATTTTAGAAAGTAAGCTGGAAATAAAGACTCTCCTAAATGTCTGACTAAGATTAAAAAGTCATCATGGGAAGTGGGTTTGTTGTTTGGTTTGGTTTTGGTTTTCTTTGCTTTGTAGTTTTTTTGGTTTTTAACGTTTAAGCATTAAGAAATAATTCGAATTATTCTGAAGATGATATATCTTCAGTAGAGTTACTCTTTTTTTACATTGATCTGAGAGGAGAATGGAGTCCAATGAACCAAATAATATTGCTCCTTGAGTATGCAGATAGAATAAATTCATGGATTTCAGTGGAGTTACTGTATATTGAAACTGATTAAATAAAACAGATTTTGGCCCAGTCAGGTAAGTTTTGGCACTATGTATTGTTCTATTTGTTTTCAGGGATATAACCTGAAAGCAGAAGTACACCAAAGAAAGATTCTTACTGAGAGAGATTTAGGAAGAATACACTTTACTGGTAATATATTGGAACAAACAACAAAACAAAAACAGGAACAAAACGGTGCCACAGCGAACAAAGGCATTTTTCCCCAAGATCTAACTCCCATGCATTCAAGCAACCAGAATTTATAACATTATCTATATCAACTTGTAGCAGTCTTGGCCGAGGTTCGGCCCTCAGCGGGGCTGTGGGGTAGCCCACCGCCTCACTACAGTCAGAAAAGAGCCCCAAGCCCTCAATCAGGGCGGGGCAGTAGTCACACAGTCTGGAGCTCCGGCCCTCAAGCAGGGGCTGAGTCAGTAGCTCGAAACTCAGGACCTTAAGCAAGGACCGAGGCAATGTCTATAGCAGCCCAGGCCCTAGGTCAGGGCGGGCAGTAATCAAACAGTCAGGCAAATACCCAGGCCCTTAAGCAGGGCTGGGTCAGAGTTTGTAGCAGCCCAGGCCCTAGGTCAGGGCGGGGCAGCAAACAAACAGTCAGAAACCCAGCCGCTCTAGGCCAGGGAAAAAGGGGGAGTCTGCCACCCAAGGAGTATGTGGCAGGGGGGACGCAGGCCCTCCCACTCCACTGCGTCCCAGCCCGGGGCCCTAGCAGTGGCGGAAACTCGTTGCTGTCAGTGGGGATCCTGGCCGCAACACACTGACATCGGCTCTGGCAGTGCAGCAGCCAGACTGGGGTCGGCTGCCGCCGGGCTACTTCCACACTCCCCCTCGGATGGTACCTGGGCTGTCCTAGTGTCGTCGGTGCTCTCCACCAGCATCGGCTCCTCTGGGTAGGTAGCGAAGGGCAGGCTCGGCTCCTCCTCGGGGTAGCTGGCACGGGGCAGGCTTGGCCAGTTCTCCTCAGGGTACCTGGCGAGAGGTAGGCTCGACAGGCCTGGTAAGTCAGCAGGCCGGTCGCGGCTTGCAGCTGTCTCCCAAGCGGAAGCTCGACTACGGACGTCCGCTCTCTCTGCCGGCATGGGCTCCACTGAGCTCGGCAGGCGGGCTTTTATACTTCCGGGTCAGGGCCGTGACCTCGGAGGGGCTGGCGCCGGAGCTGGTGGCTCCGCCCATGTTGGTATTAGGGGAGGTTCGGCCCTCAGCGGGACTGTGGGGTAGCCCACCACCTCGCTACACAACCTCATCTCATAATTTCTCATAATGTTAAATACTGAAAACACTTCAATCTATGGAACTCTCTTAAAGGAAAAAGGATTGCAGAAATGTAACTGAAAGTAGACATTGGTCTAATTTTTTTAAAGTAATAGCCCAAAAGACAACAATAAAAAGTTAGTTGTAAAGAAATATGTCTTGAATAAAATAAAATTAAAAATACTTATCTGCCAGATTGTCTTGTTGTTAATACCGTAGCATAACAAAGGAAAACATTAACAATAATATGACTTTTTTTGAACACCGGAGACCTTTCCAGAGTCAGTGGTAGTATCTTACACACTATTTTGAAATATTCCTGGAAGATTTTGTTTGTGTTCAAGTTTATCTTGTATTTTTTATATATACAAATGACTCTTTCTGCTTAGCCCCCTTTGGGAGTCATATAGCCATTAAATATAACAGGAAGGAATACAGTCACTTGTGAGGTAAATTAAAGTTAAGGAATGGGTGAAAAAAATGGGTATACAGAGTTGTTCAAAGTTTTCAAGTCCTTGCATGTGATGTCTTCTTGGATGAAAACCACTGTTTATGTCTTAAGCATGATTTCCTTGGAGAATGGCACATCAAGATAATGATGAGAGAAAATTCCAAGTTATGCCATGAACTTTGAGCAACTGACCCTCAAAAATACCAGCTGCTCAAAATATTTGGTAACTTTAGAACACCGATGTCACAGCCTCATTCTGAATTAGGACTTTTTGTTCTTGTGCATTGAGTGCTTGTGAGGTTATGTGCAGGTGTCCTGAGAGGCCATGGCACTCACATCACTGTGGACCTGAGAGGCTATGGCAGAAAAATATAAAGAGGATAAAGTAAGGAGAACATCCCCCCACAGTCTTTCATCAAAACAATGTTCTAAAGAATCAGAGAAGTTTAACATCCCAAAACTCTTCAGAGGCAATTCTAGAGGACAAAATACCTTCCTTCCTGTAGTCCTAGATGTTCCCATTTCCCCAGGGAGACCTAGAGAGTCTCTGCATTCAGTGAGCTTGCAGACATTGTGTATGTGCTAAAGAAAATCAGTCAGCTACTATCTATGCTTTACCCCAGGGAAATCTGGGCAGGCTTTCCACTCAATAATGTCTCAATTCAGCAAAGCACTGGAGGATGTGCTTAATGGTTGACACATGAGTAATCCTGTTGGTTTCAGTGGAATTACTCAAATGTTTAAAGTTAAGCATCTGCTTTGGTGCTTTGCTGGACTGGAACCAAACTGAATGAACATTCTGTGGTCCATGCTTCCCTCCAACTCAGCAAAGCCCCACTGAGCCTCTTTCTTTCTTCCAGGCAGTATTTAATATTCAGGCCCCTGGGATTTAGTACCTATCAGGAGTAAAAGAGATACTCCCTCTATCAGAAAAATCAGCATTCTACAGTCTGCCTCCTACCTTTTTTCCCCCACTGTTCCTTTCCTTTCTAGATAGAACAGTGATTTTTTTACATTTAAACAATGGACTAGTTATAATATTGTTCCTATTCTCTATATCATAATATATTGTAAGTCCTGCCTTTTTAATGAAAAAAACAACAACCATGAATGTCACTATTTTAGGAGATTCAATATGCAGCTCCCCTTATGCAAATATATGTGGAGTTTATCTCTCTGTAGTACAAGAGTAGCACATGTGAAGTAGCTAGTGGCAATACTTTGCACAAAAATGTTGAGAGTTTGTTTCATTTTGATGAGCAACCAAAAGTGCAGTGAAGGTTATGTCACATTGTTAGCGTACTCTTTTGCTCTTGGAAGGTGAGGAGAATGAAACTGTAGGAATAAATATTCTCCTAGAGAGGCAGAGGAAATTTGTATGAAAGAGAACTTTACTTAATAAACTACATTTTGGGGTGGTACAGTAGAAAAGTATTTGACTAGATTAGTTTACCTTAAGAATACCAGATGGCTATGTGCATTGTGGAAAACGTTAGGCACTTCTCATATAAATTTTTTTTGGAAGAACTCACATATAGAGGAAAAGTTATGTTGAGAATAGGTTGTTAGACTGGAGGTCAAAAAACAATATTGTTTTCTGACCACATTAACTGACTGGATTGTTTTTGTCAGTATTGGTGTAGCAGCAGGAGAAATAAGGTTTCACAAATACTCCATCAGAGTTGACCTTGATGATGTAGAATAATATGTATATTACAAAAAGGATAATGAATAGGTTGAGGGACAGGCAGTTGGGTAAAGCTGAAGTTGATTAATTTACTTAATAAGATGCATATACTGCATATGAATAATTATGTATCTATACTGAAACCAACATATATAATACACATAACGGTGATAACTGTATAAAGTAACTAATGTATACAGTGTATGCAAAAACTGCACACAGTTTGATTATATACTTCTCCATGCTTGGCTTGTTTTCTTAGATTTTAAGCTCTGTAGGACAGGGATTATGTGAACAGTATCTACCTGCAGTAGTGCACAAAGCACCCAATTAGAATGGAGCCCCATTGGGTTCAGTGCTGTACAAATCCCTAAGAAACATGGTCACAGGGAAAAAAATCATTGCTGTACATCTCTGTAGACACATAATAGATACTGTAAGCATGCAGACTCACCCCTGTGGCACCTCCTGCTGGTCTCTGTCGGGAATTAGCTCATCCAGCTTCCAGAGCACCCTCTGCAGGCCAGTGATCCGCCTTACCACTGGCCCCCGTGTCCCTCCCAGGACTCCTGTGCCCCTTTCTCTGGGGTGCTGCCCCTCTGGGGGAACCCCCACCCCCTATCCCCACCTTGCCTCAGTGTAAGGCTACTGCCAGTCACCAACTAGCCCCCATTCCCTGGGGCAGACTGCAGTGTATGCTACTCCTCACTGGCAAGGGGGGTTTGGGCCTGCTGCCTCTGTCTAGCCTTGGACTGTCCCCTACAACTCCAGTACCTATTTGGCCTTTTCCCCAGCCCTGCTCCACTCCAGGTACCTTATCTAGTTCCCCAGCAGCCAGGCCCATCTCCTGCCACAGCTAGAGAAGACTGTGTACCTTTACTCCTGGTTCAAGCCTTTATAGAGCAAGCTGGGCCCTGATTGGGGCATGGCCCCCCCCAGCTGAGGCTGTTTCCCCCAATCAGCCTCACTGTTTTTCTCCTCCCACAGCCCTCCTCCAGGGCTGTTTTAACCCCCCCAGGGCAGGAGCAGGTAACCATCTGCTACAAATTCCTAGTTATTGTGTGCTACTAATTCATTCATAGCCCATATTGTCAGACATTGCACACCTTCATGAATGACCTACTCCAACATTGCACCAAAGCAGTCAGTTAGTCAAGTCAAATGATGTTATTGTATAATTTATAAGGTCAAGTTTGTTTTTGAGATAAACCTGTTGCTTTGTGATATGGCACATAATTACATTTCAGCTGGATTTGTGACTGCTTCATGAATAAATATGTACGGGGATGTTTTTCTTCTACAGCAAAGTTTCAACAACACTGCTCACTTAAGGAATCTTTGAGTTAAACTAATCAGGAACAACTCAGAATATTCCAAGGCAATAAGTTAAGTGATCCTGACAAAACAAAATTGACAGGTACATATTGACAGATAGTATGCGTCAAGGTAAAAATCAATTACTTGTAAAAAAAACTGTTTTCCCCTTTGCCTGATTTGACATCAGTATGTTGCCATATATGGATTTAATCAATATTTGGTGGAGATAATTTAATGTTTATGTACCTAAATCTGTTAACTAATTTTTATGTACCTAAATATCACCTCATATTGTACACCTAGCAGTAGATTCCTTATTGGCTATATGTTACTTTTTAGCTATTCATTAATACTGTTTATAAGGCGTGTATACATTTCTTTTCACTTAGTATGAGTACTGCCACTCCCACATTTCCTGTGCAATGGCCAAAATCCACTAGAGAAAGTCAGGATATAGTCCAGGCAAGAGTCTCAGTAGATCTGCTGATGTCAAGGCAGCCCACCAAATTGCATCAGCTGAGGTTATAGCCTCAGGCTTCTCCAAGGGGGATTTTGGCCCACTATGGACCATGGAGCTGAGCTATATGGTGTCTGACTCAGTGGTGCTTAGAGAAGAGAAATGGTTTGAAGTGAATGGGGTAAGCTGTGCCCATGGCTCTACACTCCAGAAATGTACAAGTTACTCCTGCCTATGACAGTTTTCCTCCAAAGATCTATGTGCAAGATGCTCTTGGTCTCTGTGATTATTTTTAGAGATTCATCCCTATAAAGCTACTAAATCTACATATGGGGCCTAATTCTTTGCTCTCAACTCAATGGAGCTACACCAATCTAATGGTGTGAAATCAGAATCAATTCTGTATAAAATTATAGCTATGTATAAATAATAGTCTGGCTCTTATATAAAGCTAAATTTGACTAAATATATGCACGTCATGTCATAAAAAGCTAGGCAGATTGATTGGTTTATTAGCATTTTGCTAATTACTGCCATATGCAACTTTTATAATGAGTACACCTGGAAGTAGCAGAATATCAGACTAAATAAGATTTGCTTTCATATAATTGCAATAGGAGTCAAACTGATGTGGCTGAGCAATAAAGAGTAAGAGTATAGAAAAAGCCATTCACCAGAAATCAGTATCCCAGGCCAAATAGCATTATTTAAATGGAACACAAGTTAGCCAAGGGAACGTGGGAATTTCAAATAGTCAAATATGTCAAAGTATTTTTAAAATAATCTTCAAATATAATTTCCTTTAAATGGAGTTATGGGCACTCAGCACCTCTGAAAAGTAGGTCCTTAGTGTCTGAACTTTTGCACCCAAAATTGGAAAACACTTTTGGGAGGTATGACCCCAAGTTACTTATCTAAAGCAACACAGCGATTCCATAGCAGAGCCAGGAACAGAAACACATGACTAATTTTCTGAGGATCTACTTTTTGCACACATAGCTTCATTTCCTGGTTGTGCATATGGTCAGCAGCTAAAGTACCTCACTGCATCCAGAAGTCTGTTTGAACAATACATTTACCTCAACCAAAAGTAGGGGGAAGGGTGATAAATAAATCAGAAACTTCAGAAGAAACTCTGTTCTTGTGTCACTTCTAGCTCAAGTTTCAAAACTCAGTGTGGCTAAGCATGCAAAATTTAGGTGTTTATCCAAATGGAATCACTGACATTTTTTAGATTTACCCATTGGTATTTATTTGTATGTTAGCATGCATATATAGAGATGGAGCAGATATCTTACTTAAACCAAAGGCCTTCTCTGTATGATAATTATTTCAGCATATTGAATTTATGAACTCAAATTTGGTAGAAATGTAAAATATCTAGAGGACTAAGAATTTGACTGGGAAATAAGAATTCCTGGCCTTGATTCTGATCTCATGTACACTGGTGTGCCTTCACTAGCTTTAATGCAGTTACTCCAGATTGCATGAGAACAGAAATAGGTTTGGTTGCATCCTAATCATATCTCTATTGCTGAATTGGCTTGTGCAAGTCAATTTAGGGCTCAAATTATAAAAAGAGGGCTCTGATTTTGGGTACCTTAATTTTAGATGCAAAATTGTATATACCCTGCACTTCATTTTCAGAGGTGCTGAGGACCACCAACTCCACCTGCAGTCAATGGGAGCTGTGAGTGTGATGTCTGAAGCAGGGAACCCAAAAATTCAGGACCCCAAATTTCGAGTTTCCTTTGGAAAACTTGATATTTAGCCTTTCTATGTCTCAACTGTGCTTCCTGTATAATAGGGCTAATGATAATCACCTCCTTCATAGGGATGTTATGAGGATCAAGTAGTTTTGGTGGTGAGTCCTTATTTTCACTTTTCCCCCATTGTCAAAATCAGAATAGTGAAGTAAAACATGTCTGTCCAATGTGCATATAAATTGAAGTATGCCATTTATTGTAAAATTGGGGGGAAACATTTCTCTTGTAGAAGGAGAATGCTTATTAGAATGTTACAGAAATAAATGTTTTATCAGAACTTATTAAAATTCCTCATTACAGTGTAGCTTCTGAATATTTTTATGTAATGACAGAAATCATCATTTATTAATGGGGGTCAGGACTGAAAAAATACACTCTTGCCATTTGTTGTTATGAATTTTGGAATATAGCATTGAGAACAATGAAACGTTATAATGAAGATCAGAACAAAACACAATGTTAAAAATGTGACAGTCTAAAGAATACAGAGATTCTTTATCTCAGAATGCATTGCTTCATATTTGACATTTGAATGTAGCAGTCATATTGATACAGGGATCAAATATAAACTTGCAAATCAGAATGCATGAATAAAATGCCTGAGTTAAATGTGTTTCAAAAGAGCTAAAAATGGGGGAGAAGAATGCCAACAAACTCTTTTTTTAAAATGTAAGCATACTGAACAGCCTGGATCAAAAGAACCTGACTGCTCTACAGTAATAGCCTAAAACATTGCAGTATCACTACTGTACATGGCAATAATTTAGAAAATATCTGTAGAAAACTAAATATTTTATAGGGAAAGTAATTGTAACTTAAAGGGTGAATAGGAAATTACTACAAATGTTGGATGATGATATTGACAATAATGTACTTCTCTTTGCCAAACTGCAAAAAGGTATGGTTTATTTTTATGAGATAAACTCTGAAGGAGCCTTTTTAGAGCGTTGTCTGTAAAACGACAGCTAAAGAATTTACTCTAACTTTGCAATTCAGAATTAGTCCTAATATGTCTAGGTAGGTGATTGGTAGTGACGTTTGGCTAAGCTTTGGCTGAGGATCCACACTTTGGATTCCTACTTGAAATGTGCTGAACATCTCTTATTTGAGCCCTCACTCTCTGAAGACTGGCTATTGCTACTGAAATGCGGAACTTGGGTATACAGAACTGTTTCTATAAAAGTGCTAAATATGGCTATTTAAAGGGAAGCAAGAATAGAAATAGTTAAAATATATACAGAGTTGTGTGCTGTTGTAGGGTAAAATATAAAATGTTAATTTTCAGATCATTTTCTAGTATCATGGGACTTCAAACTATAGGTCAGAAATATAGCATTCTCGTTAGCGTGTTCTAAATTCCTAGAAAATTCCAACATTTGATGGATACTTTCAGCTTTTTACATATTTGTAGCAGGTAATTAGATGAAATTGAGGCAATCAATGGACTGCTTTGGATTCAGTGCCAACATAATTTTTTTACATTACTATATAGTATCTTGGCTAACTTAGTAATATCAGCTGGGTATTTAGTCCCCTTACAGTTAACATCTTGTTCTCAAACTTTCCTGCTTTTGTAGAATTTACACTCTGATGTTGTGCTGTTGGATAAAGTAAGAAGGATTGACTTTTTAGGGTTTTATTCTTTTACCTGATGTTATTTAGTTACAGCAACCACAAAGTCAGTAGAGTTCTTGATAACAACAAGGAGTCGAGTGGCACCTTAAAGACTAACAGATTTATTTGGGCATACGCTTTCATGGGTAAAAAACCTCACTTCTTCGGATGCATCTGAGTTCTTGATGTATGTACAAGTTGATGTATGTACATACATACCTTCTCATTGGGAAGGGTGAACTGAGACAATTAAAACAAAAATCTATGTTCTAATGATATGCAAAAGTTCAAGAAGTTCATATAAAGGCCCTTTCCCTCCACATTTCAATTAAGTCTTTCTACTGCTTCACAACCTCAATAGACCCACCCTCAGCCTCCTCTAAAAATCTATCAACAACCTCCACTTTCCATAACTGCCTCAAGAGGGGACCCATCCCCTCCATAACCTCTTTCCTGACTGACCAATAGGGTACCTCCCTTTCTGATCAATGGGAGCCCCTGACACAGACAGATGTCTATGGTAACTACTAGCATCCACAAACAGCAGTTACCTCTCAGAATAATATATTACAACAACAACTTCTGAAGGTATCAACATGTTGTAGTTTTTAACACCATGTAGTACCCCACCGAACCCAAAGAAATATCTCATATGTGTTGGGAGGAGGGGAATGTTAACCACCCTTTCCTCCCCATATTAAAGTTTAAAGTTAATAAAGCAGTGGCCTTCTACTTTGAAATACAGGCATGGGAATAAATTTTATTGTCCTGAGTGTCCAGGCCAAGCATCTTGGGGAGTCAATGGGTTTTTTGTTCCTAACTCCATTAGACATTTTGGAAAACCCTAAAGAAATCCACATTGTGCATATATTTATAGCAGTCTCCCTTTGTGCAAATCAAATTTCTGCCACACAAATGTTCACAGAAAGTGAATTAAAGGGGATTACAAATACGAACAATGTAAATTAGTCATGTTTAGTCAATATAAGTTTGGATAATTTTGAAAATGAACACTTCCAGCTAGGTAAATTTTGCTCACTTTTAGTTTATGTTTACATCTGTGTTGTCAATTCAAACATCATGACTCTGGGGGACAGCTAATTCAACATAGTATCTACTGAAACTACCACTGACTGGCGATAGAAACAAGTTTGCTATTAAGTTGTTTAGGGAGTCACTCGATATTGCCCTAATCTCGGAGAATGGTGGGTTGCTTCCTTTTTCTGACCTGCTTTATAGAGAATTTATGGTTATTTTTCGATGTCCATAATAACAATAAATAGTTTGAAGTGTATTATGGAGAACAGAGTAGTCTATTGAATTGCTACATAAAGTTAGATGGAAAAAATACATTTCAGAAATCAGGACATCAAACCCAAATACCAAACCATTGCTACACTAAAAATAAAGCCTATTCAGCAGAAATACAATATATTATCCCCCTTTTTAGTAGCCACCTAAACAAACTGAACCGTTAACAAAGAAGATTGGTAATCAAATGAATATAGTTCATATATAATGTGCAGTGTTTGCAGTTCCAGATCTTTGGACATACAGGGGAACCATTTTTAAAATGTGGAATATTAGGCCCACAACTCACATTACTAAATACATAAGTACACTGTACATTAAAGCTGTTTGAATTATACTTGGCCAATTATTTGTCAGATAAACTTAGAATCCCCTTACTAGTTATCTGTGATCAAGTTGTGTTTGTTATGAATGTGTTCCTTATTTGTAATTGCTCCACTAATAGTTTGTGCAAGCATTTGTTAGGCTATGGTTTGGTTTGTAAACTGGCTGCCATTTGCTACCCATGTCACATGACTGTGGATATAATTCACTTGATGGTGTTTGTGTTCCGTCAATGAATGACCATAATCTTATAAAGAAGAAAAAAAACTGAAAACCTCCGTGAATGTCTATAACGTTTTGAATGTATGGTACAGATAATAAAAAGAGCTTTCCAAAATGGCTCTGAGAGCCCTTGACTGGAAATATATGGGTCCACACTGAGGAGGACACAAGTAGCTTTCTCACCCACCCCTTTTACTGGACATTCCCATGCAAAGGCCAGGGGCAATTACAGAACAAAACTAGTATCAGAGGGGTAGCCGTGTTAGTCTGAATCTGTAAAAAGCAACAGAGGGTCCTGTGGCACCTTTAAGACTAACAGAAGTATTGGGAGCATAAGCTTTCATGGGTAAGAACTATCTGAAGAAGTGAGGTTCTTAGTCACGAAAGCTTATGCTCCCAATACTTCTGTTAGTCTGAAAGGTGCCACGGGACCCTCTGTTGCTCAGAACAAAACTAGTTCACATAATTATTCCTGACCCTTTTGTTGTCCATGATTGTTGTGAGTTACAACTTAGTCACTTGAATGTTCACAAGTAAGCTCATAAAACAGTCAGGAATGCTGGAAAAGTATTGACAGGTTTCTTTTGTAAGTTTATATGTAAATACAATTTTTCATCATTCACCTGCACTACTCTTTCAGAAAAAAAATGTATCTCAGGGGGCTGCAACTGTAATACAGTACTTATGTCCTGTTGTAATAATTGAGCCTACAAATTTACCCTAATTGTGAGATCAATTGTGGAGAAGAGAGTTCAGAAAATGTCACAATACCCCATAACAATAAACAGGGAAAGTTGTGAAAAAGAGACGGAGACTGAATTAGCCGAAACAGAAAGACCTACTGATTTAACTCAAGGACTGTGTCAAGATTATGCCTGGTAAACAAGAACAGTGTGAGACAGGAAATCAACTAACCAAAATGTGTGTGTCAGGAGTTAGGCGTAATTAATGGACAAAATAATGAGGGCATGGGATATTCTACCCTTCTCTCCCTTTTGGAGTTTTTTGTTTGTTTTTAAAAGGCTTGGGGGGTGGGCGGAGGAGCTGGCTATGGTGAATGCTAGCTGACTAAAAGATTGAGGAAGGGGAAGGAGAGGGCTTTATCGTGTTTGCCACCCCCAGTGTCTCCTGGCACCCCAGACCTTTTTCATCTAATCCTGAAAGATGTCCTGACTAAACCAGGCCAAAGAGAGGGAAACAGATGAAAGCGCCACTTCCATTAACTCCACTAAATTCTAAACACCACCTGAGATGTGAGCAGGGCCGGCTCCAGGGTTTTGGCCGCCCCATGCAGCCAAAAAAAAAAAAAAAAATAGCCGCGATCACGATCTGTGGCGGCAATTCGGTGGAAGGTCCTTCGCTCCAAGCGGGAGTGAGGGACCGTCCGCCGAATTGCCGCCGAATAGTTGGACCTGCCGCCCCACTCCAGAGTGGCCGCCCCAAGCACCTGCTTGCCAAGCTGCTGCCTGGAGCTGGCCCTGGATGTGAGACTTCACCGTCCCACTCCAAATGTGTCCTTTTCCATCCCTACCTTATTTCTTCTCTTTCCCCTCTGTCATATTTTCCCATCTATCTAATAAGGGTCTGGTTTAGCCAGCCAAGATTGCATATTTTGCAACACTACTGTAAGCCTGTGACTAGAAAGGCAGCTAAATGCAATACCCTAAGCAGCCCAATGCTGGTACAAGTTAGCCAGCTCTCAGAGTGGCTGATAAGATTGTGTGCAGTGCCTGTGTTTTTCCAGCAGTGAGATTACAAGTGAGAATCAATATCAGTGATCGAAGCTGCATTTTCTGTCTTTGCTGTTCTCTTCTTTCCCCTTTTGTGTGTGTTTGTCTTGTTTTGCCTTCCAGGAAGTGGGATCGGACTTTAACAACAATAGCAATAACAACAGTTCCAGCCCATCTCTACTAACTTATCTTCTTTTCTTCCCAAAGGAGTTATTACCATCTTTGATACCATCTAAAAGACTGTCAAACAAGAGCTTTTTTTTCCTTCTGAATATTCTTTCCAGCTAAAGGTAAATGGATATTGTTAAAATGAAATTCTTACTTAATACATTACATTTCAAATACTTTAATTGTTTTTCCTTCCTTTTCTTTATCCTTAATACCAGTTAAGAATAATGTTTAATGGCTTGTTTGCCATGGTGCTAAACAGGCTGAAGTCTCTGTGTATCAAACCCCAAACTTTGTTTAAAACTGTTTAATGTTGGATGTGACTGAATCATGTTAACTCCTTTAACTCTTTGGGACCATATATTCCATCTACATTAATACATCAGCCCTCTTCTGCCCTGTCTTATACTAATATGTCTAAACAAAGGACAAAGACACCGTGTTACATCTGCCCACAAGCAGATAGGGTGAAGAGTGATAAGGGATAGAGCAGTTAAAGTGTTACAGGGTATGGTGGAAGTGTAATATATGAGCATACACTGAAAGGCTGCCTGGCTCCTCTCTCAAGCCAAGGTCAAGCAACAAGTTAGGAGGGGCAAAGGGAGATGTGGGCGGAAGCATAAGAAACTCTAAAAGCCAAAGAAAGGCCTCGCCTTGGCCAGAACACAACCTCACTTCTTACCACTCCCATGGGATTTAAAAGGGGTGGGATGAAGTCCACAGACCCACAACCCCCCAAAACGGAACATGACCATAAGTTGTAAAGGGTGTGACTAGGGGCGTGCACTGCAGGTATATTTGGGCCAGTTAAGGAGGAGGAGGGGGGAATAGGGAATTGGGAATAGGGAACGGGGACATAGGCAAGGCTCTGCGGCATCACAGCTGGGAAGGGGGATATGGGGGAAAGGCTCTGTGGCATCAGAGCTGGGAATGGAACACTGGGAAACAGACTCAGCCGGCATGTAGAGCTATGGATATGCTTGCTTGGAAACTAACCCGAATAAATATTGCATTGCCTGCACTTTGGACTTCTGGTCTTCTGCTTTCTGTCTGCATGGCAAGAACTAATGGAGGGAGTGAAGGGAAAGCCCTTTAACACCCCATATTATCACTATGGTCCACAATTCTTCTGATGTGGTTACTATGATTTTTTTTTTGGTAGTTTGCACACTAATCTTTTTTGTTAATGTCTCAGTTTAGGGGATAATTAATGGAATGTATCATAACAATGGTGTTAATGGAAGGTTTCCCTGAATAAGACATATACCTACCCTTTACATGGGGGATAAAGTTAGCAGGGAGGGCAGGGGGTACTGGGCCAGGGGGCCATGGCCCTCCCACTTTTTACCATAAGGGAGAGCGAGAGGGGAGGAGGGATGAAGAGCAAGCAGGGAAGTGGGGTTTTGAGGGGAAAGGTGGCACGGGAGCAGGGCCTTGGGGGAAGAGGCAGTGCAAGGCAGGGGCCTCAGGGAAAAGGGCTGGGGCATGGTGGGCCTCAGGGGAAGAGGCAGGGTAAGGCCTTAACAGAATGGTGGCATGGGGGCGGGGCTATGGTTTGGGTGCCAGTGGCTCCCCCTACTTTTAGGGTGCTTCTGCCACCCCTGAAGGAGGGCACTAGGAATGTTCCTATTCACCCCTTGCACTCCCTAGGTGAGGAAGGGAGGGCAAGAGATGGGCATAATCTCTTCACTTGCGGGTGCACAAGGACTTCACCATCTACAAACTCCCCCAGAGCACAAATTGTCTCAAAGGGGATGAGGCAAAGGTGGGCCATGGCCCCACACCCTCTCCACACCAGACTGCAAAGTGTGCTCTGTACACCTTTCTCTAACATATAATTCCTCCTTGAGCACCCATGGGGACTGTTGGAGAAAAACAGAGTTCTCACTCTATGGTTGGGTGCAGCAAAGTCAGATATTTTATTATCTCTAGCAATTGCGTGGAGAGAGAGAGCTAAACAGATCTCTCTTCAGGTAAACAATTACACCAAGCATTTATACCTTGTGTTACATACAATAATGAGCAACAGCTGCATTTTGTTTATACATAAGTCATCCTGATATCTTATTTTTTACATCTATTTAGACTCTAGTCTACATTCTATATTTATCTACACAAGGTTTCAACAACTTCTCACACAGTTCTTTCCCATTCGCCTCACACAATCCTTGCTTCTACAAATCTCGCGTTATTAGGGTTACAGCTAGCCTGACTCTTGCTCACTGAGGGGACTGTTTGCATTCAAATCCCCTTCAAATCCCTGTCAGTTCTTGCTCTACTTCCACAGGATGATACAGCTTCACACTACTCCCAACAAAGGCTATGCCCAGATGTAGTAATCTAGTCCTGAATAAGCACTTCAGGGTTTGTTTGCCTCAATATTTAAAACAACAACCATCTTCACACAAAATCCAAACTAAACCAAAAACAGCCAAACACAGTTGCAGGAGATAATGCACATAGTTTCCCACAGACACATTAGACTATTATCAGTTGTATAATGGTCTTATCTGTATCTGGCCCATAGTGTAAAACTTTAATACTGCAGAGTCTTGTAAGTGCTCTGAGTCATACGGCAATCACAGCTCATCCCAATCGTGTAGGGAAGGATATTACATGTACATTATGGTCATTTTTCACCCAGTTGATAGTCACATCACACAACAAGCACTCTCAGCTTGAGATCTTCATAGTTATTTCACTCACACAGCATGCCAATGTTATTTTACCATTAGATCATATTACGTTTATCATTTTATCTGATTATACATTATGGTCAACTCAATCTCAGACATCAAGGGGGTTCCCACTACAGATTTCAGATGCTTTCCGCGTACCAGTGTCTAGTGAATGGACATGATTCTGATCTCATTTACACTATTCTAACCCCCGTGAGATCAGTGGACTTACTCCTCATTTCTACCTTGTAAGTGAGATCAGAAATCAAGCCAACTCTTCTCACTCCATCTAGGATCCTCTACTTGCAGTGCTGTAGATGTGTAGAGATTGTCTCTCCAGTTTATGGACACTGCAGAAATGTTTAAAGAATTGATAAAGTATATTACGCAGGTTGATATTTTTGTTCCTGTCTTTGCTAGGATATTGCAGATATTTAAAATGTATCTGATATCCATTATCCTCAATAATAAAGCTATAAAGCAGAGTGAAAAAATACCTGTAACGTTGTAACCTACTGGTGAGTGAATGTTACAGGCCCTCTCTGTGCCAAGTTGCAGAGGATACGAGTTGATGGCAGAGCACCCAACTGCAGTGCCTTGCCTCTTTAGCTTATGGATTACACTGCCATACTTCATCTCAGATAGAGACCATTGGTGCATGGTTTGTTTTCTAGTGAATAAAGCCCAGAACACCCCTTATGTCATATGCAGAGCCTTTCATCCCAAAAGGTGTCAGTTCTGGTCCATTTCCTCCCCATGCCCAATCTACTAGCATGGTCTAAGTGATAGGACTAGTATTCCTATTAAATATTTTTTTCTCTGCAGAACGAATGTCTGCCAGAGCTTATTTAAAACTGATGAGAACAGTCTTTCTTATCCAATTTCCTGCCCTTCTGATCCTCCTTTTTTCCCCATTGCTTCTATCCCTTCATTCACGATTATAGTTGTCATTACATTATTATATAATGTAGCACTGGAAGGTCTGTGTTATGATTGTGTGTTCCAGATTGATTTTCTATTCACTGATGCATTAAGGGTGATAGTATTGTTGGACTGAAACTGAGCATATTGGAGAGGGTATTAAGGTGCTGCTGCAATTGAATGTTGTGAAGGTAGTGGAATAATACTTGAAAACTGAATTGTGTTGAATATAAATATATTATTTCCTTGCTTTATTTTTTTCCCACTGAGAGGACAATACACTAGAACAGAACATCATGGGTTAAATTTTTTTTCTTCTGTGTGTGAATTATCATCATGTAGTGTAGTAGACAACAAACGTTAAATAATAAAGGGAAAGACTAGCAACAAAAGCAGCACTGACATCAACAATCACTTTTCATAAAGGTGATCAGGGGCATCAGGGGAAGCTGGAACCAGGTTTCTGTTCTTTTGACCTGATATCAACATACAGTATTTGAAATATACAAGTGAAAGGTTCTTCTCTGCAGGGTAGGAAACAACCACAGAGGGAAACATAACTCTCAACAAGGATGATGTTCCTAAAGGGAAAAGGACACAAACCATAGAGAAATGCATCAGGAATAAATAATTCTATGTGTTATGTCACTGTATGTCAGAGAATTAAACAACTACAAAAATTGAGAGTTAGCTCTGCAGGTTGCTCTCTTGAACAAAGCCCTGATTAAGGAAGCCATGTGCTACAGACAACAGATACAACTACAACAATCTCACACAAAACACTTGGTCAACTAAGGCTGTGTCTATACAGTACCATAGTGGACCAGAGAATTGAGGTCTAACTGGCCGATGTGGACTCTGCTGCTGCAAACTAAAAGGTACCTAGTTCATGTTAACATAGTCCTATTTGAAACAGGATTATGTTAATGCAATTCACATCCCTATAGTCTGCATGGTGGCAGTGTAGCCAAGCCCTTAGATTTAAGTCTGCTCATGTGCATGTCTATCAATTAAATCACTGGAAATTTAGGAAATCATTAGTTAAGAAAATATTAGCATCCAGGTAACCCACATATTACTTATCTTTACAGCCACACATGCCAACAGTACACTTCCATGTTCCCTATAGTTCATATCTATAGCCTCCCACAAAGTTTGTATCCAGTTACTGAAAATCAGATGCACATCCTTCATATAATATGAACAGGAAGTGTTTAAAAGTGGAATGTCATGGTGATGAAGGGTGACAGGAGGTTGGACAGGCAGAGAAAGGTGAGGGTCAGGAGGCTATGTGGGGAGCTATGAAACGAGTATTAGTGTCTTTAACTGGGAAGCCAGTGTTGGGGAGCTCAAAAATAAAGTTTTGACAACCACAGAAAGTGCCTCATTAGCACAAACAACAGTCTCTGTGCCACCCTTTCCTATCTCTCTTCTTAGTTCCTGTTCCACCAGTGAAGCACTTTATTCAGTTGATGGATTTACAATAGTCTGCCTCAATAGCTGTCCGGTCCCAAGAACCTTACTAAATCTGTTTGATTGGGACCCTTTGAAGCTTAGCAAGTCTGTGGGAAGCTGGGTAAGGGGGAAGAAGAAAAATACACAGAGAAAACACAGAGGAAATAGAGGGGTGGGCTGACAGACGACTATAGTTATGGAACAGGTCTGGAAGGGCGGGGTCAGCAGCAGGACCAGCATAGACAGTGAAGCATGCTATGTGCTATTAGCTGGTTGTTTTATGAAGGATACACTGTCTACTGGCTTCCTTTGGCCTAGAAACAGTGAAAATTAATAATGTTAATAACTTTAGTATTATGTAACTTTTCTGCCAGGTGGTTAATGGCAGCAAAAGGGCCAGTAAGTAAAAAAATTATGGGTAGGTTGAAGCTCTCTATGACAGAACTTTTCCCTTGTCACCAATAGAGGGAGTAGAGAGTTCTCCCCCCTCCTCCCGGAGCTTCTAGCCATTAGGCTTACCATTGTATTTTAATTAGCCTCTTCTCTACAGTTAAATACGACTTAAATTTGAACTGTTATAACCAAGTCCTTTCTTAGGTAAAAAAACATTAGACTTCAAATCTAAAGTTCAGAAAGGAGTCATCTTTAAATCCTTCTCAATCTTAAACTCCTGAAAGGATTTACTTTTAATTGTACTGAAATGGAAGAGTATACAATGATCCTGGAGAACTGGTCAAAAAATAGGAAAAGGATTTTGTGGAATTTTTTTGAAATTTTGAAGATGTTTGTATTTTGCATAGTTCAAAATTTACACATTTTCTATTTTTGTGAAATGTTATATTTTCACCATTTTTACTAAAATACTTTTAGAAATTTATGTGTGCATGCAAAATTTCATGAAAAGCATAAAATTTGGTTAATTTTGACAATTTGTGTGAAACTTTCTGTTTTTTAAGAAAACGGATTGAAAAATTTTAACCAGATCTAGGGCTGAATAGTTAAGAAGA
This sequence comes from Chrysemys picta bellii, assembly GCF_011386835.1. Classification (NCBI taxonomy): domain Eukaryota; kingdom Metazoa; phylum Chordata; order Testudines; family Emydidae; genus Chrysemys; species Chrysemys picta. Next base: position 260,721,660 of record NC_088792.1, read on the forward strand.
CCCAGGCCCCAAATCTCTATTCTAAGTGGAAGTATTTATATGTTTTCTGCTAATATATATTGATTTTCACACAAACAAAAGGACTTAATCCAGATGTAAATGCAAATCTCAATAGCCTTAACAGTGCATCCTGCTCTTCTCTTGGAAATGTTCCATTGATGTGAATGAAGTTTTGTCTGTTTAAGAACTGAGTTAAGATTTCTGTCTTTGGCCATATATAAATGGCATCATTTATTATTATTAATATTCATATTAATATTGATTATTAATGAATTTAGAATTATATCTGGATTCTGAACTGATATGGGCCCTCTTGCTTCCCTTACCTCCCTTGAATGGCCTCATAAAAAAGGCACTTGCAAAATGTTGGTCTGGGTTCATGCATTGAACCCCTAAAGATTTAGGGTTGTTTAGGTACAGGGATTTGACCATTTTCCATTTATTTTATTATTATAAAAAATTACATTATTTTTCCATTGGGAGTCAAAGTTTTCTAAAGGAAAACATAATTTCTGTTTCTCATGAAAATTTGATGTACATTCGTACTTTGGAAAATAACTGTAAATAAAAATAGCACCTTTTTCAAGATCATTTTTCTGAGTAGACACATTTTACTGAAAGTCCTTTGACTGTTACAAATACAATTTGGAAAAATGCTGAAGAATGGATTTTACAAAGGAATGGAAAATTTCCAGCTAATTTCCACATCCTGAGTTTGTACAGAATATATCATGCAGCCCATAATCCAATTAAATTGAAATCAGGAGCCATCAATTATTTGCTATTTTAAAAGATTTTATTAAAGCAATAATTAGTTTTATTAAAAAAGTGGTGATATCTGATATAAAGACATTACCTGACATGCTGAGACTCTATATGTCAAACATGGTAAAGAATGGTAGCCCTTTCCACATCACAAGTTAATTTAATAGCTTTGGTAGTTCCTGTGTAAGGTCATTAGTTATTCTAATTTGAAGACTGAGATAGAAAAGAAAAATAGTTAACTGACTATTTAGTGATTTATAATACAATCAACTTGACTGACAAAAAGAACAAGAACCCATACTGAAACATTAACAGAATGCTGACGGTCCACAGTAATGCATGCAAAGCCAAGAGTTGAAAAAGTTAAGATTGAATCTCCAACCTTAACTCTGGCTAATAGATTAGATAGATACATAGATAGATATAGAATGGGTGTATCACCAAAATTATGCCAATAGTTCCAAAAGTCTGGTCCAGTGCTAATAGTCATTTGGGCTCCTACCTAAGGACTCAGGTGGAGGTTGGGTTCCCAGCAGACTTTCAAAGCTGGTGTTTGGCCATACCCAGTGTGATGTTCTGTACCTCGAGGGAACACCCTACGCCCTCATGCTCATCCTTATAATATGAGTGTGTGGTATCTAATGCAAAGTTTGTCATGTCGGGTGTCTTTGGAAGGCTCATGATGTACTGAGCATTCTTGTTGTAATAACGTTATAGTAATTGTTATAGTAATGTTATAGTTATATACTATATACTATAATGTTATAGTAATTGTTATAGGTTGTAATTTCATGTATATAGTCATGAGGCTGAAAATGTCCTCATGGCTTAAAGCAAGCCCAGGCAAAAACTCTCCAAGAGCAGAGAGGCAGTTCACACCTCGTCAGGGCATGTATGGGATGAACCCAGCCCAGCCTCACAGGAAAAAAGGACACTGGGCTAGGCAGCAACAAAGGATCTGTTGAACTCTTGAGTGAGTCACCCCCTTCCTTTGATCAGTTTGGGACTACGATGAGGTAATGCTTACCAGACTCTGAGGTGGGGAGGGCAAAGAGGGAAGAAAGGACATGATAAAAGGGAGAGGCATTTGCCATGCCCTTCCTCCCTCTTCCACCTCCATCTATAGACATCACCACCAAGCGACTGAAGCACTGATCAAAGGAGAAAGCCTGGCTGAAGGGCAACCAGCCAGACTGGTGAGAAGCATCTGAGTTTGTAAGGGTACTGAAAGTGTTAAGATCAGCTTAGAATGTGTTTTGCTTTTATTTCATTTTACCAAATCCGACTTCTTGTGCTTTGACTTATAATCACTTAAAATCTATCATTGTACTTAATAAATTTGTTTGTTCATTCTACCTGAAGCAGTGTGTTTGGTTTGAAGCATGTCAGAGACTCCCCTTGGAATAACAAGCCTGGTACATGATTGAGACAGTGAGGTTATCTTTCTTAGTTGGCCTCTCTAGCTCTCCTTTTAGCTCCTCACAGTTATGCTATATTGCTTTAGGAGTGAGCATGCATTTTGGTTTGATCTATCCCTTCACGGGATTGAGGAATGTTGCCCAAGGCTCAGAGACTCTCTTAGGAGAGTAAAGGTGACTCTTTTCCTGCTCTTCAACCTCTCTTACCTGATGCCTTCTTTTCCGCAAGTGATCTCATGATATACCTAAAAACATGGCTAGCTGCAGTACTGCAACCTCTCCCTGGTGCTGTCCATCCCCTTGACATGTAATCCCCCAAATGATCTTCCTGTGTTAGAGCCCTGGTATGTGTGCTCCAATTCTTTCCAAAATTGATGGAAAGAAAATTGTTGTGTAGTTTTAAACCTATGAAGTTTAAATTTGGCAAGTTATTACTAAGGAGTAATTTTACAAAAATGAACAGGGGAGAATTATTTTCACTTGTTCATCATAGTGTTGTTATGGTTTTGCAATTTAGCAAATCATCTACTTCTCTGTGTGGATAATTTATATGGCAATCTTCAAGCTTCAGTGCTCAGCTATTTGTGTCTTTCTTCATCCTATAAAAACTGAGAACAATTCTTTTCAATAATGAGAAAATATTTTTTCACCCTTTAACAACGACAAAATAGATAAGGCTTTTTTTTTTTTTACAGAAATTTCATCCTAACAGGACACATGTTTCAGTTAGTCATGACCAACTGAAAACAGTTTATAATGGGAACTGTTTTGCAACCTTAAGTGCTAGGCAAACACCATATTATAATCACAAGTTAAAACAATCTACCTATCATTGGGAATACAAACAGACACTGCTGAGTAAAGGTAAACCTGGCATCTTTGATATTCCTGTTTCATGGTCCCAGCTGGTGGTTGATGAGTCTGACAAGCTGTGATTCTATCTATTTAACAGTGCCCAAAGTATTCAAGCTGTTATACAACAGTGATTTTCTGATATTTTTGATACAAGAGTAAGTATACAAGAATATAAACTATCTTCAGGTACTGACATTCTTGTATGTCTATAGATGAATATGACAGCTGGAAAACTTTGAGCCTACTGTGGTTCATGCTGTTTAAAAACAGTAAATATATATTTAGCTTGTAGCAAAAGAGAATGTTATTGTAATGGAGGGCTGATAGTATAGGTGCTCTCTAGTTTTACAATATATGCCTGCCAATAAAACATAGAGTCAGGCCCTCAAGGGATTTGAGGATCCTTTGAGGATCTGGGCCATATAGTATAGGAGCACAATATCCAAAATAAGCTTCTAAGTTGCATACATGGGTGCAAACAGGAAAAGTATGGGGAATATTCAGTTTAAAATATCCAATTGACTGTTTTATATGCCATAGATTCATGAAGTCAAGGAAATTAGAGTTTGAAAAGACCTATGAAGTCATCTTAGACCACTCCCTGCCAATGACAGGTTATTACCTGTCATACATTTACTGCTGTTCTACCTTGTCTAGTTTCAGATGTCCCAGACTGTCAGGAATAGTTTTAGGATGTCTTAATTTTTTCTCTTCTTTCTTTATCCCAAATAATTCCTTTTAAAATCCCAAATAATTCCTTTTTTCAGGTTGGTGTGGTAGCACCATTCCAATATTTGTAGGTTTTTTTGATATACCTCCCTTCATCATCTCTTAGGCAAGCTATGCATATTTAACTTTTGTCTTCCCTACTCAATCCATCACTACAGAGTGATTATCCATTATGCCAGTCTTCTCAAATCTCCCTCCTTTCTAAGAACGTATCCAGAAATGCATGTAATGTTCCAGGTCTGATCACACCAAAGCCATATGGAGAGGAACTGTTTCCAGTAGGTGACGCACCCATGTTTGTAGCTCAGAATTGTATTGGGCATTTTTTGCTTTCAGATCACATTGCAAACTCATATCTAATTTGTTGTATGCTATGGTACCTGAATCTCTTTAGGTATTACTGATAACCATTTTTCCCTTCCATTGACTATCTGCGGTGTGGATTACCCCTTCTCCCCCATTAGTGTGCATTTTCCACTCATATTTCTAAACTCTCAAGGTTCCTTTATATTTCTCAATCCTTCCTGGTGTATATTTCACCTCCTAATGTAGCATTATCTATGCATGTTATAAATGTGCTCTTTAATCTGTCTTCCAGACCATTAATGAGGGTATTAAATAAACAGATCCTAATGGTGCCACACTGACACCTCCCTCCAATTTATAGTAATAATTTGCCATTCATCATAATCCTTTAAAATTCCTCAGCCTTTATCAATCCATATGACTTTGTTCATATGCAAGATGATTTAAACTATTTTTTTTTCAAATAAGTTGTCATGAGACAATTTCAAATGTTTCAGTGAAATCAAAATACATTACTTCTAGGCTTTCCCTTTATCCAGAAATTTTGTAACGATCAAAAAAGCAAGTATATGTATCTGGCAAGATCTGTTGTTTAAGCTTATTGCTCATAGTTCTCTTATGTTTTCCAAGAGTTTTGCTTGCTCCCCTTAACTATTGCTTTAACAAATTCTGCTTTTCTGTCTCTCTTTTATTTCTGTTCATGGACCAGATTCTCCCCTGCTGTGGTGCTAGGCCAATTTTACTGGGTGAGAATCTGGTCCAATTATCTTTTCCTGTGTATCCTGCATGTTGAAAATTGATTCCTTACTAGTTAATTCAAACAACTCTCCGTAACTAGTGTTTCAGACTTCCTTAATTTTTTTCCCCTATCTTCAGTTAGTTCCTTGCATCAGTTAGCAGCAAACAGTTAGCTTTGACGCTCTTTGAAATTTCAAACTTCTGCATCACATTAGAATATTAATATTCTTAAACGTATCTATTGTTTTGGAACAACTCTATCTTCTGTTTCATTTTGTAGGGTAGGTGTATCAATTAAGTTATGTGAGTTAATCAATTAACCAACTCTTCCTACTTAATAAAGCCAGGTTAAGCGGAAGCAATCAAATACAAACATTTTTTTTATTATGGTCATGCCTAAGGGCTAGCAAAGAGTGGGGACCCACTAAGCTAGGTACAGTACAAGCACGGAGTAGTAGATGGTCCCTGCTCTAAAGCATTTACAATATAATAGGTAAGACAACCACAGGGTAGGGGAAGGGCTATAACACACAGGTAGAGTGAACCATGTGATGGCAATAAACATGTTAGTTCCACAGGGGTTTTTTTTTTTTGGAAAGGTGGGGGTGAGTTGGGTTCACTTAGGAGGAGATCAGTTAAATGGAAGGAAAATGAGACGATGGGGACAGGAGGGGAGAGGGCAGAAGGGGCAGGTGTGGAGTGAAACTGAGGGGATGAGACTATGAGGAAACAGCAGGATTGGAACCAACTATAATCCCAACTATACATATAAAATGATGGGATCTAAATTAGCTATTACCTGTCAAGAAAGAGATCTTGGTATTATTGCAGATAGTTTTCTGAAAACATTTGCTCAATGTGCAGTGACAATCAAAAAAGCTAACAGAATATTGGGAATCATTAGGAAAGGGATAAATAATACTACAGAAAATATCATAGTGCCTCTATATAAATCCATGGTACACACACATATTGAATACTGTGTGCAGATTTGGTCACCCCATCTCAAAAATGATAATTGGATTTGGCAAACACACAGAGAAGGGCAACAGAAATGATTAGGGGTATGGAACAGCTTCCATATCAGGAGAGATTAAAAAGACTGGTACTGCCAAAAACCTAGAGTTTTCAAGTGCCTAAGTAGCCCCTGGAATCACAGTTAAAGTCCCCACACACACACCAAAATCTGAAATGACGCTCCTGAAAATCAGCCAGTGTGAACCCTGTAATAGCCAGCAAAGCATGCCAGAAAAGACACCATGTCATCCATGGAAGTGGTCTATAAAGCCCTGTCAATAGTTGCACCTTGAGTTTGCAGACAGAAATAAGCAATTGTACTTGGTAGTAGTTGATCCTTCTTCTCAGAGGTGGGGCACATGACAACACCCTCTTCAGTAAAAGCAGCTGAAATGCTTTGCAATATGTTTACTCATCATATTACTTTGCAATATATTTACTTATCTATCTGTTACTTGAGGACCTTTTTCAGCTAACTGTCCACAAATTATTTCTGATGATTTTCAGACATTTCTATGATAAAATCTGGTGAACCATAATGGGTCAGTATGGTAGGGTGAAAACCCATCATGGGCTGGAAAGGGATTAATATTCCATTAATTATAGCATAGATGCAATGGATAGTGAAACGGGAGTATCTGGTGATAAATTAATGGGCACCCTCGGCCCCATAAGGTCAGACTGAAGGGAGGGACCACAGGGTTTTCTATGATGGATCCTATGCCTGCAAGAGAGCAGAGCTCTCAGAGATGCTCATTCTCAGAGGTCAGTGATCAATGTTGGAGCTAAGGGAGACGACTCTGGAATAGATGAAGAAGGAGATTGAACCCAGAAACCAGAGAAGGGTAGATTTTTTGAGAGACTCTGATTACTAGTTTGAGCTTTTGTTGCCCTGAAAGGGATAGACTTGGATGCTTGTCATCCAGAGGTCTGAATTGGGCACATACAGATGACCATCAAGTGGTGCTAGAGATGCATATTCTTGCAGCATCACACTCTAATGCCAGGGGAGCACTCTAGTGGTGAGTGTGGTATAAGAAGTGAGATTGACTCTGACCTCCCACACCACAGGAAAGGAGGCACAATAGTCAGATTGAGGTTTATTTATTTTTATTGTTGTCAGAGGATGAGCTGGCTAAATAGAAAAGTAGTCCTGTTGCAAAGGGTCCTCCAATGATGAGTGTGCACTGTGAGTCAGCTATCTATCATCCAGCATCAAATGGATTGACAGAGCATTTTGAGCAGACATTGAAACGAGTATTAGACAAAAATGACAGAAGACCCCTGCCACAGTGCACTGCAATTTCCCTGTTCTCATCTAGATCTACCCCACAGTCTGCAACTCAGAAGACTCCAGTGGAGTTATTTATAAGATATCAGGTATGTACTAGATTTGATTTTATTAGCCAAGATTTACCAAAAGCACTTGACGAAAGACAGAAAACTGTGAAAACCCCGCAACATAACCCCTTCTCCAACCGAGGTTTTTCTGCCTCACATAGTGTTGGTACAAAATGACAGGGGAGGGATGAGGTGAGAAAGGGGTATGGTAACACAGATACTGAGACCAGTGAGGCATTTGGTAGAGGTAAAAGGGGACATAATGAAGAGGCACATTGATCAGCTGTTACCAGGTAAAAGCTCAGGATAGTTACAGAATGAGGCCCCTGAAGTAAGTAAAAATGATTTGTAGGTTTTGTTGGCCGGAGGAACATGTGGTGCCAGAAGACAGTGACTGAGAGAGGAAGAGCTCCTGCCGGTCTTGATCCAGCCAGTATCAGTAAGGAATGGAACAAAGCCCAAGTGTCACCTTGTCTTCCTGACAGACAGCACTGCCTACAGTGAAATCACAGATCTCCCATATGGTTAAACTTGTGATAGCATTATTTTTTAACTGGATTTGTTAATAAGGAATGGGAAGAATGTGCCTTCTGTTGAAATCTGTGTTAAAATGAGACGCTGTCACTTTAATTTGTAAGGGATTTCCTGGTCCTGTTTGCAGGCTAGGGGTCTCTGCAGGGAAGCCTGTGATGTGTTTTTTTCTGCAGTCAGTGTGCACTGCAGACATATAGCCTAGAGTAAGGTGGGGATGAGTTGTGTCTCTTTTTTGGGGGGTTCTTGTGCATTAAGGTTCTGATTGATAAGAAAAAGTAGTGTTATGCTTCAACTTTTCAGCAAGAGTATTTTATGTTTTTAACTAACTTCTGTGTGTATGCCATGAAAATAAATAAATGCATTTATTGAATTTTTTTTTTCAAATGCCATGAAAATAAAGAAAGAAAGCAAATAAAAAATGGCCATGAGCATGGGCCAGGACAAATTGATTTGTAATTGGAACAAGTCTTCACAGAAATGTTTGCTGTGTTTGTCCAAGTCTGTCCTGTATATCCTGTCAATGGCTATCTCCTCTCCGATCTAAACTCCCTCTGGGTTTGCACTAACTCTGTAGCCCTTTATTGCATTGCTGCTGGCCCTCAGAGCTTCTGAAATTAGCATATGTGCCTGCACTTGCATACATATATTTTGCTGCAATTTAAGCCTCTGTGTTTGAGAATCTAGTTCCTCTTGAATTTTCAAAGTAGATTTCAGGAGACATGGGGCTGGAAGGTTTAGATATTCTAGTTCATGATTAATGATGGATCTCTGCAGAGCACTATGGAAACATAAGAGGACAGCAGATATTTTTCATGTATTTATTTATAATTGTGAGTGAAGAGAATCCTGAAAATAATGAAATAAGTAGGAGATCTTTAAATTCACCCACATTATGAGAAAAACAAATATACTTTATGTCTTTGTGGGAGTTTTAACTAAAGACAGCAGGATCAGGCCCTATTTCTGACCATTATTACCATCATAGCCTTTTTTGCCAGGTGCCAATGGTGGCAACAAGATTCAGATTGAATCCATCTAGGGGTCCTTTTCTAAAATAAATAAAACCATGGTTCCTGAGCCCTCACCTAGAGCTGTACTCCTGGCTTTCAGAAATTAAAATATAACCTAGGAAGGTCACCTTTCTACATGTAAATTAATTGCAGGCTTGTCCCATGTTCTCCTTTAGAGGAAGACAGAGTTCCCAACCTCTGAGCCTTCCAGCAGCCCTGCTTACATTCACACAGGCACAAGATCAGGCATAGGCCTCACAGTGAACTTTGAAATGAGAATCTACTCTCTTTACTCAGTTGTATCCTTCAATTCAGTGAAACCAGTTTAATGTTACTACCCACCTCTTGGACAAGTGGTTTTAGTGAAGTACACTTCTACTAGGAATTTCTTTTCCTGGCTCTTTGTGGCTGTAAGACACTCTTGGTCCTTACATGCTAAAGAACTTTATTTGTCCAACCTGTAGTTCTCTTGGTTCCTGAGATGCTAATTTAATAGCAATTGATTTTTTTAATCATATGCAGTATAGGTTTATGTGAAGAATAACATACTTGCAGAGAAGATGATGAAATATTCGTGTTTCACCTAAATAAATGTGTAGTCCCTTCTGTCTGCGCACAATATAGATGTTGTGACAATAGGCATTATGCATTGTATACATGGTTCCCTCAACATATTTTGTATTTTAAATAACAAATTTAAATTCATCAAGCTTTGGTATACATTAGCATCTCTACATTCCCTTTTTTGAGCATCAGGAAGTTTTTCACTAGCCTTTGCTGACCCACTGATGACTGCTCAGTTTCCAATCTCTGTTGTTCATTCCTATATCTAGTAGGGAAGGATGTGGTTCAGAAGCAGTGTGCCGAGCCCTCTATGAAAGAGACTGTTCTTTACTTCCATAGCCATTTACTAAGGCTATGTCTACACTACCATGGTAAGTTGACCTACGCTACACAATTCCAGCTACATGAATAACGTAGCTCGAGTCAACATACCTTAGGTCGAGTTACCGCAGGATCTACACCATGGGGGAGAGGTGGAGGGGTCAATGGGATTTACCTTACTCTTCTCATCGGGGATAGAGTACAGGGGTCGACTGGAGAGCGATCTGCTGTCGATTGACGGGTCTTCACTAGACCCGCTGAATCTACCTCTGGTGGATCCATCTCAGAGCATCAATCCTGGCTGTAGTGTAGATGTAGCCTAAGTGGCAGTCACAGAGGGCTGCCTCTGCATTGGTTTATACTTGATTTACATTTTCAAGCTTTTCTTTGCAACCTGGAGGTCTAGAAATATTGTTTTATTATTTTTAATGAAAGCTACGATTTTGGCACACAATTCTCTCAAAATGCTTATTTCTGTGGCCATGAAATGCAGAATACCTGGGACCATATGGTGAAAGACACACGTCTAAAATTCATCTGTGTTGCAAAAATGGGAGGTTCTGATAGGGACCTAATGGATCGTGCTGGGGAAATAAAGGGCTCTGTATAAGAGATGTATCTAAACCAAAATCCTGCATACAGACACCCTCAAAATTCTGGATAGTATGAATCCAAATCTCATCTCAGCACCATCTTGCTCTGTATCTAAAAAAAACCCCTCCATTCTTTATACAATTTTTCAATAACTACTGCCAGAAAATTGGGAACATTCTTTTCCTTGAGACATACTGAAACAGAACAAGAATGTGTATTATGGAAAGCCAGAGGGAGGGAAATCTTTTCTAACAACATTTTTCCGAAGTTCTCAATATGAATTAACCTCTTCCATGAGTGGATTTCAGTGCTATGCTCATATTCACAAGGGTAAAATGGCTCCTATCTACTGTGTTATAATGCTTCATACAGTAGATGTACCATTGTGAAAATGATAACTAAGTACAATAATCTCAAGTCTTTCTTCACAAGAATTCTCATTACAAATGGCAAATTGATTTTTTTTTTTTTTTTTTGCAATATAGGTTGTCTTACTGCAAGCATCTGCCTGAATTCTGTACTATTTTAAAGATTTCTGCAAAGGACTCTGTTCTTGTCTATATGTAAAGTGGATTTATGCATTCCAAGTTCTGACAGCATAATTCAGTCAACTCTAACTGTGACAGGGATAATAAAGTAAATTCCTAGCAATGCTTTCCAATAGTTCTGTACACTGGTCTAAACACTGTGTGTTTCTGTATAAATCTCAATTATTAATCTAAAATTTATATTTTCAGAGAATATTCTGAATTTCTCCTTGTCATTTCATACTTCCAGTCTTTGCTGTTCTGTGTTGCTGGGAATTTCTCTTTATGGCAGTTTATATACTCTCTCTATTTACTTTTGAGAAGATTCCTCTAACTGAGGGATTTAGAGACTGTTAATTAACCTTTTACTGTGATCATTACTATAATCTGAGTGTATAGGGTGATGTATAGATCCTTGCTATATGAGTTATGTTGTGCAGAAACACAAATTATTCCAAATCTGAAAATATTTTTTTACCATTATCTGGGTAAACAGATAGAGGGGTCAAATAAGTTCTGACTAGCTATAGTTTTTTTTTGTTTTATTTTAAGACTAAATTGAATAATTTACTTGATATTTTTGTGATGTTTTTCTAATAAATTATATTTATTCACTCAACTGATAGTCTTGGGTAAATTATTGAAATACTTGTGTGTATCTATTATACAAATTTTTCTAATACAATAGTTAACATTTCTCCCTTAATTGATGAATTGTAATCATGATATAGTCTTTGAGCAGGGACATGAAGATTGTAACTTTGGAGTGCATATTGTTTATATTGGTTATTTGCTGTATTCAAAGAAGTTCTAGAAGTCTGAGATGCAATGTCCCTTTCATCTTCTCTCACCTGTCAAGGCTTTCCAGTTGTGCTAGAGAGAAAGTTTATTATAGTTGACAAAAGTGCGCTAGGCAAAGTATTTTTCTGTCAGCACTAAAAATGAGGGGGAAAGCAAATTAATTTTGCCACGTTTGTTATAGGTGTGAAGTTTTTCACACCTCTGGAATACATGCATTTTAAACTTATCTTATCTCACACAAGGTAATTGTTTGTTTGTGAATACCTTAGAGATACTCAAGTTTTCATTAGTTTTGCATCTGGTTTCCCATCTGCTTCTGGGTGCAATTCAAGGTGTTGGTTCTAATCTGTGAAGTCACAAAGGTTTTGGGAGCTTGGTAATTCAGAGAACATCTCTATCTCTGTTGGAGATATTTTTTTCTTTAGTGTATGCTGAGGCAGTTTAAACTAATATCTTTAACTTTAAATTTGTGGTGCCCCTAGATTTCATGACTGACAATATTTTTTTAATTAAACTAAAAAAAACCCTGTTAACTATCCATAAAATGCTCATGTTTTACAACAAGATAAAAATCTTTAGTTAAAAATCTATTTAGCTTGTTCAAACCACTTATGAAAAGTAAATAAGAAGACTATGGAGAATTTTCACCATTTTGGTGCATGTGTACTCTCTGAAAGACCTGTATGAATTTAATACATCTACAAACACATAATGAACTGTGAATATAAAGTATTGAACATATCATTTTTAAAGTAGTTCTTGATTTATGTGGACATGAGTCTTTGGGTCTTATGTCTCAGAGGCTGGTTTATGTTCAGTGGCAAACTGACAGCTGGTGTTTGAAAAAACTGGTCAGATTTTATGACAGTCACTCTTACCGGTGCCCTGTTTCATAACTATTCTTGATTAGGATGATGCCTTTCTGAAGCTTCTGATCCTGATAAGATATATTAAATGCAAAGAGCCAGATCATCCACAATTATGTAAATTGACATAATTTTATAGACTTCAATCACATTATGATAATTTATACCAGCTGAGGTACTGGTCCACAAAGTAAGATACTATTAGGAATATGATTGAAAACAACTTTGTATATTGTGGGTAACTAAAAGCATAGATTACTAACATAGAGCATAATACACATTTAATGTAACTGATATCTGCATACACTAGCCAGGGCATGCAGAGTAAACCTTCACAGCAACAATTTTCAGGCCAAAAGTAAAAGAGAGCTCTACGTTAAGCTAAATTTCTCATCACAATAGAAAGTCTCTGTAATGCGGAGAGAAAAATCTACAATAGCATGAACACCTCCAGGTTCCAAGGGGAACTCTGAACTCTCACACTCTCCCTTTGCCATCCTGGTGAGAAAGAAAGCAAAATTTCAGGTTGTTTTTCTAAATTTCGTTTAAAAATCAATCTGATCTTGGTCTGAGATCATGCATAAGGAATTGTAGTCAAAGGAAAGTGTTGTTATAAAACCTTGAAAATCCAGGTTCCTAAATAGTAATTGTCACAATTCAGGGCAACTGCAACTGTATTTCCCCTCTGTGTTATTCCACAGGCACCTGCTATAGTCTCCTGGCTCCTCAGTCATCACCTCTCTTGGGTAGAGACCTGAATCCCTCTCCCTCCTGACTGGGTTTTTTTCCAAGTTGCACAGTTTTCTGCCTACACCGTTATATTCCCAGCAAGCCAGACTTCTCACAGATGTAAATTATCACACAGCTCTTTATAAGCAAGCACATGTATTCTTAAGATGAAAGTATTACCAAGAAAACAATATTAAAAACTATACTCATGCTAAAAGCTTACCAGAGGTTACCCCAAATCCAACTCAGGGCTTTGGTTGGTATCAGTTCTTCAAAACCCACAGCTGGGTTTTCCCCATGGTTACTAGTTTATAACCATCTCAGGTTCAGAACAAGAACAGCCATGATTATTTCAGTCTTTCCTTTTTATGGCTTAGGCCTTTGATCTTGGCCTCATGTAAAGGTGATCAGCAGACAATGCCCTTTGGTCAATGTGTAGCTTCAAATGTGACGGGGCTTATGCATAATCAGAGGTGGGAAATGCATTGCATTCATTGTCCTTGGATATTCTTCAGGAAACCACTTAACATTTTTTGTTCCAAAAGTCCATTCTTGTCTGGATTATTGATCAATACAGTCCTTAAACCTCCAGGTCTCACATCTGTTACATCTCCCCACTTGAGAGATTACATACAATACCAGCTCACAATAGTACAAACCATTCATTTAATATAATGAATGCCAAAGATACTTAAAATTAATTTTCCAGCTCCTATATCCTTCCAGGTCTCTTCATAGATTCATAGATTCATAGATTCTAGGACTGGAAGGGACCTCGAGAGGTCATTAAGTCCAGTCCCCTGCCCGCAGAGAAGAGCAACAAGAATGATTAAAGGTCTTGAGAACATGACCTATGAAGGAAGGCTGAAAGAATTGGGTTTGTTTAGTTTGGAAAAGAGAATACTGAGAGGGGACATGATAGTAGTTTTCAGGTATCTAAAAGGGTGTCATAAGGAGGAGGGAGAAAACTTGTTCACCTTAGCCTCTAAGGATAGAACAAGAAGCAATGGGCTTAAGCTGCAGCAAGGGAGGTCTAGGTTGGACATTAGTAAAAAGTTCCTAACTGTCAGGGTGGTTAAACACTGCAATAAATTGCCTAGGGAGGTTGTGGAGTCTCCATCTCTGGAGATATTTAAGAGTAGGTTAGATAAATGTCTATCAGGGATGGTCTAGACAGTATTTGGTCCTGCCATGCGGGCAGGGGACTGGACTCGATGACCTCTCGAGGTCCCTTCCAGTCTTAGAATCTATGGATCTATGAAGAGACCTGGAAGGATATAGGAGCTGGGAAATTAGAACATCCACTTCCAAGGGCTCTGGTGCTGATGGGCACATGAAGAGGGCACATGTGGCTTAGGCAAAAATATACCAGAGTTTAACAAAACATCCAGCAAATGTTTCAGTGAACCTGGTGGTATTTTGGACTAGGTTTCAAACATTCAACCAGTCATATTTCACTTGCTTTTACAGTACATTTTTGCCCAGACACACTAGGAATCTCTTTAACCAGAAGGGCTTTGTCTTTCCAATAGGCCCTGTGCTCATCCTTACCTAAAGTTGTCTTCTAGACAAAGTTATGTGAAATTAGTTGTTGGTATCCTTTCTCCATCCTGCAGCATCAGGTCTGGAAAGGCTGATCCTGGCTATATTGCTGCCACTGAATTCTAACTGCACTATGGGGCTAACATGCCCCCATAGTATAAAAGTTCCTAGTAGTATGATGCGCTCTGGGGCAGTGTTTCTCACCCTGGCATATGTGTACCCCTGGGGGTACGCAGAAGTCTTCCAGGGGGTACATCAATTCATCTAGATATTTGCCTAATTTTACAACAGGCTACATAAAAATCACTAGTGAAGTCAGTACAAACTATGGACCCTCCTGCCCGGCCCCTGAGCTATTGGCCTGGGAGGCTAGCCCTCAGGCCCTCCCCTGCTGTTCCCCCCTCCCCTGCAGCCTCAGCTCACTGCGCCGCCGGTGCAATGCTCTGGGCGGCGGGGCTGCAAACTCTTGCCGGGCAGTGCAGTGCTCTGCGTGGTGGCATGGCTGGCTTCGGCTGGGCGGCATGGCTGTCTGCCCTGGTGCTCTGAGTAATGCAGTAAGAGGGAATGGAGCAGGAGGAGGTTGGATACAGGGCAGGGGAGTTTGGGGTGGTAGTCAGGGGGTGGGGGTGTGGATAGGGTTCGGGGCGGTCAGAGGGCGGGAACAGGGGGGTTGAATGAGTAGTTCCAGGGGGACAGTCAGGAATGAGAGGAGGGGTTGGATGGGGGGCGGTCAGGGGAAAGGGAAGGGTGGATGGGGCAGGGGTCCCGGGGGGCCATCAGGGGACAGGGAATGGGGGGGTTGGATGGGGCAGGAGTCTCGGGGGGTCATTAGGGGGGTGAGAAGCAGGGGGGGTCGGATAGGGGGTGGGAGACGGGCAACGCCTGGCTGTTGGGGAGGCACAGCCTCCCCTAACTGGCCCTCCATACATTTCAGAAACCCGATTTGGCCCTCAGGCCAAAAAGTTTGCCCACCAGTGAACTAAACTATCATACAGACAATGATTTGTTTATAGTGCTCTATATACTTACTATACACTGAAATGTCTCAGTACAGTATTTATATTTCAATTGATTTATTTTATAATTATATGGTAAATATGAGAAAGTAAGCAATTTTTCAGTAATAGTGTACTATGACACTTTTATATTTTATGTCTGATTTTGTAAGCAAGCAGTTTATAAGTGAGGTGTAACATAGGGATACACAAGACAAATCAGAATCCTGAAAGGGTACAGTAGTCTGCAAAGGTTAGAGCCAGGGCCGGCTCCAGGCACCAGCCCACCAAGCTTGTGCTTGGGGCGGCACCTGGAGGGGGGCGGTGCGGCGCTCCGGCTCCGGCCGCCGGGGAGAGCGGAGCCTCAGTGGGCTCGCCGCCCTCCCCCTGGCGCTCTGGCCGCCGGGGAGAGCGGATCCACGGCAGGCTCTCCGCCCTCCTCCCGGCGCTCTGGACGCTGGGGAGAGCGGAGCCCCAGCCGGGCTCTCCGCTCTCCTCCCGGGGCTCCGGCCATCAGCGGAGCCACGGCGGGCTCGCCGCCCTCCCCCCGCGCTCTGGCCAGTTGGGGAGTGCGGCCCACGGCCGGGCTCAGCACCCTCCCCTGCCGCACTCGGGGGAGAGTGCAGGAGGATTTTTTGCCTGGGGCTGCAAAAAAGCCAGAGACAGCCCTGGTTAGAGCCACTGCTCTAGGGTATTTAAACCCAGAATTCTGTTAATGGGCCTTTCAACCAGCAGCAGTGGAACATGAAGGAGTGTTTCCAAGTTTCATTACTGCAGGAGGGATGAGTAAGGAAGCTGTATCCCTCCTTCAGGATATCCAAGACTTTTGGGGAATAATTGGGTTATTGTCTAGCCCTGTGCAAGAGAGTACTCACTGCATATGCATCCCCTCTTGGTTGGATGAGATGTAGGGGCTCTCCTCTCTTGCCAAAAGATATGCTGACCCTGAAGTGATTTGTCTCTTCCGGTGAGTTAGCACTTCTGGCCATGTCACTTTTTGTCCTGCCTCTTCCGGAGAAACAAGTCCAGTATGCCAGTGGTCTAGTAGTGTCATACCAGGGGGTTGGTACTGGAAACATATGTTTGTAGAAGATTATAATTTAAAGACACTCCCTCATGAGAGACAGTATTATGAACAAAAGAATTTGGAAATGTGCCCTGGAGGTGGGGCTTGGGAATATCACATTACTATGTGCAACAATTCACGAGAGAGGCTCTCCAGTTTGTTTTATTAAAAGTTTTATTCCTTTCTCATTCACTGGTTTGTTGTTTAATGAGCCCCAAGATCATTACAGGATCAACTTCAGCTCTTTTGGGGCCTGCTAGCCTTTGGCTTTGGGGTTTTCCTGCCCCTGCCCTTGGTGGGATGGTAGGAGAACCCAGCCTGCCCCCTGCTGTGGGTTCCAACCCAGGAGCCTGTATGAAGGAGAGGAGGTATGTTTCTTCCCCGGGCTGCTTGCTACCATGACCTTCAGCTAGGTCTTTCCTACAGTCTCTGCCTCAGCTGACCCTTCTTCAAATCCCAAAACAAAGGAGAGCCAAACTGGTTATGAGAATCAAAAGAAACAACAAAGGTCCTGCACCAGATCTAACTTTCCCAAGTAAGTTCTGACCCTTTGGTGTCTCTGGTGAGGTTCTAGCCCCAGCTGGTCTTTCTACTCCCAGATAGCTTCAGGGGAAGTCTCTGGTTAGGTTATATTTCCAGCCAGGCTTTCCTTCACATGGCTACCTCAAGAAGTCTGTTTCCTCTCTGTATGTCGCCACTGAGCTAGAGTTTTCCTTCTTATATCTCTTCCTTTGAGGCTTGACACCTTGCCCAGGTGTAATGGGATGGGGCTAATTGGACCCACAAACTTTCATTTACTCATTCCTGGTTACTGTGAGATCTGAATAACCCATCACAGCTCCTAGAATGAATAAGAGGAGATATAGACAGTCAACCTCCTCTAAAGACAATGAACATGAAGAAAAGTAGTAGGTCTTCCCCAAAGATATCAAAAAACTAAGTAAAAAGAAGAACAGGAGTACTTGTGGCACCTTAGAGACTAACAAATTATTTGTTAGTCTCTAAGGTGCCACAAGTACTCCTGTTCTTCTTTTTGCGGATACAGACTAACACGGCTGCTACTCCAAAAAACTAAGTATAGAACCCTTGGGGATGGATCACTGTGTGATGGAGGATAGTCTGGTAAGTTTAAATTGATTTTGTGAGGTTTTGTATGACTATTTGTGTCAGGGTTCCCTCCCCACTCTGAACTCTGGGGTACAGATGTCGGGACCCGCATGAAAGACCCCCTAAGCTTATTTCTCCAGCTTAGGTTAAAATCCCAAGGCACAAATCCTTCTTTGTCCTTGGATGAGTACCGCTGCCACCATCAAGTGATTTAAACAAACATTAAGGAGGGCCACTTGGAGCCCTACCTCCCCCAAAATATCCCCCCAAGCCCCTACACCCCTTTCCTGGGAGGCTTGAGAATAATATCCTAACCAATTGGTTACAAAGTGAGCACAGATCAACCCCCCTGGGTCTTTAGGACACTGAAAAACAATCAGGTTCTTAAAAGAAGTTTATTTAAAAAATATAAAAGAATCACATCTGTAAAATCAGGATGGAAAATAACTTTACAGGGTAACAAAAAAGTTTCGAAACACAGAGGATTTCCCCTCTAGGCAAAACTTTAAAGTTACAAAAACAGGGATAAATCTCTCTCTTAGCACAAGGAAAATTCACAAGCTAAAACAAAAGATAATCTAACGCATTTCCTTCCTATTACTTACAATTTGTAATTTTAGAGACCTTTAGCTCAGGTTTGGCTTTGGGAGATGTATTTTCCCTGCCCTGATTCCTCGCTGACCCGGAGAGAACAACAAAGGAACACAAAACAAAAAACCTTCTCCCACAGATTTGAAAGTATCTTTTCCCCTCATTGGTCCTTTTGGTCAGATGCCAACCAGGTTACTTGAGCTTCTTAACCCTTTACAGGTAAAGGAGGAATTTTATGCTACCCTTAGCTTATGTTTATGACAATTTGATTTAAGTTTTAGGGCTACCTTCTCCAGTCCAGGTAAACCATGTTTAACACATGACCAAAAGGGATGGGAGGTCAAAGGTAACTTTCAGCTGGTCTCTCTCCTGCTGGGTCATGTCCACCAGTCCTCTCATGGAAGATATTTTAAAATATTCAACTATTATTATAATTCCAGATACCTTGGGTTATTTTTCTTTCTTGTCAAGGTTAGATCATTTATAGCATCAGCTGTAAGTAAAATACGAAGTAAATAAGACTCAGTAGCCTGCTTTTGATGATATGTCCCAAACCTGGCAGTTTCACAATAGCTTTCATTAAGTGGGCTTGCAAAATAGAAACATACTATTATATTTTCTTAAATGTTTCCTATTTTATTGTTATTGATTATAGTAAAAACGTAGGCAAGAAGTACAAATATCTGATATGTTCCCATTCTTTAAAAGTATGCTATGATATTTTGCAGAAATGTAGTGTCTTTTGCCTGGATTCTTAAAGCACATTAAAAATATCATTTAAGTAATTGTGTGAAATAGCTGTGTATTTTACCCATTGTATGGATGGAGTTACTGAGGCAGTGAGAAGTAAAGTGACTTGGTCAAAGTTTCTAAAATGAGGTACGGGTTTCTGTCTCTAGTTACTAAAGGAACAATTGGCCCATTTTTCCCTTAAAAATACATTTGCACGGGGGAGGGATAGCTCAGTGGTTTGAGCATTGGCCTGCTAAACCCAGGGTTGTGCGTTCACTTCTTGAGGGGGCCACTTAGGGATCTGGGGCAAAATCAGTACTTAGTCCTGCTAATGAAGGCAGGGGGATGGACTTAATAACCTTTCAGGGTCCCTTCCAGTTCTATGAGATAGGTATATCTCCATATTTAATCATTTCACACTTTTAACGGAATAAAAAGCTAGAGAATGTGGAAATTCTCACAATTACCTGAAAGGTATTTTCATAGTTGAGAAATCTTTCTCCTCAACATTGTTTCTACTTCAGTTTCAAATAATATTTAATTACAATGAGGAAATTGAATTTTCCCACAGGAATTAATATCTTAATAGCCATTCAGCTTTTCTCATATGATAATGACTTTTTAAATTATGAATTATGTTTTAAGCATGTGGGCATAATGCATTGATTTTCCTGTTCAAATGTAAACATTCTCAGTGGGTAGCTGAGACTTCCATAAGTTGATGAATATTTATATATATTCATGAGGCCTGACATCTGTCATGTTGTGCAGATTTAGTTTCTATGAAAGAGTTCTTGAGAGAGATCAGATAAAATGAAGCACTGTTCACTTAGTACTGCAGTTTTTGAATTTCCCAAGATAGTTCTGGAATATATGACCTTGGTAGGTAAATATCAAATACTGGGAAGAGCATCTCTGGACATTGTCTGGCTAGTCTGATAAGAAGAGCTTTAAACTAGGTCTTATGGAATATGGTGACAAAAATCTGGCCAATGCGCATCTAAGCTCAAGTAATGAAGACAAGGAAAAGGGACTAAATTCTGGAGAAGGGACTAGAAACCACAACTGAATTAGAGAGGCAAAAGGAAAAGCAACAGGGAAGTCTGCAAATTATCTTTGATGCCTGTATACCAATCCAAGGAGTATGGGGAACAAGCCGGATGAACTGGAAGTCATAGTATAGGAAGAAAATTATGACTTAATTGGCATTACAGAAACTTGGTGGGACAACTTCCATGATTGGAGTAACCAGCATTGAGGGATATAGCTTATTCCAGAAGGATAGATACGGGGGGAAAGGAGGAGGTATGGCGCTGTACATCAAGAATGTATACACTTGCTCCGAGGTTCAAGAGGAAGTGAGCAGCAGGTCTACTGAGATGAGGATAAAAGGAGAAAAGAATAATAGTGATGTTATGATGGGGGGTCTAATATAGACCACCAAATCAGGAAGAGGATGTGGATGAGGCATTCTACAAGCAGGTAACGAGATTAGCTAACACACATGAGTTAGTATTAATGGGGGATTTTAACTTCCCTGATATTTGTTGGAAGACTATTAAAGCAAAGCGTAATATGTCCTACAAGCTCTTAGCATGTGTAGAGCACAACTTTCTGAATCATCTATTTTGCATCTGGTTTTGATCAACAAGGATGAATTAGTTGTGAATGTGAAAATGGTTGGGAACCTGGGAGGAAGTGATCAAGATCCTAAGGAAAAGAGGACATGAGAACAGCAAAGGAAACTGGACTTTAAAAAGGCAGATGTCAATCAGTTCTAAGAACTAGTAGGCAAGGTCACATGGAAAGACCAATTAGGAAGAAATGAAATCGAAGGGAGCTGGCATTTCCTAAAAGTTGTAATACTAGAGGCTCCGCATTAAGCTATTCTGATGCAGAGGAAAGATAAGAAGAACCACTGTGGCTGCCCAAGAAACTTTTTAGTTATCTAAACCCAAAAGTGAGATATACAGGAAATGGAAGAAGGGGCATGTCACCAAAGAAATATATATGGGAATATTACAAGTGTGTAGGGACAAAATTAGGAAAGCCGAGGCAAAGAATGAGTGGGAGCTGGCAAGGAACATTAGAGACAACAAATATGTCAGACAACAAAGAGAGATCAGGGATGGTGTGGGCCCACTGCTCAATGGAGAAGGTGAGCTGGTAACAGAAGATGATAGGAAGGCAGAGCTGCTCAGTGCCTACTTTCTTTCAGTCTTCTCACAAAAAAATAACATGAGACTGGACAACTAGTAAAGCTACCATAGACAATAAACAATAGTTGGGGTTGGTCTTGTTTTGAGACCTCCGGAGGTATCTTACAAGCTTAATATTCTATGATTCTATGACAAAAGGGAAGGGATGCAAAATAAAATAAGTAAAGAATACATCAGAGATTTTTTGACCAATTTGAATGAATTCAAGTCAGTGCGGCTTGATTCTGTTCTCCCCAGAGTGCTCAAGGAATTAATTGAAGAAATCTCGGAGCCACTGGCAATAATATTTGCAAACTCATGGATGACAGGAGAGATCCTGGAAAATTTGAGAGGAGCTAATGTAGTGCACATCTTTAAAAGGGGGGGGGAGGAGCCGGGGAAATTATAGATCAGTCAGCCTGACCTCGATACCTGGGAAGCTACTTGTGTTACCTAGCAGTTCTGTATTCTTGGGGAGCCAGGGGGCAGTAACCAGCCTGTCTGACTCACAAAAGACCCCTCCCCCCCAGCCTCTGCTTGAAGCAAAACTGCATCAGAAGAAAGACTTACAAAAAGCAATGAAAAGACAGTGGGAGACACACCTAAACCTCTGGGATAAGGATGACAGAATTAAGGAAACTCCCCTAGCCTCACTTGCATCAAAGATGGGACAAGGAGACATCTCCATTAGCATACAGAATGGAGAACAAAGATTCCAAGGCAAGAACCACATGGACCTCTGGGACCAGAAAAGCAGGGAAGCACTGCATGATGGGGGATCTCTACTCCAGATGTTAATGAACCCACGCCTGCACACACCCAGCTCAGTAGTTATAAGACCAATTCTAGTAATAAATCCTTTATTGGTATCCAAAATAATGAAACTCCTTAATTGCATTGTGAGCTCCCTCCAAGGAACATCACCCAAAGCTAGGAGTGATCAGCTCCCATGGTCTAGCCTGAACAAAACAACTTTGGTATACTCCCGTGTTTACATATAAACAAATCTAGTGATCTCCTTTGAACCATTGTTTTTTCTCTACAAAATCCCCTACCTGTGCTCAAGTAAGTGTTCTGATGCCTGGATCCAAAATGTGCATCAGTTCCATTAGGACTTCATCTTCTTCTGACTGATCATGCTGGGGGCTCTGCCTGTCTCCAGAACTCTGGACCCTCAGCTACCACCATCACCTGGGACCCCTGATCGATTCAAGCTTCACAGAGTGGCAAGAACCCATCTCTCTCTCTCTCTCTCTCTCTCTCTCTCTCTAAGGGTATGTCTACACTACGAGAGTAGTTCAATTTCACTTAAATCGAATATGTGGAATCAATATTACAAAGTCGAACGTGTGTATCCACACTAAGGACAGTAATTCGACTGTGTGAGTCCACGCTAACGGGGCAAGTGTCGACATTGGAAGCGGTGCACTGTGGGCAGCTATCCCACAGTTCCCACAGTCGCTGCTGCCCATTGGAATTCTGGGTCGAGCGCCCAATGCCTGCTGGGGAAAAAAATGTGTTGAGGGTGGTTTTGGGTAACTGTCGTCATCCAACCATCACTCCCGCCCTCCCTCCCTGAAAGCGCCGGCGGGCAATCAGTTCGCGCACTTTTCTGCTGAGTGACAGCGCGGATGCCACAGCACTGCGAGCATGGAGCCCGCTGCGACCATCGCTGCAGTTATGGCCGTCGTCAACACCACGCACCTTATCATCCACCTTTTCCAGAGGCAGATGCTGAGAAATCGGGCGAGGAGGCTACGGCAGCATGATGAGGACATGAAGTCTGAGAGTGGCACAGACCTGTCACAAAGCACGGGACCCCGCGCCGTGGACATCATGGTGGCACTGGGTCATGTTGATGCCATGGAACGGCGATTCTGGGCACGTGAAACAAGCACGGACTGGTGGGACCGCATAGTGCTGCAGGTCTGGGATGAATCCCAGTGGCTGAGAAACTTTCGGATGCGGAAGGGAACTTTCCTTGAACTTTGTGAGTTGCTGTCCCCTGCCCTGAAGCGCAAGGACACCCGGATGCGAGCAGCCCTGACTGTCCAGAAGCGAGTGGCCATAGCCCTCTGGAAGCTTGCAACGCCAGACAGCTACCGGTCAGTCGCGAACCACTTTGGCGTCGGGAAATCTACTGTGGGGGTTGTTGTGATGCAAGTAGCCAGCGCAATCGTTGATGTACTGCTGTCAAAGGTAGTGACCCTGGGAAACGTGGAGGCCATCATAGATCGCGTCGCCGCGATGGGATTCCCAAACTGCGGTGGGGCTATAGATGGAACTCACATCCCTATCCTGGGACCGGACCACCAGGGCAGCCAGTACATTAACCGAAAGGGCTACTTTTCAATGGTGCTGCAAGCACTGGTGGACCATAGGGGACGTTTTACCAACATCAACGTCGGATGGCCGGACAAGGTTCATGACACTTGTGTTTTCAGGAACTCTGGTCTGTTTAGACGGCTGCAGGAAGGTATTTACTTCCCGGACCACAAAATAACTGTTGGGGATGTGGAGATGCCTATAGTGATCCTCGGGGACCCAGCCTACCCGCTAATGCCCTGGCTCATGAAGCCCTATACAGGCGCCCTGGACAGTGAAAAGGAACTCTTCAACTACCATCTGAGCAAGTGCAGAATGGTGGTGGAGTGTGCTTTTGGACGTCTCAAGGGGAGATGGAGAAGCTTACTGACTCGCTCTGATCTCAGCGA